>NW_026706907.1:0-600000 GCF_024137745.1 Phymastichus coffea | reverse complement strand
CCGCCTCCGTGATGCCTTCGAGGACGGGAACGTTTCTTGTAGACCAGGGCGCACGCGCGCGTTCGCGGCCTCGCTCTTACCGTAGCTGTTCTTGATGAACGTCCCGGGCAGCAGTCTGCGGCACTCCTCCAGGAGCGCGCCGTCCGGCTTGGCACCCGCGATGGCGATCGTCGCCACCGTCGAGAAGTCGCGGCGCGCCAGCACGCGCGCCTGGTAGCACGAGGTCAAGTAGTACGGCGTCCAGTAGACGAAGTTCACCTGCGAACGGCAACGCTCTCGTTGGCTCCGCGCATCGCGTCGGCCCGGCACGTACCTTGTGACTCTCGACGACCCTGCCGGTTTCCTCGGGGCCGTGGCTGCGACTCAGGACGCGCGTGCAGCGCAGCAGGATGGCGCTGGATATCAGCGAGCGGCACACGTTCAGCTGGAGGGACGCGTACCAGAGGCAATTCATGCCGACGCCCATGCCGTACTCCTCCGAGTAGCGCCTCGCGAGGCAGTGGTAGGACAGCAGAATCGCCTTCGGCGTCCCGGTGGTGCCCGACGACAGGTATATGGCGCTTACCTTCCTCCGCGGCTCCGACGGCACTCGGCACCTGAAGCCGCTCGCCGCTTCGGCCTGGCCCCCCGCCGACTCCTGTCCCGACGCGATGTCGTCCAGGCTCGGGTAGTCCGCGTGCTCGCCGTCCATGAGCGCGAAGCGACACGACACTCCGCGGCGTCGAGCCGCGGCGGCCAGCCGCTCCACCGACTCCTTGCTGGCGAATATCACCTTCGGTCTGCACGCGTCCAAGAAATGCTCCACGATCGCTGCAAGCGAGAGCCCCGCGTACACCGTACGATTCGTATATTGGCGAATCTGGTTTGGAGCCTACCGTCGGACGGATCGTGCGGCCACGGATTCAAGACAGCGTTGATGTAGAGAGTGGCCAGGTAGGGCAGGTAGTCGTTCGTGTGCAGGGGGGTCGAGACAGCGACCACGTCGCTCTCGCCGACACCCAGCCCGAGAAGCCATAGAGCGCAGCGCACGCTGCGCTCCTTCATCTCGGCGAACGTCACTTTCGCGCCGCTCTCCGCGTCGATCTGCGAACCCCGTCGTTCTCCTCTGTAGCTCCTCTCGCGACGGGGAATACCAACGGACGCGGGGGCGAGGAAGAGGGTCACCCCCGCGAGTAAGCTGACACTCCTCGCTCCAGTCGAAGGCGGTGTCAACGTACGATTATACCGTACGAAGGGGCTGACCAACTCTTCCTCTCTCCCTTTCTCCTGCGCCGGCTCGGGCGATGCGCCGTGCTCTTCGCGGACATGTACAGCTCGCGAATAGACGGACAGGCTCGTTTTCGACGCTTTCGGCGATACGTCATTGGAAAGCTAAGGGCGCGACCGACCGACAGATTCTGCCGATCTGTTCTATCGTTTCGAGAAAATCTTGATAATAATTTTATACGTTTACCATTCCAATCGTTTCCGGATGATTGCTCAACGTATCGAGTATTGCTTCGGCGAAACACATACTTTTCCCATTCGCATTGGTACTTTCCTCCATGGTGACTTTTTTAAGATTCCGTAAGCAAATTCATCAGCCAATTTCGAGCGTGCGAGACTTGATTTTAAATGGCACTTGGTTCGGAATTGTTCGATACGACTGTTGTCAAAGCATTGCAATGGCAATAAAAACACAATTCGTCACGGCATATTGCCGTTCAGCCTTTCGCGCTAGCAAACAAACTATAGTAGCAATAACTTAATTTTGCGATCGAATAGTCGGAGGAAGGCGAAGCGCAACGGCAAAACACACTAATTGGATATTGCCTTACTAGACGCTTTATTAACAACTCAAGCGCGAGTGACGGTCTTACGTGCGGCCGCGTCTCACTTATATATTCGCCATCTTGCCTTCCGCGCCTCGCTCGTCGATATATAGCGTCAGCTCGGTTGCGAGCCGCACAGTGGAAAGGTGTGCGCGCGCCAACGACAAAGCGGACTCGTCGTTTGCCCGCAACGGGAGGCGAACCGCAAGGCTGGATCCGCGCTCGCGGGGATGATTTTTTGCCAGCAGCGCTCGTGGAAGAAAAAGTGACGAGCACGGGCAGCCGCTTGCGCGCTTTGGTCGTTTGCTCCGGCTTTTCGCCGACTCTGCCGATTGCCAGGCTCGAATCGAACGGGATTTCATCCACGAACGCCACGCCGCACTACTCGTTCTTGCTTGGCCGAGGTACTCGAGCAGCTTCGTCCTGTGATTTCAATGCCGTCGCGTTGCCGATTGCGCTAATCGCGCGCGTAGCGACCGTCGTGGCCTTTGTAAGCGCAAACAACGAACGCGCACCATGACGTGGCGGAAAAAATTGAAACGCAGTTCTCCAGAACCGTCGTCGCGCTATCCCCTTGCAAGATCTCTCGCCCTGCTGGTTGACGGACAGCGCGGGCTCCGCGATGCCTATTCGAGTCCGCCGACTCCCGAGCCAACGGAATCGATCTTCGCGCACTTCCGCGTCTCGTGTGGCGTACCTTGGCAACGGTGGACCCGATCGTTCGATTAGTCGGCCGATCGCCGTTACGTAAACGCTCGCGACGCATAGGTGTCGAGTGTAGCCACAGCTCGCCGGGCTATTGTGCTCGCTCAGCAGCGATGGACTCGCGAGCTTTCGAGACTATACGCGCGAGATAATCGCGCGCGCAGCCGCGCTTTCCGCAGTATCCGGTTCGGCCTGCATCCTTCGACGACCGAGCTCGTTTCCTCGCTATCGGATTCCCGCGCAACACGGACTCGCTCCTGATCGGCTCTCCTCTGCTTGCCGAGGTCGCTCGGAAACACGCTCTGCCGTTGCTGCGACGTGGCTGGCCTAGTGATTGGCTGTCCCAAATTGTCCATTAGTCAAATGTTGCGCTTCGTTACTCGGCACCAAGTCACATCCAATACGAGCGCTGATTCGTTAGGAAACGATTCGAGTGACTCTCGCATACGGAATCACTCAAGATACGCGACTTATATAATTCATATGCGTGCATTTATAAACTGGAAAAGCGCAATGGAATTCCCCTTGAAATTCAAACGAATTCGAAGAGAAGGAAACTTGGATTTCTCACTTTCAGATTTGTCAAGCGAGTCGCATTTCGATCTTTCGATAACGATCACTTTCATCGTCGTTGAAAACGCGCGCTATGCACTTATAATTGCGTTCTCGTGCATGTAAGTCGACGTCGTTTTTTGTCGATGCCTTGCTTCATTCGACCGCAGAGCGAAGCGAGTGTACTGCGATGTTTCATCTCCTCGGATGTCGCATTTATACTTGTAAATGATCTCGCACGCTTCAGCCACGAATGCCGCGTCGATCCTATAGGACAATTCAGCAATTTGCCGTGCCAGTGAAGTTTGGATGGTCGGCTATGGCGATTGAAGAATCTGCCTGTCAATGCCGATAACGTATAATAATTGGAAATGCTTCGCGAGAAGCGAAAGTCAGTTTGACGGTAAAATCCGAACGCTGAACGTCATAGATGCATGAAAAATCAGCGTCATTTTGATGCCCAACGACCAACGAACGAAATCTTTTTAGAGAGCTTTTCCGTTCGCGCCTTTGATTAATCATAATAACGTATTTAACGGCACTTCTTGCCTCGTCTAAATTTATGCCGTGTTCCTCGTTGCAGCAGTATTCTTTTAAATGTACAAATATTTATTGCAAAGTTGGGTGTCGGAGTTAACGTCAAGTCAGCGGCATTCGTGAAAACAGACCGCCGGCTTCTCATTTAATCGCCTCGTATGGTTGCAATAACGAAATTCAATGCATAAAATTGCGTATCTTTCGGAAGCATTCCTTTTCATTTAACATAAATTTTGTTTTAGTTTGAACTACTCTAATTTGTTGGGTGCTTAGTTTCAAATATTTTAGTCCACTTCCGTTACGGTTCCTTGCACTGACACAAATCGCCATCGGCGGTCAATCCACAAATTCCAGAATCGCGACCTTTGTCTTTACATTCCTTGTCGCAACTCGCCTGAGTACACTCTTTATTCTTGGTCGAGCCTAGAAACAAAACGATAGATTAACGTCGGAATGAATTCACTATTCGATATCATGTTGGATATATATATATTAAGTTAACCCTCACACTGGCAAACGTCGCCCTGTCCTGTCAATGCGCAAATTCCAGCTTCTTTGCCTTTGTCTTGACATTCTTTGTCGCAGGCCTCCTGAGTGCATTCCTTTGCCATGGCATTGCCTGAAAATTTAAGCGCAGGATGAATACTATTTGAAGTGAATGTGTAAATAATAATTCATTCGATTACATACGGGGTACACCGATGAACTTTAATAGTGTGCTTATTATCAAAGTCAATTTGGTTCTACCATATAATGAAGTAGCATATTAAAATTTACTCGACAACCTGATGGTAATTTAAACTTAATAATTCGATCATATTTTTATCGTGACAACAAGAATTCAAAATATTTTTTTCAACTTTCGCGATCCAAAATTAAAAATTATTTTACAAAAATCACTCAATATATGTATAAATTTGAAAGCTTACAAATTATAACGACAGTCAAGGTGACTAAAAGAGACAGCGAGAACTTCATCTTCTATAAGGTATATTTTCTCACAAGACTAGAACTACTTGAGTTGAGATTAAATTGAAACTGCAGTGATTTCCCTACTTTTATCGACAGATTCAGTTATTACGTCATTAAACAGATTAATGTTTACGTAAGACCATAAGAACGATTAATTGTCGATCAATGTCATTCAATATAATTCAATCGATTAATTAAACTATTTTATATTATTTAAATACTAAGTCAAAGTTTTTCTATTATAATGTTTTATTCGTATAATACTAATACTAAAAAAAGTCATTAACATTCTATTGATTTATTTTTATTTGATATTGCTACAATTTTTTTCATTAGTCTTTAATATATATAAAAAGAAAATGCACAAATTATTTCACACGTATGGACAAAAATGTATTCTGTTTGTAAATAAAAGCTTCGAAAGCATTGAAAATGTCTAATATATGACGTTTGACCTATCATCACTTATCCTTATTATATCAGTGTGGCCTTCAACTGACTGAAAATTTGTATTTTTTCATAAAAATGAAGAAACGAAGATTTTTAATTAATGAGTTATCTATCGTTATACAAAGGACTGCAACATGAAAACATGACTGTATAGTAATGATATTTGTAGATATTGAGGTCATAAAAAAAGATCTCGCGAACGATTTTTCTCTGCTTATGTGTTGGCGGAGGTTAATCCTGTGTTATATCATCGAATCATTGCCTCAGACCTGCGGATTATCTCACTTTACCGTTTAATTCTTTAACTAATTTCATGAATATTCAAATTAAAATTAAATTAATTAATAATTCATCGCCTTTAGCGGTATTTCTATATTTAAATAAATATTAACGTAAACGCGCTAACTATGGCGACAATTGTATGAATTTATCACGTACAAGAATATTGACTACATCTGGAATAATCCATTATAAACTTTGTACTCGTACTCGTTGAGAAATTAAGCATAGTTGAGTATAATTCAGCTAACAGTTTGCCTCTTAATTTTATAGGAACAATGAATCGATATCTCCACAACAAAATTCTTAAACGTCTTACGACATCGTAATTCCTATATTTGAACGATTTATGTCTATAACTTGGATTTGTTTTTTCAGATCTTCTGTACTTGATGTCGATATGTAATTGTATTATTTTCAACAGTGTTTTTCTTTGCTGACAAACCTGTATTTTGAAAAGTTGATGATCTCTTGTTTATTTTATTTATTTCAGTCGTACCAAATGATGTCTACGTCGCCAACACTGCTTCTTTACTAAGAGCAATTTCAATCGATTATTTCAAGGGTTTTTTATATGATTTTTCACACATACAATCTAAAATTCTAGATTTTAATACTGTAACAAATTTATCACGAAGATGATTCTCCAATAACTAACCAAATTCGCAATCAACAGTTTTATTCTTTATACGAGCATACCAGTACTGATTGATACATTATAATTTTGTCTCAAATCTTAAAGTTCCAAGACCCAATCAAAGTTAATGATACAGAAACTTTTCTTTCTTTCTCAACGTAATTTGCAATGAAAGATTGTTCCATTCTCTCCTGATAAATAGTCCAATATTCACCTTCATGAAATTCTTTTACTGATACAATATTTGCATGAACATTTACATTTTCTTGGTTCATAGTTTGACAATTTTGAAATCCAAGTGCATGTTGAGCTACTAAAATTCTTTGTTGTTCCTCAACCATTCTCTGCTGTTCCAACAATCTTGCCTTTCTCTGATCTTCAGTTTCGGCCATTTTTTTTGTAAAATTTTGAATGACCTCGTCGTCAAATGTAATAAATCAATTAAGTAGGCATGACATTAATAATTAATAAAATAGCCTTATTTTATGACAACTATAGGTGACAAACTACTTTTTAAAACCGACTAGAAAAACACAAACATAACATTTGTGAACTTCATATTAATAACTATAACATCTAATGTATATCAGTATTCCACACAAATATACACATTTAATGCAAAAATAATCATTTTATTTTGCCAAAGAATCATTGAAAACATCGATAACACTTCGCAATCGTGCTAACGATGTACTAACTCAGCGCTTTGTATGAGATGGCTGAAGCAATACCGCGATTGTCCGTGGAGCAAGAAAAAAGCGTCCGAAAGTCACGCAGGAGCTTTATCTGAGATTTTAGGGTGTTCTAGAATCAGCGGCAAGCGCTCGCGGAATTCTTATGCTAGAATGACGATTCGTAAGCGTGCTTCGCAGCAGAAATAAATGCGCAGTGGAAGGAATGTTCGCTATAAATTAGCGAAACAAAAGTTGACGATCTTGGCCGGTTCAACGAAACAATTGGATTGAGTATCAAGGGAAAGGTCTTTTTAAAATTTGCGCCTATCGCTGTACATCCGCGAAGGTTTGCTATGTTATTCGACTATGAACCGATAATCGGTTTATTACCGGTATTATCGCTGTGTTTGTGTGTGTGTGCTAATCAAAAGCGCTTTGCAGGTGTGTCTGCCTGCGACAATGAGGACTGCGACAGGCTGTGATCACCGGTGGGATTATAAAAGCAGTAACAATACAATGACTTATCAAACCTGATGTTTAAAAATCGTCAATTCTATCAAATTAACGAAGGGCTCGTTTGCCGCTGTTATGTATCGATCCATATAGCTAATTATCTGCAAGTGAACGATAATAACAGTTAAAATTTTCTCATCGATGCAGATCCGGCAGCTTATCAAGTATTCGTCATTAAAGATTCTCAATTGGACCTCCGCCTTGATGTATATTTTTAGAATATGCTAATCAACTTTTTAAAAGAAAACTACTTTTTTTAATTGGTTTCATTAAAGATGTATAGATCTTCTTTCAATCATCTTACAAATCAATATTTTTATTTGATTATATGAACTTCAAACAATTTTGGAAAACTTTATGATAAAAAGACAGACTAACAAATTTGAATAATTTTTTTTTACGTTTCTTACTGTTGTTCGGTCAAACAGATTATTATCGTGTCGATAAACGGGTCACGCTACTTGATTGTTCACAGTACTGCGCGTGCGCCGTTGCACTCACGTTCGCATTCCCTCCGGTGGCTGAATAACCTTTTCTTTTAAGTGCATTGTTCGACTGGACAAATCGGCTCTGTTTGTTTTAAAGTGTTTAATATTAGTAGTGTGAGTAAGTTATTCATTTGAATGAAATTTCATGTAAACCAATTTTCAGTTACATCGTGATTTCTTTGCTACTGCTTAAAGAGTTTTCATTGTCGTACTTATTTAAGCAATGTGTTGACGTCTCGTGATTTGGAGATTTAGCATCCTCCACATGTGAACATTTCATAGTTCAGCAGTTTTGTGCATTTCTACCATTCAACGAAATATTTTTTTCGATTCTATAGTTTAATTTTTCATATATTTGTAAATTTAAAATTTTACTTGTAAAAAATACTATGTACAAAGAATAATACTGTGATATTAATGTGACTATTCAATATTTTTCCAGATTGTAACTCAAAATGAGTAGATTCTTTGCCACTGGCTCAGACTCTGAGTCTGAAACTTCCAGTGAGGAGGAGCAAGTACAACGCGCACCAGCAGCAGCGTTCACGGTAAGTTTATCTGTTTATGTAAACGTTATATATGAATATGACAAAAAATTTTTAACATATATAATTTATATGATTACAGTATAGTGACGATGAAGAAGATGCCAAACGTGTAGTCAGATCTACAAAAGAAAAAAGATATGAAGAACTTACAAATCTAATAAAACTCATCAGAAATTATAAGAAAATCAAAGATATGAGCATGTTATTAACAAGTGAGTAACTTTTTTCATAATTCCTTTTAAAAACTTGGGACTGAAACTAAAACATAAAGAAATGTTTTACCAGCTTTCGAGGACTTGCAGAGAGCTTATCAAAAGGCTCTGCCTGTAGTTTCAAAAGAAGAAAATGGTCAAACTCCACGCTTTTATGTACGCTGTCTGGTTGAAATGGAAGATTTTATCAATGAAGTCTGGGAAGACAGAGAAGGACGTAAGAATATGTCAAAGAATAATTCAAAATCATTGACTTCTCTACGTCAAAAGCTGAGGAAATACAACAAAGACTTTGAAGAAGATATTGCCAAGTTCCGTGAAAATCCAGATCAAGAAGATGAAGAAGATGAAAAAGGTAAATTTTATTTAACAAAATTTGTATTCTCAAAGTCAATTGGAAGCTGATTTTTATTATTCTATTTAGCTGAAGAAGCTGATTCAGATGATGACAATCGTGTATCAGACTTTAAAAAGCAAGAACCAAGTGCTCCAGATGCATCCAAATTCAAGGTATCATCAGATTTGTACTAAAATTTTTGTTGTTTTAATGCAAAATTAACAATATTCTTTATAATGTCAACACAGAAAGGTGCTGTTGATGATGAAGGCAGTTCAAGTGATTCAGACTGGGGCAGTGATTCTGAAAGTGAAAGCTCTAGTAGTTCAGATGACGACAAGCCTCAGCATGTTGGAGCTGACTACTTCAGAAAAACTGCCAAGGACGGTGACGACGAAAAGCAAATTAAGAAAGAACACCGAAAAGATCGCAAAGACAAAGATAAGAAAAGGCGACGTGAAGAAGATGATGGAGAAGGCGAATGGGAAACTGTCAAAGGAGGAGTTGCCATTCCTTCAGAGAAGCCAAAAATGTTTGCCAAAGATGCAGAGATCAACATTGCTGCAGTGCTGAAAAAGCTCAATGAAATCATTGCTGCTCGTGGTAAAAAAAGGACTGACAGAAGAGAGCAGATTGAACTGCTGCATGAGTTACAGTCCATCACTGAGAATCACAATCTTGGATCTGCAGTATTGGTGAAAATCAAGTACTCTATTGTTTCTTCGATTTTCGACTACAATCCCAAAGTATCTGATGCAATGAAGCCTGAATATTGGTCAAAGTAAGATTTCACTTTTTTGTTTAATTCTTCATACATTACATAATGTTGAATTTAAAAAATTTTTTCATAATTTTTTTAGATTGTTAGAGCGTATAACAGAAATGTTGAATTTGCTTTTGGCCACTCCAGATTTGACTATTGCTGACAAAGTGAATGAGGAAGAAGAACAATATGAGAAAACACCTTTCAAAATCCATGGTTGTGTTCTTACGTTGGTGGAAAGATTGGATGAGGAGTTCACAAAACTCTTGAAAGAGTGTGATCCTCATAGTAACGAATATGTTGAAAGGTAAATCATTGAAACTTGGAAATTTGTATTCAAACATTCCTCAACTTGTATAATTTATAGGTTGAAAGATGAAAAGGCCGTCTCTTCTATTATTGATAAAGTGCAACAATACCTTGAGAGAAGTGACTCAGCATCGGAGTTGTGCCGTATTTACCTTCGTAAAATTGAACATCTCTACTACAAATTCGATGCAAATGTCCTCAAGCAAAAAGACGTGAGTCGCGAATGATTATAAAATAATTTTTGAATCTACTCTAATCGTATGATTTTTAGGGTGAAATTCCAAAAGATACTGTCACGTCAATTCAAGTAATGGACAAGCTCTGCAAGTACATCTATGCTCATGACGAAACCGATCGTTTGAGAACAAGAGCCATCCTATCGCACATCTACCATCACGCTCTTCATGATAACTGGTTTCAAGCTCGTGATTTGGTTCTGATGTCTCATTTGCAAGAAACCATCCAGCATTCTGATCCTGCAACGCAGGTAAACATCGAACATTTTTCTATTTGTAAGTTTTATTTTGATATGTAGTATTATAATGTTTGGTTGATTTTTTTAGATTTTATACAACCGTACCATCGCTCACCTTGGTCTCTGCGCCTTCCGTCATGCTAACATTAAAGACGCTCATGGGTGCCTTTTAGATTTGATGATGACTGGTAAAGTAAAGGAATTATTAGCTCAAGGTTTGATGCCACAAAGACAACACGAGCGTAGTAAGGAGCAAGAGAAGATTGAGAAACAACGTCAGATGCCATTCCATATGCATATCAATTTGGAGCTTCTCGAATGTGTTTACCTTGTTTCCGCTATGCTCATTGAAATTCCTTACATGGCTGGTACGTCATCACTTCTAATTCTTATAAAATTATTATATCATTACAGGAAACATTATAAGAATATTATTATAATATTATTATTATTTAACTTCGTAATTTTGTTACTTTAGCTCATGAGTTTGACGCCAGGAGAAGGATGATTTCCAAAACTTTCTACCAGCAGTTACGATCGAGTGAGCGTCAATCGTTGGTTGGTCCACCAGAATCCATGAGAGAGCACGTTGTCGCGGCTGCTAAAGCTATGAGAAATGGCAACTGGTCAGCTTGCAACAACTTCATCATTAACGAAAAGATGAATGCTAAAGTCTGGGATCTATTTTATCAAGCTGACAAAGTTCGTGAAATGCTGACCAAGCTGATCAAGGAAGAGTCTTTGAGGACATATCTGTTCACTTACTCCCACGTTTATGACTCGATATCCATGCCTACACTGGCAGATATGTTTCAACTGAAGAGACCTATTGTCCATTCCATTATCAGTAAAATGATCATAAATGAGGAACTTATGGTAAATATTATTTTCCCGATCGATCAAAATAAAATTTCTAGGATTTTAATTAATCCTGTGAATATAGGCATCGCTGGACGACCCATCGGAGACAGTAGTGATGCACCGTAGCGAGCCAAGCCGCTTACAGTCATTGGCAGTACAGTTGACCGACAAGGTCAACAACTTTGTTGATTCGAACGAGCGCATCTTTGAAATGAAGCAAGGTAAGAATCAAGTACTTTTTTTCTTATACTAACATTGTGAATAATTTATATTAACGCGTAACAATTTGTTACAGGCAACTTCTTCTCGAGAGGTAATCAAGGCAACTTCCGCGATAGGCAAAATTACAATAGACAAGGACAGGATTGGGGTAGGCAAAGGCGTGATCGCGACCGCGATCGTGATCGTAATCGCGAAGAGAACAGAAACTATTGATTTTTGTAATTATTATTCTAAATAGAATATGGACATTTCATGGATGATGGCATTGATGATGAATAAATCAGTGTATTTGTTCAATAAATGTTTAATAGATCATCAGACATCATTTAATAGAACACTTTCATTCACAATATAAAAAGATAAATTTATATGTACAATTTTTATCATAAAATTATTTGTAACTTTTATATATTACATCTTTTTCTTCAAAAATAAATATCATATACATTTTAATTGAAATGAGAATAGTTCTCTTGTGAGTAGTTGACGAATCAAGCGTTTTTCAGACTCTCAATCATTTTTGTTCCTGTTAAAATGCAATCTGAAACCAAGACTAATCGAATACCAGCTAATTTTTCTATTAGTCTACACGCGCATATTTCACTGTACGTTATACCGCCAACCACGCAAACAACTACTGTTTGAGGATTGATTGGTCCTTGATTGCCACTGAAAACACATCCCACAGTGTTAGTTAGTTCTTCAAAATTTTTTGGATCTGTTGCTCGAGTAACGACTATGCTTAAAACTTGCGCCTAAGATAAAAGAAAAAAAAAGGAAACATTTAAAATTTTGAACATTTAGCTTATATAACGAAGATTACTTACTATAACTGGTATGTAAGATCCATTAAAGACATAACTTGAACATGTGGGTCCCTTTACATCAACATTTTTTAAAGGAAGCAGTTTGAGACGTTTTGCATTAGCAGTCCATTTACTCATCCAGTTGGGCAGTCTCATTATATTTTCAGACTTCATTGCTAAAAGACCTGCAATTTCCATTTTGTAAAATAATGGTATATTTTGATAACCGTGAGCATGTAAATGTGCTTTTTGTAAAGACTGTATTTCATTGTTAGTCACTCCATCACTTGTTATTGATAAAAGAGATAGTAATTTCAAACTTTGATAAGGATTGTCATCTGTAAAAAAATTTATAAGTTATTCTGGGTATATTCTTATGGAGTAAGGAACTAAAATGTTTACCCATATTTCTTAAAATATAATCTAGGCATTCACTTCTTTGGCTACCTTGGAGTGATGAAGTTTCTACAGACTGCAAAACATCAAAATTCAATGAAAATGCATTAATAGCTGCTTCACATGCACACAAGTGGAATTCCAGTTCTTGTTTAGTTTTAGTGGTTTTTTTTAGTGTTGTTTTAATATAATGGCCCATCTCTGACACTTTCATTGATTGTAAATTTATATTTTCTTGCTCAGCTAAAAAAATAAAATTTATGAAATTAGTAAAAACTTACTCTACAAGTTAAATTAAGTACAAATATACTTACATTTAAGTGCTTTAGCTTTCTTTCTTAGCAAATCAAAAGCTTCACAAAAATGTTTGTCTCTCACTTCACTGTACACTTGATCCTTTACTGGATCTAATGCTACTTTTGATTTTTCAAAGGTTACTAATCCAATGTTTATTTCCATGACTTCTCCTATCAATCCTAAATAAGTAACAGGTTTCAACAATGTAGAAACAAAATCCTTATTCCTGTCCATTATAATTAAGGCACCGATTTTTTCCTTTGGACTTGGTGAGCTCAGAGATTCATCAATTGCAGGAATCATTTTCAAAATTTGTTGACTATGTTTTCCCAAAGCAAGACTAAAATTTGGGGCTCCTAAGATCATTCGCAAAGTCCACAAGCTCTTAGCTAAAGCTGGAAGTAAGCTTGTATCTTTGTGATAAAACAAGTCAGTGAACATTGGTATTTCTAAAGATAACACATTTCCATCTATTCTAATCAACTCCCAAGACAATGGTCTCATGGTAACTTGACCATACAGACCTAAAAAATAAAAATTTTAACAATATTTCAAATGAGTTTATCACAAGCAAAATCTTACCATTTTCTTCAAGTAAATTATCTAAAGCTATAGGAATAGAAGGTGCAATAAGAAGATGATGTGAAAGTCCAGAAGTCTGTAATATTTCAGATCTAATTTGATCGAATGCATGTTGACAAACAACTAAATCACAGCTGAGTACATAAATTCTTTGGCTATTCGTTGGCCTCAAGCCTTGAGTAAATTTGAACAATTTGTCCACACCATATTTTCTAAAAATTCGTAGACAATGTAATTAATAATTACTCAACGTTGCAAAATCTAATCAATGGTTGCATTTACCTTAAAACAGACACACCGACAAAAGAGTCGAGTATTTTCATCAATTTATCTTCAATAATAAAGTCTTTAGTGCCGGGAATGGCATCTAAAATTTCCACAAACTTCCTCTGACTTATCTGTTGAAATGCACTTAATCGATCGTCCAACGTTATGTCCATTTTTTAGATCGCTTTGCCATAAAAAATTATTGAATTTGGTCTTTCTTTTTAGAAAACAATATCGTTTTCTACAAATTCTGCCTAACGGTTATCAATGAACAGTTGGAGTTGTGATAAGGTTAGATACACCCGCCATCATGTATACATTGTAACCTATTGTAAACAACGCGTGCGTGAGAGAGATCTTCTGATCTAGAGACAAATAGGTTCTATTTGTTTCTATGAAAATCTAATGATTTATAATCAGTAAATTGAGGCTTCATAGCGAGAAATTCAAATGTAGAAATAAAACTGTATCGACAGCAAGACAATCCTGAGCAGTTATATAAATTGTTCGACGTCATGAATGACCTCGAAGTGTATCCTTTCAATGTTACAATGATTATAAAACTAACTATTTTCAAAATTACGAACCTTAATAAAAGTTTTAGTAATTTAAATATACCTTTTCCTACTGAAAGAGAAGCTGATGTTGCTTATCAAGTGTTGAGAGTTGATTCAGAGCCTTCAAGGAGTGGTGTTACAAAAACATTAACATTGGAGTCTAATATTATAAAAGTGTAAGTAATTTGCAGAACTTTCTTAAATATTTAACAGGCTTAATTAACCAAACAATAAATATCACAGTACATTCACTGCCAAAGAAGCTCGTAAAATCAGAGTAGGATTAACTTCATTTTTTGACTCGCTACTTCTTGTTACACGAACCATCCAAATTTTTGGGCCTCCAACTGCTACATATGATCACTATCAATAACATTGTATAGCAAATTATTCAGAAACAAGATGTCTGAGCGTACTCCAGCTCCTTACAGGCCAAGATCAGTGTATGGATATGCTATGTACATAGGATTCAATTTTTTGTTGTTGTTGTATCTTATTTGGGCATTTATACCTGATGTAATTTTACACGAGACATTAGGACTTACATATTGGCCATCCAAATATTGGGCAGTTGCACTACCCATTTGGATTTTAACTGCTATCGCAGTGTTTGCTTTTGCTATTTATCCTGCCATCAATATGTCTATGACTCCAGAAATCGATGATCCAAGAACTATTATCGATGAGCATGGTTTGGAGCAAAGGAACAGTATTCCTGGTGGCATTCCACCAGTGTCTGACATACCAATTACTGAAGTTTGTAGAAAGTTATATTTGTACAACGAATGAAATAAAACAATGGTTTTTATTACAATAAGTTTACAATTTATTCTCATCCGTAATCCTCGCGATATTTTAAAAGCCGTGCCAAAATATTTGGGAGCAACTATATATTAACTTAAGAATAAAACTAAGAGTAAAAATTAAGCCGCAAGCCGCAAGGATAGGCACTGTAGGTAGCGCCACGATCCGCAACAACTCACATCGACAATCTACCGTCACACTCACTAGTCAACACCGTACGAACATACCGCATAGGTATACTGTGTTACCCTGTGTACGAAAGAGAGAGAGAGAGAGAGATTTTACATTTATTGTATGATTGTAATTTATATTAAATAAATAATGGCATATGCAATCGGACCTATGGTGCCAAGTGCCAATCCAGTGACAAACCCTTCTCTTGTGCCAGATTGGGCAAATGCTGAACATAGTACTGGAGTAAGTTTTCATTCTCTATTGCATTTGTATAGGTTAGGATGACTCTGCAAACTTGCATTTATTAAAAATATATTGATGATTTAATGGATAAGTTTCAATTAAAAAAGATTTTAACGAGTTGATCAACAATTAAGCATTATGATTTTTCAACAGACCTCGATTATGGCTTGTGAGTTTGATGGTGGCGTTGTCGTTGGAGCGGACACTCGTTCTACCACTGGGTAAGCAAATTAATCAACATACTAATTATCTCTTTTTGTTTTTAAGTTGAATATTAAAACATTACATCTTGCAGTGCATACATTGCTAATCGTGTAGCTGACAAATTGACTCGAGTGACAGATTATATTTACTGCTGTCGCTCTGGATCTTCTGCAGATTCTCAGGCTATCTCAGACTTTGTCAGATATCACTTGTCATTTTACAAGTAAGTACTTACTAAAAACTCAATATATTTATCAAGCCAGTGAATTCAAATAAAAAGTAAAACTTGTCTTTCAGGATGGAATTAGGAATGGAGCCACGAGTGGAGACTGCAGCAAATCTCTTCAGAGAAATGTGTTACAATTATCGTGAAAGTCTGATGGCTGGTATTCTTGTAGCTGGGTGGGATCCAATCAAAGGTGGTCAAGTATATTCAATACCTCTTGGTGGCATGTGCACAAGAATGCCAATTTCCATTGGTGGCTCAGGCTCAACATATGTGTATGGTTATGTAGATTCACATTACAAGCCTGGCATGACCAAAGATCAGGTGGTCGAGCTTGTTACTAACAGTAAGTACATTCCAATAAACATACATTGTTCTTGGTTTCACGTCATTTGAAAAAGAAATTCGTAATTAGGTAAATGTTGTCTTTTTCTTATTACAGCTTTGGCTTTGGCAATGTCGCGCGACGGTAGCAGTGGTGGTAGCATTCGACTTGGTGTCATTACCAAAGATGGAATTGAACGTCAATTGATTCTCGGCAACGAACTGCCTAAGTTCTGGGAAGGATAAACTTAAAAATAATAAACTTTTTACTGTTATTCAAATCATAAGTGAAACATTTCTCATTCGAAGCCTTTGATAAAAATAAACAAAGCGACATTCAAGTGTCACAATGGATTTATGAATTTTATCCTACTTAGTGTATGTCCTTATTGATCCTTATGTTCACGTGGATAGAAGATAAAAAAAGAAGAGGCACACAACATAAAAAATGTGCAACTCGAATTCAGGCCGAATTATCCAATTGACCGATGACCAACCTTATTGTGTGCGGGCTAACGAGAAAATCGCTACACGCGACCACCGGCGTTATAGGGCCTTTTTGTACGCAACGCAACTTCAGTCGTTCGCGATCATTTGGATTAAACGTACACGGGGTTCTATCCCCCATCGAGTTATGACACGCGCGATTTAACGGAGTTTGTCAATACAAAGATCGTTAACGGGATTCACTGCTATTGGAGTTTTATTTAAAGTGAGATGTTTTTTCTGATTTACTATGTGACTTTTTGATGCAATAGAGTTTACATTAGCATAAGATATTTACTTAATTTAATGGAAAATTTAAAAAATTAATAGTAATATATAAGTAGAAAATTCATAAGCTATTTCAACATCCAACTTAAATCAGTGAATTTCACAGCTAATTTATACTTTTATTGAGATACTGAAAGTATTGTTTTAATTTTTCTAAATTGAAATGAATTTGATATAATATTATTGTTCTAAATTAAAAAATATTTTTCTTTATATTTAGGAATATTTTTCCGTTTCATTCAAATTTCTACTGATTCAACAGTATTTAATAACATTGCTATGAAATTTTTAAAAATAAAATGAGAAACAGAAGGATATTACGAGATTTTCAGATATTTTAAATATAATACAGATATTTTTCAATAAAAAAAATTTGCAATTAAGTCTGAAAAGATAAGATTGACGATAAGAGTACGAAACGGCAAAACAAAAGAAAAAATCCACGAGCTTCATGGGCGTTTATGTGACAATTGGAAAATTAGTTAGAACGTAGAATCGTTTTCGCTTGGTCGGTGGTTCGATGCAAGGACATTATGTCATTGCTCTGGATATAATGATCTGTCACAATTACTCAATCGAATTTTCGCATTATCAAATCTAGCTATCTACTACTAAAATTGAAAATTACCGATGAAAATGTATTGATAAAAAAAAGTACGCGGAGAAAGAAAAAGCTTTACATGCAACTACCATTTACATTAAAATCGTTAGTTAAATCCATGGATACAAGTCTCATTTTACTTCTAAACGTTTTTCCATTCGATCCATTCGTACTTCAGTTCTCAAAGATAAGCAGATCGTTGATTAAAGCATAACGAGATTAATCGCACAACCCAACATGCACGTTTCGCGCAATAAAACGCGGGAGTTTCCCTGACAAAGAGCGTAACACACTTATGTTCTAAAGCAATTGAAAATAACGCGGGGACTCCCCCTCCCACCCTTGGTAACAAGATAAATGCCTTGCAATAAGTTAACAGGATAATTTTGCCAACAACAGGCTCGAAAATTCTGCTGCGAAAAAAAATATTAGATTGGCAATTACGCTCGATCAATTTTATTTCTCGCGACATATATAACACCCACTCGCCCGAGGCGTTTCGCGATAATAGTACATTACGATACAAGTGCGGGAAAGTAGATTCTTGTGTCGCGTGGCGTTTACACCCGAGCGAAGCGAGGGTGGAAAGGTACACAAGACGAGAAACTCTTTCCCGAACATGTGCCGTATCGTATTTTTTGATACGACGTGTGGAAAGTGCGATTTTCAACGCACGTTTTTTGCCGAGCGTGCGGGAAAAACGCTCGCGCCGTACGATAATTTTGAGACGCAATGTAATTTCAAACGCATCGATTGCCATTCACTCGGATCATGCTTACTACATCTTGATAGCGACGCGCGATTTGTCGTGCGTCGCTATCAGCGAGCTCGTGAAACATTACGTTCGGAGCTCGGGTCGAGTGATTTCGCTGCGCGCTCTGCGTGCACGCGTACAGCGAGGCCCGCAGGCACTGATTTTACGCGAAAATTAGCCAAATACGAGTATCGATAATCTACTTGTATAGAAATTTACGAATTCCGCGCTCAGTTACCTTTTACGCTAAGAATAGAAATGTTTACACCGGGTGAATATTCAAGTTGACTTCAGTGATATTCAGTTGATTCAATTCTGTTTGCATAATGTAATTCTTGAAAGCCATCCGAACTCGCGAAATTGATTCCTTTTCAAATTCCTTCTTATCCATAGTTGAAGTTAGAGTCCAAACAATAATATGAATAATGCTCCGTTGCGGCTACTCGTCGCTTGTTCGCAAGGCAGCGTTGGAAGAAAGCCATCGACGAGCGGTCATGTCGTCACCCAACAACGAGCCGCTTCCCCCGGAGTCGAACTCGGATCACGAGCTGCCGTCCAAGTTCGCGACTGTGGACATGCCGTCGGTCCAAGACGTCATCTACTCTCTGCAGAACTTCGGCATAGTCGACTACTCGATCTTCGTGGCGATGCTGGCGGCGTGCGGCTGCATCGGCGTGTACTTCGGCTTCTTCAAGCGGTCCCGTGGTGAGGACGAGTATCTGGTGGGCGGTCGCAACATGAAGACCTTTCCCGTGAGCATGAGCCTCATCGCGAGCTTCATCTCGGGGATCTCGTTGCTCGGCACGCCCACCGAGATCTACATGCACGGCACCAGCTACCTCTGCATCGGCTTCGGCGTCGTCCTCGTCGGCTTCATCATGTCCAACGTCTTTCTGCCGGTCTTTCACGACCTTCGACTGACCAGTACCTACGAGTACCTGGAGAAGAGGTTCGACAAGAAGATCCGGATTCTGGGATCCGTCCTCTTCGCCATCGGCATCGTAAGTTTACGTGAACGCGCTTTCCGGGTCCAACGGATCGTGCGACGTCATCAAGCGCGTCGTCCAGTATCGGACAAGCGGCACTTCGATCATAGCGATCTGCAAATGTCCAATTGGCGCTATACTGGCGTCAATCGTAGTCGAGAGGTCGAGCCGCGATGATGTCGCCGACAATGCCGTCGCGGTCATGATCCGACACGCAAATTAATGCGCGGCAGGATGTGCAGGCAGTTCGCCTCCCCCCTCTCCCCCGAACTCGAGTGCCATTCTCTTTTGCAGATCACATGGCTGCCGATCGTCATCTACGTGCCGGCGCTCGCTTTCAATCAAGGTAAGCGCGCGCCGCGCACCGCGTGGACGTCGCTCTCTCCTCGGACTGCCGCCGCGCGCGCTGGAGCTCGCGGACAAGAGGCCCATTACGGGAATTGACTGACAATGCCGCGCGAATTGACCGGGCCATTCTTCGGCTATTAATAGCCGCTCGTGGGTCATGTGCGCGCTTAAACCGGCTCGAGCTTGTGGCTTCGCGCTGCTATTTATAGACGCGCGCTCAATTATCCTTTCGCTCGATGGATCTCCGATGCTCTCGAAGACGCGCTCGCATTCGAGAGAGCGCCTTTTTTTAATGTTCGGATGCTTTTCATATTCTCGGACTCAGCTATATATGGGTAATTCTAGGCTATTTCGATTGACTTGTAACCCTTAGGTTACGGATTTTTTTTTAATTTGGCACAATTGTTGTACACATAAAACTGAGATTTTTCCCAAATTTTGGAGACGATACATTAATTATATCAAAAGTTATTAACAATTAAAGAAAAATGATAAAAAATTTTCAAACAGCTATATTTTAAAAACTAATAAAGATATCGAAGTCGGATTTTTTTCAAAATACTTATAATGCCTTCAAATTTCGAAATAATTACAATAAACAATAAAAATTTTTTTTCGAAAGTTATTAACTTTTTGTTTAAAC
The DNA here is from genome assembly GCF_024137745.1 of Phymastichus coffea. Classification (NCBI taxonomy): domain Eukaryota; kingdom Metazoa; phylum Arthropoda; class Insecta; order Hymenoptera; family Eulophidae; genus Phymastichus; species Phymastichus coffea. The sequence continues at coordinate 579,669 of NW_026706907.1, read as the reverse complement.
AATTGCTAATATCTCAAAAAGTATATTTTTTTTTGAAAAATTCTTGCTCCTACGTATTCCTGAGGATTTTTGCTATCGAAATCAATCATAAAATTCAAGTGCCCGACATATCGGAAAGCGTAGCCCTAATCAAAAGAAGACGCCTCGGCGTAAGGCTGCGGTAGCGCTCCAGCGGACTCACGGTCGAAAGGTACTTTAGCTTTAATCTAAAAAACTAATAAAGATACCGAATCGGAGTTTTCCCAAATTACTTATAATGCCTTAAAATTTCGAAATAATTACAACAATAAACAATAAACATTTTTTTTCGAAAGTTATTAACTTTTTGTTTAAACAATTGCTAATATCTCAAAAAGTATATTTTATTTTTTGAAAAATTCTTGCTCCTACGTATTCCTGAGGATTTTTGCTATCGAAATCAATCATAAAATTCAAGGGCCCGACATATCGGAAAGCGTAGCCCTAATTAAAAGAAGATGCCTCGGTGTCCGGTGGCTGAGGCGTCTTCTTTTGATTAGGGCTACGCTTTCCGATATGTCGGGCCCTTGAATTTTATGATTGATTTCGATAGCAAAAATCCTCAGGAATACGTAGGAGCAAGAATTTTTCAAAAAAAAAATATACTTTTTGAGATATTAGCAATTGTTTAAACAAAAAGTTAATAACTTTCGAAAAAAAATTTTTATTGTTTATTGTAATTATTTCGAAATTTGAAGGCATTATAAGTATTTTGAAAAAAATCCGACTTCGATATCTTTATTAGTTTTTAAAATATAGCTGTTTGAAAATTTTTTATCATTTTTCTTTAATTGTTAATAACTTTTGATATAATTAATGTATCGTCTCCAAAATTTGGGAAAAATCTCAGTTTTATGTGTACAACAATTGTGCCAAATTAAAAAAAAATCCGTAACCTAAGGGTTACAAGTCAATCGAAATAGCCTAGAATTACCCATATACCGTCTAATCAGCTCCGCGTACATCTCGGCTCACGAGCTTGACTAAAAGAGACAGTCCAAGATCGCGAAATCCCTTACTCCAACCGTGATCAGTCGATCAATAATGCCCGATTGAATCAGTCAGACGTAGCCAGTGAAGTACAAGTTGTACGATCGTTCCGAACTTAACAAATGCATCTTTCTTCGATCCGTAAACTCGATGTCGTCCTTATTTAATAATGCTCGTACAATCGAGGGGTGCTGGTGGCGGTAGACGAGGGAGGATGTGTCCATGTGTGTACGATGGGGGAGGGGGGGGGGGGTGGCGGAAAACAACTTGGCACCGAGCTAGAAGCAGCCGCGCGAGTGGAGAGCGCTCGCGATTACGCTGAGTGTGTTCCACAGTGACCGGAGTGAACATCCATGTGGTCACGCCGTTCGTATGCGTGGTCTGCATCTTCTACACGTGCGTGGTACGTATATCGATATAACGAGCAACGGCGTCGGTCCGCGGCTCTGTCACCGTCTCTTCCGTTCGTCACTGCAGGGTGGACTGCGCGCGGTGGTGTGGACGGACTTCGTCCAGATATTCATCATGTTCGGCGCCATGATACTCATCGTGGTCAAGGGCACGTCCGACCTCGGTGGCTTCTCCACGGTCCTGCGACGGAACTTCGACTCCGGCCGCCTCGAGTTACCCACGTGAGTTTCACGCGCGAATCCCCACCCTCGTTCTGGTTTTCGTCAGGTCACACAGTCTGGTTTTCGTTCCGGCGCAGTGCCGACTGGAGTCCTCTGACGCGGCACACCATCTGGTCGCTCGTCGTCGGCGGCTGCGTGCACTGGCTGCAGATATCCGCCATCAACCAGAACATGATCCAGCGCTACCTGTCGCTGCCGAGCGTGGAGCACGCGAGAAGGTATACGCACGGGCGCCGCGAGACGCGAGCGATCGACGAGCGATGACGCCGCGGCTTGATTGTCCGACAGAGCTCTGTGGACCTTCATCGTCGGAGTGCTACTGCTGATCGGCACCTGCGGCTACGCCGGGATGCTGGTCTACGCCTGGTATCACGAGTGCGACCCCCTCACGACGAAAGTGAGTGCCGCAGCCGGGCGTCGTCCGCCGAGCTAGACTCGAGCGCGCGGGCGTCGGCTTGGCTATTGGCTCGATTTTCAGCTCGCCCGAGCCAAGGACCAGCTGCTGCCGCTGCTGATGATGAACGTGCTGCGCGACCTGCCGGGACTGCCGGGACTGTTCGTCGCCGGCGTGTTCAGCGCCGCTCTCAGGTATGCGCGGCCAGCCTCGCGGCGTACGTGCAGCCCGGGACAAGTGACGCCACGTGCATGCGTCTGCTTTGCGCGCAGCTCGCTGTCCACGGGGCTCAACTCGATGGCCGCCGTGGTGCTCGAGGACTTCGTCAAGCCGTTCCGCACGCGCCCGTTCAGCCCCAAGACCGTGGACCGGCTCATGAAGCTGACCGTGCTCGTGCTCGGCGTGCTCTGCACCTGCCTCGTGTTCGTGGTCGAGAAGACCGGCTCGCACGTGCTGCAGGTAGAGTATACGTGGCGAGCTGCTCGATGAACCGTGAATCCGGCGAAACCGTGTTGCAGCTGTCGATGAGCTTGAGCGCCATCACCAGCGGACCTTCGCTCGGCGTGTTCGCCATGGGCGTGCTACTGCCGTGGATAAACGCCAACGTACGTAAACGCGCGCTCGTCGCTGCCGCGCGCCCCTGTGACGCTGCGTAGTAAATGTCTGTGTGTGTGTGTGTGTTGTTTCGGCGAACGGCAGGGCGCCCTCGTCGGAGGCCTCAGCGGCCTCTCCTTCATGGGCTGGATCAGCTTGTCGGCCGAGGCCGCGATCGCCAGCGGCAGAATCCGGTTGGTATTACCGCGCGCGAGCCCCCGCCGACGTCGCTCCTCACGCACGCGCGCATCTTTCGCACAGGTTCGACGAGAAGCCGGTGAGCGTGGAGGGCTGCACCTACTCCTTCCATCAGGCCGAGAACCTGCTGCTGCTGCTGCCGCCCGAGACGCTGCTCAACGATCCCGAGGAAGGGTGAGACTGGTGGCCTCGATTGCTCGGACGATTCGCGATCTCATCCGCCGCGTGAAAGACGTATGCGACGAATTGGTTGCAGTGAGCCCTGGGCGGTTTATCGGCTGAGCTACCTGTGGTACACCGTAGCCGGCACACTGGTGACCATGAGCGTGGGCTTGATGGTGAGTATCGTCTCGTCGGAGAACATTGACAAGCTCGACCCAGCACTGGTTGCCCCCTTTGTACGCAAATACCTCGCCAGGCAACCGGCTCTCCAACAAGTCGAGGTGGGCAATATTACTATTCTGTTTATTTTTATTTTTCACGGCGCGTCACTCGCTGCAGATTCAATGTTATCCTCGTGATTTCAAGGTCATGCGAACGGATCACCAGCACGAGGAGAACAACAGAAGTTCAACGGCGCTCTAGCATTCCATCGATTTTTTTTTGTTACAAAAATTAAGTGGAAAGGAGATGAATTGAGTGATAAAGAAGAATGGATAAGTTAAAACTAGGAATCTATTTGGGTAATGTTGTTGCTTAGTCTTCTTTTCTTAACATGCACATTTGCCTTGGGGATTACATATCGTAGATTATATATTAAAAATATATAGAGTTGTTATCCGCGTAATAACACGACTCCTCGTGTGTGATACTTTTTTTTCGGAAACACTATTTTTTACATACACTACGTTTGTTATTGCAATCAAGAGTTATCCCATATTCCACATAGTTACGTGTAATTGTTTTACGACTAATACGTTATATAAGTACATATATATAATAACGCGTAAAAAATATTGCTGTATGCCGTTTTGATATATTAAAAAGGCAAGTGTTTGTTTACTGGCGGTGCTTGTATAAATGCAGATTGTTTTTTTCTTCTTAATACTTATGGCTCAAAAATCGCACCTTCGTTATAATTTTTTTTTATCAGTCCATCCTCGAGCACACATAGTACGTCACTACATATTTGTATGAATTAATGTATGACAACTGCAGTAGTAAAATGAAATGTTGCACGTAGGCAAAGAAGCTCCACGCGAAATCAAAGCTTCTTTTGTCATTCCTACGGCTTACTTTTGTGACTGGATTTTCTTTCTGTACAGTGTATAAAAGGAAATAAAGAGTGTGTTTAAAGATATCGGCTGTCCAGCATTGATTTCGTACTCGACACTTGCATCGATTACAAGCGAGAGATAATCGTAGTTTCCTTTCCTCGCGTGCACGTGATTGCGACGCTCGTCGTGCGGTTTTACGTCTCGTCCGCGTTCACGGACGAAAGCTCGCAATCTCGTGAAATTACGCGGCAAGAGGAGAAAGCTCGCGTGCGCCCGCCGACGAGGACGATGATAAACAATTTGCATTGGCCGAAATCGATTTGACGTCTCGGGGAGGAGAAAAGTATCGAAAGAGAGGTTTAGCAGAGAGACAGAGAAGTCCGGAGCGAAGAAGGAGAGGGATGGCTCAGCAGATGAGCGCGATGGCCTGGTAGAGCTTGAAGAACCGTCGCCAGGGCTGCAGCAATCGGTCGATCAGCCTCACCAGTTGGATTATCCGTCACCGAGCGCTCGCGCGAGCGATGATCCTCAGCAGCAGGTACAAGCTCATCAGCTGGGTGAACCTGCGCACCCAGTACAGTCTGCGCGCAGGAGGTTCGCGCGTCCGATGAGCAAAGCTGGCCGAGTGGAAACGCGCGTGTATACTCACTTGACGAGCTTGCTCCTCGCCTTCGCGAGCGTGTCGGGGCTGTCCTTCAGCACGTACTTGCGGATGCCAAGCACGTACTGGTTGACGTAGGTCTCCCAATCGATATCCGCGATATCGACGTTGTAGCGCGGCTGGGCGCCGTCGACCACCGAACTCTTGATGCACTTTATCAGCTCCTTCATGTTCTCCACGTGGAAGTACCACTCGTTCACCGCGAAGAATTCGCCGTTCTTCGCGGCCCTCAGCGTGCGTTTCGTCATCTTTATCATTCTGCCAATTTGTCAATTTTTTTTCTTTCTTTTGTTCAGCGTCGCGAGTATAATGTCAATCGCGCGTCTCGAAAATCATTTCGTTTGAGAACATTTACGTAGCTTCGCGCTGTGATAAATGTCATTTCGAATTCAAATGTCAAATGTATATGTGTACGCTCGTCTGCATCAGCGACATTAAATAAATCATCGATACCTGAACGTCCGTCAATAATCAAACGCAAATGAAAGAAACTAAGTAAAATGGCGTAAATAAAGAAAAACTAATAACGGTCGGGTATTTGCTGCGATCTTAGATGAAAGCAAGTTTTTGCATTAACTCGATTGGAACGGGACAGATAACCATGGAGCAACGAAAAGAAAAGAGAGAAGGAGAGAAAAAGAGACGTTACTTTGGCTTGCTGCCACGGCAGCGAAGGATGAGGTCGATGACGAAGGCGGGCAGGAAGTGCAGTATGGCCACGGCGAGCTTGTGCAGCAGCTGGCTGGAGCGGTAGGTAACGTGCGGGTACCACATCACGTACTTGGTCGGCGACTCTATGGCGTACTTGCGCGTCAAGTCGCCCATCTGGCCCCACCTGTGCGCACACGAGAGTGTGTAACGAAGCTCGAGCGAGCGCCGCTCGCGCCGGCGGAGCGTTCGCGGCCCTCACTTGACGGGGTTGAAGCTGCCGCTGGTGCAGTTGTAGACGCGCAGCGGGCAGGCGTCCGCGTCGGCGAAGCGCTGCGGCCTGGAGGTGGCCACGTGCCAGGCGGCGCAGATGAGCGTGTCGACCACGTAGTCGACGGGCACGATGTCGACGACGCACTGCGGCTCGCAGACGATGCTCCTGATCGTGCCGCGACCGATCTCCATGAGGATGCCTTCGGAAAATTGGCCGCGCGGCGTTAATCGTTAATCGTTAATCGTTACCCTCCTGTCGCGGCGAGTTTGCTTGCTCACCGGTGATGCCGCATACGTTGTCCACCCAGCCGGGGTACGGCTCCTGGAAGGCGGCGCACACGATGCTCGGTCGCACGATGGCCACGGCCGGCAGTCCCGCGCCCTTGGTCAGCAGCACCTGCTCGGCCAGGCCCTTAGTCAGCGTGTAGGTGTTTGGGTGCTTGCCCATCAGCTTCTTCTCCAGGATCGCCATTGTCTCGTCGTCCAGGTTCTCGCACATGTCCATCACCGTCTGTGCCTTCACCTTGGTGCTGCAACGTCAATGTCACAGCAGTTTCGACACCCTCTCTCTCTCTCTCTCTCTCTCTCTCTGTCTCGTGGCGACTCACCTGTAGACCATCTCCTGGATGTCCCTCAGATCGGCGTTGCTGTACGCGGTGCTAACGTGCACGAGGCACACCAGATTGGCCATGCCCTTGCACAGGTCTACGATGCGATCCGTGCCGCGCGTGTTCAGGTTCACGGCTAGCTTCAGCGGCTCGTCGAAGCGCACGGTGGCCGCGCTGTGGAACACGATGGTCACGCGCTGCATCAGCATCGTGCGGTCCTCGAGGCTCAGTCCTAGATCGGGTAGGCCTACGTCGCCTTTGATCGGCTGGATCTTATCCAAGGCGCCGGGATACTCGCAGCGGAGACGATCAAATACCTGCGTCGAGCAAAGTGGGGGAGAGACGTTGTCGATTTGGTCTCTCCGGAGATCGCAAAGTCAAGCCGTTTGTCTCTCTCGCACGGTTAAAGCGATTTCCGGCAGTCGAGCCTCGTCGTTTTCGAGTAGATACGAGTGTGAGATTTGACGAGCCAACGAAAGGAAGCGCAGCTGCATCGGCCGAACGCGAAGCGTGGCTTCGCGCATCGGCGAGTTTTCCAAGCGACGAACGCGAAGCGGCAGGTGTTTCTCTTGCGTTCCATCTCATTTTCCAACGAATGCAGCGAATCCAGCGTGCCGCCTCGTCGCAGCGCGCGCAACAGCGTGGAAATTGGAGAAAGTCGTGATCGACGAGTGGCGCACGAATTTTTCACTCCACGTAACGCGCCGCACGGCGATTAGTGCTCGCCTTAGCAGTGCGCAGACAAAGAGACGCGGAGCCCGATAGTCAGATGCGACGATCACGGAGACGCGGCGGCTTCTTTGCGAGAGAACAATATTTAAGACGCCGTTGCGCTCGGATTGATCGTTTGCGGCTCGTCTGGGCGAACTACGGCGCTAATTGCAAGTGTCGTCGCGCGCTCGTTATCGATCGGTCGCGGGTCGGCTCGCGTTAATTGACCGCAAACACTGCGCGAGGAAGAAGGAGAAAGGCGAGGAAGGGCGATCAAGCGAATCGGCAGTGCATTAAGGCTATCGATTGGGGGCGCCCGTCGAAAATTGCCCTCGAATATCGCGCCCGAGGACTGTCCGCGGGCTCGTATTGCCGCAATCGATACAAGAGCGACGTCGAGCGACCGAGCTGCCGAGGCGCGAGCGCGAGCTCATCCTCGCGCGATCGATACGGTCGCGCACGGGGACGCTCGCGCGGGTCGATTGGCGTCGGCGTCGCGGCTCCGGGGGACGTCCGCTTACTCACGGGATTCTCGAGGAACTCGGTGAATCGCTGCTCGATGCTGCGTCCCCTCTTGGGCCGCACGAGTATGAAGATGGTGGACACGCGAGCGCACGAGCGCAGCAGTTTCTCCAGCAGAGCCTTGCCGAGGAATCCCGTGGCGCCCGTCACCAGGATGATCGCGTCGGCGTAGAACGCCTCCACGGCCGAGCAGCTGTTGCTGTTGCTCGTCGCCGAGCCGACGGCCTTCTTCGACTCCTGGGGGTCCGGCGGCTCGATCCTTGCCTTCGGATTGCTCGACGGACACTCGGCGTTGTTGTTGTTCGGCTCCGCCATTGTCTCCGCGTTCGTCGTGCCCATGCTCACAGCGACGCGGCTCCGTCCGGCTGAAAGAAAGGCGCCACGCAAGCTCGTCAGTTCGCGCGACTCGCTGGAAATCGGAGGCACTACCGCGAAAGAGAAGAGTCACTAATGAAACGAGGCACGCCGCTGCTCCGAGTAGTCGCGCTGTCGCTCGCTTTGTCGTCAAGTTCATCTGCACAGGCGGATGTAAATCGATTAGGAAAAAAAAAGAACTGCGAGCGAGCCCCGGCGGAATTAAATACGCCTAAGCGATGACCAGCGGGAGAGAGAAAAGCCGTTAAAAGTTGTGCGCGACCTCATCCAATCGAGCGCAATTCGCAGAGCCTCGGTGATCGCGATAGCCAATCGGATGAGATGACCGAGCGCGCGACGCGAGCTGATGTCGGCCCGGGCTGCTCGAACTATTTCCGCGCGGATGTGCATTCGAGCGCGTTCGCGCCGCCTCGCCAGCCGCTAAGGTGCATATAGCTTCGTTAATGATTCAGCATAACCTGCAAGCCGCCGACGCCCGAGTGCCCGAAGAGCCGGGGTCCTCGGCGATCGCGACAACCGGAGTGTGGCGATCGCGCGGTGCCGCGCTGGCGAACGGCCGCGACCGCGGGCGGAGCGAGACTTCACTGGCACTCACACTCCGGAGAAGAGACGAGAGCGAGGGTCCCGTGCTCGCGGGCGCGCGAGACAGTGAGCGGCGAGAGAGCGCGCGTGCGATCGCTGCGAGGGTCGCGCGCTTACTCGACCTCGTTCGCGATTATACCGCCCGCGATCGATATCGGGCGGGAGAGGGACGGCGAGCGAGTCTATGGTCAACCCTTAACGGCGATCGAACGCACGGGCGCGCGGCCGTCGCTCGCCCGCGGGAACGTCGCCGCGGCGCTGCGCTCACGCACCTTTCCTCGGCGATTGGCGGCTCCTCGCTCGCGCCACTTTGCGTATGCATCGGTACCGCCACCCCCCCGCCCCTCGGCGCGCTGCTCGCCTGATTCCCTTTTACTTGTTTCCGTCGCTGCGCGGCGAGGCGAGCTGGTCGTTAGATGGCGGCACCGATAGGGGACGCGCGTACGTGTCAGGCTCTTCGATTGCCGCGTTTCGCCTCGTTTCGTGCGCGATTGGCTTCCACGCTGCCGTGTCACCTGCGACACGGAATTCAAAATACATCGCCGCCGGCTACTGGACGCACTGCCGTATTTTTCTTTTTCTCTTCCCTTTAGTCGCATTTTCGCGCGCGCGCGCATTTATGATTTTGTTTCCCTCGAGCGCATTCGACGAAGCCGACGCGGATAATGTCCGGAGAGAGGAAGAACTTACCTTCTGTACACGGCGGGCAGACGCTCGACCGGGAAATGCTAGCCTCGATGCAGCCAGTTAGCCGGGGAACGAGAGGTGAGGCGATCTCGCGCAAGGACGGGCAAAGGGTCTCTGCTTGGTGGCTGCAACTCTTGCGGAGACGCGTGTGGCTCGCACGCGTACGCGCGAGATGCAAGTGAGTTGCAGGCGCGTTTTTCCCATCGCTGGGAAGGAGCGGAGCCGAGATTACGCAAACGTTGCAAGGAGCGACGGGGCGGGAGGGAGGCGCGCGCGACCCGGAAGCACTTTCTTCCACGAGCAAGGTGAGAGTGGTCCCGTCGGATAAAAGTGAGAGTGTGCTCTAGCGAGACTCCGCAGCTGGATGCACACTGCGCGCCGCCGATCTCCCCAGCCCCCTCCCCCCGTCGCGTACGCTTTGATATTCGCGCGGCTGACGCAACGCTTGTGGAAACCTTTAATATATTCGACGTTCATACGGTGTGTATGAATAAAAGGAGCACTGGGAATCATTCTATTTCAAGGGTATCGCGAGACATCGCGGCGCAGCGGTTATCTTTTTTTAGGACGATCCAGTGCATTTTACGGAATCCAATCCACGATGGGTGAATCAAGCCACTAACGATACATAAGAGCATAATACAAAAAAATAGTTTATGGACACGAAGGAACCGATCTATATTTTTGGCGCGAGGGGACGCAAATCCGAGCACGGCATTATACGTCCGAGGCTTTCAGGTATTGCGCCGACAGAGCCTAATAACCGTACAAACGCAAGGCGAGTCCCGAGGTAATAAAGGGCCGAGGCGGCTCTGAGCGCGCGCTGTAATCCTCGCCGCTCGGCGCGTACAAAGGGCCAATAACTCGAAACAGAAAAAGCTCTATCCGCGCGCGTATCGGATCTCGCAGGAGACGCTGCCGAGCGCGAGCTTAAAAATAACACGCCGACGTTTCTTCCCCGTCGCGCCAAAATAAACGACGTTATCTCGCCAGGGGGTAATGGAGCTCGATTGTAACGACGCGCGTAATCCAGCCGCGACTCGCGCGAAAAGAAAGAAAAGAAGTGAGAACGGGAAGTCGCGCAAAACGGAAATTTCCCGTGGGGAAATCCGTCGCGTCGAGATTTCGGCGGCCGCCGAGCGCGCGACGTCGCGGACTGCGTCGTCGGACACGAGCGGCTTTCGCGATTCGCCGCGCGCGCGCTCCGAATCGCGCGGGGTAACGGGTCCTGATGCCGCGGTGACATCGCGCGCACACGCGTGACGACGCATCCGACGCCAGCGAGGGCTGCCTGAAATACTCGCCGCGCGGGCTTATCTGTCGCGATCACGCGCCGCGACAGCGCGATCGAGTTACGCTCTCGATCGCGATGCTCCGGTGAATGCCAATTGACCTCGTTTCTTTATTTTCCTTCTTTTTCCACGGCGCCCGTTTCTCGCGATAGCGTCCTCGGCGTTGCTTGCTGAAAAATGAATAGTTATGCCGAATTTCGGGATTGTTTCAACAAACTTTTCGACGGATTCAAACGTCCGTAAGCCGTTCGCGCGGCATCTGCTTTCGAGTTTGTCGCGCTTTCAGTAAAGATCTCGTCAAATTGACGACGTTATTCTCGTGCTTGTGGCAGGCTATTTTTCATTTTGCTTCTCAGCTCAAAGTACAGAAACGACGTAACGTATATTCGAGAGACCAAGAGCAGAGAGGCAATTTTCTCGCACTCACGCACAAGCGTAACTTTCCTTTTTTTCTTTCGTTCTTTATCGTACGTTCGCATTGTCGACGGCACTCAACGGCGCCGCAGTGACCGAGTGCCCTGTGCGTATATGGAAAAAAAAACAAAAAAAAAAAAGCACCAAGCCACGGGCCACTTTTGAAAAACACATCGGCGCGCATTCCGTTGAGACGCGATCCCGATGAGATAACTGATATCCAATCGAGCACTTCTTCGCCGCCGCGCGATCGCATTCTTCGCGGAGCCGCGAGTCCGCGGGGATACGTGCGTATATTATGTTGATTCGGCGCGGGTTTTACCAGATCCTTCAAATCGAGCGCACGCCCGTAATTTTTCGAGTTGATCATGGTCGCACGTGCCTTTCACCGCGCACTCTTGTGACGACTCCCGGTCTGCCACTACCAGAAATCCCGAGGCCACGTCGAGAAAGAGGCTGACGCGTTTTCGTCGATCCGACCAAGTGCGTGCCGATTCGAGTTACTGGTGTCCGACGGTGCCCGAAGAATCGTGTCTCGCTCAAATTTTCGTGCCACGCGCAGCTTGCATATAAGTGTATTGCGTACATAGATATAACTCTACTACGACGAAGCTGCGAAATCAAAATACGCTCGCGCTGATTTTTATTGCGAACAAAGTGGAGCAAGATATGGTCTCTGCGGGACTATCCGCGTCTATCCCGCGGAGTAGCGCCGGGTGCAGAGAAACGCGCGCGCAACAGGCGATCGATCGATTCGCCGAGCTTTCCGTGCGCTGGTACATACGGGTATATACGTGCAGCGTCGCGTGGCGAAAAGAGAGCGCGCGCTCGCGGTTCGTTCGCCCAAGTGAGATCTGTTAAAAATTTCTTCCGGCCTGGATTCCACTGGAGGGGTCGGATAGTCTGCACAAGTAAAAGTTCGTCGTCGAGCGTCCGCGACGATCGCTCGAGGAGTCGGCTGCCGACCTTTCATTTTCAGCTCCACTATGGTGTATTGATACTCGGCATTGGGCTCTGCGAATAAAATTTGACGAAATTTGCTCGCAATAAATTTTGGAACTTTTATTTCAGTTGCAACTGCCGTATTTTTCTTGAGAAATTTCGAATTAAAATAATTACCAACTGATTTTTACGTGAAAACTCAACCGTTGACCTACTTCCCGGTGACAAAAGCGCTGCCAACTCTTTGGCAGTTAGCTTCTTCGTCAACAAATTCAATTTCTATTTTTTTTCATAGTTAATTTTTTTCCATTCTATTAGCCCGCTTGGCTTGTGCAAAGAACTCGGTTTATTGTTTATGATTAGTAATATTTATACCAAATTTCAAGTCAATTCGATTTAATTTACTCCTATTATCGTAAAAACAAAAAAGGTCTATCTTTAGAGAAAAATTTTTTTTTACGAAAACTGATGCATACAAAAACTTGAGACTTACAAGATATTAATTTCACTCATAATACGATACGCCTTCAGTAAAATTTTCAAGAACTTTCCCGAATGATTTTTCAAAATATAATTTTTTTTTCGACATTTTGTTACGTAACTTTAAAATGGAAGTGGTTAGAGATACGATTTTTTTTTTCAAATGAAAGAAAAATAAAATTACTACGAAATTCCAACATCAAGTTTAACGAATCCCATGTATAAGATAAAAAATAATTGAAAAACCAAATTGCATACTTTTTCAAAATCAGTTAATTTTGATTTATTACCAAACTACTCGATAGATTTGAATAAATCTTTTTTTTCCTTCACGTGGTAAAAACACGTTCAAAAAACCTTTACGTGTAAACTTTTACCATGTAGAACGTAAGTTATTGACAATGATATACATATCATAAACACACTCATTGTAACAATTGTATTTTTAGACTTCTGATAACCTTAAACAAACTTGTAAAGTGATTTTCGGCAAAACAATTTTTTCATGGAAACAATACCTTCTCTGTGAGAAAGCAATACGTGATATACACGCACATGTTTACTCTGAATAGCCAGAGTAATAAAAGGTAAAAATATAAGTCTCATTGCAGTTGAGGATACTTTCGCGAATCTACACTAAAGGGAAAGTGTACGATTATGCGAATAAGTAGGCCAAGGGATAAATTAAAGACTTTGGTACGTTTACTAATTACGAAATTGCAATGAGAAATGCAGGCTCGATTAGAAATCTGTCCTTCGTGCTAAAGATTATTGAATGGTCATATGCAATGCTTAATAGCTATTCGCTTACCACAAGACGTCGCTTGCACACATTGCCGGAGAAGGAAAAAGCCTCCTAGAGCAACGCAGTGCCAATGTCTCGGTCGTCGTCGATTATCGTGCGTAATCGTCAGCCAGGTCGACGGACGTGGCTGAGCCTCGTCACGGTAGCTGACGCAGACAAGTAGGATGACACGGACACGGCTGCACGACCGCCGTCGGGCACGTGCGCGTAGCCCTCTCGTTTCGTGCAACTGGGGCACACTGGTACGAGCGCAGGATTCACCAAAGCGCGATAGACCTTGATGAAGCAAGGCATCAAGAGACGCCGATGGGCTACCTCGTGACCTACGCCGCAAGGCAACGCAGCGGAGAACGACGCAGAGAGGCTTAGTGCCGTGCGTTGGCGAACGGAAACGAGAGAGGCGCTGGGACTAACTCGGAATGACGGAGATAACACCGCACGCGCGGCGGTTTTCCGAGCGTAACTGGCCGGCCGACACGATCCTCCGCTTTTCCGAGAAAGCCAAAGATCACAGCGGGAGGAAACATCCTAGCAATATTGGGCCGCATCGCCGAACTCATCAGTCCGCTCCGATTCTCGGCTACCCCTTCCTTTTATGATGGCAAACAAACAGTCTAAGGTCATACTTGTTTAGGTTCAAGCGAAATGGTTGTATCGTCACGTGCTCTCTCTCTCTCTCTCTCTCTCTCTCTTATTTAATTTCTTTTATACCGCCAATTGTATACTCGTCAAAGTAGCTTGATTACGCTCGTTCGTCTCGGTAATCCTGACGAACGAATTCCAAAGCACGAACGTTATCGTAAACTCTGATATCGAGTACTCAAACGCAACGTTGTATTTGCGAACAGAGACGAGTGGAAGGCTCGCCTCTGCCGAGCGCAAAAGTAATGATTTGCAGTGTTCGTTCGTTGAGTGAAAAATCAGCCGCTTTTTCGTTCGAAGCCGCCGAGCGCGCCGCCAAAAGCGCAACTTCACCGCTCGTCGCGTCGTGCGTCGCGGGATGCTCGCACGCCAGTCCCAATCGGCGGCCGATACGGAAGCCCAAACTGCATCTCACGGCCTCGAGACCGCGACAAGGCGAGCCGAGCTCCGTCCGTAGAGCGGCTTCGCACGACTCGCTCCGCTCTTGTTTGTCGAGACGCGCGATTATTGCGCTGCCCGCGCGCACTGCTATCAACGAAGAAGGGTTCGGCCTCGTTCTCTGTTTTTCTTTTTCGCGCGGTGCTGCCTTCCGAAATCGCGCCGGCGAGATAAGCGAGAGACGCCGACCGCGGGAGACGCGTTCGTCGGCGGGCCAGAGTATCGCCTAAAACTGACGTTGCCATCTCTTTTCCCATAGTATCTCTCTCTGTCTCTCTCTCTCTGTTATCCCTTTCGGCGCCTAAGATCTTTTATTTTCTCCGCGATTACGTGTCGACACGCTGTCGCCTCGTTGATGTACGTATCGCGACGCGCAAACTTCGCGTACGTACACGCATCGTCGCGGCCGACGGACGAGTCTTTGCCATCGATTTTGTTGAACTAAGAACGTGTTGCATGTGCGTACTGCTTGCCAATACGATTTTCGACGCGCATTCCTCGACGCCGATCAGTCGAGGTCGCCGCTATTTTAATTGTGTTCCGTTATCAGGTTCGCGCGAATTCCAATTGTCATCGGCTTAGCATATTTTTTTTTTCCTGAACAGTTTTCTCGCGAAAAAGTCGAATGAGCGTCGATGATTTCTCAGTCGTCGGTTTGATCGTTGCAAACGTTTTGCTTTTGTTACGCACCTGTAAATTGACAAATTCATTTAGCGAAGAAACGGCAGCGCAACAAACTCCAAAATTGACGAGTAGCACTCCAGGAGCCGGTTTCGTGCAGCTACGACCTACAATTTCGGCAATTCATCGGGCAGAAGCAGCGACCACGTTGTTCCGACACAGAAGTGTACGACGACCCTTTTGATGCCTGTCAATGCCGATGATAGCCTTTGATGACACTAGGCATCAAGAGACAGACGAATGCATATCCGCAAAAAATGAAACGAAAAATGCGTTTTTCCGCAGAGACACTTTGGAGGGTCAGTCGCAGACAGGACTGAAAAGACCTTGGCCATATCGACGCGATTATCGCTCGAACATTTCGTGTCGTCCGGCGGCGGGCGGAGGTTATCGTCTTCGTTATCGCGGCCGCCATCCGCCGCGCGCCCGTCTAAATTTAGAATCCAAAAGGAGCCGCGGGCCGGAGAAAAGCCATGTATGCTGATCGCGGCTTTGGGTTATTCCCGCGATGCAGCATTGAGCGAAACCTGATGGACCGCGTAAGCGCGACGCAGGCTGGACGGCGCGCGGCGCCAACTGGCCGCGGACACGTTCCTCCGGGACTCGTCGATCTCGGATTCCTGGCGCGGCAAAAGAAAATCGCGGCGACGGCCGGGGACAGCAGCCGGGCGCACCTCGGTCGCGTTGAGTCGCGCAACGCGCGCGCCAACCACTACGCTGCGTGAATCACGCTCGCGCGAGAAATCCCCCCGTCGGGCAGACGAACGCTGAGCGCGCGAGACGCCCACCTGTCGGCGAGAGAATGAGAGAAAGAGAGAGAGAGAGAGAGAGAGAGAGAAACACCCTTTCTCACCGCCGCGTAGAGACAGAGAGGGAGAGAGAGAGAGAGAGAGATAGACCCGTTAGGATGTCCCTGACCGCGGCCGTCTACCGCCCTGCTCTCCCCTCCTTTCACCGGCGAGGAATTCGGCGCCGCGCGCGAACACTGTCGCCATCGCGCACGTTATGCCGCCCGATAGACCGTCGATTCCCCAGCCCTTTCGGCCAACGAATCACCGCGAGGTACGATCGAGCAAGCTTCCGATGCGCGGCGCGCGGCACGCGCCGATACCGTGACGCGCGCGATAACGCGCACCGTCTACGCGCGGAGCGCGTGGGTGCTACTGTCGCGCTGCTGCTGCTACTGCTGGCCCGTTCTCTGTCTCTGTCTCTGTCTCTGTCTCTCTCTCTCCGAGAGTAATCTTATCGCTCGGCGCCCCCTTATCGAACGCTGCGACCGGCCGCGACGTCACACGGCGGATCGGCGCGCTTCTTTCGCGATCACTTCGACTTCGTCCGCGAGACGCGACGGACGCCGAGGAAAAGAGGCCGAGCTCGCCGCGATAACAAGGCGTCTAACGAGCGCGCGCGACCAGCCGGTCTCCTCGCCGTTTTATCGCCGGCGCATATACACGCGAATTAGTCGCGTCTGGACTCGACTCGATAACGATCCAATCACGCCCAGCAATCGTGCGGCTCGCGCATTACGTAACCGCGCCTATTTATAGCGCCTTTTCGGAATTATCCGAGCGCCCGGAAAAACACCTGCTCCTATACGCGCCACCCCAATTGCTTATCGGCCGTCGTGCATCACGACGGCGATGTCGCGCGAGACGAGATTGTGCTCTTATCGGATTTGGATGGCGGATGATGCGCCGCGCGCATCTCCTTTCTTCCATTGTCGCGCTGCATAAATTGGCGCGCATTGTCATCTACGCAGTTTCCATGATGCACGTGCACTTTACCGTCTTCCAGATGCAGCCTTGGGACGGCGAGGGCTCGAAAGAGTGTTTCGCCGTCGGAATTACCGAGCGGACTGCGCCTGGCTCGAGGCGCCATTACCGAGCTCCATCTCGTTCGAATCGACGAGAAGCCGATTTGCTTTTACATCCGAAATTTCCATAATCTTGGAATTACTTCGTACGAGTCCGATGTGCACGACTTTTTTCGCAATAGCGACCAAGACTCTTCGTGTTCCCTATTGCGAATCTCGCGATATTTATTTGCTGCCGAAACAAGGCTATCGTGCTCGTGCATTTCCGTGATTCTCGTTCATTTGCGTAACTACGTGAATTGCGTGAATCAGCAATTGCCCATTGAGCTCCGACGAGGCAGCGCTATAATTGTCAAAATGTTTGGGCTGCGCTCGAGTCCAGAGTAGAAAATTCTGGAAAGCTTTTCTACACACTGCTTCCCACTGAATTGGGAATTTAGATGAAAGTTACCGAATGCGATTACATTGTCAGCTGTCAAATTACTTTATAATTGGCTGTCAAGCTGTTTACTCAAAGCTTACGTTGAAAAGGGTTTATCGTGAACGGTAACGATGGGAGCTCGACAGAGTGCGAAAGCCATCGGCAACCTTTGTCCTTTTCGTCCATAGCGAACCCTCGCGGAGACAATGCCGTTCTTGTTCGCTTGGCGCGACGCAGCATCGGCACACCGGTTCCCGCGAGCGCGTTTGCGAAATTCAACGAAGGCTAAAAATAACGAGCGCGTCATTGTCGTTATACCATCCAAAATTGTAAAAACTGGCGCGCTATCGGCCGACTGCAGGTCGCGCCGAGAGAGATGTCTCGACTTTTTTTTTCTCGACCCCCCCCCCCCCCTCACCCCGCGTGCTTAGCATTAGGGGCCAAGGTTCGAGTGAATTATAATTTTATCGCGGCGGACGATATGAATCGAGCGTGGCCCGCGCAACTGGTTCATCTCGCGCCTCTTTAGGTGACCGAGAATCGCAATGCCTTGTCGCGTTAGGACTGCTACTCGGACGTATACTTTCGTGGCGATTGATAGCCGAGTGACGCGACTAGTGCAGCTCGCGCGGACGATTTTTCAAAGCTTTTTAGTGGAAATTCCAAAATGAACCGAATGAATCCAAGAACTTCCTTGTGCGTCGCGGTGCAATTCCGAACAATCATTTCGTCGGCCAAATGAATCAATGCAGGGATTTACAGCAACAGGTGTCGACACGAAGCGCGAATATACACTCGAATGTGGCGATAGTTTTTCTGCCTTTTATCGGTGTTGCAAAATACACGCAGCTCACCATCGGACAACATATTTGTCTCTCTATGTAGGCGATAAAAGACGGAACACAGCTGGCGAAGCATCGAGTCGGTCAGCGCGCAAAGGTAGAAAAGGGCGCTCGCCCGTTGTCAGATCGCCGGGGTCCGAACGCGGCCGCGGATACGTTTTTCCTTCTTCGTTCTCCGATGAAGTACTCGATCCCCGCGGCTACGCGGTATATCGGTGTAACGACGATAAAAGAGCGCGTTGGCGCGGCGACAAGATTTCCCATCGAGATTCTCTTCGTACATTCCACGACGGCGCGAGCCGATCGTCGCCGTTGATTTACGCGCGCGCGACAAACCGAAAGTTAGAAAACCAGAGGTAAGAGGGGGAGCCGGCGACGAAGGCGCGTCAATTCGCTCGACGAGTGCGTGACTTTCTGAAAACTGTTAGCGCGATAAGATCCGCCGACCGGGGGAGGGGGGAGGGGAGACAAACAAAAATTCGCCGGAAATATCTCGGCGATCAGTCATCAATTGGTGCTAATTGCGATTCGATCCGCGATCAGTGTTTTCATTGTAGCCGCGCTGTCCCAAGCCGCCCGCTCGGCTGCAGCTTTTCCAACGCGTCCGCCGAGTGGGGAGATACTGCTGTATCATTCCGCGGCGCGATTTGTCAAGCCCACGGATCTAATAAGGGCACATCAATGGGTAACGAGGCGCTCGTCAGCCCGCGGCGAGAGAAGAAGAGCGAGGAGGGTCACGCGTCCGACGCAAATGGATCTCGCGCTGTCAACGAATTGCACGTCGAGCGAGAGAGGCTGCAAATTAGCAGCGCCAGAATGCCCTCGGCATGACTAAGACCGCGGACGAGGGCTAGCCTCGGCCCTTGCACCTCCGCGCGCGTCACGCCGTTGGCATTTTGCCTGCGCTTCCGCCCAGTCCTCGGTGAAAGTA
This sequence comes from Phymastichus coffea, assembly GCF_024137745.1. Classification (NCBI taxonomy): domain Eukaryota; kingdom Metazoa; phylum Arthropoda; class Insecta; order Hymenoptera; family Eulophidae; genus Phymastichus; species Phymastichus coffea. Next base: position 560,858 of record NW_026706907.1, on the reverse strand, counting down.
GCGCCCCCCCCCCTCCCGCGATTGCGGAGAGCGGAGCGGCACCCGCGAGGCGATATGCCGCAGCGAACCCTCGTTCGGAATGCAAAGGATAGGGCAATCGTCGATCGCGCACGCCGACACCGCGGGTCGGGCAGTCGGCCAGCTGGACGCGCGCTCTCGCGACGATCGTTAATTGATGACGGATCCGCCGGCTCCGCAGCAGCGAACGCACTCGCCAACTCGGCTGATGGATGATCGGCGAACCGAATTTTGCCGAGCGTAGAGCAAGTCACGTAGCCAAGAAGATCGAAGCGTGAACTTGACGTTACGAGGACAAAGGACGCGCGTGCGACTGTCGAGCGACCACGTGCGCCATGGCGGACGAGAGGCCCGCGCGTTCTTTCCTTCTTGCGCTCGCGTTCGATCGCCGCTGATCGGCGCCCGGTTAGCCCTCGAATCGCCCGCGAATGTACGCTATTGTCGGCCCGAGACTCGCGCGCGGAGGCATGCTTATCGATCTCCGTGATTAACGCGAGATTAAAAGTGGCGCGGGTGCTCCCTCAAGGAGTGTCAAAATGAACGAGAGGAAGACAGGAACGAGCGATTTTCGTCCACATCGAGTCGATCGTTCCGCCAGTACTTTCTTCAATGAAATTAGCGCGGTGCTATCGTCGAGTCATCGTCATACAGAACGTTCGCGGAAAGCAATCGATTGCCGTACGAAGTGTCGTCCAAACGTTTGATTACGGTTAAAAATACGTCATGGGCCGCTAGCTGTTTCCTTTTTTTGGAAATCACAGAAGATCGCCGAGGGAACAACCGGAAATAAGCGGAATAACCCGAGTATTGACAGGTATATGACTACGGCGAAGAAGAATCTGCGGCGCTGGAGTACAGGCAGCGAACGCTGCGCTGCTCGACAGCCGAAAGGAGAATGCGAGAGCGAAAGTTTTACGATCGGGATTCTGCGAGAGAAGGAGGAGGAGAAGAAGAAAATCACGCAATTCGCCGAGTCACCGATGGCGTCACGGCGCGCGCACGGGGTAACGATGTCATTCTGACGCAGAGCTGCCGAATGCGTTCGCGGGGGTTCGCGCCACGCTCGTATTATTATCAGCCGCGGCGCGACTCGCGATTTCACGGCAAGAGAACAGGATACTGCTGGTCGGTGCGGCCAGCGCGCCGCTTCCCGCTTTCCTCTAATCGCGCTCGCGACGCGACTGTCGCCAATGAGCTGTACGAGCCGCGATTAAACCAATCGAGCGGAATAGTATGCGACGATACGTGTGACTTGAGTAGCTCACCATTGCACGGCGTGATATTGGCGCCCGCGAGCACGAGCGAGGACGATAATCACGATGGGACACTTGAGTCGCAAGTATCGTACAACGTTTTACAGTACTGCCGATCTCAAATCAGCGCGTATCGTTCGTCCATTCGTGACTCAGCCTGGCTCGGTTTTGCACCGCGAGGTCAGGTCGAATCACGGAAAGGCGTTACTCGCGTGCTGATCTGAGCCACATGGTGCCGCAAGAGAAGTAAAAATTAGGGTCTTTTTATCGAATTGCTTGCGGGATTCAGTCGACGCCAGCGAGCTTTCGTCGGGAAACTCGATTCGCCCAGCATTGGACGTTATTTCCTTTTAATAAGCCGCTTCCCTCGTCTGCCGGGCGGACAGCGCGATGCAGATATACACAATAGCAGCTCGTCGCGCGCGAGACTCTCCCATTGGACAATCGAGACTCGTTGCCCCGCGCGCCGGAGGATTGATTGCGCCCGCGAAGAATGTCCCGCTGATTTCGATGCGTCGAGGGCGCGCGCGGTGCCGACGGAGAGTGGCGCGGGGGACCGCCGACGGCGGGTCTCGTCGAGCGACGAACCGCGAGGGTCGTCGCCGCTGCCGACGGGAAGAAACGCGGAAGAGGCGCTCGGCGCAGGTGTGCAATCGACGTCGATCGAGCGCAACACTCAGAGGGAGGATGCGCGATCGATGCGTGGTCCGGCGGTGCGCGTCGCAACGGTGGTGGGGCACCGGAGGCACGCGAGTATCCCGCGCGATCTTGCTCGAGTATATATGCCGGCGTCGTCGCGCCAGCAACACGACTAGACGACCAGAAGTTAGCGCGAGCACGCGTGCGCGCCACTCGAAGCTCAGGCCTTGCTCGGCGGGGGTTTAGCGAGCGAAGTGCAGCCGATATCAGTGAAACGCTCGGTGCTACTGCTGCTGCTACTGCGGCTGTTGTTGTGCTTCGCCGTTCGCTTGGCGCGAGATGAGCAGAGTTTCAGCGAGTGCACCGACACTGGCGGCGATCCTCGTCGCCGCATCCCTCCTCGTGCGCATCGCAGAGGCCAGACCCTCGCGGATACTCAGGTGAGAGCGCGCCACCGCAAGCTCCGCTCGCGCTGACTTTTCGTCGCGATTTTCACGGGCGTTACGCGCGTATCTCCGGTGCGGTTCAACCGATTTCGGGGGGGGGGGGGGGGGGGGGGTACGGTTTCATGGAAAGGGCACGCTGCCGAGTCGGCCCCGTTTTCTCACTGGCTTGCTCGAGTTGCAACGAAATGAAGTCGAGGTTGGCATTTTCTTTTGCTTGCTCTCGTAAGCGAACGGCCGTCGTCTCGTTCGTCTTATCGGCGCGCGTAAAAATTTCACGACGAAGCTTGCGAAACGAGAACGACGAGTAACGTGCTGCGCGCTCAACGCCAACGCGATATCGCCTCGAGCAACGATCAAGAGAGAGAGAGAAAGAGAGAGAGAGAGAGAGAGAGAGAGAGAGAGAGAGAAAAGAAAAGGAAAAGTCAGCGCGCGGCGCAGGCAAGGGCGCGACACACACGTATATGCAGCGACGGGCGAATCGTAGCGCAAGTCGAGCGACGAGCGACCCACTTGTACAGGTGTGCGCGCGCGAAATCATGATGCAAGCGACACTTGGACTGTCGAGTCGCGTCGTCGAACGCCGGGCATGATGCAACGGCGATGCGCTCGCGAGTCATCGGCGCACGTGACGCGCATCCCCCGTGCGCGCACAACCGAGCGAGCGGCTCTGTTTTGTCGACGCGCGGAGCGCCAGGACGCGCGTATCCGCGACAAGATAGGCGCGCATGGGAAATCAAATCCAAGTCTGATCGTTACATCTGTCTGTTACAGTCGGCCCAAGCGAGTGTCGGACCAGAGGCTGGCCGAGCTGGAGACGCTGGTCTCGTTGGCCAAGATGAAGGGCAAGCTCATCACCGTGCCCATCGGCTATGGCCACGTCGATCCTTACAAGCTGTGAGTATGCGTCCCACGGCCTGTGCCTGCTCCTTCGCCACGTTCGCCGCGGAATCTCGAGGGCGCGAAAGGCAACAAGAGCGAAAGTGAGAGAGAGAGAGAGAGAGAGAGAGAGAGAGAGAGAGAGAGAGAGAGAGAGAGAGAGAGAGAGAGAGGGACGGAGTCTCCCGTCGCCGACGGACTAATCGCTCGGCGAGTTCAATCTGGTCCCAGGCGACGCCGGAGCGCACGATAAGGAGCGCTCATCAGCGACACAAATCCGCGCCCGATAAAGCACACGCAGCGCGGCGGGATGCGCGCGCGCGCACGCACGCGGACGCGTGATTTGCACACGCCGCGACGGAAGCCTCCTCCCTCCCTCCAGATTGCGGACGAGCAGCTTGCGGCCACGAAATAATAGGCGCTAGACGCGGCGGTCGACCGGATGGCCTGCTCCTCCGCCTTGTGTTAACCTACCCTCGCTGTCTGTTGCAGTGGACGAAGGCGCAGGTCCAGCACCGAGAGCGACCTGTCCGAGCTGCGGCGCATCCTGAGATCCGTCGTCGTCGATAACGTCCAGCTCAGCCCTCGGGATCGAGGTCGTTTCGCGCAGTTGCTCTCGTCACAGGTAAGCCTCTCCGGATGTCCGATGCAGTTACCGTTGACCGGCGTCGCGATTCCATCGTCCAGTTTTCCACGTCGCTCGGAGTCATCCTTGGCGACGAAATCGACCGATGAACGAGCCTGCATCGCAGAAGCGACGAGTGCTGACTTTTTTCTTTTCTTCCTTGCAGTGGGAGGCGACGGATCAGGAGGAAACGGCGAGCGACGAAGACGAGTTACAGTCTTATTAGATAGATAACAAGCTTATTCTCACTACCCTCGGAACGAAAGTATTTTGCCGGCCCTGCGTGAGCCTCCGACCTAACAGTATTAAAATAGAAGAGAGTGAGATGAAGAGATGAATGAAGAAAGAAACCTTCCACTTCTCTAGTGGAGCCGTGTTCCTTAAGTTTGTTTCCAGAGTGAGAGAGAGAGAGAGACAACTTGTGCGAGTGCTTTTTTTAGTATTTTTTTAACTCTTTTTTTTTTCGTTCGGACATTCCACGTAATCGGAAAGTATTCAATTTTTTTTTTCGGGGAGGTTACGGGTTCGAAAATGTTTTTTCAATTTTTGAGAAGAAAATCTCTCGTGGTGCTATTATTCCATGATATAGTGTTATATATCCAAAGTCCGAGGCTTTGTTACACAGTATTCGATGGCCGCGATGCCGCTCAATTGAGCTGGACGAATTTATACACTTACAATTTTTTCTAGTAGTATTTATTAGATAGTTCAATTTATTTATACGCGCCTTAGGTTTAAGTAGAACGATTAATTCTTCTAGTTTCTGTCAATTGTCTCAAGAATGCAGAGTAGGAGGCATGCACTTATGAAAAACGGCAGATTGGCACTACATTTATTATTATTGTTGTTAATTTTTTTTAAGACAGATTAGAAAAAAATTCGCGAGCTATCCTTTCTGCATTTTTTTTCGGGCAAAGTAGATCGATTGCTATTGGTTTCGCGCGCGGAAGAGCCGCCGAATGCTAATACACTTGTCGGAAGGAATTCGATTTTTTAATTTTTGCGGAGTCCACCGAGTACTGCAAGTGAAATGATAATTTGTAATTAAAGACGATTTCGAACGGAAACATTCGTCGAGAAGGATCATGACGCAATACACTATCCACTAATAAAAATGCGACGAACATTATATCTGAATTATCGACGTTTTTGCGTCCTTTTTTTTGTTTTTTATCCTCTCCACACTTCCCTCGACTATATTGGTTTTCATTAATTACTCGATCGATTCGACGCATCTGCGTTTTGAACAACTAACGATTCGCGCGATGACACGAGCGGATTATTACCGTTAGCCATCATTGGATTTTAGTTTTTTTCGCGCGCGAAATACAAATCGAGATGAAAACTTTTCGTTCAGTGTCCATGCTGGAGGCCGAGGTTACGGACTGAAAATAACTCTAGTAACCCTTGAGTACGCGTGACATGCATTTTCCGTCGGATGTTGGTTAGCGCGTGAGAGAAAGCAATCGCAAGGAAAATCGAGTTGATTTTTTAATTGATCGCACAAAGCAGGAGAGGACGAGCAAAGCGAAGTGATTGCGAGTGTAATTCAATCTCCCGCGAGCGAACTTTTTTAGCTTGTAAACATTTTATTACCGTCAGTTAAACGCATGTAGATCATTCTAAACTTTAGTTCTTATTCCTACTCTATAATTCGATTTCAATTAATTATTTTTCCAAGGCTTTAGCAATAAAAAGCTGGATGGGAAAACGCTTCCAGTTATTTTGGTCTCGCTATGCAAATGCAAACTCACTATCGAGCTTCTGCGGGTTTTATTAAGAATTTTATACAATTATTGAACGACTAGCGAGCAGCTTGGAATAGTAAAATATCAAGCTGAATATTTTGTTCAGCTTAAATGCGATGATTGAAAGGGGTGTTTTGAAACGATGATGCATTTTTAGAAACTGTTGAAGAATGATTTACACGTGTTTTATTTAAAATAGCAAAAAATCGTCTTAACTAGAGATCGAATGAAATGGTATTCGATGTAGTTTTTCGATGAAATGACGAATAAAGAAGGCCACATTTGAAATTTCATTTAAAACTATCATTAATTTTCGATAAAGTATAAACGTCAAGAGTGAGACTATTACGTTCTGCCAGTACTCGTATAACGAAGCAAATGGAAAATGATTTTCTCTTTTCAACAATTCATGCAAGTAATACATTCAACGAAGCATAAAATATTCAGGAATAACTATGAAAGTATAATAACAAAAATTACGTGATTCTCTGCTGTATTCGTAATATTCCTTAATAATATTCAAGAACAAATATACTTTAAATTCTGAAATTGTAAAAATAAGTTACCTTAAGAGTATGAGTGCGATGTAGGTACTAAACTAAACATCTCGTTAATTATGGTTAGACGGGAAATGATTATTTCGCTTCTAATGTCAAATCATAAATACACGATGCAGAATACAGTTTAAGCCATTTTTTTGCTTACTTCTTCAACTATTCAATCGAACTTTACTTGAGATACAAATTCTGATATTGCTGTTATTAAACGTTAATAGATATTATTAAAAGATCCCACGCTTTCGATTCATATCGAAACACATTTCGTTTATCAACGGGTTACACATTAGACTAGCTATTCAGAACTATTTGATCTTATTAGCAATATCGGCGGAGAAGTTGTTATTAAAAGAAAAAAAATCAATAAAGAAAAAAAATCACACAACTAGATACAGGCCTTTACTTTTTCGCTAAAAATGCAATAAAAATCATTATAATGCATTTCAAGTATTAGTCACTTAATCGTGATGTTTCATTAATAAAGAATTCAGCACTTGAGTAGCTTACGAAAGACCTATCTTTAGATTGCGATTTCTTTTTATTATATGGATCGGACAGGTTTTCCGAAACCCTTATCAAATATGCGCAATGTGACGACGAAAGCACCAGTCAATCGGATTCTTTCGATAGAGAATTGTCGCTCCCTATAGCGCAACAGTAGCACGTTTAGGCACTTCATTTTTGATAATCAACAGAGTATATCGATCATGCCGCGGATAGCGCAGATTTCGATGTACGCTCAATAACAATACGAAACCGACATTCTCATTCGGTTGCTCAGCTTCAGTTACAATAAATAATAAGCGATCGATCATTATATGTAAATTTTTAAGAATTACATCGATAATTTCTTACATTTATTTTCTTAAAAGGAGAAAAACGATTGAAGAAAAGTTATCCGTATCGATTTAATGATTGATAAATTTGAGATGAAGCTTTCAATTTATAGATTGGCTGACAGATATCGAAGTCAAAGCTTAGCCTAACATTGTGAAAAGATTCATCTGCCCGGATTCCCAATTAAAAGGTGCACTTTTTCTAATTTATCGTGAAACTTCTCTAACAATTATTTCGTCGAACGTGTACTTCCAAAGTCATAAATGTTCGATGTTTCGTGATAACACGCAATGTTAAAAACTTGGTGTCAGTTAAATATTTTTGACAAGATGATAGGCGTAATTATTTTTTCTTCTTTTTCTAACTATCCGCAAACTATGACGTACTTGAATAATGCGATTTTGTTTTCTTATATAAGCGTAGATTCTACGCCGGCGACAATTGAAGCTCTTCAAACTTGCTAATAGAAAGTTATATCTCTTAGTTTTAGAGTGACCGATTAAAAACAAGCAAATGCAAAGTTATCTGCGTAATATAAAGTAAACATGAAATAATTGTCCATTGACTTTTGAAAGTGTATAAGTTTTGAAACGTGCGTTTGACGAACAGTTCAAAGAGATCATGTGTTTACAGCAAGCACGCTATTTTTTCATACTTCGTTTAACTAACTTCTTGAAACAATGACATTCAGTATTCATTGAAAACGCGTTCGTTAAATCTCGTATTTAGCATTTCATTTGACCTTTGTATTGCTGATATGAAATAATGAAATACAAATGACCAAATTGAAAAGTTTGTCCGTCTTGTATGATCCACAGAAAAACGTAATAATCTGAAAAAATACGTTTTCTTGTTTGAGGATCTCATGATAATATTTCTTTCATAATCTAAAGATATAATTTTTCCTAGGAAATACTTTTGAACATAAACAAAAAAGAAAGTTATAATGGATTGAATTTCGATGAAACATGTATAAATAAAAACATAAAGAAACAAAGAAAAGGTATAGTTCTGTCCCGTGAAGCGAATTATTTTTTACGACCATGGTGGTTCAAAAAATATTATCGTTGAATTATTATTTTATTTTTATGAGATATTAGTTAACATTTATAAAAGTCGACATTTTGCGTGTATTGACACGTTCTATAGTGATTGAATTTTCAGTTTGACATCAATACTATTACAAATTATTTTTAAATATATGATTAATTATATAAATGTACAGATTTCAAGCTAAAAATAGACGGAATATTACATGCTATTAACGAAAATATACTCGTATTATGACGTCTAGACAGCTAGTGCATGGTTATTAAAAAAGGTCGAGCATTTATTTGAAAATTTCAGCTCTGTCCCCGCCGATAAAGACATTGGCTTCTTACCGACCTACACCCTTCTCTGACTTTTCTTAAATAATCCTCCTGCAGAGTGCGCATACTCTCAGGCAGAGTAACAGCAAGAGATAGACTCTCTTTGAGAGAGACAGCAAGAGAGTGAGACGGAGAATGTGTTCGCGCATCGTCGTCGTCGTCGTCGTCGTCGTTGGTTGTCGTCGGTCGTCGTCGTCGTCGGTGGTGTATAAGTGTGTATGATTTCTCTCTCCCTCTCTCTCGCGCAAAGTAAAGAGAACGATCGTCATCGGGAAAAACACCATCCAGCGCAGAGATCATCATTATAATTTGTGTTAGTGTTCGAGAGACACAAGTATCAACAAGGACAATGCCACCAGCCGTCGATTTTACCTGATAGTACAAGAGATTGATTTTCTCTTACTCGCTAGTTTCTTTTTTGTTTTTTTGTTTTTTTGTTTTTTTTTTTGTTTTTTCAAAAGAAAAAGACAAGTTTTTTTTATCAGTGCTGTGACAAGAGAAAGACGAACAGGCAGGCAGAAAAAGAGGAAAGAAGACATTGTCGTACGCTGTATTTAGCGGAGTATACAGAACTTGTTGAGATAAAGGACTGCGTGTTTTCGCAAAAAACTACTGTTTTCATGACTCGCCTTTCAAGTCCTTATCGCTATCCACCTTCTCCTCTTCCTCCTTCAGCTCGCCAACTCCTGCTCCTTTCTAGTAGTAGCCAGGCGAGATGTTCTCCTCGCCGACCTCCCAAGTGGGTGAGACTTGCGGCTACGACTTCGACAAGGAGGAAAATGTTGCCAAGTGGAAAGGTGTCTTTGTCAATTCTCTCAGAAAGGTCAGAACACTTGTCAATTCTCATGCCTTGTACTTGCAAAATCAAAAATCAATTATCTCAATGATTCCAAATATGAGGATATTAACTTTCAGGTGCTAGAACAAGTACATCCAAGTCTAGAGGCCAGACAAGATGCATTGGATTATGTCGAGAGTTTAATTCTAAGGATGCTTGGCATGTTATGCGGTCATCCATCTCCTCATAAACCGCAAGATGTGGAAGAAAGAGTTAGACGCACATTCCCAACACCCATCGATAGATGGGCACTAAAAGATGCCAGAGAAGCACTAGAGAAAGGCAAAAAGAAGTCTCCACTTGTTTTGCCAGTTGATAAAATTCATCAGCTTTTGCAAAAAGTTAGCGCTCTTATCCTTTAATGTTTTTGTACTTTGCTGTATAACGTTGCGACTGAAATATGAAATTTTATTTTCCCAGGAGGTTCTGCAGACAAAAATTGATTGGCAAGTTAGTCAGTTTATCGTAGGTGTTTTGGAGTATATTTCAGCTGATATTTTGAAGGTATTTATCTTGTGATTTTCAACAGCTCAACTGCACCATGGATCGCTAATAATGTACTATTTTGTTTTTTAGCTTGCTGGTAATTATGTTAAAAATATTCGCCACATAGAAATCTCTTATGAAGACATTAGAATTGCAATGTGCGCTGACTTGGTTTTAATGGATATGTTTCATCAAGACGATGGTGTTGAGGGTCCCCAGACTGGTCTGGGGACTGTAGTGTCACAAACTTATGAAGAGTCTGTTCGTGATCTCATTCAAGACGAGAGACACTATTTAAGGGATTTGCACATGATCATTAAAGTGTTTAGAGAAGAAATAGCGAAACTAACTACTGATCGTGCAGAGTTTGAATCGCTCTTCAGTAATATTATGGACATTTATGAAACTACTGTTAATTTGCTTGGTAGTTTAGAGGATGTAATGGAAATTACTGAAGAAAAGCAAACGCCCACTGTAGGCTCGTGTTTTGAAGAACTCGCTGAGGCAGAAGAATTTGAAGCATACACAAAGTATGTATTGAATTCAAAAGTTCAGTGTAAATTTTATGCCATAAAACTTAATTTTAACCTCGAATTTCGTTTATATTCAACAGGTATGCACGTGATATAAACAGCCCAGCCTGTCGAGAAGTTTTGACAAAACTGTTGTCTAGACCGGAGGCTAACGCAGCTTTACGCGCGGCTGGTCATGGTTTTAAGGAGGCTGTCAAATATTATTTGCCAAAGCTTTTAATGCAGCCTGTGTGGCATTGTTTTTTGTATTTCGACTATATAAAGGTAAATTGATTCTCAATTAAATTTTTTCAACTAATCATAAGTAAGTCAGGTCTTCAATAACTATCATTATAGGTATTGCTAAAGCGCACGCCAAGCACAGAAGATCGAGAGACTCTGGAGCAAGTTCAAGGTCTGCTGCGACCTATACAGCTAAATCTACAAGAAATTCTAGAGAACAACAAAGTGAAACGCGACAGTGGCCTACGAATGCAGAGTCGTGCTCGAAGGCAAGCTGCTCTTGAGAAAACAAGCGAGTTACAGAAGACTGTCGATGGATGGGACCAAAAGGATGTTGGACAGTGTTGTAACGAATTTATTAGAGGTAATGTCTTACTTGCAGAATACAGTAAAGCTCAGTTGATTTGATACAAAAAATACGGTTAGATTCAATAATTATCGACATTCTTTGCGAAATCATATACTTTTTGCATGCTTGGACAAAAATGTGCGTTCAAAATCGAGCTTTCCACACGTATGAAAAAATACAGTACGACACGTGTTCGGGAAAGTTTTTCCTCTCGTGTGGCGTTTACACCCGAGCGAAGCTTCGCTCTACGACAATCTACTTTTCTGCACTTGTATCGTCATGTACTTTTTTATTTTTGTAATATATTGAAGTCACGATTCTAATTTATTTTATAATAATTAGCATTGTCATTTATTTGATGAGTATGTTAGTGTTACAATATGTTTATTTAATTGTTTTTATTTATTTCGTAGAATTAGAACATAAATCATAAATCTTTACTTTTCCTAAAATCTTAAACTTGCATTGCAGAGGACTTTCTTAACAAAGTAAATCGAAACGGTCGCATGAATACAGAAAGGCGAGCATTGCTTTTTGATGGTCTACTGATATTGTGTAAATCAGGCAAAAGGGTAAGCGTTAGCGTCACCGGAGTGAGTAACTCAGTGCATCACCAGTGCGATTTAAGACTGAAAGAACGCTTCTTTATTCGAAAAGTTGACATCATCGATCGAGAAGATACAGAAGGTATATTAGTACATACTATTTTTCCTAACAATTTGTACAAAATGTGGTGATAATTAAGAGTGTGAGGCTGAGAGGCGGGAGGGAGGGGGCAGCCGCGAAATTCCACGATCGAAATAAAATAAATTATTAATCAGTAATGTAAAACTTTGATATTATGATTGGTCTAAAATTTAATGAATTCGACTAAGAAAGTTTATTCAAGACAATTGAAATGTTGCATTCTTTTTATCTTTTAAATAATAAAACAAAATTAGAAATGCGTCATTCATGTAGTAGTCCCGACTGTTACGTTTGAAGCATAGAAAAAGAGAAATCAATGCGATAGGATAACCAAAGTAATAAAACCATTAAACTGGTCGCTGAACCAAGCAAAGGACTTGTGAATGGTGTAAGATTGCGTGAAACAAGTGTAAATAAAAAATAAAAATGTTTTAAACTTGTTGGTTTTTAATAACTAATAAGTAATAAATATATATAGGTACAAAAAATTATTAATTAAACGAAAAATAAAGTTAAAAACTATATAGCCGACATAAAAATCTCCGACATGTGAGGATAAAGCTTGCTATTTTATTTAGTTTGTAATTTTATTTTTCGTTTCATTAATAATTTTGTGTACTTATATATTTTTATTAGTTATTAAAAAGCAACACCGCTTTCTAATGTTTTTCTAATGTTTCATATTGAAGTTACATGCGTTATATTGCGTTTCGGTAGAAAATAAACTAGTCACAGCTACATTCTCAAATTTAATAGAATACTTTATTATTCCAACACACTGTTAGTAAATTACAAGATAATATGGGAAGTGGACATTTTGTGCACTCTGTTAGGAGAAAATCTTTCGTCGATCTTGCGCAAGTAAATGTGTACGGTGACCGTTGTAATTTTATAGAATTGAAGAACGCTTTTGAGATAGCACCGAGGGATCATCCGAACGTCATTCTCGTAGCAAAGTCAGTGGAAGATAAAAACAGTTGGATGGCCGACCTTGTGATGCTCAACACTAAAAGTATGCTGGAACGCACACTTGATAGTATTCTGTTGGACGAGGAAAGGAAGCATCCACTCAAGTTGCCTCCGCCACAAATGTACAAGTTCGCCGAGCAAGATAGTTCGGAAAATATCGTTGTGGAAGCTCGTGAAAATGGTGGTGTACCGCTTATTAAAGGAGCTACGCTGGTTAAGCTTGTTGAGAGGCTGACTTACCATATTTATGCAGATCCTGCGTTTCTTCGCACTTTCTTGATAACTTACAGGTATACTGAAGTTTGTTTATTTATGTATTGAAAAATTTATCTGAAACGTATTTTCGATGGGTTATATTTTGGTTACAGGAGTTTCTGTTCACCACAAGACTTGCTTAGTCTTTTAATTGAGCGTTTTAAGGTACCCGATCCAACGAGAGTTTACGACGACGAAGAACGGCCATCGCGGGAAAGTTGCAAGCCTATTCCTCGCGAGGATTTCAAGCGTTATCGTAAAGAATTTTCGCAACCTGTACAATTCCGCGTTCTCAACGTGCTTAGGCATTGGGTAGACCATCACTTTTACGATTACGAGAGAGACATGAGTTTGCTCGAAAAGCTGCTCGAGTTTCTCAGTTTCGTCAACGAAACTTGCAAATCTATGAGGAAGTGGGTCGATTCGGTCGAGAAAATTGTACAAAGAAGAAAGAGTGAACCCATGGAGTCGAGGCCTATAACTTTTAGTTTCGAAAGATCGCCACCACCTATTGAATGGCATCTTAAAGTCCCCGAAGAGGAATGGGGCATTTTAACGGTACGTCAATTTTGCAATGCATATAAATTTGTAAGTTTTTATAGTTTACTAACAATTTATTTTATTGTACGTTTGCAGTTGCACCCTATCGAATTAGCAAGACAACTGACGTTATTTGAATTTGAATTGTACAGAAACGTCAAGCCTTCCGAATTAGTAGGTTTAGTTTGGACCAAAAAAGACAAGGAAAAGAGGTCGCCTAATCTTTTAAAGATGATTAAACACACAACAGATGTAAGTTATTTTTACAATTGTTGAATCTTGTGCATTCAGGTACTACGAATTCTAAACGTCGTGCAATTTATTAATTGTATTTATTAATTGTATCATTACTAAATATTAATAATCAATTTATTAATTGTAGTTTACTAGATGGGTGGAAAAGACAATTGTTGAGGCAGAAAATTTTGAGGAAAGAGTCGCGATAGTTTCTCGAGCAATTGAAATTATGATGGTACTACAAGACCTGAATAATTTTAACGGGGTTTTGGCTATAGTTAGTGCCATGAATTCCGCTTCAGTGCATCGATTAAACTTAACGAAGCAGGTAAATTTTACACATACTTCACGTTTTACAAAAGCTTCAATTTCTATTTTTATCAATCGACTTTGTAACCTTTCTCTAGCAAATATCCGCGCGACTTGACAAAGCTTTGTCGGACGCTTGCGAATTAAACGCCGATCATTTTCGCAAATACCAGGAGAAGCTGCGTTCGATCAATCCTCCATGTGTGCCATTTTTTGGCATGTACCTGACAAACATTGTGCACATCGAGGAGGGTAACCCAGATTTCTTACCCGATGGTACACTTATTAACTTTAGTAAGAGGCGAAAGGTTGCCGAAATTATCGGTGAAATTCAACAGTATCAAAATCAGCCATACTGTTTATCGATTGAGCCGAGAATTCGACGATTCATTGAAAATCTTTGCCCCTTCGATCCTGAAATGTCCGATACGGAAATTAGGGATTATCTGTATAATAAAAGTACGGATATCGAGCCTAGGGGATGTAAGCAACCGACTAAAGCGGTAAGTTTCGCTAAGAAGTATTGAAGATTATTTTGACGCTTTAGTATAAAAAACAATATTTTTTAAAATCGAATTTCAGCCTCGTAGATGGCCCGACCTTAACTTAAAATCACCGGGTATAAAAGCGCGAAGTTTGAGTGGAAAGTTACCAGCGCCATTGCAAGCGGTTGCGTCAAGCGTGAGATTGCATGATCCACCATCAATGACCCAAGAGATACCCGTGAGAGAAGCACCGTCAGATTTACCTGAAACACCGCCACATGGTTCGTCATTCTCGTCGACTACCAGTGATCACAGTGTTTTTGCGCCTGTTCTTCTTGGAAGTAAGCTCTCTAGTTTTCTCTGTACTCGAGTTGATTTTTAATTCATTTTGAACCACGAGTTTACTTTTCTTAAAAAATTTATTTTCAATTTTATTGTCAAAATAAAAAAAAAATTAATCATGATCCTCTTCATCTTAAAAAATCAGGCCTAAACATCCATTCCCCAGGCTCTCCAGTGCCATCGCTGAGTATGTCATCGTTGTCGCTCGGTTCACCAGGCAACAGTCCACAATTAGGTTCACCAGGTCATTTACCAACAGCACATCATCAACAATCATCGTCGTTTGGATCGACACACTTTGGTTTTAATTCTGGAACAATTGGTACTTTGGCTTGCCTCACTTCGTCGTCGTCACTTGCTGGCAGCCCAAATTCAATACCACCACCGTCGCCAAGTCACGCACCGCCATTTGGTCAACCGCCACCACCTCTGCCACCGAGATCACATCGGAGGCGAGAGAGTGTGCTGAGTGAATCACCGCAACAGGTGGGTTCATAAATTCTGAACGCAATGAATGCAGGAAATGTTTGACTTTGATAAACTGTGCCAAGGCCACACGTGTTAATACAATGAATTAAGAATAGAAATTTTTGTTTGAAAACTAGCGAACAAGAACTAATTATTGAAATTATTTTTTAAAATAAACTTTCTCTGAACGTATAATAAAAGTAATATCACTTCCAACACTAATAGGCTCGACAAGCACCAAACGCACCGATGTTACCGCCCCGCGAGGGTGTATCACCACCGCCTTTGCCACCCCGACGTGAATTGCTCTCGTCGACTTTGCCTCCACGTTTTCCAGCTAACTTAAATACCAGCAGTTCGTCACTGCTAGTAAGGCGCAATTCATCTCTAGAAAATTCTATACCTATAAATACTGGTGGACATTCAAGGCGGCATATGTCTTTCAATGGCCCGAGTCCAACTGCACTACCACCCAGTCAGCCTCCTAATGGTTAGTAAATCAGAGGGAATATAGAATAAGTATGCAAACGTTTTGAAAACAGAAGTATTTATTTAATAGATATTCTTACACCGTTTTACGGGATGTTTTGAGTTCAATGATACTAAGAAATATTTTTCACAATAAAAATGTTTTTATGGATGACTTTTAGTTACAACTTTATGTTTGTTAAAATGCACAAAGTAGAGCTATTGAATTTATAAAGTAACAATCAATAACGATTACATCTCAAGTGAGGATTGGAGTAGCTACGGTTGCAAAAAGAACATTTCTTTTATATTAGTAGTTTGAAGAATCAACGTTTATTGTTTATCGGTTTTTAGGATCAGTGACACCAAGATTACCACCAAAGCCACAAATACCCGGTCGCTCGTCCAGTACAATGTTCAACTTTAGTGCTCCACCACCACCAGGTTCGAGCTAATCTTCACGATACGTAGAGAGGGAGACTGTCTGCCTGATGCTGCTGCTGCTCGGTTTTTTGCTACATTCCAACAAAACAATCTGTGTCGTAGCGTATCCCTCCTTATTCTTCCTACTTTTGTTTCGTTTTGACTTTAAAAAAAAAAAGTATCCCAACAAGCAAACAAAAAAAGGTAATGCCGATATTGTACAGTATATTTTTAGACAACTTTTTACTGATCGAGAGAGTACCCCCTCCATTCCTTCTCCTTTTTATGCTTTTTATCCCTTTGTCTACTTTTCATTCTATATCTTTCCAAACCGAACTGTGATACACTATTAATGACTAAATGGCCGACTGTGGCCGCGTGTACGTGTGTTGTATGTAATTAGACGTTTTTAGTAACGTAAGGAGAGAGCTGGTGAAACACCGTTCGTTCGCCGTCTCATTTTTATTTTTACACCATCCATATTTGTTCAACTACCCTCCCTGTCTCCTCTCCCCCCACCTTTTCAATCTCTATATCTTTTACAATGTTTGTATTTCGTTTATTTACAAAAATGAAACCTATAATTGTGAATTTAACAATTTTTACCTTCCCGCTGCTGGCGCACACTTGGTTTCTGTATGATTTTGTTGTTTTTTTTTTTTTTCGTCTCTCGAATAGCGCAGCAACCAAGGAATTATGTACGTGTATATTGTTATAAATATGCTCTGTCGATAGCTGAGAAAGGAATTATTAAGATATGTGAAATAAATAAAGAGTATATTGTGTAGTAATCGTGTTTAGCCTTCACATTTTTTTTTAAAAAGGAGTTCTCTTCTACCAACCAACTTCTTATATCGCAACAACAAGCGTTTTCTAACGAAAAACATTATGTATATCTTATTTTTACAGTATACGCTTTTCATCTACATTGCACATAATACGGTACAAAAATATAACAATTAACAATCGACCGCCTTACGATAAAACATTTTACGAAAAAGAAATAGTAAAACAATTGAACATTCACCGTATATTTACAATCACCGTATTTTTCGATTATGTTTCATTTCTGTTTTTTGTACGATATATCCTTGCCGTAAAATATTCAATCTCTAAGTATCATCCAAAGACAATTACGTGGCATGATACGGGAAGTATCTAGCTAATACTGATTAAGGTGCTGGACAACCGGAACGGATAAGCGAAGGGGAAAAAGTACGTGTGATTCCAAGTATACGTGGTATCGAAGATTTATAGCTATCGAACGAAATGATAACGCACATATATGTCTTTGATGCCGATCAGTATACGACTACGTATCCTCCCGCGGCAGATCGAATCGACATTTCGTTAGAAAGCTATAGCGGAACAGTCTTCACACGCGCGTGCACGCGACTTGTTCTCTAACCGTTTCACGTCACTTCCCACATAGTCGAGCCGTCCGCGTTTTTGTTGTTCGTACACCTCGGGCCTGATATGTCGACGTGAGCGTCAAGGCCGTCGCTCAATTTGCTGAACCGCCTTGCCCAGCTGTGTCGGTTGCCGGCCGGTCTACCCGCCAGACCAGCGTCCCGCAGCACCGACAGCAGCTCATCCTCGTCTTCCCGACCTTTCACGCCCTTCTCATACTTGGCTTCCTGGGCGAGCAGTCGTTCACGAGACCGCTGCGTGGCCACTGAGCGCGGAGTTTCCGGGATCACGTAGCTCATTATTCCCGTCAGCGCGAACACCTGAAAAGCCGTACAGTTATTGCTTGTTGTTCGTTCTGAAGAACTTCGGCGCGTGAAATGGTGCATCGATCGATCGCCAGTGTAAATGACAGGCTGCGGTGATTATACTATGCAGTACTACTCGGGCGCGCCCGCCGTTCGACTCGGTGGCTGGGAAACTACTCGATGCCGCATGTTCGCCGCTACTGTCCGCGCGAAATTAAGCTACTATATACCCAAGCTAAATCCAGTCTAAATAGCACCAACCTAACTTTTCTTTTTGCGATGCCAATTGTTCATGCGAAATTCTTTAAATAGATTAACGAAAATTTCCAATTTCAAGAAACTGATAATGCCAATCGATTTTAGGGGGAAAACCATTTATATATATATTTTTTTGGTATAGTGTATTATCGTTAGAAAATAAAATACTCAGGTTTATCCGAAAATCAAGCTTTTATTCGAACCGGTGGCACGAGGCATGTAGGCATGATTTTTTCTGTGCTCTTTTTGTAAAGAAAGATTTTACATACTACTCGTATAGCATAAAGATTTTCGACTTGTTTTTTTCCCGTAGAACCGATCGGCCATGTCAGTCTTTTGAAATCGCAAAATATTTATTAATTCGTTTGAATAGCTTCTTATAAACGATTGGAATCGCCAAGAGGATAAACACAAGTAAATAAATGTTTTCATTCGGACACATCCAGTGATTGGTTTGGTGCCATCCAGCCTGAATTTGGTTTTGGTAATGGCGGATGAAATGAGCCGCGCCAACTGGGTTTCGAATGCCGAACGTGTTACTGACCACGTGCTCGAAGACGACGACGAAGGCGAGCCTGGCAGCGAACACGTGCCAGTACTGCGGGCTCAGGCCATAGGGATCGGCGTTACCCGGCGGATTGCGGTAGCCGCGGTACTGGCAGCTGGGCGGTTGCGTGCGTCGGTCCTCGGCACTGCGCATCTCCTCGGTGTAGTGCGACGTGTTGAACTCCGAGAGCGAGCTGTCGATGTAGCCGACCAGGTCCTCCGTGGGCGAGTACACGAAGGCGTAGACCGTTCGCGGTATGAAGTCCGAGGTGTAGGCTATGACGAAGGCCTGGCGGCAGAGAAGCACGGGAGGGGAAGGCTCGTCACTCGGACTCGGCGCCCGCGGCTGCCGCTCGCCACTCACGTTGGACACGACGGCGGCGTAGGTGACGCCCTTGAGTATCCCGTACCAGGCGCCGATGTCCTCGACGCGCTCGGCCAGCGGGCGGCGCGCCTCCCGCACCATCTTGTAGGCGTCCAGGCGTATCTCGGCGATGTTGTTGAGCAGCGCGAACAGCGGCGCCAGCGGGAACGCCGCGACGAACAGCGTGACGAAGCCGTACTGGATGACTGCGTCGAGAGAGGAGGTGCCCGGTCAGTCGGAGGCTCTCACGCGCTCGCGGCGAGCCTGCGCCCTCTGCCACTCACTCATCTCGAGGTACTCGTCGAAGAGCGCCAGTCTGCCCGGGTCCTGCAGCTGGTAGTCCTGCTCCCAGCTGGTGTAGGGTCGCGACTGGTCCTTCGTGGCGGCCTTGTGGGTGCGCTTGCGCCACCAGTTCCACATCTTCGGCGATAGTATCTCCACGAAGTTGTTGAAGACCTGCTTGCCGATCATGATGATCGCCAGCTGGATGCACACCTCGGACAGGCAGCCCGAGGCGTCGCACACGTCCGTCTTGATGCGGTAGAACTCGGACGAGCGCGACTCCTGGTCGCCCGGGTGCACGTAGAAGCGGCCCTGAAAGCAGCGCCGGCCGGCGTGATCGGTGCTCAAGGTTCGCGCGTGGGCGCCTCGCTACCTTGAAGAAGGCGATGTAGATGAGGGACGAGTAAAAGTTGACGAACTCGAACAGGAAGATCTTGAAGGTGAAGCTGGCCTCGTACTCCGTCTGCGTGCGCGGGTTCTCCATGTTAACCATCCATCTGGCCAGCTTCTGGTATATCCTCGTCAGAATCATGATGATGATGAGATTGATGAAGGCGGCGGTGAGCGAGGTGAAGATCTTGGCGTGGCGCTTGAGGAAGTGACCGCCGCCGTGGAACACCGCCACCAAGGAGATGCGGTAGATGATGGTGCCGAGGACCGCGCCGAGCACCACGCAGATCTGGTGGCAGAGAGCGAGCGGTGAGCGTACTGCGCCGGGCGTGCCGGCACCTCGGCGCGTCGGCGCTACCATGAAGAACACGATGGATCCGGTGGCGATGTATCTGACGGTTCTGGACCAGACGGGCAGATAGGCCTCGCGCTCCCTCGTCACGGGATTGATGCGGAAGGTCTTGACGCTGGTCTCGAACTCCGGCCTCGGCTCCTCGTCACCGTCGCCGTGCTGAAGGTCCCACTCCCAGGCGAGAACCGCTTGGCGCCGCTTCCACATCTCCAGGAAGGTCGTCGCTGCCGAGAGCGAAACGAACGGTGCGGTGAGGGCGGGTGCTTTGGTTGCGCGGTGGTGGGAGGGGCTCACCCCAGAACGACATGAATATGGCGAAGAACACGGTGGACGGGTTGTCGAACAGGTAGGTCAGTCTGGCGAAGAGGCACGAGTCGCCGAGCTTGGTGTACGGGCAGGCCTTGTCGCACAGCGGGCACAGAGTGATGTTCCCTGCGGGGTGAGGGGAGGAGCAAAGTCAGCCGTGGGGCTCGTCCCTCGTCGTCGGGAGAGGGCGCGGCGGGTCGCGCGCCTACCTGCGATTCGGTAGTCGCAGATCTCGTGGCTGGGCACGTTGTCGGGGCCGTGCATGCTGCCGAGGCCGTAGAAGAAGCACAGCAGGCCGACGATCGCCGGCGGGTAGAGAGCGCGCGTGTAGAAGCCTAGCCAGGCGAAGTACAGCGCCACCTTCTCGCCGAAGTAGCGGCGTATCAGCCACAGCGGCTGCCTCTTGTACCTGGTCGCAGTCGCGGATCAAGTCCCCGCTTTGAATCGGGAGGAGCCGAGCGAGCGCTCGGCGGCGGTTCCGCTCACCATTGTCCGGGTCGGGCCCAGATGAGGTAGAGCAGATAGCGGTCGAGTATCTGGCCGTCGCGCGTCGGCTTGTTGTAGACGCCCTCGTGCAGGGGGAAGCAGTCGACGTAGGTGCCGTCGGCCAGCAGTCGCCGTATGCCCGACTTCTCGTGCACTTCGTCGTAGCGCGCGCGCAGCAGGATCTGCATGACTATGAGCGAGCGCTGCGCCGGCGTGAAGGCCGTGTCGCGGTCCTTCACCACGAACCTACGGTGTGCGGGGTCAGGCTCGCGTCAGTGCCACGATCGAGTCTCGAGGGGCGCCAAGCTGATACCTCTCCTCGCGGTCGCCCGGGTCGATGCTGGCGTAGAAGCTCGGCTCCTCGGGATACTTGCTCGTGTCCCAGATGTGGATGCTGCGAAACGTCTCGATCGCCAGGCCCAGGTACTGCTTCCACTTCTGACCTTTGCCTTTGGCCTTCTCTTCGTCCTGTCGCGCAGCGCGTGGACAATGCAATCCTCTCTCAAATCGTGTCCCTCGCGCGATCCGCGACGCGACAAATGCACTTGCTCGGGTCACGCGTGGGCGTGCAGAATAACGCACGGAAATAATGACACAGTGTTTGGAAAAAATAATAGGAGGCGAGCGTGTAAAGACGATACGAAGCAAGGTGACGGCGCGCGTCTACGTGACTCACCCAAGCCTTCACCGAAATGGTGATGAATCGCTTGCAAGGCAGCTTCAGATTCATCACCTCGGCGTACTGGATCTTCACCTTCCACGGTATGTGCAGCTTGAGAAAGTAGGTTTTACCATCGAACGAGTTCTCCTTCGGCTCCAGCTCCATTTGCAGGCCCTCCTTCAGCAGATTCGCCTCGAAGATCCGGCGCTGCTCGCGGTTGCGCGCCTCCGTCTCGGTCATCACGCCCTCGTTCTCCTCGCGGTACACCAGCACCATGTCGATCCTGCGACGGCCGTCTCTGGGAACGACAGTCGATCGCCGTTGTTCGCGGCCGTGGAGAGCGGTAAAGGCGAGGGGATGTCGTCCCAGAGCGAATCGCGATGGTCGGAGACGAGGTGCGGCGCGCTTTGCCTCCGGCCATTCGCGCTCGGCTCTCGGGCCGATTCGCCGGCACGCGGGCAAAGGCGGGCCTCACCTGAAGTACAGGGTGTCGTAGTCGAAGTTGTCGGGGAAGTTCTCGTCGGGCTTGGTGCTCGCCGCGCCGAGGAAGTCCGAGGCGTCGGGGCCGCAGTCGCTGTACTCGGCGCCCTTGTCGAGCTCGGCCTCGTCCGAGCCCGGGAAAATGGTCGCGCGCGAGGCCGACAGCGAGGCCTCCTGCGAGCCCAATTTCGGACCTGCACGCACACGCGCACCTCGTTACAGCGCTGCAATTCGTGGCTCGAGTGCAACGCCGTTCCCGTTCGCGAGAACGAGAAACGAACGTCAGGACGTATATTTGCTCCTCGTTAAGTAAGAGCGGAATCGCTAACGTAACGAGGAGGGAGCTCGGCACTTGTTCAACGGATTGATAAAATTATCGACCACTAATTGATCAGCTCGAGAGAGAGAGAGAGAAAGTAACAACAGCGATAATCTCGTCATACGTACTTTTGTAAGTTCGCTTGCGGGACGAGCGCGAGTGCTTGGCTTTGGCGGTCATGGCGAGCGCGGTGACCGAGCCGTTCACCGGGCGCATCGAGCCGCCTCGTCATTTCCGTGCGCCGCGCCGCCAACTGAGATACTTCCGCGGCGTCTCGGGCAGCGTCTCGCTCTTCCGTTCTAACGAGCTAACGAGCTCGCCCCTCGGCCGCGTGTCACGCTTGCGCGCGACGACACGCGGTGCCGAGGCGCGCGGACAACGCTGCGTGCACGTCAGCGCGCGGTGTATAGAGCTCGCGAGCCTCGTCAATTATTTACCGGACGGCGGATCGATCGACCCCACCTATACGCGAGGACCGGTACGAGGGCGACAACGAGGCTCTCCGCTGTTCTGCGCGCGCGGCGTCGGGCGGCGTGCGATTGGACGATCGGAACGATTGGAGTCGCTGTCGCTCGACGAGATCGGCGCGCGCGATTAGCTCCGAGTTCGATCGGATTGCCGCGACGCGCGAACGTCTATTGCTTTCCCCGTGCGGCCGGAGCAAATAGGCCATCGCAGCGGCACGACCCGTTGCCGATCTCCACGTGGGGAGCCTGCCACGTCGATCGCACTCGAGAAAAGCGGATGATCCTCGGCGTCGAGCGCTTGGCAAGTGCGCGCGCATTCTGACGGTGTCGCTCTAGCAGAAGGAAACGAACGTTCGCGATGGGACCGAAGAATAGGGGGCCAAAACAGGCCGGAACAACAAGTACGAGCGCGCCAAACCAACTTCTCTGAGGAATGCGTGCTACAGGACATATATTGATATCGATCGTCGCGACAGATTACGTATGCGCGCGCGCGCACACCCGTACGCCTCTCGATCAAGGCTTGCTCGCTTTTAATTAAAAACTCGGGCGATCACTCGCGCAGCTCACGGCCGTCGAAAGCCAGCGCTGAAGGGTAGGTATGCGCGCGGAAGATCGGTTTCGGCGTCCAAGGCCGCGCGCGAAAGCGACCGCGGGAGGGGTAGGTGGTGCGGCAACGCGACTCGCGTCGATCGCTTATTTTATGCATCCAAGGATCGATGACCTCGCCGCCGCTCGGCCGAGTGACAATCGCGAGGCGAGAGCCGGCCGCGATACAAGATCGATTTGCCGGACAGCTCACTGATTCCATCGCACTGGCAATTTATCGAACGGGGGTCACACGTGCGCGCGCGAAAGCGGCGAAGCGTGCAATATTGACGAGAGTTAAAAATAATGTGAAAGCACAAGGATGGTCGGCGGGACGTAGCTTGGAGCGACGGCGTGGCGAGCAAGTTCACGGTGACGGCGCACGTGGCCTCACGGCCGGCACCAGCTCGTGGATCGTTGCCTCGACGCAAGTACGGCAAAGCAGCCTGCGTTCGGAGCCCTTGTTCCACTTCTGTGGATGGGCTGTGGAAATTCACCAGTCGCGATCGGTTCGGATGAAAGCCGCGACGGATCTGAGCTGAGATTTGGGGCAGCTGCGGCGCCTATTTACAATCGCGCCGTTTGCGCAAATACAAGGACGCCCTGTTCTGACTGAGTAGATGTAAAAAGGTGTAAAGGTATTCGATGACGACGATTCGAAGAATCAACGAAGTGGATTACGGGCGACTCGCCGCGTCGAGCGGCTTTCGCGACGGCCTATTTTTCTACCCAGGAGGCAGTTTTTAGCGGCAGACGTAAGAATTATTTATTTCACTTTCGAGCGCAAACATAATTTAGTGCTCACTGAGTACATGTTTGCTGTAACGTCGCGCGGTCAATAATATTAAAGGCAGCGGGTATTCTCCACAACGATGTCTACTAAGAGCAGGCACGGCTGAAAAGTGCACGCACTTGCACAAATGAGCGATGATGATAACAAGCACGCATCCCTCGTATAATCAAATTGCCAGACGCGAGCCATCGACAGGGATCGACTACGTCAATGGTTGATCGACGTCCGTCAGTTTCGTCAATTGCCGAGGCGCGCGATCCCCGAGCGACCCGTCGTCGCATCCCTCGAGAGAGGCCGACGGCGGGGCGTAGCGCAGTCAAGCAGACCTACCGAAAGCGTTTCTGGAGATGGTGGACACTCTGGACGGGTACCCGCTGGGCTTCCTCGACTTGCCGTTGGCCTCCTCCTCGAGCTCGTACCTCTGGCCAACGAGGCCGTTCCTACCGTCGCTCTCGAGGAGGGCGGCGGCGGCGGCCCTGCAGAGACCCCGTCCGCCGATGGCTTCGTAGTAGCTCGAGCCCTCGGGCCCGGCGGGCGAGGAGGCGGCCGAGGAAGCCGCTGACGAGGCGGCCGACGACGAGGGCGCCGATGAGGACGGCCGCTCGAGCGTCGCCGGCGCGCCGTCGGCGGCGACACCCTCGGCCTCGGTGGCGAGCGGCTGGCGCCGGCCGGCCGACGAGGACGAGCGCTGCATCCTTCGCAGCTTCAGCCGGTGCGCTCTCTGGCTGCTGGCGCGGCGCTGGCGCATGCTCTCGACATGCCCGCGCGTCAGCCCATCGCGCGGCTGCGGCGGCGGCGCAGCGTCCGGCCGGTCGAGTGTCGTCGCGGCGACTGCCGCGCGCGGCCCGGCGAGCCGCGTCCGGCCGTGGCCGCGCGCATGTGTGGATCCGCGCGCGGCGAGTCCTTCGCGCGGGCGGGCGCGCGCTGCACTTGTCGGCGCGCGCCTGCACCACCTGCCCGCGGGCCGAGCCCCGAACGAACGTCGAGGCGCGCCGCGCGGAGACGCTCCGTCCCGCTCGCCCAGCGGCGGCTGCAATCACGGGAGCTCGTCCGCCGAGTGGATTTCATCGATTACGGCGCAAAAGCCATCCTCCCGCGTGGACGCGCGGACACGAGCAAACGGGGACGCAGAGCTTTTCGGACTAGCGCCAAGGCGATTGGCAGCCGTTGTTTCCTCGCGGCACTGACGTCGGACTTTTAAATTCATGCGCGCGAATCCAATTTCTACGATGGAGCTTTCTTGTCGATTGTACGTTCCTTGGCGAAGTCGACTCTAACGATTTCTACATTGATCGCCAACTAATTTCAGCACCAGCAATTGTCAATTGAACTTTTAGAAGTTCGTTCGTTTGAATAAGAAATATTGCATTTTTGTTTTACTTGTAAACGAAACGAATCACCAAAGAAAGTCCTCTGAATTTATTTTACATTCCGTTAAAATATGATGGCCAACACTGCCATATTCTGACGAAATATTGGGTAAAAGGCTAAGCGAAAATTAAAAATATAAATCATTTGCGCCACTGGTTTCATTAACTTAGTACACATCGGGTAAGGACGATCGAGACGATCGACAATTACCTAATAACCACTCGTGGTATCTGTTCACAAATCAAATTACTTTAGCCTGTGAATGGTGCAATTTTCACCAGTGATATGTTATATTTCATTGATGAAACGATTTATTTGTTATTTGATCGAAAATGCGAAGAAAAGAGAGGGGACTTATTCTCGTCATAATCGGCAATTTAATAAGGCACGTTGACAAAGTTAATCTTCGAATGAACTTACGTATGTTTTTGTACTACAACTGCAGAAAATCTCGATTGGTATTGAAAATATACAAGGACATGTTCCACGTAGATTTATCGATATACTACCGCGAGTGATGTACGGGTGATATTCCTCCTGTGTAACTGTACAAAGGAAGAATTTATATCTTTGAGAGCGAATAGGCATTATGAAATGAGGTTGTGTAGCTTTTGAAATCAATTTGACAATAAAAATTGCGAAATATAACGACGTGTTCAGTAACTGTTTTGTCTTTACGAAACTTAGAAATTAAAAGGAATCGATTATATATCATATACTCAACTTGCAATGAAAAGCACACGATAACTTGCGGGCTAGAGTCGATTAATATATTACAGTCGGACGCAAAATTTTGGCACTGATTCAAGTGCTGTAACTCGATGGCTTGTTTCGATGTGGATTTATTGGTCTTTGAACGTAGTGCTTGCATAACACGGACAATGATGATTCGATCGATAAGAAATGTCGCGTGATCGAGCTTCGCGAGTATACACTAGTGCAGTTGCAGGAGTAACGGTAATGATGCGCGTTCGTTCGGACGATTAAGCGAGGACTCCGACGAGCGAATTGAAAGCGATTTCGACGACGGCCGTTTGACGCGCGCGATCAAATCGTCAGTCCGTGTCGGACGATACAGCTTTTACAGAATATATTACATACGAGTCGCGTAAGCGATCGGCGACTGGAAAGGCAGCGCGTCCTTAACAGGTGCATGATAGGGCCATCGGCTTAATTGTTTTCCTGTACGTGCGATCTTCGCAATCACGTAGCTGCCTCGCAAGCTCATTTGTCATTTATTAAAGGTGCGATTGGTTCACGAGGATCCTCGTGAGATGAAACTCGTGCCGATGAAACTGCCGTAAATTTACTTCCATTTTCGACGTTTTGCTGCTTCCTCGTTAGCAAGTAATTTTTCAAAACACGATAAGTCGCCGTCCAAATCCAGCTGCACCGAATTTCGTGATCGCGCGACGTTATCGATCCAATCGCCAATCAATATCGAACGATCCAATAGCTCGATTTCCATTCTATCTATGCCAGCAAGCATAAACGTACGCGTGCATCCTTAAGAGAAAAGAAAGAAAAAAGGCATTTCACGGTCCGAGCGACGTTATAGCGTGCGTTAAACTTTCAACGAATTGTACAAAGATACACGCTAAATGTTGTCGAAAGGTCAAGGGCTGTGTGCTGCTCGAGAAGCTATAAGAGCGGAAAGGACTTCTAATATAAAGTCTTGCGAAACTTGGCTCGTTTGCGAAAATAGACTAACGTTAAGGCCGACCGAAATGTACGCGTAGTAGTCCTGGCTCGACCATTGTAACGCGCGCGCAATCCCATGATTTTTTTTTATCTTTTCGAGCGACTTTCGTCTATCGCGGACGGCTTCGGTTGACTCGTTCGCAAATCGACTCGAGCGCACTCGCCATCCTTCTATTCGCGATTAGGGAGGGGGAGGGGGGGGGGTGAGTTTGCAAACCGCGAAAGACTCGTCGATTATTCAGCGGAGCTCGCGGCTCGGCTTTTTATTAATGAGCCGCGCACGGCGGATCCAGCCGGTCGCATGGAGGGGGCGGGGGGTGTCTCTAGCCGTGGTCAAAAATTAACGAGGTCGCTTCTATAGGCACGTCCACGCTCTTTATGGATTTCTTGCGCAACACTTTCGCCTCCCGATCGCCCGATCAAGGACGCCGGTCAACTCGCGTGCGCGCTCTCACCGCCTCGATCCGTCGACTCGCTTGAATTGCCAAGGAAGCCGATGGTTTGAGTTCCCCCTCGTGGACAATCACGTGGATCGGTCTTTTTGCATCACTTACAGACGTCCATTCGCATAGAGCTCGTTCATTTTTGCGGCTTCGTGGAAGAACAAAGTCCTGCTCTTGGGTTCGCCCCGCTAAATTCTCTTCATTGAAACGTTATCGTAATTACAGCAGGCTCATGACGTGGAAAGATTCCATCGACCTTTGGCTATAATGCTCGAGTCTGCGAACGCCGTGGAGAATCGTCAAGACGCTCAGGATCATAGCGTAATAGTACACCGCAAGAGAAGCCAAGTGACGACGTGCTGACGACAATCAGATTTCACGCCCAATGGAATACATACTTCGAAATATCGATCATATCCATATGGAAAATTCACGTCGTCTGATTCTTGTCCATAGACATTTTATATTTGTATTACCGCGACAGATTTTCCTGAACGATTTGTCGTGTTTTCTTTACTTACGATCGATCCACAACCAATAGTTTTTCGATCGATCTTCTAGCATCCAACACTTCCATGAGAGTGTCAAGATCGATGAACACTTGCGCGCCAAAACCGCTTTTGCTCGCAAAGTCGCAACGCACCTGCGCGCATTTGCAGAAAAGGAAGAAAGCAAACTTCAGCGCCGCGCTAGTTTGACTCGCGTATTAACAGGTGTATTAGGTATAGAACGTGCGTTCACGTATGTGCATACTGCATACATACGTGCTGCCGTATGAGTGCGACAGTGTAAGGTGACGCATGCGCTGGAGCGTGAGAAAACGGAGCTCTGACGAGCGAGGAGCGCGAAAAGAGAGAGGGAAGGGGCCAGGTAGTCTGTCGTCACTGATGATGCTTTTGGGCGCGTCCGCATAAGTTTTCCTCGTACACTTTATCGTGAATAATCAACAAAATACATTTACTCGTCGCCGTGTGTACATGTGATTGCAGATATAGGACGTGGAGATATCAAGAAGAAATTAAAGAAAGCAATTGGCAGAATGAGCAACAGCGGTCAAATTAAGCTGTTGGGCGTGATTTTCGCGCTAAGCGCTCTGCTGCAGTCAGGTAATGGGTTTGGCTACAACGTCAATGATAATATTTATAATTTTTTGCGTGTCTTGTACAACGAGCAACCCGCAAATTTGTAAATAACCGTTCGCTATATCGACTCACCAACTCCAGTTTCTTTTTTACTGTTTGTTTACGTCTCGCCGTGTTATTTTTTTCTGTATACTACATGTTTCGCTGATTAGATTAGGCGACGAAGGAATGTATCAATTATACTGGATTATTTTGGGAGTTTACGAGACTGATAAGAATATTTGTGTTTTAATTGATTAAGGGTTTCCACAATTTTGGCATGATTGATCAGTAATGAGCATTGAGTATTTTCAGTGTACACCCAAAGAACACCAACAATATCCTATATCTCTCAGGAGCAAATCAAAGATATTGGTTCAACGGTTGAATTTGTGTGCTCGGTACAGTATAGTCAGGATTATCCGGTTTTGTGGATAAAGATCAACAAAAACAGAGAAGATCAATTGCCAATTTCAACTAATACTGCTCTTATTATTCGTGACAGTAGATTTGCTTTGAGATCTGATGCTTCATCCTCTACGTACACTTTGCAGGTACTTAAACTTTATAGTACTCCGTTATTTTTGTACTTTTCTGAGAATATTCATAAATTTATCTTGGTGTATAGATCAAAGACATTCAGGAAACCGATGCAGGTTTCTATCAATGTCAAATTCTTATTTCTACCAGTACCAGAATCACTGCTCAAGTTGAGTTACAAGTACGCAGACCACCAATTATCAGCGATAACTCTACCAGAGCAGTAGTAGTTAATGAGCATCAATCTGTTCAGTTGGAATGTTACGCTGGTGGTTTTCCTGCGCCAAGAATCTCTTGGCGCAGAGAGAACAATGCCATTCTACCAACAGGAGGATCTATTTACAGGTATTATCTGTAAAAATTACCAGAGTGAATCCAAATTAACAAAGAAATAATTTTTCCAGAGGTAACACTCTAAAAATCGCGTCTGTGAAAAAAGAAGATCGCGGAACATATTATTGCGTCGCCGAGAATGGAGTTGGACGAGGTGCACGTCGTAACATTAATCTCGAGGTTGAATTTGCTCCGGTCATCAGCGTACCACGCCCGCGACTCGGACAAGCGTTACAATACGATATGGATTTGGAGTGCCATGTTGTCGCTTATCCTCCACCAGCTATCACGTGGCATAAGGACGAGGTTCAGTTATCGAACAATCAACACTACAGTATTTCTCATTTCGCCACTGCCGACGAATATACTGATACTACTTTGCGTGTTATTACTATCGAGAAAAAACAATATGGGCAGTATGTTTGCAAAGCTGCCAATAAACTTGGCTCTGCCCAGGAAACTGTTGAATTGTTTGGTAAGTTGACCGTTTCTATCAATAAATTTTTTTTCTTAATTTTCGTTGATGTGTTGTTATGCAGACATTATCTTTTTACCTTTTTCAATGTTTTAATTGATTCGGTATTAACTGAGACGAGGTATCAATGATTAAATTGTTTTGTAATTTACGTAATAAATATTTTCGATTACTACAGGCATGCAATTGTGTATTAACTTTTAAAGATACCGCTGTGAGTAGTATCAATTATTGCAAAATTTGTCGTTTTTTTTATAAGTATTATAAACATTTTTAACTCTTTATGTATTGGCAAGTAATTCATAGGACGATTAAAAAATTTACAAGTAGCGTATGTGTAGACAGCATGCAATAGTTTGTTTTCCCCTTTTTTGTGCAGAAACTATTATACCTGTATGCCCGCCTGCTTGTGGCCAAGCCTATTACGCAGCTGGTGTAATGCCGATATCATCTAGCCCAATCGTGGCCATTGCCTTTATTGTAGCCTTGATCATCAGGTAAGTTTATGTGACATGTATTTGCATAAAATTGAGGAATGTATGTTTTTTTACTTTATTTTGTGAATCCATGTATTTTTTCTTTTTATTTGCTAGATTTTAAAATTTATCTATTGTCTTTGAATGACAGAGTAATCACGCTAAAATTCAAATAATTCGAAAGAGTAGTTTGAGTATTTTTCGAGTTGAATTGGAAATTATAATGTAAATTTAGTTTTTAATGTTATCTTTTATAATTTTTTATCTTACTATGGCGTATAATATTTAAATTATTTTAAAAAATTAAATAATTTATACATTTTAAGGTCATATAATATACTATTATAAGTGATAGAAAATGAAAGAACAGAAATAAAAAAAATTAATTGAAATCAAAATAAAAGTATAGCGATTCTATAGCATTGCCTTGCAAAAGAAACATGATTTATCAATTAGTTCGTGAATGTTACATTATTAAATTTCATAATAAATATTCTATTTAAAAAAAAATAATGACTAAGTATCTATTATGATTATAAAACGACGAAGATTCCATTTTAATTTAATTATCATGGATTTAATAACATAGATTCTAATTGCCATTGTTTTTTTGCAGAAACCTCTATACCAAACATTAACTATCCAGGACTTCTATGGGGATCAAGTATACGCCTAGTAGCACCAAAGTGGTTGCTAACAATTATTATCTTGGGCGTTCTCAAGAAGTGTATCACTTAAATTAGCAAAATCGAAGACGCAGTTTAACCGAATGTTATTATAGGCGAAAAGCATAAGGTACAGTTGTAAATCGGCCGATACATATACACACGCGTAAACTAACCGCCGATTATAGACTGATAATACATTCCCTCCACGGCGCTTTTCGCCGCTCGTTTATATAACGACTATATTTATGTAATTTTTAAAAATGTAGACGAATCTCAAAGGAATCTCAAAGGAATCTCAACGGAATAACGCTTAGCGCGATTTTTAAA
The DNA here is from genome assembly GCF_024137745.1 of Phymastichus coffea. Taxonomy (NCBI): domain Eukaryota; kingdom Metazoa; phylum Arthropoda; class Insecta; order Hymenoptera; family Eulophidae; genus Phymastichus; species Phymastichus coffea. Next base: position 529,416 of record NW_026706907.1, on the reverse strand, counting down.
GTCGAGAAGCAATAGATTAGTGACTTAATAAAAAAAAGCCAACGAACACTAGCCTCCCTAAGCGGACCACTTGAATGTATAATTTTTTTAATATATACTGTACTATTTGATAATAATACCAATAATAACGTCGTCGCAAATTTTTGATAATAATCGACATATCTCACTATATCACATATTTCTTATAGAGAAAATGAGCTTTTAAAGGCGAGCATGTGTTTAGGAAGTGAACTATCTATCGAGTTAGGCTTTTATAATACCTAATATTTAATGTGGAACCGTCTAACGGGATTTGGCAAGTTTTTATATAGAATATTATAAACGAATCATGTATGAGCTAGTATACTAGAATTAGCGATGATATACATCACGTTGTGTTGATTTTTTTATTACCGTCTGTATATATTTTTTCAGTATACGATTTTGCAAGAGAAAGAGAAAATATACAATCAGTTTTTACATTTTAAACATGGCTTTGCTTATTTCGCCTCTCTTCAATGCGTCAAGTGCTTCTTTGTATTGTGAAAGTTTATATATTCCGATTCCCAATTTTTCAAAGCTCAAGTACGTATCGTTCATTGCTTGTAGTAAACCAATGGCTTTTGGAAATGTGTAAGGGTTGATGTTGACACTGCAGATTTGAATTTCTTTTTTGTACATCTGCGAATTCGATTAGTTTGTTAATATGATATCAATTTTAACAACGATGAGTAACTTACCTGATAAGGATTGATGCTGACTTGCGTGTCGGGACTAGCAATGCCGAAAATGCCATATTTACCTCCACGTGCTAATAGAGGAATTGTCGCTTCGATCGCGGGTCCATTTCCACTGCAATCGATTATAACGTCGAACTCTTTGTCCTTCAAGTCTGCCGGGCCACATACCTTGTAACCTAGCCCTACAGTTATTCCAAAATATAAGTCACTTCAATATTACTTTCAATTTCTAAACGATATCTATATTTTGTACATTGATTCAATTTTTAGTATTTTGACTCTCGAACGTATTTTGAGATGTCCGATAAAACGACAAAGTGAATCTAAATTTCTTGTAAAAGAGTACTTTATATTCTTAATCCACGACAAATCGGAAACATCGTTCACTGACTCACCAAGTTTACGCACTATAATCTTGCGCTTCTCTTGAGTTTCGCATACCGTGACAGTATCTCTCAGTCCGTGCAGATGGAGCGAGCATGTCCACAGTAAACCGATGATACCGGCGCCGTTGATCAAGACACGTTGACCAACGTGTATGGGGCTGAGCATGTCCCACCCGTGCGCCATGCACGAGATCGGCTCCGTGAGAGCTGCTAGCGATGCGTCCACCGAGTCCGGCATCGCGTACACCTGCGAGGATCGTTGGGCTAGATTACTTTCTAAGTCCCGCACCCGGGGTCGCTGGGTGTTTACCTGAGTCTCTGGGACGATGCAATGAGTTGACCACCCTCCATTCCTCACCATGCCGATAGTGTTATTGACGCCCCCTTTCAAACACAGTTGATAGTGGCCGGAGTGGCAATCGCTGCAAAGATTGCAGCCACTGTTCGGGTCGACGATGACTTTTTGGCCGACCTTGAAAACTGTCACGTTGGCCCCGATCGCCTCGATAGCGCCGCTGAACTCGTGACCCATGGTCAGCGGCTCCCAGTGTTTACAGGGCATGTTTCCCTGTGCACGAATGATCATCCGATAAATCGTACATCGACTCGGGGAAACTGACATCTCTTATCGCGGATGGCTGCGCTATTGCCGCTCGCAAGTCCAGATATTGGCATTGAAACAAACATTGATTTCGCTCACGACATACCTGTTTTTTGTTGGTAAAATATTTGTCCTTCTAAAGACGCGAGAGTAACGGAAAGTTCGCGCAGGTGGATATAGTAATAGAAATATGTTTTCGCGCGAGTTTCGTAATAATATCCTGTATATATGTTTTCCTTGCCTAAGCTATTCCCGTTGGAAAATTCTAATGCCTATTGTTTTGTTAAAACAACTCAAAATTCACCTGCTCAATTTTAAACAACTAAAATTTAGTCGTAAAGTACGTATGTGCTTGTTCAGTTCTTCGCAGAGAAATATTTTTTCACGAATTATGAGGTTTTTAATATTTATATAATGAGGATGATTTTCAACAGCGATTTCAAAAATAAATATTTTTCATCCGAGAAAATGGATTATCGGGAGTGGAAGAGTGAAAGAAGAAACGCTAAAACAAACGTTCAACACCCACAATTAATTTTCATAGGAACGCGCTATCGTGCATCATTATGTGGTTGTTGCGCTCGTATACACGAACTGATGGTTAAACCACATAAAAGAGAGTCTCACCGCAATCACGTGAAGGTCACTGCCGCACACACCGGAGTAGGCCACCCGAACGAGAACGTCATTCGGGCCCGGTTTCGGTATGGGTCCTCTTTTCAAGCTCAGAGTTTTCGTCGGGGCGTCGAAGCACACGTATTCCATCATGGTCGCAGATGACTGACGAGCGACGGTGGAATATACGCCCGTAGCAAATGGAAACATCTCGACAGGTCAGAGTGCGCCGTGATTGCGCACGATAATTTGTGCGCGGATTCCGCAGACGTGATAAAAAGGTCGGTAAGATTCCGCGGCGCGCGACCTCCGTAATTTTTTTTCGAGTGTCGCGCGAAGGATGAGCAAATCGGACGCGGCTATTTTGCTTGCAGCTGCGCTGCCCGAACCCGCTGCTTTCCAATTTCGATCGACCGATAATTTTTCAGCGACGCATTTTCGCGCGCTTCGCCGCGAACGAAATGCATCAGTGAAGTGCAATTTTTAAATTGCGTTTGGTTCGGAACGTGTTTCGGGAGAAAACTTTGTCTGATCGAAACCAATAGATAAAGATTACGCGTAATCTTGAGATCACGTGTATAATGCGCAGATTTAATCGATGACTAATTTGAATGGAGATAACATGTCAAAAGCATTCAGGTAAGTATTCGAGATAGAAATCTTGCAAAAAGGTCGTAACAATTAATATACCTGTTCTTTATTTGCATTGAAAGAACACATAAATATTCAACATTTGAACACCGCCTTGCTGATGTCACCCCGCTTGAGTGCATCCAGCGCCTCTTTGTACTCGGACAGCTTGAAGACTTTGATACCGAGGTTGTCGAAGCGTAGGTAAGTGTCGTGCATGGCCTCCAGTAAGCCGATGCCCTTTGGGAATGTGAACGGATTGATGTTGGCCCCTTTGATCGTCAGTTCCTTTTTGTACATCTGAAGCCAATCGCATTTGGATTACAATGCAGCGCTGTCGCGGTTACCGCGGATTCGAGTGAATTGCAACGTCTACCTGATAGGGATTGATGCTGACTTGAGCCGCGGGATTCGCGACGCCGAACATGCAGAAGCGACCGCCTCTGGCCAGCAGCGGGATGGCAGCTTCCATTGCCGGGCCCGAACCGCTGCAATCCACCGCCAAGTCGAACTCTTTGCCTTGCAGTTGCTGCGGACTGCAGACCTCGTAATCCAGGCCTGCAACCAGACGGTCGTCACTCGATTGCGAGCGGATACTCGGCCTGTACACACACCCATCCTCTTCACCATGTCCTTCCTCTTGTCCTGCGGCTCGCACACCGTGACGGTCTTCCTGAGGCCGTGCAGATGCAGCGCGGCCGCCCACAGCAGGCCGATGATGCCGGCACCGCTGACCAGGACCCGCTGGCCGACGTCGATGGGACTCATGAGGTCCCAGCCGTGGGCCAAGCAGGAGAGCGGCTCGGAGAGCGCGGCCTGCGCCATGTCGACGGCGTCGGGTAGCGCGTACACCTGCATCTCGGGCACGACGCAGTGGGTGGCCCAGCCGCCGTTGCGGAAGATGCCAATGGTGGAGTTGACGCCGCCGTTGAGGCACAGGTGGTAGCAGCCGGCGTGGCAGTCGCCGCAGAGATTGCAGCCGCTGTTCGGGTCGACCGTGACGCGCTGGCCGAGCCTGAAGGCCGTCACGCCGTCGCCGAGGGCCTCGATCGTGCCGCAGAACTCGTGGCCCAGTGTCAGCGGCTCGCTCTGCTTGCACGGGAACGAGCCCTGCAATCGCGCCCCTTGCGTCAAGCTCGTCCGCGCGGAGTGGTCGCCGGGGGACCAACCTCGATGATATGGAGGTCGGTGCCGCAGACTCCGGAGTAGGCGACCCGCACGAGCAGCTCGCCGCGCGGCGGCCGCGGCAGCGGCGCCTTCCTCAGGCTCAGCGCCCCCGACCTGGCGTCGAAGCTCACGAACTCCATGCTGCTCGCGCGCACTGACCGCGCCATCGACCGCTCGACCAGTGATATAAGCTCGGCCGAGTGGTGCCGTGCGCTATCTCGGCGGGAGAGTGCCGCCTATCTCCCCGCGGCCTTGATCTTTCGAGACGCGCGAGATCCGTCGGCGCCTCATTGCGTACCCCCGTGTAGCGCGCGACGACGCGGCAAAGCCATTCGCGCTCGACTCGTTCGTTGCCTCGCTTCGTCGACCGACGATGCGCCGATAGATCGGCCTTTCGTCGGCGTGGTTCGATCGATCGGACTCGCATCGACCGTTCGCTCGGCAGCTATTTGCGAGCGGCGAGCACTCGACGAGCGTGTCGCGTTTCCGCGTCCGTCTTGGACGCCAATTGAATTCCCGTTTCGAAATCCACAATATGTCTGCACCGTCGCGTCGATGGAAATCTCCGAGCGCCGAGGTCGCAAGGAGCCGCGCCTCGGCCGACGCGACGGAGGCAACCTTGCGCGCGCAAAACGCGTTCGCGTCCGCGCCGCCCCCGCGTGGCCCGGTTGGCATGAATGAGACTGCGGCCGCCGCGGGGCGGCTTTCATTCAGCAATTTCTGGGTCAAGAGGACAGCGCGCAGCCCGGCTGGAAACTAGGCTGCGCTATGACGTAGACGGCCGCCTGTGCGTTCAACCCCCTTCGCTCGACCGCGGGGCGCCGAGAATTGGGTCGACCGCAGCGTGCAGGACGTTGCGAAACGAAGAAGCCTCGCCCCCTCCTCCTCCCGATCGTACACGCGCGACCTTCCAGTCGTATGTCCAGCTGTCGCTTCGTCGCGCAGCATCTCGATTTTTCCTTCGGGGCATAGCGGCGAATTACCCGCGTGTTCTCCTCTCCCAATCGCTCGCTAATCCGAGACACTTCGAATCCTCCCCGAAGCGCGCACTGTTCGATTGCCTTCTCCGTCGACATTTTCGGTGCTTCTCGTTGCTGAGTCTTCGCGACCAAAGTCTCATCATTTCGACGTACGGCAGGCTGATATCGCTGGAAATCCGAGAGCTTCGTTTCTCCTCGCGTCCCGCGGACTAGTTGCGCAACCGATTTCGCCAGCGCTCGCCTCGGAGTGGATTCAATTTCGCCCTCGGCCGGGCCAAAGTCAGACGCAGGCTGGCGGAGAACGAGCGTAGCCGCGCTGGCGCAAGACCGGATAATTGCGACCGCCCGAAGCGTCGCGAGAAGGAGCCTCGGTCGGCTTAATTATCGATGCGACCGACGGCGGCGATGCGCGTGCGTACCGCGCGTGCTTACCCTGTCGATGGCGAATGCAACTGTTGAGTTTAGCCGTAGCGTTAAATTGCTCCGTGGACCGAGGGTGCAAAGCTCTTTTGCGCCACGTTCAGCTGATCGATTTCCGCATGACAATTTCTTATTCGTGTCGCGCTCGCTGATCGGTTTTGCGTTTCTTTTTTCTTCAAAACGACGAGGATTTTGATAACACTTCAGTGGTCAAATAATGGCGCCGCGTCTCTTTCTCAGTTTCATAATTCGCAAATTTGCGTTATTTACGTCCGTTGCGCGATGCTCGATCACATCGTTAACTAACAATGTTGCGCCGTTGCGTATATTTTAATTTTGACCGTTGCGCACCCCTATAACGCGCGTGCAATGTCCGAGCGTGTCTCGGCGACGGGTGTCGAATCATTCATTACGCATAAAACGTGATAAACACGTCATTCAGGTTGATCACTCGCTTGAAACAGAAGCGATTTATCGTTTGTAATCGTCAAAAATGACCACGTTCAATTATTCGTTCAGCCGCGCTAATTGACTTGGATAGGTAATGTCGGTAATTACCTCGATGCGAGACATGTATATATATATATATATATATATATATATATATATATATATATATGGAAATTGAGGGGCTGTCAACTTGAACGGAAGCGCGCCATGTATACCTGCGCGCAAGAACGACACGAGGAAGGAGGCTCGGTCCTCTCGCGCGCATCGATCAACGATAAACCAAAGATCCATCCGGCTTGGAAGAGAAAATGCGTTTCCTGGCGTGTGGAATAATGAAAACTCGTAGCGGTCCCCGTGCGCCCCGCAGGGCGTGTCGAAATCGCGGCGAGACGGGCAGAATGCGCAGCTCGTACGGCAGTCGGGGCAACCGTCGGCAGGAAGCGACGCGCAGTCGAGCGGAAGGAAGCGCGCGGACGGAAGGAAGGACGCCAACGCGTTACGCGCGTCCGTGTGCGACGCGTTGCGTCAGTGCGCGCGTCCTCCCGCGGCGACGGTATCCAGGCCAAGCCCACGCGCGAAACTGCTAAACTGGGCCGTGGCTCCATTGAGGATGCGAGCCACCCTCTCATGAATGGAGACGCTGCCGCGCGATTCGACCGCCGCGAACGCGAACGTGTATACCGTTGCCAATGCAGAAAAAAAAGCAAGTCTGGGGGGAGAGAGAGAGAGAAAGAGCTGTCGTCTCGAACGAGGATGATCAAGGAAAAACGGAACGAGGTCACGCGAGCCTTGGCCTGCGCGCGCGCGCCCCTCGCACCGCGTGAGCTCCGAATCCCAATGGCCGGGTCCGAAAGCTCCATTCATGCGCTTGAAACCCCGGTGACGCGTAGACCTTGCCGACTATAGTAAGTAGCGTGTGATTCTTTTGGTCTTTTTTTTTTTTTTTAAGAGGGATGGGTTGGGCAACTAAAACGATGGACCAATTCCAATTTATTTTGAGGGATTAGACTTAGATGACAGTTGTTGATTAGATGTGGATGTTGACTCAGGGGATTGAATTTGCTTTGCACGTGACGATTGGATTTTTCGAATGTTGGCATTGTATAATATTGAATTATTATTCTAAATGTAAGATGGAAAGATATGCGAGGAAAAACTTGACGACTTTCTACGAAACTCTTGAACATTTTAAAGAGACCCGGTTATTGTTTCATATCTCTACGTCAGTTTGTAACTCGTGAAGGACTTTGAAGTTTTTTAGACTTGTTGAAAACATGTACTTAACTTTAATGTTTTTATGAGATAAATCAGAAATGTAGCATAAATAAAAGCGACGTTAAACAAAATAAAAAAAAAATGAAAAATCAGAAATGTATCATTTCAATGAAATTGCACAAAAAAGTATTATTATTCTATTCTTTAATAACTTAATTAATTCATCGAAGTGACTCGATGAGTTAGATAAAGTAAAATTGAATCCATGCAATTTCATGTAAAAATGTACTTCGATTTAATAACGTTCCAATAAATTTTATTTGGGTGATGCTCTTCATTTCTTTGTATTATTATTCTATATGATTTCATAAAACGATCAAAAATGTCGGTACATCAATGCGCGAAACATTTTTTTATGCAAACGAAAGTGCTTAGATAGTCGAAAAGGACAATTATTCACGGTTTCTTTGAAATTTTATGAAAACCTAAAAATTATGGTTTCTGATTCACTGGATTGTGTGCCGAAAAATACATTGAAAACCATATATCTAATTATTTTCTACTCGTGACCAGTAAGACTTCGCAAAATGTAGCCATATATACAGTTAATAAAATGCACGACTGTAGAATTGTAGATTGTTTAGTTTCAAAATTCTCCCAGGGTCGAAATTTCGATCAAAAAATTCAACCAACATACGGTTCTCGGTGCATTTTTTATAATAAAATCCGGATTAGAGTTCATATCGAGGCTTTTCATTTTTTTTATTTAATCCCGAAATAAAAGAAAAAAAAAGCAAGGTTTTCGTTTCCATTGATGTCACAGTGTCCAGGTGATTGCAGCACGTTCACGGGCAGAAAAAGGGTGCCGCATGAAAGCATCGTCTGGGCTTGAGTATTACGATGCTATTGACAGCCTAGAGTACTGTTGAATAGTAAAGTGTAGCCTCAATTGGAACATTTACCAAAATGGTGCCGAATTCAGAGCTTATCTTTCATGAAATTTTTTATGTATGATATTACATGGTAACTTATCGTGATTATTCATAATGAGTAACTTCCGGAAGATTATAAGTCCGAATATCGAACTTGTTGCTTGTTATAGCAAAGATCTACATTACGTTAAGCTTAAATTATAGATTATGGAAAAATATTGAAATGCAAAGAATGAAAAATGTGTCAACATAAATTATTGAACGATACTACCTTTCAGAAAGTCGGGCAAATTTTTCAGAAAGCAAGATTCAATTGCTCGTCATTCTTCACCTAAGACCCGTGTTACTTCAGACCGAAATAACATTAAATATTTTAAAATAACCAAGACACTTGTCAACGAGTAGTCCGTTTTTCGTTTGTGCAAATAAATTCTTCGTGGCGTTGAAAACTTTTCACGAGTATCATTTGATGTTTTGAATGCAGAAACGAAATCGAAATAATTGCAACCCACAATTACACGCAGCGCGATCAAAGCGAGGAGCTCTAGTTTAATTGGGACGTCAATTCTATTTCAGGGTAACAGCTGTTCGTCGCCTCGCGCGATTTTTTTTCCGCAAAGCGCATCGTCGGCTTTTTAGGTCGAGTCTCGTGATTTTCCGCTCGGCGCGATCTTTTCAAATTTCCTTTTGTGCTCTGGATTTCGTTGATGCGCCGTGCTCCCGACGCCGCGATTCGGAACAGGAAACGCAACCTCGAGCAATAAATTAATGCAGGACGTGCAAAGTCATGCATATCCGAGGAGCCTCCGTGAACCGTCGCGCTGTTAAATAATTCGGGCTTCGTTGTTTCATAGGGAATACGAGAGCGACGTGCGAGGCCGTGATTGTTCTTTGTTTTTTCTTCTTCTTTCCAGTCCCCTCCCCCTGTTATCCCCCTCTGACACAATCCCAAAAGCTTTCAATAATTTTCGCTTACGACAGTGTTGTTTCTTTCTTTTCGAACCTCGTTTCATCGCCAACAGCGTAAAAAAGGAGCGGATCCCAACATCCTTTTCGCCAGGTAAACGCGCGTCGTCGGTCGAGTCCATGTTTGTCGCAGAGTGACGGGAAACGCCGCCACCCCCGACGCTTTCGGCCTGTAATGAAAACGCAAACAAACAACGACAATCGATCGCGTCTCGTCGTAATCGTATAGAGACGACGGGCGAATTACATTTGCCTCTCTCTCTCGCTGTGCGTGGCCTCGCAGTGTGATGTAGCGGCGCGAGCCGTGCGTAGACGGCCGCATTCGTGATCCACGAAAAGCGCGACGACCTACAACGGGGGTGGATGCTCGGGGGGGGGGGGGGGGGGCGCAAGCCTCTTATCGATCGCGCCAAGGCGCGGGACGATGTTCGTCGAGCGGACCAGCAGCCCGCGCGACGACAGTCGCCGCGAGGAGCGGTCGACGATGAGGCTCGCGAGGTACGGTCGCGAGATCAGGACTCGGGCCAAGCTCGATCCGCGAAGAGCGCGTCCTCGAGACGGCTAATCCGGGCAGCTGGCCGAGAACGGGAATCGCCGTGGCGCGAGGAAGGCGAACGCGCGCGACGCGGCCCATTGACAGCGGAAAAAGCGGGGAGAGCGAGAGCTGCGCGAAACGTCAATGAATATCGGGCGAGAGCGGCGCGCTCCATTCAGAGACGGGGCCGATCAATGGGGCGGAGTGGCGCTGGTTTTTATCAACGACGACGCGCGGCCGAGGGTGGCGCGCGTCGAGCGCACGGTGCATGCGCGCACGAGAGCTGCCTGCCTATTAGCGTCGCCTCGAGGATATTGCAGGCTGCAGTCAGTCGCGAGCCGCCCGCTCGCTCGGCTATACCGAACCTCCTCCCGTCCTCGTCCGCGGAGTCGCACTCACTTGCAATTTCTTCAGGTGAGTCTCTCTCTCTGCTTTTTTTTTTTTGTTTTTTTATTTTAATTGAGCGATTGCTTCGGACTTTTCGATTGAGTTCTTAAAGAGTGACGGTTATTTATTTATCTTTTGCGCGAGAGCTCAATTTCTCGTTTATATTTGGATGTCCTTCGAAAGACGACCCTAAATAATGCTCATCCGGTAGAGCGAATCTCCGATGAAATTGCCGAATAATTCTTATCAAGTTCGATAAATCCTGTCGAAATGCACGCCATAACGACAAACGTAGAATAGAACGGAAAAATTCAATTAGCTGGCACAACGTCCGCGTTGTATATCACCAAAAATCCAATTCCGCTAGATAAAATAGAAATATCCATCTTAGCTCTCCCCCGCTCGAAAGGTTGGCTACTGTTATCAAAAACCCATAAAAGAGAGAGAGAGAGAAAGTTTCGGCGTGTCGCTTAGTTATTGGTTTTCCAAGCCGAGAGAGCGATTCTCTTGCGTGGGCGTAGTAACTTCAAGCGCAAGTATCGAAAACGAGATTCGATTTCGCGTATGGCGCGCGCGCGTGTGTGTATGTGTGAGTGAGCGAGCGAAGCGTTAAAGGCCTCGAGGTTTTTCAACGCTCGTTTTCATCCTTCTTTTTTTTTATTTTTCTTTAGGGACGTTGTAGCTGCGCATCGTTCACCACCAACGTATATGTATATATACACACACCACATAAAAGCTCGAATCAAAGGAAGGATGTAGCTGTCTCTGTCCCCTTCCCTTTTCACAGCCTCGAGCGAGTCGCTGCCGAATAAACGATTTCTTTCTTGATCACTGGCAATCCACGTTATTCAGGTAAGTTTTATCCGTTAAATTGATAACCGGTCATTCTTCCAAGCGGGTGTTGCTTTCGTGAAAATTAATCATTAGATAATAAGTTTTATTTATGATTACAACAGCCATAAGTTTCTATAAAAATATTTATCGAAACGAAAGTGGTAGAAAAAATGATATCTCAAAATTGTTTATAATCTGTGACAAATCCAAGCTCGATACATCAAGTTAGCAGTAGTCATCGGCAACATCTCAGACTGTTTTGTGTCAAACGACATCGCGAAAAGCAACGTTGCTTGTAACGAATAAAAAAAAGTTGGTACCCGTACGCTACCCGCCGTCGAAAAAAGTTTAGCAATAAAAATAGAGAGAGGGGAGAGAGAGAGAGAGAGAGGAGTCTCGTGTGAAAGCGTTCTTCACACACCACTAGATAACGGCCGAAAATAGACGCTGGCTTAAAAGTGTGCGGCAGCCAATTATCGATGACTTCATGCCCGCCGCCACATATACTTCCGGCCGGAAATTTCAGTTACGTCTCTCTCTCTCTCTCTCTCTTTTGCTGCTGCAGTCCGCTGGAAAAACGAAATTATTCATCGCGCTGCGCGCAGTTCCAAGAACTTGCTCTCCAACTCGTCGGGCAACTTGTAGCTGCGTATGTTCGGCAAGATCGTTCGCCTGAAATGATTGTTGAGTGATTGTGGCGTCCGATGTGTCAGATACTGTGAAAAAGATACGAGGCTCGATTAACCGTGAGTACGCTTTTCAGTTGAATTTCGACTGTTGGCTAATATACTTACCCCACGCGAGTTCATCTTTTCCCACACGCTCATGCCTTTACTGTAATTTATCATCTGGTAATGAACCAGGTACTGGATAATTAGACGCGTTTCGGCGAGTGCGTAGCTACGTCTTGGAAGAAAGTATGTATAACGTGGGATTTTTTTCATTACAATTATGACGACGAAAAGAATGAGGTATAATTTTTAACGGTTAACGTTAGTTTTCTTTAAAATTCCATTAAAAACATGGGTTTCGTTAGCTATAATCATTTTGTGTTACATTTTTCAAACGTTAAACGTAAAAATTTTTCTATTATTTTCTTTTTTGTTTTTTCAACTAACAAATTTGATAATAAAAACTTACTCAACAACTCCGTGTTTTTTATGACCCTCAGGCGCAAAGCTGCATTGCGCTTTCTTGCATTGCAACTGCTCTGGAACGGGGTCCTTCAATTTATCCCACCAACCTTGTTTGACACTTTCGAACAAACGATCTTGTAAAAAAAATTGTTCAAGACAAAACATAAAAACTAATATCTTACTCGTCCAGCGCAACAATTTTACTCATGATAACGATTCTGTTCAACTGATGTATACTCGTCGTGGCTTAAAATCATTCACATCCTGGCATTCTGAATGAAAGAGAAGCTAGGCATGTGCCACAGCTGATCGTTCATTCTCCTGCAGGCCGGCCCATTAACAAAAACAAAGTGTAACGTCCTCCGTTGAGCAGCGCAGCGCCGCGAGACTCACGAATGGACGGCGCGAGTGATAGTGTCGCCACCTGCCGGTTCGCCGGAAGCTATCTATCTTCCGACTGCGCGTACACGAAAACACATTCAGTACTTGCTGTTTGCGTGAGTTCTGCACACGGCTCTCATCCTCTTTTTCTATTTCTCGTGCATACGATACATACACGCCGCTACGTAGTATATAGATCAGACAAAAATAAGAACAATAAGACGACGATTAATCGAAGGATAATAAACGTCAGTTTGCAGAATGTACCAAGCAGTTCGCCAGGATTACTAAACACTCGCTGCACTACCTGAGGGAATGTCAGCGAGTTCGAGTCAAGTACACAAGTACGTAGAAACGACGAAATCTGTATCACGTCTTTCATTGAGTGTGTCATTGACTCTTGTGTGTGTATGTTTGTGTGTGTGTGTGTGTATGTGTGTGCGCGCGCGTGCGTGCATTGATGCTTGAAAGAAGAATTCTAACGTTAGCAACGTTGTACGTTTTGTTGTTTTTATTGCATCTGTTTCACAAATACACCTCTCTTTTTCCTCCTCTAACAACGACAACCATAGACTTTGGCGGTCCACAACGGGACTGGACGATGCTGGAATGGATTTGCGTGCGCTGCAGCGACCGGCTCAATACCACACTGCCTATACAAGTCCTCAGCTGCAACAGCAACAGCAGCAGCTCGACTCGAATGTCAGCAATCGTGTGGCAAGCATCAATGGACAGCAGCTGCCTGTACTCGTAGCTCTATTTGCCATTGCCGCTGCCATTCTCTTTGCTTTTCTGGTAATAATTTACACCATCTCACATGTTACGTTCGAAGCAAGCTAACTTTTGCTTTTGTGCTTACGCTGTGCTCTTCAACTTTGATACTCTGCAAGTGCTTTGATCTGTTGAATCAAGTTTGGCAAGATAGCTTTCGACTGCCATAAAGACTTTAAAAACCATATCGTATACTAGAATTGTCACTGATAAATGCATCGAATGAGCTGATTTCACTAAAAAATTGTATGATATTGCAAAGTTACAGTGGATTTATTTGGCTTTAGAAATTCATTTCTCTTTTGATATACTTTGAAACAAAGCACAGTGATGTAACTGGAAAAAATATTATTTTTAATACATATACATACAGAAATTAAGTAATGTCAAAAGTTGGATAATTAAAATTTATTGACTTAAAAAATTCATTTATTGACAATTATATAATACTTTTAAACTAGGAGCTTTAAATGATGTGGTAACTTGTTGATCATCCGCAAGAAGCATATAGCAAAGATTTAAGAAATTCTATGCTAAATTCTATAGACCTATATTATCTATTAAATAAAATTGAAGATCTCTGAAATAACAATGTATCTTCAATATTGTAGATTCTGTTATGGCTGCGACAGCAAATGTCGCGTGAGAAGGACGTGGAAGAGGGCGATAGGCGTGGCTTGGTGGAGGAAGGCTCGGTCTGTCCACCATCGGACGATATCAACAAAATCTCCAAAGCAAAGTCTCTGACAGAAGCCAAATGGGTGTCCGAGACTGCCCCGGCAATTTCCGTAGTAGCTAGCGAAGCTACCACTTCTGATAGCATTACAACTGTCAAGGTATAATGAATTACAAACATCTAATATTATTTACTTTTTGGTATTTCAACTACATCTCTCTTTCTCTATTTGAACTTCAGTTTGAAAAAGTGAAAATACGGTCGGAGACGCAGCGTAAAGCTCAAGAAGAAGCTCTCCCATCGCGAGCGCAATCGGAAACGACAACCACAGTAACGTCAGCCAAGAGTCACACCGAAACGCGAATAAAGATTCCTCACGCGGAAACAAGTAACAATCAGTCGTCGACGAAATTGCAAACGGAAACGCGATGGGTACCGTCGCCGATACCGCACGCATCAACGTCGTGCGTAGCAATGTCAGCAACGTCGAGTATCCTCGAGAAACGTTCGCCCCGTCGGGACGGAAATCGCCGTACTCAGTCGATGTACTCGCAGCATGTTTGGGCACTCGCCACACCGCAACGTACACCTCCACATAAGAAAAGTCTGTTGGAACGTCGTGGTTCCAGCGCGAGTTTGACGATTGACTTGGCACCGGCATGTGAAGTACTGCAACATCCAGTCACACCAACGCGCGAGTGCGCTGAAGAATTTTTGCTCAGCGCTAGGAACGTACTGAGTAGAGCGCAACTGAGGAAGGTTGTAGATAATCCAGTAACTCTGCACAAAGAGTTCTGGGAGGTGCCGCAAAATTTCCCTGAGAAAACTGATGTTTGTGGGTCTGGAGTGAAGAATCGCTACAAGAGCGTTTTGCCAAATCCTCGGTCTAGGGTCAGGTTACCTGGTAGTGATGATCCGCTCACGAGTTATATCAATGCCAATTACGTTAGGGTAAGTTGAAATAATTATTCATTAGCTTCTGTTACATTCAGACAGTTTCCACACCTGAATGACATTCGTGTTATAGGGCTATGAAGACGACGCTCGATACATAGCGACGCAGGGACCTTTGACGCACACAATTCAAGACTTTTGGAGTATGGCGTGGGCAGAGAGAGCGCCGGTGATCGTAATGATAACGCGACTTCACGAAGAGGCCAAGACTAAATGTGAAGCTTATTTTCCGTTGGAGTTGAACTCGCGATTACAGATTGGCCCATTCACAATCATTGTCAATGCCATGGATACAAGGGGTGGCTACACCGTTCGCGATCTGGAGATGAGATTCCAAAACGAAAGGCGGGTTATCCAGCATTACTGGTTAGTAGTAATTTTCTTGTTCATTTCGCGAAAATAAGTAAATAATCGTTCATCATTCAGTTGAAATAAAAAAAAATATAGTGACACATACACCTGCGCACGTGCCATACTACGCATAGCAGGTAGTAAAATCATGACACACTCTAGTGTATGTGTCACGTTTCGCGGAGGTGTTAACGTTGCGTCCGGAAGTATACGGATCTCAAGGATATCATTCATTCGTATCGAGAAACAATTATTCAAATTATTGGAACGTCGTGCATTATAATTGAGTTTTTTTTTATTGTTCGAAAAATTCCAGGTACGATTCGTGGCCAGATCATGCAGTGCCGCTGGCGGCGGATGCATTGGTTGGTTTAGCAGCGGAAATCAACACATTACCGGGGCCGATAATTGTGCATTGTAGCGCGGGTATCGGTAGGACTGGCTGTTTTATTGCCCTTGCAAATGGTATGACGCAACTCGTGCGCGAGGGTAGTGTCGACATTTTAGGAATTCTGTGCCAAATGAGGTACGTTTTATATTACTAAAAAATAAGAAAAAATGTGATATTACTTATATTAATGAATTTTGTTAGGTATGACAGAGGAGGAATGGTCCAAACGGCAGAGCAATACGAGTTCGTGCACAGAGCCCTCTGTTTGTTCGAGGAGACTTTGGACCGTCGCTGGTCAAAGGACGAGTCATCTCGAAAAAATAAATCGAAGTAAGCTACGATAAATTTAAATGCGAATGATTCACCAAGTGAATCGCGTCGAGAAAAAGCAAACACAAATAAATTCTCTCTTAGACTTGGTCATCTCCTAAGCTGCCATTGTGAATACTGCCATGACATGTATCACGCGACTATACTCCTCTATAATATTAAAAAATAATTATAAATTATTGACTCAGGGAAGCCGATAAACTCGTTCTATCCAGTTCCTAGGTGTGGAAACTTTCTCATGAACCTTTGCGCTCGCCGTTGTTGTTACTACTTACTACTATCGTCATTGACCTCGCGCGGTCATTAAAAAATTGAGAAAAACAAAACAAACAAAAAAATACACAAATTGTATAATCACGCCGCCAACGATTGTTTGTGCGTGTATTCTATTTAGTGGACAAGACTGAATGAGCATGACAAGTGTGTACACAGAATTATTTTATAATATATAAAAATAAAAAACAAAAAAACAAATTATCGCCTATGAAAAAACGACAAGCGAGAAAAGATGAGTTCTAATCAAATTGAGACGTCGCCGTTGTCGCGACGATTAAATTAGAGTAATAACGGTAAGAATAATTACGATTGATAATAGTAATAATTAATATTTAACGATAGCGCTCTAATCATTATTCCCTTTAAACGAGAGTAGTTGCAGAGGAAAGATATATACATACGTAAACGTGAATATATATATATATATATCCAATTTTTTCTCAGACACAAAAAAAGTAATACAGAGAAACCTAAGTGTATAACGTTCAGGTTTAACGTCCACTGTGTTCAATTTCGACGCTAGGCCGACGAATCTTCTAAATTATACATATGAATTATCGATTTAACGCGTATACGCTTGCGATTTTTGAATTGATATTCCTTTACCTTCCCTGTCTTTCCCTCGGGCATTTTATTTTTTGATTTTTTTTTCTAATTTGTCGATTATAATTGCCCGGTACGATACCCCAATGTGCCTAAAAGAACGATGAGAAAAAATGTATTATGACATTAATCAAAACACGTCTCGATCAAAAAAAAACTTGCACGTTGACTTTTTTTGTTCGTCGTATTGTACAAACCGATACACATACACTCGAGCTAAAAAAGTTAATGTCTATTTATATATACATGTTTTTTGTATAATGGGGTTTTTCCGTCTTCTTCCCTTCTCATTTCTGTCAGATTTCCTGCATATTCATGCGAGTGGACCTGGCGTTGATAATATATTTATCGTGTATGATAATGTACAAAAAAAGAAGCGAAAAGAATAAGAATGAGGAAAATATGTCGAGCGGCATGTGAACGTACTAATATATTTTTTTCCTTGTATGATGCTTAATTATCGTTTCTGCAAAAAAAACAAAAGGAATAATGAGAATTATTAACTTTTTTGTAAATCAAATTTTTATAAGTCGTTGTAGCCAGATTTTTATGATTATTACCGATTGTTAACGCATAATTATGATTATTGTTTTTATAAAATCATTTTTTATAGGTAAAACTTTTCTTTACTCATTAGTCTGTTATTATTAGTTCATATCACTGTTTGTATTTACTATATTTTACACGGTAAAAGAGTAGACAAGAGTTTTCTCTTTTATTTATATTGTGCGGCGTGACGTTGTTTTTCGACTATTTAGTATAAAAGTGTGAATTCGTAGATTGTAAAAAGTAGAGAAAGGTGAAAAATCACATTAAGCGACTTCAAAAAAATAGTTAGGAATGATCGAGAAACAAACGTCACGCCGCTAATTGTTGCGATACGAATCTCATTTTCAGATTTTATATATAGTTTGTTTGCGCACAGTAGCTTGCCATTAATCATGTATTGTGACGGTGTGTTAAATAAATTAATTAAGTGACATCGTTAACACGTTGTCCGTCGATACGAAGTTCATCGACGCTTCGATCTGCTACTTACTAAAAACGTGCGCAAAATCAAGAATGCGACAAATCGAATTGAATACAGGTTTTTACTGCGAGCGAGGATCAAGTGCATGTCAACGAGTAAAAATTTCAACTTATTCTTCTACTCAATAAAGATGCTTGACATTCTAATATTTTATCATTAGAAAACAATAACATCCAAAATTATTCTCTATAAATAACTGTGTCAATCAATATTAAGCAACTTATGCTAACTAATCCAATAATCAGAGATGTGATTAACAATCATCTAGCAGGACTGAATTCCAAGGCTGAATCTACTAATTGTCAATCACTTCAACTCTCACAATACTAGGTAGTAGATTACAGAGCATGAATATGACATGGTTTCAACCAAGTGACAGACTATAT
Source organism: Phymastichus coffea (assembly GCF_024137745.1). Taxonomy (NCBI): domain Eukaryota; kingdom Metazoa; phylum Arthropoda; class Insecta; order Hymenoptera; family Eulophidae; genus Phymastichus; species Phymastichus coffea. The sequence goes on along the minus strand of NW_026706907.1, from coordinate 511,294 downwards.
TCATTTAAATTACTATATAATCTATAAAATATTTATGATCATATAAATAGAGAGGAAGACATAGAAAGATAGCTTATAACAATAGGAGGAGATAATTTTAGAACTATTTATGATCGAGTTGAAGTGATTGGCAATTAGTTGATTCACTTTTAGAATTAGTTAGCATTAGTTTTCTCATTTAATTTGGTTTTTCTCTTACTTCATTTCGCGCTTTCGTATACGTTTTCAACCAAGCGATGCGCAGGCTTTGCAGCACTTGTTAATCGAGTAGCAGATCGTGGCGGTGGTTAGCCTTGCATCGATGGACAATTTTTTAACGTGTTAATTAATTTGTTTAACCCACCGTTATAGTGGCGCCCAAAGTTGGCAGCCTCTGTAAGGATAGATAAATTATTATTATTATTATTATTATTTATTTATTTTAAAAGAAGTATTTATGACCGAAATTTCGCCATCTTACAGAGATTAGTATTCTCTTGATTTCGTAGTGCAAACACACGCGAATGTCGAATGTGGTATGGAGTATGAAAGCTGTCGTGTCGCCTTGAAAATAATAGCGTTTAGCAAAGCGGCTGTATAGATGGAAATGGGAGCGGTAACAATAATTATAGCGACCCCTTGGTGTTCAATTGTATTCGAATGACGTAAATAAATGTTTACAATGTCTATGAATCCTGAAAATTTTGATTTCTTTTTTATACCTACAATTTTGAATTAATTTTAAGATTCCACCTCATCAAAAAGATACAGGCAAATAAGTCTGCAATTGCAACAATCTCAAATCACTAATTAGAGGAATGTATAATTTTTGAAAAAATATCGAAGAAGTGATTCAAAATTTTTAAACGTAATCTTTCACGTGAAATTGTGTAAATACGATCTCAATCTCACCGATCAATTGAGCTTGCAAATTGTTGGATAATTTATCAGATTCGCTAGATATCAATTTACTTACCATTTCGACATTTAAGCTCAAGGTCAGATCTATTTTTCAATTTAAATAATCTATATCATTATGCATTATGTCTATCAATTGCTCACTATGTATGATAGTCTGATACGCTAGTCAGTTGTGTAATACATTTTATTTGTGTCTTGAACCAATGTATATTTTATATTTTACTTTTATAAAAGGGATCATTTCCCGTTAATCTTTATAAATAAATACGTAAAATTTTCAGTGATATATCAAACAATATTTGAAATACTAAGAAGTTGAATAAAGTTTAAGGATTTAAAGTAAAATAACAAAACTTGATTTTTTATATTTTTTATTAATATATTAATATATAAGTGCTATAAATAAATATCATTTCTAGGTGACAGAAAATTAAATCCTCCTTTATTGTAACAACTTTATTTAAAAAGTCATGGCTCGGTAAACATATTCAGTTTCAATGAAATCCAATATTTCATTAGTAAAGAAGTATTAATATAATAATTTTTTTGTTTTGGTAAAAACAGAATTGTTTCAAATGTTAGACATATTTCATACTTATCAATATAAAGTATACCTAAAAAAATTCATGTAAATTATATAGAATACATACAACATACATCGAAAACATACAAACTGAATATACAAAAATACCAATTAAAGCATACTTGTAAAGGAACGCTTTGATTACAATTCCACCATCAGATACATAATTTTGTACTAATAATATTTTATTCAATTATCTCCAATATCTATACTCAATTTGGGATAAAAGCATTTGACCCGCTTGAGTGCACTTTAATGCAAAATTTTTTTGATAAAAACTAAAAAAAAAATAGTCACGCTAGGTATTTGCAGAAATTCGTGAATGATTGATAATTGAATTAAGGCTTTATTTAAATTTATAAAATTATAAAAAACATCAATCATTAAAGGTGCTATACCTGTCCGAAAAATATCTATCACAAAAAACTGTATCTTCGGGGTTCATTATTTTTATTTTTCGAAACATGAAAAATGGTATAAATCACGTTTTACGTGCTTGAAATCGCTCGTTAATACTTAAACAATAAATCTCAAAATGATATTTCAAAACGTGTATATAATCATAAAAATTATTATAAACACTTTTTACCCTAAATGCGCGAAGCAAAGCGTTGCACAAAAACCGATTATTACATCAATACTTGAAAAATGTATAAATCACAGTAGTCCTAAGGATTACGTGCTGCATTTATGTGTCGCAATAAGTTTTTCTTTCCAAAAATCGCCTTAATTTTTGTTAATCATTTTGACAAATGAGTTCAGAATTGGCTTTTTCATATGAAACTGTAAGTATTATATATTTCAAGAACTTATTTATAATTTAATCATAATTGTACATTTTATCAAAACATAATTTTATGACATATATAAACAACTGAATCCATACACCTTTGTTATCCAAAAATTTTTATAATTAATTTACAAACTTGACTTAACCTTTTAGATGTGAAATAAATTGTTTATAATTACCATTTTCTAAATATTTGTAAGACTATTTATTAAGTTTTCAGCAAAGGCGGATGAATAAAGTTTTTTTCCAATTACCTAATTCTCTTTTCTAATTACATAGTAATTGACAGAAAAATAAAAACAATAGTGGTGAAATAATCAAGGATTGCATTATCGATCTAGGCAAATGCAAATCGTGTTTTTATAGAAAATCCGAATTGACATGATTAGTTGATACAAAATTGATGATTTCCATTAATGATTAAAAATAATTAAGATTGCAATCATAATAAAGAAGTAAATTAATCTTTATAATAATCAACTCATTTATTTTTACTCTGAAATGAATGAAAACATATCAAATGATATTGTATAAGCAATGATACAAATGTAAAAACGTCCTATGTGGTTTCTTAACTTTCAATGTCATCTTAAATTCAGTTTAATGATTGAAAAAATGTAATTTAAAACTTATACTTAAATAAATATAAAAGTAATTATCATATTGGTAAAATAAATGATATTTGTAAAATGTAATTAAAAAAGAAAATAACAAAATTTTATTGATATTATTTACCTTAATTTAGTAACTATTAAGTAATCAAATTCCATTTCATTATCTAAAAGAAATTTTTAAAATTGATTATTTGGTAGTATAAAGCTGGAAGGTATAATACGTGTAATCTAGATTAATCATTTGTTTACTTTTCAGTGAAAAAAAAACAGTTTTGCTAGTAGTATTGAAGAACTTCATGAGTCTTACAAAACATTATTTCATCACTCAACTATTGTTTCGAATCTCAATTTTGCACTATTATCACGTTTAAATAACTGATCGTTATTCAATTGATAACATACATTCATGTAGCATCTTATTAACGCGTATAGAAATCTTATATTATCGACGATGGAATAATGCTCGAAAAAAAAGACTACTAATTTGTTGAAAAATTGTAATTGTAATTGTAATTTGTCTGAACCTATATTCTACTACAGATTATATACTTTGAATGGTGGTACATCTTGTAAAGCACGCAATGAACCACTAAAAAAAACTAATTAACACGGATGAAACTAATTATACTTTAAGCATATTATGCGTATAATCTACCAAATAAACCTTGCTAGAAAAAATATGTATACAATGTTGTACAGTATTATATAAAAAGCACGACGAAAAAACGCATTGACATTTTGTAGTATATAGAAAAGACTTGATATGGTGCGACAGATTCTCAGCTATCAACGATTATACAGCAACAATCGCGCTCTTTTTGTAATCACATTAGAACATAAACAATTGAAATCGACTGAAAAAAGGTCAGTTTTACGATGTATATTTCTTAAAACAATAGCTCATGTAATGAAAATAAATTACTATACTTTCCCATAATAGGAAGAAAGTATATAGTGATCACATTCACATTAAGCTAGCTCCAGAATCTGCTTTGATTGATAATGTAGATATCGCAATAATTTAAAAAATAATTTTGTGACTATTTATTCATACATATGGACATTTTCACAAAGTTATTATCGTTTTTAGTATCTGCATTGCAATAAATAATACTTTTCTTCTTTGTTTATAAAAATAATAAGTATTAACTCATTACAAATTTCTCAAGATCGAACCTAAATAAACCTGACAAATAAGTAATCACAAAAAAATTTTCTAAATTATTTGCAATCATTCAGACTCGCTAACGGTATTTATGATTGAATATTGAGATTTACTTACATATTGTTCGGTATGCTAAGCTTAAAATATAAAATCAACTATATTTAAAAGAAATGACTGAAAACTGCTCACTGTAATCGTTGTCCAACTGTCTTTTGCATTTATTCACATTAAATCGAAGGAGAGTAGTAGACACGTTCTTTGCATTTATTAAAAAACTAAATAAAGGAAGTACATGCGTGCACTATATAAAATAATCACGAAGACTATTCGTTGAATTTCCGTTATCAAGAAAACTTAAAATCATCCCGACCGCGTGGAATTCAATAATTAGTCTACTCGTGCGATTGATCTTCATCTCGTAAAAGGCAAATGTGAAGTTTACTTTGTAAGATTGCATATCCTGTTAAGTTGCGCTTTCTTTCTGTTTTTCTTGCTTTCTGTACATCTCCCGAAAAATATTTTTTGATATACGTAATATTTTTATTTCCTTCAATTGTAAAACTTCTCGGACTGACGGCTCCAAAAATATTGAAATCTTTCAAGAATGTTGAATTATCGTTTGCTATTATCATTTGCTGTGCTCGGCGTTGATCTGTAAATCACCAAGCGCCCATGCGACTTGGACTGTAGAAGTAAAACAAAATAGAATGGTCTTTTTAAAGTAAGCGAACGTTAACTTTTCTTGAATCATTTCTTGATTTTTCAAAAACTCACCGATTATCAAGATCATGCGAAAGTCCTGTTCTTTTTCAATCTAACAAAAATTTTTATTTTGTTTATGTACTTTTCTTTTTGACAGTGAGTATGCATAATATAATACATTGTAATCATTCTTATTGCTTAATAAACCTTGTGATATTTTTTTATTTTAACATTTAAAAGTTTTGATGTCACGCGTAATTTATTTCAAGTTAAATTATCTTATTTATAGATTTACTTTAGCTAGATAAAAATTTTCAATTATAAACACTCAATTTACACTACAAATAATTAATGTATTATCCAGCTATTTGACTACAGCAAAACTATGAAAATTATATAAATAAATGCTTTCATCGTTTAAGAAGATTAAAAATATACGTATGGCATTATAGAAAAAACATGAACGATATAAGGATTTTCACATAATCTTGAAATGCTGGAGTATTAAGTAGCAAAGTTTATAGCTGTATAATAGCACGAGAATGACACCCAATAGAAAAGAGATACTTTGCAGATGAGCAACATTATAAAAATTAAATGCACGTTTTTCTTCAAAGTATAATTGTAACAAGTTCGTAAAAAAATTTTGTTAGTTTAGCAGTCATCTGCAAAGAAATTTTCATGAATCCATATGAAAAGAAAAATATGGCTTCGAGGAAAAATTACCTCTGAGACGCATTACTGCTACTGTCATCAGCGCTGTTAGTGCCAGTCTTCTCGAGTATCAATTTCGAGCCTAAACCCTCGAGATCAAGATCAAAGAACAATTGTCCTAATTGATCATTCACGATGTTCGGCTGTTTAGATTGTTTTAGAAATTCCATATCAGTCTTCAGCACGTCTTCTAAATCTTTCGGACGTATTTGATACTGATAGATTAGCTCGGGGGTCAGCTTGATACCTTCGATCCATGGTGGCTCCTTGCGTACTATTCCGAATACTCGACGCGTCTCTTTACTCTTCTGGTAGGCTGGCTGAGTTTTTTGCAACTGCAGAAAACATCAGTTATAAAAGGTGTTTGTCAATGAAGTTTGTAACGAGTCATTTCCGTCGATATACCTCGGACGACGACGTAGTGTGACGTTGATCGGTATTGCTACTACTGTCGCAGCTCTTGTTCAAGCAGATACTGAATAGACATCCATCCTCGTGACTAACGCACGACGACATGATGCCGGATGGTGAGCAAATCTAATCGTAAACAAAGCATACAAATAATTTTATTGTGTCGGCAAACTTTCGAGAAATCTTCAGTGAGAAAATAGGGACCTTCTTCGAGGATTCGGACATAGCTATCGTGCTGCTCGGTTCGCCTTTCACGCTCGTAGCTCGACTGTTGGGCCTCTTCAGATCGAACGGACTCACGACCGTGGCTGTGGTGGCTGCTGCTGGTGGATTTGCTGGTGGGCAGGACTGTGCTGGTTGTGGTACCACGCTTATCGGCGTTGCCGTTGCAACTGTCTCCGGGACGATGTACGACCTGTACATCATTGTCGGCGGAGCCGGTGCTCCGATAACTGGGGGGTAAACTAGCGGAGGCATCGCTGGCGCCACGTACGGCATCTGCACGAAACCTAATGATCAAGTGCGAAGAATGCTTTTGATGAGTTCTCCTTCAAATGGCGCACGCAAACGGCAAGTACGAGCAATTGACTCACAGTATGGTGTTGCTTGAGCAAATAGATTAGGTTGTCCTGAATGATCTTGAGGTATGGCACTTAGGGGTAGATTATCCCTGGGCTGAGACATAGGAAGGTAATAGACGGGAAACATTTGCGGTAAGCTCGGGAACCGGGTCGTCGCTTGAGAGCACGCGCTGCAAATGTACATCAAGAACAAATAATAATTATTGTCACAAGCGTCCAAATGTGCGTTCACGTAACGATTCGCCGGCTTTGTTCTCTCTCTCCCTCTCTCGTTATTCTATTTTGCGCGCTCGGCAGCTTCGTTATGCAGCGCCCGCATCATCGGGGCGCAATATTAATTAGAAATTGAATAACTTGCTATAAAGGCGCACTCTTTTTGTTATGTGATGCTCTTTTTTCAAGTTAATGGGTGGAATTATTCAAAAATATCCTTGGTTGATATTTAGAGCGGACGAGACTCAGGTATTTTTGAAAATTAAAGTAATTTAAAAAATTCTTTAGAGCGTGAATATTTTTTATAAATTTATTCCATTTACTGCTTCCGGATTTTAACGCACTATCGATATCTGAAATAATTTGAAGAATAATTACTTTTGAGTTGAAAAGCATTGTTGCGTTACACTAGTGGAAGGCATCGTAGCAAAAGTTGAGGGGCACGCGTTGATGTTCGGATTGACTTTGGCTATACCAGTGGCGGCGGAATGTTCTATTCCAGCAGTGGTGAATTTGATGTTAGGCATCGTAGTTATTGGTTTAGTATTTGAGGATCCATTGATAGTATCGTCGTATCTCGATATCTGTATACGGTGAAAATGTTGTTTGGGAGTCGAATAAATATAACTGCCACAATCACTATGCAATATCGCGAGAGACGAATCGTACCTTAAAATTATTATCACCCTCCCAGATTTGACTGCCAGTTCTTTTGAGTCTGTTGCCGGCAGTCTTATTAAGATTATCACGACTCCCTGAGGGTTGCTCGGCAATTTTGCTCTTCTGCTCGTTAAGCGACGACTTTGCACGCTTGTCCTCCTTCTTCTGCTCGCGATGCTTCTGCACCATCAGCTTTTCCATATCTTCGTTGTGACGATTGAGAAGTGACTCGGTAAGAACCGGCGGCTTCAATCGTCGTCCATCATTGTTCGTTGAATTGTTACTGGTCGTATTGCTGGTCTCGCGGTTGCTGCCGAAGCTCTGCTGGTTGTTCGACTCACTGCTCAGATTCTCAGCACTGCCACTATTGCCGCTGCCGTTTGTCGACGAGGTGCATTTCAGTTCTTTGTAATCACAATAATATGTTGTTCAATCGAACCGAAATTATTTCAGTCGTTCAGTTCCAATTATATGTTCTTAATGTAACGTGACTTGACTACACAAAGTATGTCGTTAAAAAAAAATTGTCGAATTTATTACCTGGCCTTGAAATGTTGTTCTTGTCAGGTTCGTCACTGCTATTAGCGCTCGAGTGTAAATTCTCCTCGTCACTGGCATAAGGGCCATTATTAGCATTGACATCGATGTTGCTGTTGAAAAATCGCTCGATATTATCGTGATAGTTGAGCTGGTTGTAACTTGGCGGTGTCTCGCTCGACGACTTGCTATCGAAGTACTCGTGATGGGGTGAAATCTCGCCAAGCATCACGCTGTCGTGCTCCTGCAAGCCAGGATTAAGTAATCCCTTCACAGATTTATTATAGCGATTTCAATAGGGACTGCCACTTTTGAAATTTCGGTTCTATTCACTTAATTTTGTTCGTCTTCATCTTTTTTCTTTTTTTTCTTTGAGCTTGATCGAATATTAGTACAAGTCTTTTACAAGTTCAACTGATTGAAAATAGTATAAAGTGGCAAAGATTGATATAGATGTTCGATTTTCTTCTTTAATTTAATTTCTTCTTTAATTTAGAAAAGGTATTATACCAGTTTTTGTTTTACTGTAATTTCAATCATAATGAATTCAGCATGAACGTGAATAAATTTAATTAACTTATAAGTAGACCAAAAGAACCAAACTATATATTATGATATTTATGTTACTTAAAGCAAGGATTAAAAACTCATTTGCTACGGGCTACTACTTTGGAAATTGCCGATCAATTATTCAAAAGTTAATTACTATCATTTACGTTATACAAAAGTGGTAGTCATAAGTATACTTAAATAACGTTTGATTTTTTATCGCTTTTATATCACCACGCCTGAATATTCTTTAAATATTATTTATCTATATAGAAATTAAACTATTTGTTCCGTTTTTTCAGATATTTAATTGATATATGTTTGCCTAAATTTAACTGATATATAAGTAAAATATAACAAGAAAATATTCATTGTTTAAAATATCAACAAGAATAAAAAATTCATAATAGTTTATAGAACACTTAAATCTGAGTTTATCAATAAGTTCGAAAAATCAGGCGTAATTATTGCGATGCAAACAAATTATCCAATTGGAAAATTTGCATAATGAAGAAAAGTATTGTAGAACGGAATGCTTAGAGCAATAACATTTTTTGATTCCAAAAAAGTGATTGGTAAATTTTTAATGCTCTTTGCAATCATAAAATTTTGATTCATTTCTAATTCACATCACGCATATTGGGGTTTTTTATGGGTTAATGTAGGAAAGTCAAAAAATGCAGGTGTTATTTTGAAACTTTCCATAAATATTTTGAATTTATAACATCACGTCAATGTTTCAAAAAGTCAACTAAAAAGAAAATTTCCAAAAAAACTATTTACAAAAATATTTACATTAATAATACAGATTTGACGGAATATATTGAAGATAAAAGTTCGTATCTATAACAGTTGTAATATTTTTTTAAAGTATATTCCAGAGTAAAATTTACCGGAAACTACTTGTCCAAAATATTCCAACCCTCAGTCGCCAAAAATCTAAACCGAAGTATTTACTTACCTCGAATATGCTAAGTGCTTATTAACATTCTTTCTATAATACTAGGATGCTAATTAAAAGTAAATACGCAAGTATGACTAAAAATGCCTTATATCCCAAAAACTTCGAATTACAAGTTAACGTAAATTAATTCTAGCATTATAATTAAATCGTTTGGCAGTCATGTACAGCAATACAGGTGTATGCGAAAGTCAACGAAGTCATATTAAAAAGAGACAAAATATATTAGACGAAAAAAGTGATTAAATGAATGGACGCGCGTGTGTATGTTGATGGTAATAATCACCGAAAAGCTCCTGTCGTCCACTGCTATACTATCCTTGATAGGAGCCGTGCTTTTGCTTTCCTGAATTGCACTCTCTATAAATGTGGTCAGCTCCTTCTTCCAAGTGAACCAGTCATTGTCAATTACCTGACAAGCGTTATGCTTTTTCTGAACTCCCTGCGTACATTATGTGCGTGTGTGCGGGCGTTGTTGGTAGATACAGAAGGGACATGCCGAAAAGTAACGGAAAAAATGCCCGTTGTACATTCACAATATGCGTCAGAATTAAGGGATGGCTAGTTATTGTTATCTATTGTTCCTATAAGATTCTCAAAATCAAGCTCACTCGGGTCCAAAAGATTGTTAATAATACCATTCTTTTTTTTAAAAAAAAGCACATGTATTATGCAAGAACGACAGGAGATTAGCTAAAGTACAAAAGATCTGAAGATTCTTTTTTTTGTTAATCAATTATCAGTTAAGTGATGGCCTGGAAAAAGAAATTGTCAACCAGTTGAAAGTTCTATTAGTTTTGGGATCTGCCATTATTAGAGCTGCTTTTAAATCAAGTTTATTGTATATTAGAAGAGTGAGGCAAGGGGAAGTTATATATCGAATACAATTTAAACCTTCCAATCTGTTGGAAGCTTCAAATTATTACTTAAAATATTAACTTTTATATGAGAACAAAGTATTAAGATATGTAATAACGACTTCGCGCAAGTATATTTTACAATTTATACTCAAGCTGTTTGTTATAGAATACCTTCAAAAACAGCATAAAACTTGATTGTGGAAGGTTTAAAGCATTGAATTTTTTTCTCCGAATAAAGGAAGCATTTAAAATTAAGCATTTTTACAGATGTAAACTGCTGAACAAATGGGTAATTTTACGCTTTCAAAGCAACTTCGTGACAGAAAAAGTAGTTTTGTCTTTGAGCTACAGCGAAAGAAGAACTTATACTGAACTAATACAAAAAACATTTACTCTGCAGATATTTCAGAGAAGAACATAATTACTGAGTGATTAGGTTAACATAAAAAATGAAAACTTTTTAAAATAATAATAACAAGCATCATTATTCCCTTTGCTTTATCATCACCTAATACTATTAAATTATTTACTTAATCTGTTAAAAATTATTACCTGAACAAAAAGCTCCTTGATTTCTTTTTCTATGATTTTAGCTTCCTTCAGGATTTCGACGCTAATGTTTGCTAGGAGATTATTTTTCGAGTCACCCGGTGGCCGAAATATATTAGGATCAGTTGGGCCCTTTAGTACTCGATGTTTACCTATGACGAACTCTAACTTTTTTGTCCAAGGATTGATGAAAGATGACCATTCAGTCTCAATCACCACGAAGCAGCCGTTTTGTATAATGAACCTATACGGTTTTGATCTGAAGGATGAGATGCTCAAGGTGCTCATGTTGATCATCTGTACGAGAGTATCAGAAAATAAATTAGTTAATATCGCTGATAACGTTCAATTCTTACCCGAATTGTCACTCGTTAGCTGTCATAAAAAATGCAGAATAAAATTAGTTTGTTTTACATATGCTACCCGTTTCATATGAAATCTTCACAAATTTTATTGTTTTTAGTATTCAATAATGTGATTAATGTATGATTGTTCAATGAATATAAATGGATTTAGATTGTAGAGAGTGCGATAAAGAATTTCCGTGACCTCTCAGAAAAACACATTTAAGTCATAAACCAGATACAAACTTGATAAAACTCAGTTTATTTCTAAATTTTTTTTCTCTTCATTATTTTTTTCTGCTAAGCCATGGGAATAAAAAAATTTTTTCTTGTCCAAAAGCAAACTCACATTTCAAATTTTTAAATTATAGTTACAAATGAACAATCACTCGCAAATCACTCAACAATGCTTAATAAAAAAAAAGAAATCTACTTTATTTATTAAGACTAAGTTTGTTTTCGGGTAGAAAAATGTTTACTAGAAACTGTATGCAAAATACTTTATTCGTGAATTACCAATGAATTAATGAAAGGAAACTCAAAAATCAGTAAATACCGAAATATTTTTGATTACTGTTCGTTTGTGAAGTTTGATACTCGGATCTACAAACTATCAAGATACAAACTAGCTATCCCTGGTAAGTATATCTAACTTCATGAATCAAAATAATAGAGATAAAAAATTTAAAATAATATTATTCTGATGCTGATAATCGTCACTAATGAAGCATTTAGTAAATAAATGATAATTCGAAACTCAAACACACTTGACCTTAAAAGGTCTCATGCTCACAGTTTCGTAGATGTCTTTGATGAGTGGTAGATCCTCTGGGTGGTAGAAGTCAAACAGCGAACGATCAATCATATCCTGTGGCAGATAGCCTAAGTACTGTACAACATCAGGGTCAATGAAAGACAGATGGCAAGTCGCGGTGTGGCGAGTTGTAAATACCGTAGGTATTATAGTTTCTTCAGACACTGCAGATAGTAACAAAAATAATAAAATTTGTTGTTATTGTTTTCATTTTACTAAATACAACACTCTTTATAAAGGCATATTGTGTTTGTTTGGTCACACATTTTTTTCTGTGTCAACGGAGACCATTGTCTCTTATAATTTCTTAAACATTAGCCTTTTGAATTTGTTTTTGTAAATAAAATTATTTTTGGATAGGTATTTTTTTAAGCGAGGAAAAAAAAACAATCCAAATAAAATGCCAAATTTTCAATTAATATAATAAATATTATATAAATAAAGAAAATCCAAGGCGAAAAAATTTAACGCTCATACCTTGATCTAGATGGCTACCTATGCTAACAATCGAATCCTTCATTTTCTCGAGTCGTACTTTAAATAATCGATTTCGACGACCATTTGTTATATAATCGACTGATATATAACAAATATATATATATACACTGATTATATTTTCGACTGATCGATTGATGTCTTATAAAAAATATATATATTTATTAATAGATAAGAGACATAAAAGCATGAACACTAACGAGACTTTTCTATCGACAAATGGATGCATCAAGAGGTGCTTTGTGCGCTAATATCCACGTATGTAGTATATTTACTATCCAGAGAAAAAGAAAAAAAAACAAAATCAATCTTTATACTACTAGAGAAAAAACAACATTTTTTTCTGCTTATTAACACGAAATTTCACTTGAAATACTAACATTGCCGTTAAAATTATCTTGTTTAATGAGACAATTTTTCAAATCATTAAAATATTTAAAGATATTGAAAGCTTTCTCCAAAATGCAGGTATAATATATACAATGAGTATAATCTTTGAAAAGTAGCTTCTTTTATATTCTATAGAATATAAAATGAATGAAGATTATATTCGCTCATATTTGTAATTTATATCATATCATTGTTTATCTATATATAAAAAAATTTTTGAATTTATTTTAAAAATTATGTATAATTGTATAATTTTGAATTATGTCGTATTGAAATATTTAAATTCGTATAATATTTTTTAATATGCCTGCGTCGTATACTATATTTTTACACCAAGATAAATAATATTATAAGTTATTATTTATTGAAAATTATTTAATTCAAAAAGAATTGTTTTTTAACATTTCTTGTTTTTTTTAATTAAAAATAATTGTTGATTAATTCTCTATAAATAAATTACATTTCTATCTTACGTTAATCAAATCTTAGTAATAGAAATTTCTCATGCAACTCATAAAAGTAAAAAAGCTTTCAAAAGTAAATAGCTTTAAAAAATACAGGCAGTATCTTCTTAGCCTACCTTTCAAATTGAATCCCTAACATTATATAATTTTTAAATGCATATGTATTAATTTCAGAACTGGTAATGGGATTACGATAAGAATTGTTGTACCTTGACCTAAAAATGTATCCTAATACAGAGCATGTCATTAACATCCATGACTGAAGGAGTTCTATAAAAACGCATTGTAATACATAATCATGTATAATTTCACAAATGTATCCATATATAATGTTGCGTGATTATATACATCCATAAAAACATTATACAAATTTAGCATAATTTCTATGAAGTAAAACGTATATAAAATTATACATGGATTATACATATAATTATATATAATCGTAAAAAATGATAATTTTATTTGGATGAACTTGTAAGAGATAGGATAAAAAAATACATACCTTAAATTTTAATTACTTAAATCAGGTTTTAATAATTCGCAGCTTTTGCAGCTGTGGCCCTTTCTAATCTCAAAACAAGCGTTCAAACCTTTATATTATTGAAAACTGTCTCGTAATAAATTATATTACTGATTTCCAACATAATTTTGATGCAACACCAAAGTATAATTATCGTAAGTAACTTATCGCACAATGATTAGAAATGTTATTTATGTAAGTGATTATTATAATCAAAAATTAATTTTGCAATATTCAAAATATTCAAATCTAATGAACAGTTTAAGGCATCAAGAATTGCTTTTATATAATTAAGGAAACCGCCCGTAAAAGTCATAAATGTTATAATGAAAACGAACACACTGATATTAGAGCTGTTAAACAAAAGGTAACGAAAATTGTAACAACCAGTCATAAAGCTCGAGAAAAGGAACTCTCGTCGATCGGATAGCTCCAACTCGAAAAGTGCTTATATAATTTCAAATTATTTATCAATTAAAGTATTTAAACAACAACGTAAACAAACTTGATATTACAACTAAATTACTGCAACTTTTTTTATTGGAGTCCTATTGCTGGACTATAAAACGGCAAGAAGAGATTGTTCTACCAATTTATAATCCATTAATGCCAGAGATTTTTTAATGCTTTTATGCATATCTATGACTACAATATAATTAAGAATACAAAAAACATGGTTTTCAACCATATCATTGTAGATATACTTATAGAATAATACACGTGTACTTGATTGTTCCTATTTTTCTTAAATAAATTTTTATAGATAAGTCAAATAAAGCTATATTAAGTAATATTTTTATTTTACCTTTGTATGCCGAGTACACACGATGAAAAGATGCAACAAGTATCATGATTTGCTTCTGACCAGTGGACGAGCTGTCTTTATGAAAGTTTTGAATCATCAGATCAATGCGGTAAGGTACGTACTGGCCATCAAATCCAGTTTGATGACCGTTGTTATTGGTATTGGAAGTGCATTGGAAAACTGTACACCTGCGTAAACGGCAGTAGATGCTTGCCTTACGATTATTCGCACCTTTCATAAAAATAATCAAATTAGCAATGAACAGCAGTGCATCTGAATCGTCCGATCGTTATAAGGTACATTTTTCAATGTCTACGGTAGACAGGACTATTTTGTCTATTACTAAGAAAAAATATTTGTATAATAAATTTTCTAACTGCAAAAAATAGTATCTTATATCAAAAGAATTTGACATCGGGAAAATTTTCTTGTTACAAACAGAATAAATATTATGGGTTGAAAATAGTTCCTCTAGTCACAAAAAAATAACTCTTGTATTTATAGCGATTGGAAAGTCTACATACGTCAATAAGATTAATTTAGTGTGATTGTTACTAATGTTAAGAAATAATTGATTATAATAATTTATTTTGCTTGCTTATTTGTACCTGATGAACAAGGATCCCTAAAGGATGCAATTTCACTTGCTATTCTGTCCGTTAGTGTTGATTTGTCTCGTGGATCGAGAAAATTGATAAACAGCTTTCCAGTCCATGACCCTTTTTGGTAACCTAGTGCTGCGAGTAATGTGGGTGTAGCATGTAATACAACACCATCGTGCATCGATATCACAGCATATACATCCTCCTAGATAAAAATTTGAAAAAAAGGTTGTTTTTGTAATTTGGAGAAGTGAATCATCATGAGACTTCTTTAGTGCTTTAAGCAAAAATATTAGTAAGTGCATCGTTTGCCTAAATTAAAAATTGATCGGCAGAATACAAACGTCAAAATAGAATCTTTCAGAGATGTTTATTCTAACACACGTTCAGCTTTCAATAATCTAAATATGACGTTTGTATATATACTACGTAGTCAACAGAATTCGTTTAAGTTTCATCAAACTAAATAGAATTTTTTAAGAACAATATATTTATCTTTATCATTAGTCATTGTTCAATTATTAAAAAAAGACATTGCACGGAGATAAGGGCTCACTTATTCGAGGTAAATATTAGTGCCTTGTCACCAATAGGTTCTGGAATTCAGCGACAACTTTATAGCGGGAAAAATTCGCAAGCTAATCACGAGTTCAACAGAACACAGGAATAAAGGCCTCACTTATTCGTGACGAATGTTAGTGAGTGTTTGCCTGTGGCGTTTCTGAAATTGTAACTTATTGCAGATAAGTTTCTGACAAAAAGTTCTCGCCAAGTTATTGTTCTCAATAGATATAAAACCACACCACCTATCATCAATATATTGGTGTGGGCGAAAATCTGTACTCTTCGAAATATTTCATCCCTTTATTCAAATTCCTCTGAACATCTTGCTTTTCAAGACAGAATATTTTTTATCGAAATAGTTGAAGGATTATTTTATGATTCGGACACATGAATATCACATTACCATCGTTCGTGAATATAATCAATGAACGTGTGACGATTATTTTAGCGTCCAAATCATGTGTATCACAAACACATTATATGCGCGTATCGTGGTAGTAAACTAAAATATAAAATCTCTATATTTTACACGCCATTCCCGCGTGTCGTTGAATCGCTGAGTCTCTCCGACAAAGCCCATAACTCTCCGACTTTCTGGATAATCAAGCAATAATGCTATTATTTACTATGCAAAACAAAATTCCTTCGATAATTAAGTGTCCTCAACATCCCGCTTAATTTAGTCCCAAACAGACATCTAATGCAGAGTCTCTCAAATAAAACCAGTTATTTTTTATTGCTATCGTAATTGATTTCCGATACAACTCGTTTGGGCAACAGATATGCATATAAAAAGCTACGTAGTAAGATTTTGCCAAACTTTCACGTTCGGCCGATTTTCGCTGCGCGTTGAGCGAAATAAGAAAATTCTTTATACAGACGCTCTCTGTTGACCCACGAAGCTGAAATATTAGATTCAATTAGTCGTATATAATGCAAACGCTGGGCTCATCGTTTGCATTGTTGCACCGGTGCAGTCAAGCAACACGAATCCATTAAATATATATGCATCTACCCATCTCTTCCCGTCTAAATAATGGATAGACATACAGAAAAATAATGGACTCTTTTATCTTTGTTTTAGCTTTTGCTCCTTTTCTTTCTGTAAAATACTAACAGTGGATTGTAAGCTGGAATCTTCGATCGGACTTCGTTTTGTGTCAAGTCCAGCTTCAGGACCAGCTGCCAAGTTGTTGTTATTGTGCACTCCAGGATCCGTAGCATCCACCAACTCTACAACTGCTTTTTCTTCTTGAAATTCATTAACAAAAATAATTGTTACAGCCTAAATTCCTGGAATCTAGTCCAGCTTCTTTACCAAAGCTTCGTTAATTTTTTTTTTCGGGGTAAGGGTCTGTGCATATTAGAGGGAAAACCTTTGTTTCATAACACTTTCATCACGCCGTAGCTCTTCACATCGGTAATTTAGACGATTTGATAATCAAACAATAATCCTATGTCAGAGATCTGATACTAAATTAAATCAAATCCCACTGGTTTGCCGAAGTTATGTAAGCGTTAACGAGGCTATTGTTAGTCTTTTCAAATGTAAAAAAAATCAAAAACAAAACAAAAGTAGATGGACGACCTGTAGATGAACGATGATATGTAATTCATTGCGCAATGATCCTCAACAGCCAAGTGCACATAAAAGGATTATATATATCCGTCCTGTAACTGCGATAAATTTGGCCTACGCAACGTTCACCGAATTGGCAAGTTTATTAAGACGATCGTTTGTGTCTTAATAATCGTGTTAGCGTGCTTACAAGTTCATTACGACCATCGCTGCGTATATATTTAGGCTCATCAATAAAAAAATTATGCAAACACTTACGTAAATTATGCGTTGGTAATTACTTAAATTACGTAATCTAAATAGGAAAACTTGGTTTGTGTGATTGATTGGTATATCCAAAGAGCGCTATTTTTGCACACTATTACGATGGTTTGTATTTTTTTGTTCTTAGATTGAGAAATCTTATCCACGCACACGTATCGAGTCACTCCTTAGTGTCTCAATCCTGAGAGTTGACATTTTTCTAACCAAAAATATCGTGTAAATTTTACCCTTTAAGTTTTAGTACTCGATGAAATCATATTATTGAGATGCATGTAAGTATTCTTTATAAAAAGCAAAAATTTTAAGCCATTGCTAAATTTTTTTAACCATTGCTAAATTAAGCAGATTTTGAAGCCTGATTTTGAAGGCTTATTTCATTCAACGAAGCAAGTCGAATTTTTTCAAACTTATCGATTTATAATTTAAGACAGAATTATGCCAGTAAAGTAAAATCGATACCAAAGCGTAAATTTAAAATAAATAATCAAAATTTTAACTATATTATGTATTTTAGATTCTTTGTTCAAAAACATTTTGAAAGCGAAACTGGTAAATTCAAGTCCAAATCTACCTACATCATCATTTAGTTTTAAAATCAGTAATTCCAGCGACAACGTCCAGTAAGTACTTATATCTGCGATATCGCAGTTATAAGATTCTGAAATATTATATGTATCTCAATATAAATCAAATAATGCGTTTGAAAAGTATAATAACTATATCCAATCTCATTTGCTAAGTGCTTGTTTGCGATAAAATCTCCAATGCATATAGTAAAAACTGAGAAAGAAAGATTCATTAAGTAACTTTGCGACGAATCACATTCATTTATTTCAACTCGAGCACGATACCGTAGAGCTTTATTAAATGTGTTATAAAAAGGTATGGGATTCAGTGAAATAATTTTCGCCATAGGGTGGGTATCGAGGGTGATCACAAGTGTTAAAACGGAACGGTGCAAGGTATACCATGGATACAATTTTGTATTGGCCTTTTCTATCAAAATTCCTGTGATGGGGATAATTGTATCTATAATCACTGTTATAACAATCGTCACAAATATTGACGGAAAAGGGATTATACATGATAATGCTTGAATATGCTTTAAGATTATTGATCATTAAAATTGAAATATGAAATAAAATAAAAACTGTTTAAAATATTGGACTTGAAACGAATAAACGCATGCAGCGAAATACATTGCAGAAAGTACAGTTAGAAACTTAATTTACAATAAAAAAATTTGTATTTTGACAAGTTAAAAAAATACTGTAAATTGAATGTACAGCAGAAACAATAAATAATCATGTCAAGTTAGATATAAGGTCGAATTTAGCATTACATCCGAGAGAAAACTGATGGATATTTGACGGTTATATTTTCTTCTTCATCTAAAAATTATTCATTTTTTAATTTATAAAACTTTCTTTTATACCATGAAAACATTATTTGAACTACCCGATGTCATAGTGAATGTATTTAAGAAGCTCATAAAGATTTCTACGTTGTTTCATACTTTAATAAATCGAAACAGTTTCCTGTACAAATGAGAAACTTTGAAATAATCGTGAACTCGACATGACGTGACATTGGATTTAGCGTAATTCAAGGAAAAATAAGTTTCCAGGAGCATGACCTATTTTCTTGTTTGAAGTTCACCGATTGACATTGAATGGCTCAATTTAATGCGATACCGTGAACTGCGATTTCGGTTAACGAGTAATTACAACGAAAGGATCTACTAATGTTTTGAATAAAATAATGAATTGAAAAAAGGAGTAAAATTAAAGCATATTCAGTGCACACACCGGACAATCGGACAGTTGCCGTGCGCACATTTCGTCGACGACTAACCTGTTTTATTGTCGATCGCCGGCTTGCAAGCTTCGACGCTGCCGATCCCAGTGACGTTCGTCAACGGCGCGACGGGTATCGCGTTCGCTGCAGTGGAATTCAGCAGGATGCTCTCCACGTGGGCGCTCTTCGATTTCTTCTTCTTGTGGCCTTTATCTTTGCGTTTGGCAATCGGCTTCGGTAAGGTCTCGATGCTGAAAAGGCAATCACGTAAGAAGCTTGAGAATTGGTTACTAGCGTTTGCGATCGATAAGCGGTTCAGAGTGAAATTTCTTTGTATTTTATTTATGGCAAAAGGTATTACTGGGCTTCGTGGTGCGACAAATCTCCTGCGACTGTGGTTGAAAGAATTCAAACTTTCAATATTTTATTCTATCGTCCTTCTGATGAAATTTCATTCTAATTGGTGGCTTTATAACATATAAACAGTGAGTCATGCAACGTCCATGTTTGTAGTTTAACATATTCATCGTACTTCTGCACAATGAAATGAATTAGGAAAATGAAGCATGATAACGGTAAAAGTATGATTAGTTCATTGACACAAAATTTGATAAATTAGGTTAAAAAATATGTGGCGTCGATGCTCACTAATTGACATTCAATTCGAACACCCAGGTGTTTTTATGTTTCCCGTATATAATTTGATGAAAAAGCAAGTGTAATCACTGTAAAAAGTTCATAGTTAATAACATCTTATTCATACTATTATTTATTCCATTCGTATACTAAATTCGCGCAAAGAAGCTAACAACATCAAGTGAGAAAAACAGCCTTTGCGTGAAGAAACTGACTCCGACGTGACTTCGTACTTGCCACGTGTTCCTTCATGTGAATAGGAAAAAAAGAGCAAGATTTAGAAGCGATGTTCATAGCAAACGCCCAACAGTGGAAACATACTGTACGAGACTTCATACATATATTTAACGTCATGCGTAAGATTCAGAAGAGCGAATCGATTTCCCGGATGTAATACTTTGTTACGCAATCTCATTGCGTTAACAAGTTCGCGTTAAAAAGATGCGCGCACGATGCAACCACGATCAATGCACAAAAAGTAAGACGACATACTCGGCGAAAGTCAACTCGGTAAATCTAAAATTATCTCCGATTAATGGCTAACCATACACCTCGCCATTGGCGCATATGTAAATAAACGACAAACACTTTCGGGCCATAACGATGCGCTTTGCTTGTCGTAAACGTCTCTCGTTATCGTTGCTTTCAATTACTCTTGTCCATCTTGCGTAATTTGAAAGCTTCTCGTAATAGCGAGATTACACATTTCATGCAACACTCAGTCGAAATTCAGGTCTTGAATTGTTTATCGGTAGACAGACCTCACTTTGGAATCGATTGCTATTGTTATCCTATTACGGGAAGTTACGAGAAGAAGATACCTTTGTCAGAGCAGTGTAATCAGCGACCAGAGCTTCTGACGAGAAACGCAAATGTCGCAACTCTGACGAATATACTTGAATACAAGCGGTATAAAAGCCACATTGTTGCTCCAACGATGATTCGCAGACTATATTTGTCGGCGCGTCGCTAATCGCGAACGAAATTTCGCGTCCGGCGAGGAAAACGTATGGGTCGGCGCGCGAGAAACGAGTTATCGTGCAAATATCGCGCCTACGTTGACGGCAAAGTGCACGCGCCAGTGTACGGCGCGCAGATCGCTTGCGGTGTAATGCGATGTATGCGCATATAAACAGCGACGGCGCGACGGTACGCGGCCGCGCGGCACGTGTCGCGCCACGTGCGCTGCGATGACGGCGAGTCGAGCTTTCGTAGAAAGCAGTCGGGTCACATTCGGCTTGGCAGCACGAGCGGTAAGCTCCGGTCGTGCCTTCGTTTCTCGAGGCCGGCGTTCGAGTTGAAATCGATCACGTGGCAAACGGCGACGGTCAATCAGCGCCAAAGTCGCGGCTTTAGCTTGGTCTTTCTACCCGTGAAAGCACAATCCCCCCCCCCCCCCCCCCCCCAATTTCAAGATGGAACAAATTTCAGTTCAAATGCAATTATTCGTCTTTGGCATAATCTCTACTTACGAAATTCTTATTTTTACGTTGCCTCAATCTACATGATTTACGTAAAGCTAACCGAGATTGCGAGATAAGTAAACGACAGAGGGTACGAAATCGGAGTCCAAGTATTTTTCCTATTAGCTGAAAGTTCTCGTTGAACAAAGTCTGGATGATCTGTCGCGCGACACGACTGTTAGGCTCAATTGTCAAATTATTGCAGTGCGTTAAAATATTCACTCGCGTTTGTTTCGTCGATCGGGCGGTCACATGAAAAACTGTCGGACACAAGTCACGGGTATTGGCGAAAATGCGCTTTTTTTGTAATCCCATTTGATAAAGAATTACAACACCACGTATACATAACTTTACAGATGCGACTACAGTTTGTAAAAACAAAAATAAGAGCTTATGTTTTAGACATCTATACACGACATATATAACATGGAAAATAGCATAAAATATTTTTGTATTTAATGTGGTAATCTTGAAGTTGTAAGAAGCATCGAATCAATTAGAAAAGAACAGTAGAAACTCCTTTGCCCATTTTGTCAACGATGACAGAAACAACCAGTGGGCACTTACCAAGAGCTGAAAACTGAAATATTGCCGCCATGGTATCCGCTGCTGGCAGATCGGTTACTGTTTCTCGATAGGGAACTTCCGCTACTGTAACAAAAATAACATTCTGCATTATTGAGCGTCAACGACGTCGTTGACTCGTTGGAACGATGAAAAACCTTTCTCAAACGCAAGCACCTGCAGGCGCCTGAAATTACGTCCAAGAATGGACGATCGCCAAAATTGACGCTCTGAACTAACAATAATGAAATAAACAAATAAAATAAACAATTCAATAACAATGCCAGCGGTATTAATAGCCGCTGGCGCTTCTATTACAATGGGAATGGCGCGAGACACGAGAGCGCGCGAAGGGCGTAAGGAACTTCGCGGATAGGACGAGATTGAAACGATTACGAGAGCGAAGGACGCAATTCGTCCCTCTGGCTTGGTATAAGGGCGCAGCGCGACTTGCGCAACCGGGTCCGAACGAAAGCGCGAAAGGCAAGATCGAGAGCAGAGCCGTCTCGTAACGTCGGACGCGAATTTCTCCTTTTTTTTTCGTTTTTACGTCTCGCTCGTTACGCAGCCGCGCCCCATCCCCGAGCGGACGCGCAAGCGAGATATCGCATAGTTACCTATATTTCAGCGGCGTACGCTCACGGACAGCGACGGCAAAAATAGAGTTCATGCGCGCGCAAGGAAACCCGCAGCGTCAGGCGCGAAAACGTGACTGCCGCCGCACCGCGGGTCACGCTGTCGTCCGCGTAGTTCAGCGTGAGCAAGAAGAGAAAGAGAGAGAGAGAGAGAGAGAGAGAGAGAGAGAGCCAGACGCGCCGACTCATGTTTACGATCTCGTGATTCGGTTCGCCTCCACGCTGGCTGGACCGCTCGTCGTGGCTCTTCATTATCAGTAGAGATTTTCGACGATCAGTAATGGTCGCGAGATTCGGAAAGCGATCACTGGCAATACTGCGAACGGCTTGGAGTGCTCGCGATCTACATTCGGAAAACTATTCGAAAAGAAAGCCCGCGATCAAACTTTCTTTTAAGAAACCGTAACGAGGAGGTTCTAGTTGGAATCGATATTTATGCAAGTTCAACACGTACATTTGTATACGAAAGAAATTCGTTTGGTTTTCACGGAAAATCGAACTGAGAATCGCTTTCTCCACGGCGGAAACGTGCCAATGGAACGAGTGCAGATCGGCGACGAGGCCGCAAATAACATCGCTGTACGGACGAGTAGCAAAGCCGTTGGGATATATAACGAGAAGAGCCGGCTTTGCAAATAGCGCGTTAAGGGGAGAAATTAATTGTTCCGCCGGTATGAAGCTTCGTTATATAAAGGACGAAAGGATTACCTTTCAATTACAGCTGCGACCGCTCTCTCTTGTCCCAATGTAACGCTCCCGCGGCTATACTTATACTACTGATGGCGCCCGGCCGACGAATGACTGACAATTAATGTCGTATTATTTCATCGCGCCTCAGTATAATTTCATTCGAGATTTCGTCTGGCTAGGTGGGCTTAGCCATTGTTTTTCAACGATTATCAAGCCAGAATCTAACTTTTGCGATAACGAATTTAACTCATACATTTATGACAATTTTCAGAAGCGTGTGAAATTTTTCATAAATTTATGAAAACCGTTACCGTGATTTATCGGGTAGTTCGGATTCCGTCTTAGTTTCAGTTGTGACGCAAGCAAAAACTTCTCTCTCCCCATTGCAAAAGTGGTAAGAAAGATACGTATACTTGCTAATGACTATGGGAAATCAGTATTAATGCGTACAGGTACCTATAGTGTGCCTTAGCAGCGTCCCGGATAATCGTAGTGTTTTGAGTAATAATAATAGTAACAATTCATGAAATGAAGTTTCCATGACATATTAATGCAGCTATTTACAAGTTTCAATGGATATTATGACATTTATTGATCAATAACCAAAAATAATATATCATTAAGTATAGTCTCGTTAAACGCGGTCAACCGGATATTGATCTGTAAATCACTTTTACGACATTGTGCCATTTCTTCTTCTGCTTCTTTTCCTTAATAAAAAACCGTTCAAGAGTATATTTTAATTCAACTAAAAATGTAGCAGCTCAACTATGATTCATAGTTCATTGAAAAATCATAATATTTGGAGTTTTGAATATCCCATTGAAATAGATCAAGTGCTATTTCACTTATCCAAACTATCAACTAATATTTTGTTCTCTCCTTATTCTTATCGCGTATGTTTTGAACCAATCAATCGAGCAATGATGTTTATAGAAGTTCGTCAACAGTAAAAAAATCAAATCTAATAAGT
Organism: Phymastichus coffea; assembly: GCF_024137745.1. Classification (NCBI taxonomy): domain Eukaryota; kingdom Metazoa; phylum Arthropoda; class Insecta; order Hymenoptera; family Eulophidae; genus Phymastichus; species Phymastichus coffea. Next base: position 486,906 of record NW_026706907.1, on the reverse strand, counting down.
CTCCAACATTTACAATACATTAAATCGTTTATAATTCTTTTAAATCCATAAAAAATGTGAAAACTAACGAAAACCAAATTAAATTAAGCGTTGATGATGAATTAAAAAATCCTTTTTAAATAATCTTTCAACATTATAGTTTAATATAATGAAAGGAAGCTTCTATCGTGCAGACAAGCGCCTCGATAAAAGAGCTATTGAACACGACGATAAATTTATCCTCATTATTGCGCTTCGCTCGTCGGATTAATTTTACACGTGAGCATCCATTTTGAACTGAGTATTAATAAGTGTCGGTAATTTTAGATGACCATTAGAATATCGAAATAAATACGCGTGCTAATCATCGATTTACCATGGCCTGTGACTACTGATTCGTTTTTCTTTTATTTTCGCGTGTGCGACAATTTCTTTTTTTCTAACGATGTCATTTACAGTGAACATACACTTTTTGAGTGATGAGTCTCTTTTTCTTTTCTTTTTTTTTGTCATCGTCATTGTACAGCTACGATCGAGCCTTTCAACGTGGTTCTTTTCAATCTACGATTCGATTGAAAATATTATAAATGCGATGCGATGACGATGATTTTGCTTTTGACGTTTTGATTATTTTAATCGCTTAACTAAAGCAACTTTTATCGACTAATTATATGTAATCAATGTGAGGCTGAACGCCAATGATCAATGGCCGAAGTTACTATATTGTTATGTAAACAATCGGTTTTCATTCCGTAAAACATTACGATCACTTATCGTTTACTGTTAACATCGAGTTTAACATTAAAAAAATATGACAGAATATCAAAACATTAGAAGCACGAAAAAGTGGATTTTAAGTCCTTTTAAAAATATGAATTTTCAAATTAGTTAATATTCTCATTGATATAATAATAATAATTAATAAATTACTCGCAACACATTGAATAAAATTGAGTACCATAAACGTCTGTAAACGTTAGTCGTTACTTGATGATGAGCTTGCGGCAAAGGATATATCTAAGTACTTTCTATATTACCAGTTCAACAGTCCATGACTATATCTGCATACTGCACCACTAATGTGTATTATGTTAACATTATAGAAGGTTTCCTCTGCACGTATCCAAAACAATCTCAAAAATATGCTTGCTGAGTACAATATTGTCTCGCATATAATTGTATCGATAATGAAAAATATTTATGCGCAAATTGCTTGTGCGTGGAAAAGCAAAATCAAAAGCAAGGTAGATGAGATATTGCCAGCTGGTATCACGCGGACCTTCTCCTAGTCGTATATGCGCGTGGACAGGATTACATTGCATCTCCGTGATGAAAAAATCCAACGTCTCAATTATCGATATCGAACTCCAGGCTATAAAACGATTGGCTGCAGTGATGCAACCACATGCATCGACATTTGCTCGTTTCTTGGAAAAGAAGGTAACAACAATTCACCTGGTGTGCGATTGGCTATTACTGCAAGTGTTGGAGTAACCGGAATCGGAGATCTTAGCATTCTCCGTGGAGGTCTCCTCCATTATCTCACCACTCTTACACACGCCTTTCTTTTTATTTTCTAAATTTTTATCGTACACTCATCACCCACTTGCCGCCGATAATCACTGTTTCCGACTACGAAGCACAGCAACGACGGCAGTCGCAAGGCAACACATTATACAAATGCATACCGTTGCGTTGCGGAAAAGAGCGAAATTCAAATGTTACTTTATTACTTCAATGCAAGCGCGTACGTTGTCTTTCGTCAAGCACTGCAAATCGAATGAGCCCTACAGCATCGCGCTCGCTCCCCCTTCTTTCGGACGAAATTTGTTATCTTGCCGCGCGCGCGCATGCATCCACCTCGACTTCGTTCGAGTCACGCGTACTGCCGCGTGAGTTTGGTGCGATATCCCCCCACCCTCGGGGAATTGCCAGCTGGTATTTACTTTGCTGCTCTTGCGTGTATGTTGTCGGGTGCTCCGCTATTTTTGGCGCGCACGACCGTTGAACAATAATAAAATCACACGTGGGTGATTGTATTTTTTTTTATTTTTTTTTCATTAACGATTTTATAATTCGGTCGGTAGCGCATGATTCACTATTACAGTAGTATCGTGCACGTTGGTACGCAGGCGGATAAAAAGAATGCTCAAGTTAGTGTGGGCGTCATGTACGAGTTCCGGCTTTCTGCGCGGTGTGGATTTATATAAGTTTTCGCGTTATTCGCTTAAAGACGCTTTCCGAAGCTTCGGAAAAATTTCTCGTCAGAATGTCAATAAAAATACCTGTCTCTCCGACGTGAATAAAGGAAGTGTATTTTAATCCGTTTACCACCCAATGCAACTTCAAATACACGTGAAGTAGTGAAGTACGAATATTATTAAAGTTCGTAAAAGTTACTTCATTTAATTACGTAATGTTTTTTCGATTAGAATAACAATTGCGTTCGTTTAAAAATAAATGCAAGTGGTTAGTGCCCTCGATGTGTAAGGCTTACCTAACTACGAGGAGGTCTATACACGTATATGGTTTCTCTTCGCGTTGCACAACTTTCTCTCTCTCTCTCTATATATATATATATATATATATATGTATATATGTTTTTAACGACACGTAAAACTGAAGTTTACTGTTAAATAACTTCGTTGGCTCATCTGTTAAAAATGATTTCGCTTCGATAATGGTGAGAATTGCTATGCGTACGAAGTTGCAGAGAAAAAGTAATTGCATATATACTGCTGAAAATAAGTTATGATAGAGCTTTTACCAATTTTCCAGGTTTGTTCAACATTTTTCCTTTATTAAGTCAATTAATAAGCAATTTGTATTTCAAAAACTTCCTGTGCATATACTTACCATGAAAGTAAGCTTTATTAAATTAAATTTCAAATTTCATTGGTTTATTTTATGAACCATGAATGAGCAAATTGTTCTACCATTACACAGTAAATAATGGCATTACGTGTAATTTGACGATTTGTTTTGCCGATCCAATAATTTACACGTCCATTTGATGAGATGTAAATTTCGCTAGAAAAAAGACGTATGTATATTATAAAGTGGATTTATTTTTAATTCGTATCAATCTGTACGTATAAAAAACTAAACTGCATATTCCCAAAAACAAATATATAACAAACAATAAGGAAATAAGTCGACTTCGGCATATAAAAAATAAAGAATAAAATGAACTATGTCACTTATGTAAAATCCAGTCTTTTAAAAATATAACTGGAACACAAATTAATCTGACTAGTTTCTAAAAGTTAGCTAGAACAAAAGTTCAATGTTATATACAAGTGTAGATACTGGTATCCCTATGGGGTATAATATGGGGTATAAAAAAATATAGTACTTTTTACAAAAAAGTAGTAGTGCGGTTACAAAAAGAATGGTTTTTGCTTTTGATTCAATAACGAAAATATAAATATTCATATAGTAATATCACAGACGTCAGGTACTCGTCGATAATCCGTGCGCACGAATCCTGAAAAATGAAAGAGACAAAATTAAAGTAACATTGGATTGCTGCTTGGATGGATCATGGGAGTCACGTCATTTATTTTTTGTAAATGAGAAATGTGAAAGAACAAAAAAGAAAATAATAAAAACCCACTGGAATGAATGCTTGTAATACAATTTGTATTTGATTCTGTATCAGTTGCGTTATATTAATTTTTTTTAATCATCTTGTGACGGCAAAGTCACTGTTACAGTCATTTTGGTAAGGCAAGTTTATTACCTTCCCTATATAAAGTTGCTCGGAATAATCTTTGTTTTTTGTTTTTTAATCCATATCTTTTAGTATTTTTATTAATCAGTATGAAAAATTATACAGCGCACGCGCTTTCTTTCTTTTAATATTTGTTATTTTGTAAAGACATTTTGGTGTATAGTATATTTTGAAGATTTCTCTTACAATTATCATATATATTGTACTCGTTTTGTTTTAAGTGAATGCCGTCGCAGGTTTACACACACACACACAGTTGATTAATAGCGATAAGTCTTGTGTGGACAAAGAACAAACGGTAATAATCGTAAATGTATGTATATATAATATGGAAAAAATTTGTAGTCAGCTTTCCGCTGTAGATATACTTCAAAATATGTACAGCTGCTACTATAGTATTATTTATCCCGGCAAATCGTGAATATAACTTTAGCTGAGCCAGCTAACGTTTTGTTTCTTTTTAATTCTTCAAAAAATATTCTGTAATGATCTCTTTCGTAAATGTACGACTATTCTTATCACTAATGCCACGTAAAAACACCTATACGTCGTGTTAAAATTAGTTGCTTTTTTCTCATATATATGTAACAAAAAATAACTATGAAATAATTAGGTAAAAAATACATGCTTGGACGTCGAGAAAGGATGCTTTGTATATCAATATTATGGATCTCGAGTCCAACACTCTTTCTGCTCTGTCTCTATTTCAAATCCCTTCTGCAAGAGTCAATATAATACGTAACTCTTGTATGTAAGAAGTTAATGATTAATTATAATTGAGTGACGCTTGTTAATCACAATCCGATCCTTGATTCTTTTTCTCCTAAACGAAAATAGCCTAGAATTTGCTTGAATAAAAAATAATATACATATGACAACTTGACTATCTCCGACTATATATATATAAATTACGTCAAATGCATCCACGTCTCCGTATATATATATATGATATACGTGTTTACTCATGAAAATTCACACAAATATATATTCATGTATGTATATATACAATATGGATTTTATAAAAATTATCAAAATACTTTCACAATCGTCCGCGCTTCTGTGATTATTAGTATTAGTTTTTTATTATATAATCATTATTATTATTATTATTATTATTCATTTTTCTTTTAAATATGAAACTAAAACATGAAAATAGCGTAAACATATACCTTTTCACGCTCTTTTCATTAAATGTCTCATCTTTTTTTGTATATTTTCTGAAAGTATTCTTTTCTTAGTAAAAAAAGACTCAATTACATATTTCGTACGTAATTGCTGTGGTTCATCCAATAAGTCATATCGCAACGCGAAAAATTCGAAAGCACAGGCACACGCTTCAGGAAATCATACGTATTTACCGTGATGTCCGGTGTCATAAGTGTGACAATGAAAAGTTTTTTTTTCGTTAAGTTGGTAATATATCAATTGTTCAATTGTTTTTTTTCAGTAAATGTTGAGATGTGGCGAACGTAAAACAACAGTAAAAGTAAGGATGGTCGTGGTAGTTTTCCATTCTGTTGCAGGCCCGATGTGGTCAATAAAGTGAGTCTTTATAAAATTTCGTCTCAATTCGTGGCGTGCGTCCTGCATAGTGTGTTACCAGTCGGTCTGTGAAGACAAATACAAATATTACATTATCCCCAATGAATGGATAGTCAATGTGAGAAAGAGAGAAAACGAGTGACAGATAGAAAAAGGAAGACAACAATAACGATGGCGACGACAGACTTGCATAATGTCTCATGAGGAAATAATCTCGATTACGTCGTCCTCGCTATACTTACGATTTTTCTTAAGTAAATTAGTGCTCGTCCTCGTCCATTCTTAATCTCTTTCTTCGATCATCACCAACATTGCGTTCTTCGGCTTCTAGGACTTTTAGACGAGAACCACAGATTTCTTGACCATGAAGAGTCTGCAAAGTAAAAAGAACGATTTTCATTATTATCGATTGACGAATACATTGAAAGTTAAAAAATCTGTCAAATTACCTCAATGGCTTTATTGGCACTTTCAACACTAGCATACTTGGCATAACCACAGTTTTTCCCAGGAAGCATGTAAACATCAATGAGATTACCGAACCTGCAGAACGCATCTTTCATGGCATAAATAGGAGGCACTGGTGGGCCACATACGATGAAACATCGCTTTGCGACTTCTGCATCGATGTTGGCCATAGGTTGTACTGGAGGTAGTTTATGTAAAGAGTGATCTAATGCTGTAAAGAGCAATCCACACTTTAATTCATATATTGACTTTTAATGAATAAAATTGCGTTAAATTAACTTACAAGGTGCTGTTAGACCAGCTGCTTGAATCAATGATGTTGCCTGTGCAATTGTTTCAGCCAAATGTGCCAAATCAGTTCTAGCAGCAACAACACCACCAGGAGTAGTAATGTTATTATTATTCGGAATGCCTTGCTTTAAAAGTGGCTTGTGAGGTAATAGAGGTCCAGACATATCAGGTTTGACTATCATCCTGTGTCCAAGCGGATATTCAAATCCATGTAACTTCTCTCTTGCATAAGCAGCTGCACTGGGAGTATTGTAAACTACAGTAGCATGTCCTCTTGACAATCTATATCGGGCATCTGTCTTGAGATGACAATAATCCAAACCAGGTACAATGTCAAACAGCTTCCACAGCTGATCTTGATTTAAGGCTGGGTGGGCAATGACTTGTAACTTAGTAAAACCATCAGTATTGGGGTAGTTACCAGCTATTTCCAATCCAACATTGTTCTTATGATAATTGTTACCATAATTGGAATTGTTGGAATTATCATAACCCATGGACATTCCATTACTGTATTTCTGATCAGGATCAGGTTTGGGCTTCTTTGGCTCAGCAAACACTGCTTTGTACTTTCGGTCACACTCTTCAAAGGCTTTTGCAGCACTGGACACCTTCTTGAATTTTACGTAGCCAAAACCCTTGGATTCATTGGTATTCCTGTCTTTGACGACTGTCACGTACTCGATAGGTCCAAATTTGGCGAATTCCTGTTGAAGCTCCGTGTCGGTCATGGATTTCGGCAGCACGCAAAACAGTCGTACCCAACGTTCCTCCTCGTTTGTCTCTCTCACCGACCCTTGATCTCGGCTTATAGAAGTTGACACACGAAATATAGTCAGAACTAGTTTCTTTTTTTTTTTTCTGCGCACTCTCATTGCGCGCATACCATTAGAAATGAGTCATGAATACAGTTATAAACTTACTTGGAGGCGATCATGACTTTGATGGGTCGTCCAACGGAGCCAAGCATCTTGCCGTTCATTTCCTCGAGGGCGACCGCCGCTTCCGACGTTTTGGAGTACTTTATATACGTGACTCCTACGACATAGACATTAAGACAAGAAAAAATGTAAAAGCTGCGCAGGAAAAACAATCGTCTCGCGTACGTAATAATATATATTCACACGTAGACACGTATACATAAGTGCACATACGCACGGAAAACAAATACCTTTATTGTCGCCAGTGGTTCGATCCTTGACCACCCAGATATCCTCAATCTTGCCAAACTTTTCGAACGCTTTCTTGAGGTCATCTTCCTCAAGGCTCTTGTGACAGATGACGAATAGTCGTGAATTCGGGGGATCGTCATTCTTGGAGCGAGGATCACTACCGTAATAAGAGTCGCCGCCGCCTCGATGGTCAGCCATTTTAGCTGCTGCTGCTGCTCTCAACGACAGAGCCGAGGCAGGAGAGTCGTCGACTCTGAAACTGCGGTGAGAGAGCGCCGCCGCCGACTGCCGCTAGTGCTGTTGGTTGGCAGCTGCGTGTGCTGCCGGCTTCGGTGCGACAGTATACGAAATATGTACGCGTGTGTGTGACGTCGTCGACTCTTGCGTGTACACACGTATAAGCAAAGGTAGATACCTCTATGTGTGTGGTAGGAAGGCCAGACGAAGGGCGCAGACACTGCGGTGGAGCGTTCACCCTTTTCTTTCGCCTGCCACTGCACGTGTGGTGCTGTTGCTACATAAAAAAATTCTTTTTTCTCTTCGCATTGTGGAGGCGGGTAATACATTTTTTTCTCGATTGCCGTAGGGGTTAACCAATAGAATTCTTACTAATGGGTTCTCGTTCGAGGGGCATCTTCATTGGATCTATTAATTTCCAATGTGTTTCAATCAATTTTCCATCAATATAATTTTACACGACTGACTTATGATCCCCACCGTATTAAACGTTTGAAGAAATTGTAATATCTTTTTCACCAAAGAATTTTTTTTGTAGAGAAGCTCTTCATTTGTCATAACAAATTACTTTTTTAAGAGTCTGTGCGTCTCTTCGCTTCGAGTTGGAAATTATGTAAAACTATTTGCCAATAAACAATATTAACCAGTATGTGTAACTCGATTTGCGAATTTATTTAGCAGCTGCTTAGACACTACATTTATGTCGTAACGTTTGCATGCAACTCGTCGTTACATAAGTAAATAGTTTCTCTTCCATTTTTCATTCAAATCTTTTTCACTCTGAACAAAACTACGTCAAAGAAGACTTGGATTTCAATTCAATTTCAATAATTAAATTACTCGACTATCCCTTCTTTCTCGGCCATAAATGTCTTTTTGCTCCGAGCAAGTAGAAAGGCACACGGCGAAAAAAAATTGTCGTAGCGTTTCGCGCTTTGGTAAACAGCATTAGGAAAACGAATGGCATTTGCGATTCATGAAAGTTATTTGGCGAATGGCCGTGTCGTAAACGTTAAAACTGGAATTTACGGGTTTTTTTCGCTCTCCTACTAAATGCACGTGCAATGCAAATTCCATTTCCTCTAATCTCTCGGCTCGCACGCGAAACACTCGAGTGTCTATTTTCGATTAGCGACGTGTCATCCATAAATTAATGCATCCCGAAAACGTTCGAACAGATGAAAAAGAAACTACGTAGATTATTATACAAAATACACAAACCTCTATCGGCGGCTATTCGTACGATTCTCACGCTCGCCGTCGCCACATTGGAGGGTCCTGTGAATATATTAATGCGAAAAGCACACGAACACGCGTATACGCGCGTACACGTATGAATGTATCTGTAGATGCGTTTATACCAGTGAAAAGGTTGCGCGTCCCGACGGCGTCGCGGCGACGACTGACTGACTGTCTCTCGTGCACCGTTATACCTTACTGCGCTTGTGTCGCCAGCGAGAACCAATCCTCTCTCTTTCTATCTGTTGGTTTCTCACTCTCTCTCTTACTCTCTCTCTCTCTCTCTCACTCGGTGATCTGTTGCTGCTTATAAGCCGGTGCCAAAAAGCCTAATTTGTTGCCACTCCGCGCTCCTTTTCCAAGACTCGCGTCCAACGAAATCGTAAATATTTAACTTTTTCAAATTTCGGGTTATTCGAGAAGTTGAAAAGTGAGTAGGGATGGGGGAAAGGTTGAATTTTTAATAAGCGTCGGTTAAAAAAAATAAAACGTTCGTCGCTGAGTGTGTGGATATGCGTATCGCTCGCGCAATTATTGCCGCAAGTGTAATTACATCGCGGCAGACCACGACGACACGCATCCATGCAAAGCCGTGGTGGTACGCGCGAGAGGCTTTCTAAATAAAATAAAAAAAGAATGAAAATTAAAACGCGCACCGTCATGATAAAATGATATCGACGTCGCTCGACGGATATAAAAATGCCGCCGGATCTCGCGCCGAGATCGTGGATCTCCAAAATTAGCCGCCGCCGAGTCGGATTGATTTACCGCGGCGACCGCGGGGCTGACATTGGCGCGGGGCGTATTCCTCTTTTTCGTCCGGCGCCAGATACGGCTGCGCGCGTTGCATAGCGCACGAGTGCGTGTGTATCCCATCGCCGCACGAAAAAGGCCAACGACCGGTTTCTCGCGCGCGCGAGAATGGAATTAACATAATTCCGTGAACTGGTCAGTCGAGAGCGAGTTGGTCTATTCTCATGCCTCCGCTCGTTAAATGCATATACCGTTGGCCCCGCGCATATACGCGCTCGGAGGAGAGGAGCGTCCCAGAACAGCGTGTCTGGCTCATGAACGCACACGTGTCTTCTCTTACGTAACGCTTCGCGCGTGTGTTCGCGGGGAAGCGGGATTGTTGCAGAAACGAGCGTCGATAAGCTGCACATGCTTTTGGAGCGCCATGTCTTTAACGAACAACGTGCTCAACATTTCGGATATATTGATTTGCTGCGTTTCTTCGAGCGTAACTATGTGAAGTAGGCGCATTATCGAATTATCGTAATTTTCTAGTAAAACAACCACAATTATGCAAACAATCCCCCGGTAACTTTCTTTTTCGTGTGTTTAGGAACGTACATGGCTGTCGGAGACGATTTTCCAATAAATCACTGAGCAAATTAAAATGTAAAGCTTACTATGACGTTAAATTACCATGAGTAATTTTAGCAAAAAAGTGTGGAGGCAGAGAGCGACCGAGAAGACACAACGGAAACGCAGAAAGCTTAACTGGCACGAGTAAACACTTTTAGCCTACTGCAACTTTGATGTGGTGGTTAACGATCCGCAAAATGAAAAGCGTCCTTTAGAAAATCGAGCGGCTGTCGCGATACGCAACACTAAGAAAAGAGAAACGCCAGTGTGCGCTCGTTGAATATATATATATATAAATATACGCAAGTGAAAATGTACAATGGAGAGTAATTTTCCGAGCAGTCGCTCAATGAAATCGAAGAGACGACACCGTGGAGGAGGAATGACCACTTTCTTTGACGCACGCGAGCGCAACTTTTATATGCTCCCCGTATGTCCTTGGGCATTCCTTTCAGCTGTCTATTTCTTTTACTTAATTTTTTTTTTCTTTGCCAACGTTTCGCAAACTAGAAACTACGAGTGATTAGTATTGTCGACTTGTTCTTTTTTCTTTTTCCACGTTTTCAAATGTAGTAAGGTAGAATTTGATGACGTGTAGGTGCGATGATAAGCGCGATCCGAGTTGAATGTTTATGACGACGTAAAGTTGGAATTATGCGTCGATTGCATAAGAATGAATAGTTGAAACGAGCTACAATTGTAATCACGGCAATGATAGGAAATTGCGCACAGATTACTTGGAAAAATATGAATTTTGTCAAGATGATGAATTACTCACACGTTGATGATATTTTTATAGAAAACTGCTAGAATTAAAAATTGTGTGTTGTGAATTAAAATCTAAGGAAACTATCATCTATGATGACGGACAAAGGTTTATAGAAGTCATAAAAACAATATCGTTCGTTATGTAAATCGGTTAAGCTCCAGCATTGACAAAAAAAAGTTTGTTACGTGTGCATAAATTGGCATAATCATAGAGTTCGCTTAACTATATCCCATTGAAAGGCAAAAGTGAATGAAATACCGTTACTTACGAATCTAATAAATATAATTTCCTATCAAAAACTGATAATTAATTACATAATAGTAATATCCATAATAAATGCGCATATCCGTATCGGAGGAAGAATTATAAGATGTACGATCACGATAATTCTATCACCTATATATATATATATATAGCTCTATAGCTCAATCATGTGCATAGAGAGCGAATGTATGACATGTGTGTAAATCAAACAAACAATCAACAAATTATTCGACGTTCGTCATCAAGCATCGTAAGTTGACGCGGATACATTGCCACCATGGCCAGTCCAATTGGTGTGTACGAACGTGCCTTCCTGACCGAGAATTTCATAGGTGTGTGCACCGAAGTAGTCACGTTGCGCTTGAAGAAGATTTGCTGGCAAATTTTTTGTTCGATAACCATCATAGAAAGACAATGCCGCTGACATTGCTGGCGTTGGTATACCAAGCTTTATAGCTATGCTGACGACCATACGTATACTCTCCTGACAGTGGAGCATCGCTTTAGTGAAGAAGTCGTCTAATAGTAGATTTGTCAGTTTGGGATTTTTTTCAAAGGCTTGTTTGATGTTGCCAAGGAATGCACTGTAAAATTATAATCATACTTTATTATATTAGTAAAACGAAAAATATTCCATATTGAACGTGATTTAAAGTTATTTATTTTGAAAGCTGAAAAATCTAAAAGTAATTGAAAATTTAAGAATTTCGAAAGAAAACGTGAAAATATTCAATTTACCTTCGAATGATACAACCTCCTCTCCACATTAGTGCAATGGCACCATAGTTCAAGTTCCAATTGTGAACTTTGGCAGCTCCGCTCAGAAGCATAAAACCCTGAGCATATGAAATAATTTTGCAAGCATAGAGGGCCCTCCTAAGATATTCCAACAATTGCTTTTGGTCACCTTGGTATTTTAATTTAGGTCCAGGAAGAACCGAACTAGCTGTTGTTCTCTCACATTTGAGAGCTGAAAGATATCTAGCAAATACTGATTCTCCAATTAGAGTAACAGGCACACCATAGTCCAAAGCTGCAATTGCAGTCCACTTTCCTGTGCCCTTTTGACCTGCTGTATCCCTAATTCTCTCCAACAAGAATCCGTTCTTATCTTGATACTCCAGAATATTACTAGTAATTTCAATAAGGAATGAGTTCAACTCTCCCTTGTTCCAGTTTTTAAACGTATTGCTCATTTCTTCCTCATTCAATTGCATACCATCACGCATCAGATGATATGCCTCACAGATTAATTGCATATCTCCGTATTCAATGCCATTGTGAACCATTTTGACAAAATGTCCTGCTCCATTTTCTCCTACCCAGTCACAGCAGGGTTCATTGCCAATCCTAGCACAGATAGCCTATGAAAGTGAAAGCACAGTCATTGCGTAAGTCACATATGAAAAAAAAACAACTGAAACCTTGACCGAAAGGAAAAAAAAATCACCTGGAAAATAGGTTTAATATGAGGCCAAGCTTTAGGATTACCTCCAGGCATAAGAGAAGGCCCCTTCCTTGCCCCTTCCTCTCCACCACTAACTCCACAACCAACGAATAGAATATTTCTTAATTCTAAATCTATTGTACGCCTTTCGGTATCTTTATACTCTGAATTACCGCCGTCAATGATAATATCTCCCGGCGACAACAGAGGCGTGAGCTTTTCAATGAAACTATCCACCGCCAATCCAGCTATGGAAAAATAAACCACCAATAGATACAATATAATTAGAGTTGTACTTACAATTAATGTAATCTTGTTTTGATCGCTCTCTGACGTACCTCTGACAAGAATAATAACACGCCTTGGCTTCTTGAGTTTACTGACCATTTCTTCGAGGCTGTAAGCACCAATGACTTTTGTGCCTTTAGCCTCGTTTTCAAGGAACTTGGTGACCTTGTCTGTGCTACGATTGAAAGCGCACACAACGAAACCGTGTTGGTCCATGTTGAGAATTAAATTTTGACCCATCACGGCTAAGCCGATGAGAGCAATATCGGCTACTCTGCAAGCAAAAAAGTTATGTACATTCGCACTTGTATGCTGAAATATTCCACGTGAGAAAAACTACAACTTCGACGCGTGACTCAACGTTTTTTCTATTTTTCGATGACAGGAAAATAGAGATGATACGATGTTCTCGGCTTAAATTCAATGTGTAGATCAAGCGATACTTACGGTTCAGTCATCTTGATTCGTTTGAAAAAGGAAAACTGGAGAAAAGTGAAAATCGAGCTCAACAAGTGTCCGTATCGACAAACGAACGCACGTATTATGCGTTCACAAGAGCGCTTTTCCCGAGGCGCGTCTACGGTGCGCCCGTGCTCGCGATGGAGAGGGGAAATCAGCTGAGGTTAACACCGACCAATCGCGCATCAATGGCCAGTCATGAATGTAACGAATGCGCGCGCGTGCTTTTGAATTTCTCTTTTTTTTTACGTGGACACTGCGACGTACTACAGAGTGACAACGTTTACGCGATCGGCGGCCGTATCAGTTACGTAAGTAACTGTGATCGGCCTGATTACATTGGTAGTGAAAGTGCTGATTTTGCTTTTCATGGAATCAAAGCTAGAGGTACTCGCAAGTTTTTCCAAGGGTGTGCGGACAATTGTGCATGGTTTTATTGCATACCTAAACTTTTGTGTACAGTAACATGGCGCGAATCAGCGTGTATCAATTCTTATGCTATGTTACTGTATACAATAATTTGTGCGTATAATAAAACATTGTACAATTGTTCAAAGGCTTCGAAAAGGATGAAGACATATTTATGTAATAATCGGACAATTTTTAATAGATGGTGTATAATTTTTTATAACGATTACTTTTTTTGCTTCGATTTACGTTGTAAAAATGTAACAAACAAGTTAATGACCGAATTAGAAAAACCGCAATTAGAAAATTCTTGAAACATGAGGTATAAGTTACGGACACGTCACGTTTTCCTTCCATGTTCTACTCTGAGGACAGATTAAACCTTGAGAAAAGGTTGTATGAACTTTAAAAGCAATTACGAAATCGACTTCGAATTTCGAAGTAGAAAGTAGTCGGAAATGATTCTAAACGGTTGTACGTCTGTATATCCGGTGACGATATGTCAGCGCTTTTGAGAAAAAAAGAGCCACTTGAAAATCTAATAAAAAATACTTATATTCGTTAGAATGGACGTACACTTATCGTTTAAAGTCAGAAAGCTTTCAGAAAAATTGCTGTTAATCACTTTTCCAAAACGATGACTGCGCAGACAAACGTACGTCCGTTCACGCTTCTGAAAAGAATTTTACGTTCTGATAATTTACTCGTGTTAATAAACAATCGGCTGGCGTTCTAGTTGTCACGCTAAGGAGCTACTCGTCCACGTTTCAGCTCGTGTTACCGCTGTACCGACATATCGTCACTGAGGCTCAATTATTCATGAAATTGTACAAAACTTTATAACATTAATAAAATACTTTTCTCATCAATTACGTAACGCTATATTAAAAAGCACGTGTAAAATAATTTTACTTACATAGGTCAATGCAGCTTTTACAAAGATTCTAAAGTATGGGTACAGGGCTAAATAAAGGATTATCAAGTTCCTGTACCAAGGCTGTAATCCATTCGGTACTGCTTTTGAGTTGCGGAATCACATTTGGATGTTCTGATACGACTGCATAGTTGGTGAACTTTCTCACATTAACAAACGCATAAAAGATTCCCTTAGATAGAGCAGAAAGAAGGTTTATCCTTCATATTTGCCAACGTACGCTGTAAAGATTCTCTTTCAAAGAGATAATTTCCTCTTGCGACTAATTCGATAGGAGAATTCTTTGATTTGAAGAGAATTGCTTTTCATCGTGCGTTCAAATGAAACCCCCTTTCTGTATGCAAATTGGAAATGGCCGAGATTGAGAAATCGCACGTTGTCGATAAGATAATGACCGCGGATGACAGTTCATCTATGGAATCAGCGATTAAATAAAACGCCCCAGGAATATTTGAAAACAAACTCACCTGAGAGCGAAGAGTAAATTGATCGGGAACCTTATAGCAACGTTCCACAATCGTCGATCATTGTCAATGAAAATTATTTTATTAATAACTTTTTTTAAATCGTACCAGCTACGAGCCCAGCACATTTTCAAAGTTTTAAGCAATTATTGCCGAACGTTCCGGCAGCGATATTTTTGCTACTTTAGTGGACGTTATCGCCCATGCCGATAAGTACTCAGAATGATTCGTGCCCGTACCCCCTTTAGTATCAAATTTCCAGAAAATAAGTTGCTGATACTTAAGCTACGGTTGATGTTGTATTAACTGGGAAATGATGACTGTGCATTCTTCTAACACGTATAGTATACAGTCACATTGAAAGTCTAAGAGTAAAGTACTTCTCAGGCTGTCTACATGGTTCTGTGTCGCCTGCTGAGAGCGTATAGCATTACCCCTTTCCGGGGGTGTACGGAAAAAAGTGTGCGCAACACGAGAGTACGAGATAGGCATATACGCATTGTATGAAATAGCAACATCATACGGTCCGTACTTTACCTACTGCATACTGGTAAGAATGCACGCGCTTTAGATTTATGTATGCAGAAATGGACATAGTATTGGAAATGTTATTATAGCTTAAAAAAGAAATATATGATGTCGATTTACAAATCAAACTGAATGCTGGTCTGATATATATCTGTTTTTCAACCATGAAACTCTTACTTGTCAGAACAATTGAGTTACCTTTGACAATCGGAACGGGAGTGTGCATTGAAATAAAGCTCTGGTTACAGCCAACTAAACTATAGGACAGCTAAAAATCTTCTCTAAGACATCTCGATCTCAGCAGTCTACAGTGTCTTCGCATGTAGTCCTTCAGATCTCGACGAAAGTCGATGGAGATTTTCAAGCTTGCGAACTTGCGAGCTACGACCTATGGGTCGGCGCACATCTGCAGCACATCTCCGGCTGAAAAATGAGTCGAGCGGCAGCGCAAGTGACGCTCCAAATGAAAAATGCCGCGAGAACGAAGGTCAGCTGCACGAGTCAATTAGTCACGCAGCTGGATTCGTAGATGCATGGAAGGTATAGTCAGGATAACCGGCACGTACCGGCCGCATCTGAGCACCAGCAACTGTATCAGCGCGCTCGTCAGCGGGGACTTCATGCAGACGTCAGCGCGTACGCCAAATTGGCGAAAGCTTCGTATAGCGCTACAGCTCTAACGTCAGGTAAGTCGTTAATCAAGTCGCTCTCGCAATGAGCCGACAGATCGGCGTTCAACTTCGCCAGGTCGTCGCGTGGACAGCGAAAATAAGTAGATCTTCAAGGTACGTTAAATGTTCTCAACGTGGCGAGTTCTGTAAACGAGCTCACGTATATATCTCACCTTCATTAGCGTGACGTTTATCGGTGGTATGTACGCTCATAGTCTGAAAGCGATTAATAATCGCTTCATGTTTTTCAAATAGAAATTATATCTCATTTTAGTATAGTAGTCGGCACACAACGTTCATGTCTCAGCTCGTGTCGTTCGGTAATTACAAATCATTTTACCTCTCTCTCTCTCTCTCTCTCCCTCTCTCTCTCTCTCTCTCTTTATCTCTCTCTCTATCTATCTCTTTGCTTCTAGTTTCCGAGAATCTGGCTATGCTGCTCACATCTGTTCGATGTGAACGGCTCATGGAAACGCCTGCAGGCATCAGAGTAGACTCATTTTTGCGCTTATTTGTGTGTATCAAAAACCGCGTGTAAAAGTCAGGGCTCGCACCAGACTGGAAACTTTGCGTTGCTTCAGCGATGATAACCGTTTAATCGACGCATTGCACTATTAAAAGGCACAAACATTGTCTCCTATGTATGGTTTCTTGGAGAGTTGTAAAATAATAACTCGCCCCAACGATTAAAATCATATACTCTCGTAAAGGTTTGGCGGCCGTTTCAAATTCATGGACAATTTCGCTCAGCTCTCGAATGTTTATCGAGCCTATGTATCCATTCAATGCCAACTATAAATAGTTTAACGCTCTTACGAAAGAGTTATCGTGTTTTGAGACAATGTTAGGCACAGACATCCTTACTTTTGCAAACTCAACGAGCAAACTCTTTTTGGACTTTGCAGACGTAATAGTTTCAGCAAATAAATCACGCCGAGATATTCTCATCTTCCAAAAGATATGTATCATCTCTAGGGACATGAATCAGTCATTTTTTTTTTTTAAATTTCGAGTTAATAATAATTTTGAGTGTGTTTTCACAGACAGACAGTCCCATAAAATTTAATTGTTGAAATTCTTCTAATTGTAAACTATAGTAGTCTGCATAATGTGTGATTATCGTCAAGTCTGATAATCCAGTGCATCTCGACATTTCAAGTGCCAGTACTAACTTTTCTGATAAAATAAGAAAATGAGACTTTCAGAAAAATATATGTAATTGTTGCTGTTGGACGATTATGCGGGTAAAAGTTTGATCATTTATAACTTTTGTGAACGCATTCAAATGGTTTCGTTTTTCTAAGTAGTTTTTGATCAATTTTCGTAGCTCCACTTCAAATACATTGAAATAAGCTACACAAACCGGTTGCAAGCTCCAGAACTTTAAAATAAAGTCAGATAAAAGCATACAAAATTACTCGTCACGATTCCAGATCAACGAAGCATGTTGGAGCATTATATAAATCGATGAAGAAACTAGAAGAAAAACTAATGAACCGAGAGCGCTGATTAAATGGCCTGCTACGGGTGATTTTGTAAAGCTGTCACCAACAAATTTTCTAATAGATTTATCACCGCATTACAACTCGATCATAAGGCTTAATGAGTTTTCAATTTTGCTACCCAACACGTGGAATTGACAAACAAGAACTACAAAACAAAGAGCCGTCGATTCACTTTCAAGCACAATTCAAATCCAGCGCGCAAACGCAAAGCTCGTTCCATTGACCGACCCAAGGCAAATCGAACGAAAAAAACTTCATTCGAACAGTCGTCCGCAAGCTGGCGCTATAGTACGACTCACAATGCCCGAATTGCGCGCGCTCGGCCGCGATGTACTCGTTGTCCTCGTCTATCGTTCGATACTCGTAGTAGCTGTCTCTGTCGAGGAGAGAGAGAGAGAGAGAGCGAATACTGGCTGGCGGCAGTTTGGGTCTCTTTCAGTCTCGCTCCGTCCGCCGACTTGCCGTGTGCGCCCCTTCTCTAAGTGTATTGGGAAAAAAAGCAGGCCAGGTGCATCAGATACTCACACGGCACAATAGAGAAAAGAGCCAAAGTTTTTGTCAGTGTTCGCAAAGTTGTTCCTCGCTAATTCAAGGATGGCACTATTCCGTGTAAGCAGCCGCCGCTGTCTCGATCTCCAGGTACGTTCACGCCACCCTCGATCGCGTCCTCGTTTCGTCGCGTGTTGCGAGGCACCCTCTCCGCGCCCCCGATTGCCGTCGTCACTGCTTTTTTCGCTTTGTCCCCCTATCTCTTCGCGCGCTCGAAGCACGTTGTCGCGAAGTATATATAGAGAACGTTGCCTTATCTCGTCTGTTCCCTTTCTCGGCGAAAGTGCCAGACGCCACAGTAACCTGCTGCGTGGAAGGTCACACATGCCATTTCTGTATGCTACACGCCTCCAATTGCTTCCCTTTCGAATCCCTTTCTCTCTCTCGCTATCTCTCTCTCTCTTTCTCTCTCTCACTCTCTCTCTCTCTCTCTCTCTGTCCTTCGCTCTAACGTTTTTGCTTTTGCGTTTGGCGAACCATTGGAGAGGTCTTGCGGAAGAAGGTCGACCTCGTTAGAAAAAAGTGCTCTCTGGTATTAAGTACAGGGTCACTTATCGTTCTGCAGCCCCAAATCTGTACTCGCGTCTGTCAAGTAGCAGCCGTTATGTAACCATCGTTGGCGACTGGTGAGCCAAGCATTTTTTTCTCCTGCCTTGCACACCTGGGCACAGCCAAGGCGGTATCTTGTAGCTCAGGGTGGACGATCCATACGCTTCGAAGCTGCTGGCACATGGGAAGCGAGAGAGTATGGGGGAAACTCGCGTCGAATACCTACCTTGCCGACGAGACTTTGGAGCAGAGTGTCATAGGCGGAGGGGTGGCGACTATGCACACGGAGCCGAAAGCCGAAGGGATCGCGGTCAGGGAAAACGGAAAGATAGGGCGCTCGATATCAACCGTGGTTGCGTAATCGTGCACCCACCTCTTTTTTTTTCTCTCTCTTCTCGCTTTCTCTCTCTCTTTCGCTGTGCTTTTTTCGCGCGACTGTTTTTCCCTTCGAGGAGTATCGTTGTCCCACTTCGCGTCGCGGCCGAAGCATTTTGTTATAAACATCGAGAAGATAGCAAAACGTCGTGACACAGATTTCGCGCGGACGACGGTTCTGCGCGCGCGTGGAGGGATGTTGAGCGTGCCATTGAACCAGCTTCTTACTCCCGAGTGCTAAAGCCGCGCTCTCTTTTCGCAACTTGCCAATTATAGCGCCACCTCGAGGTCGGGTTCTCCTTTGCCGTGCTCCCATTTCCCCTCCCCCGCCCTGCCATCCTCGCTCCACTGCCGAAGTGTCACCTGTGCTACGCGGAATCGTCATCGACGATCGGCTGCTTCGTCTCCTCGGCGAGCGAGCGTTACGTAAAGATCGTCCCTTCGCGCACGCGAATTTAGACGCGAAACTTGCGATTACATAAAGCGCGCATCGTCGCGCGTGCTTTCCTTCGCAGACGAGTTGGATTTGGTAAAACTCGCTCGTCACGCTATGGAGGAGTTATTTTGGCGAGTCGACCAGCGCTCGCGCACTTGACCTTGCGCCTCTTTTTCTAACCACATGGTTGCATACTATAAAAGTGGACCGAGAGAGAGAGGGATTCACTCGACAGGCTATCCCTGATAACGAAAATAGCGACGGAACTTCGGAACAGCTGACTCCTCGTCTGAAACGCGAGGCTCCGTATTTTCGGCTGTAGCTGCAGTCGCGGCAATGACGCTGCAACCGAGGCTGCCTCATAGCAGTAATGCACAACGATAGCTAGCCGACGGCGCTCGAAGGTCGAGTTCATTCGGTGACACCTGCGTTTCCGCGCGATTATCTGCTTCCTTTTCGAAAACTCGCATAACGTCGGCGCCCGTCGCGTGCGAGTGAAACCGTCACCGGGCTTATATATAACGTGTTTACCTTTTGCATACCAACCGGGGAGTGTCGGATTTAACAATCGTCCGTAAACTCGAGACCGCGGCCAGGCGAGGAGCGTGCGAGCGAGCGAGCGGTCGGCACGCGCGCGACGCGCCGCGATTCTCCACCCGAGATTGGCCGAGGGAGAGAGAGAGAGAGAGAGAGAGAGAGCGAGAGCGCAAGATCAATGTCGATCGTAAGCGCTGGCACGAATTTACGCGGTCGCGATAAAAGACTCGCTCGTCCGCGCCGCTGCGCTCTTGCCGCGCGTACGTGTGTCCGCTCGGCGGCGCGCTCGACTTGCCTTTCGCCACCTTCTTGTCGCTCGTCGGAAAGAACGGAATCGCGCGGAGCATTACGTGTGTACGTGTCGTGTCTCGTTAATTAATACGCTTGCCGCACGAGAGGGAGACGCGTCGATGCGTGACGCGAGATTACCGTCAACGCTCCTGCGATACGGATCGTGTAGCCTTTTTTTCCTTGTCTTTCTGATTATCGCAATTTGACCGATAATTGATCTGCGAAGAGGCTTCTTTCAATCGAACGTTTCGTACCTATTTTTAAGATAATCACGCCTCCTTGTTACGCGATTCCCGATTTCCGATAAACGCACGTTCGTAATTCCTCCGACCACAAAAAAAAAAAACGAAGCATACAGCTTTCGTAGCGGAAGAGATAAAAAGTCCACGCATGAATGAACAGATCGTGAATTAGGTTTTCGTGCCTCTAACGGTAAATTCCATCGCGCGATCAGTTTCCGTGTAAAGGCCGCGCCGCGCTATGCCGACTTTTACAGCCTCGGCGCTGCCGCCCCGTGCGCCGCTAATCGTTCGCGCAATTTATTAATTTGTTTGCGCTCACGGAGCCGGATTTCGTAATTGAATCGCGATCTATCGGATCGCCCGATACGAATTAGCGCTGGTTCGCTGCCAAGACTCGTGCCACCCGATCGGTACCGGCAGGTCATTTCCCACGGCTGCTGCCACGGCGGCCCGTCGAGCCGTCCGAGCGCAGAGAGGGAGAGCAATGATATCTTTCCTGCGCTCGTAAATCTCGACGGATAGCAGGCCCTTCGCGGCGTGTTCCGGCCAGTCGTAGGCGGCCGCGTCGTCGCGCCTGACGTCATAGGAAAAAACGCGCTCGTGGCGGCGTGGCTCGTTATCTCGCGGCCCGTAATTTCACTGCTGTCTTCGGCATCCGAGGCGCGACGGTTCAATTGCCGTGGAAATTTCTGGAACCACGCGCACCCGAAGCGACAGAGCGCGCTCTTTGAAGCTGAAAATGTCACGATCGCCGATGCCACGCGGGAGCGAGAAGCGGGCACCGAGCGATCTTTCGAGACTCCGAGGAGCTTCGCCGTGTCCGAACGCGAGACGTTGCAACTCGGCCGAGGCGCGCGAAGATACAAGTTCGGCAGGTTCACAACCTTGAGGCTACCGCCGCGAATTTCCGCAAATCGTTGCCGCGGCGGTGCTCGTCTGCCGCTCGCGCGACGTAATTGAGCCTCGTGCCTCTCTATCTCCCTCGCCATTGACTTCGAAGCTCGCGCGCTGGTTCTTCTTTTTTTGTCCGTCGAGCTTATACCCAATAGGGACTCGTTGGCCGCCAACGCACCTTTTCGATTTCCCATGTCCATTCTTTTTTTTCTTTCTTTCTATTTTACGGCGATTGAATCTTCGATCGGGGAACGGCCGAAAGCTCGATTTTGTTGTCTCGCCGAGGCGCGCTGAAACTCTCGAAAATCCGTTTTCGCGCAAGCACGACGCCGCTCGATCGGTCCCGTTAATTATTCAGAGGTCTAGCCGTCTGCGATCAACGAGTGGGGAGTAATCGAGCCGTGGATCGATAAGTCAAATCTTGGCGATGTCGCGCGCACAGCCACGCGAGCTGTGCCGCCAGGCGATGCAGCTGCGAGCAGAGCGCATGAAAACAAGCTCACGTAACCGCGCGTTTCTTTGGTAAAGCCAAAGTCCCACGAGAGACGATAGCCCGCCGCCGTCGTCGTCATCGTCGTCGTCGTCGTCGTCGTCGCCGCCGCCGCCGCCGCCAACGATAAGGCAATTAACCTTCGGACTCGCTCCGGCCGCGATGCGCTTTGCATTGTTCGCGCGCGAGAACGAGAGAAAGACGCAAACTGCTTCGTTTTTTCTCTCCCCCTCGGCGCTCCGAAGGCGCGCGCGCGCTGTCGGGTATCGCGTTAGACGACTTTGCGCCGCGATAGCTCTTCTAATCGTCGAGTTGCTCGATTAATTTTTAGCGCGCTAATAGCGAACGACCGCTGATCGCGCCGCGTATCGCGAGCAGCCGTTCCGTTCGTTATCGCGATTGTTGAATTTTTATTGCTAAATATCTTGAAAGCGACCGATCAAATGTGATGAGGCATTATGGTTATCTGCTAGGATTGATTGTTCTGTAAACGAAAACGTTAATGAAGTGAAATGCCGCCGAACGAATTTTCGTGCGGCAAGAGTTCCGACGCGGCTCCCAGCTTCTGCCGAAATGCTTCCGTCGTGCCGTTCGGCATCGGCACTCGAAAGTCCGATGGAGCTTTCGCGATTCTAAATGTTTAATTGCCGCTTTCGAAACCGTCGCCGAACACGGAGCACCCGAAACGTCCCAGCAGCATCGCTTGTCGCTCGCTCGGCGCACAAGCCAAAAAGCCAGCGAGACACGCGTCCCGGAAAAGCGCATTACATAAAACGCTTTCCTGGCGCTCACGTCGATTTTCACCGCGCGGCGTCAGCTGATTTTTTGTTTACGTAACGCACGTCGTTGATTCAAGGTCTAGCGTGCGGCACGAAGCGGGAGTCGCTTTTTCCTCGCTCTCTCTCGCTCTCTCTCCCTCTCTCTCTCCCTCTCTCTCTCTCTCCTTCTCTCTGTCTTTCCATGTCGCGTGCACAGCCAATTATTACAATACCCGCCTCAGCGCGGGGAAGCTGCTAAATTTTTTCCTCGGTAAGATAGAGACAGATTCGCACGCGGATGAAACTCGATCCGCCATCGGATTCGCAAATGCGATTGTGCAAATTTACAAGTTGTCGACTCGTGAATCGCTCGCCGTGAAGCGATAAAAATACAACTCTATTCGCAGGATGATAAGTGCTGGCTGCCTGTCGTCACTGGAAGCGAGCAATTTTCCAAAAGCTTCTCGGCACGCTCCGATACTTTGCCGCGTTATTGAACGAGAGTGAAACTGCGCGTGCGCGCGTATCGCCCGGCGAAAGAGCGCGAGGCCGGAAAAAACCAGTCTCACGAAGTTTTCACTTTGCATTCCCCGAAGACCCGCACGATGAAACGAAAAAAAAAATGCACGAATCTTCTCTTTCGCGAATCCATGACGACGCGATTTTATAATTACATCGACGATCCATTTGAATAACAAAAAGCACTGACGTTGCGCTTACAATTACAGAAGCTGAGCAATGGCGTGGGAATTCGGGCTTTGTCCGATAGCTCGACTGACCTCAAGAAAGTGCTCTCCGAGAAGATTCCCAAGGAGCAGGAACGCATCAAGAACTTCCGCAAGCAGTACGGCGCCACCAAGGTCGGCGAGGTCACCGTTGACATGGTGAGTCTCGCGCATTTCCTCTCCTCGGCCGTGCACGCATTTACGATCTCCGTTCAACAATGCGCGCGGCCTTCCCGCGCAGAGGTTACAGCTAGAAAAAAAGAAGACAGCTATGCGAACGGTCGTTCGAACGCGAATGTTTTCACAGGACCTTATAGCGCTCGGAATAGAGTCCAGCGGTCGAGGGCAGCAAAGCCTGCTTGATGTACGGCAAAGGAGCCCGAAATCAATGATTATCGCGGGGAAAGAAGAAAAATCGATGACGAGTGCACGGAAAGACGAAATTTCTCCAACGTATGCCGATAAGATTCTAACATTCATTATTCACGCGGCTTTTCTTCTAATTGCACGTTTTTTTCGGGCGCGCGTCACTGTCACCATGCGTGTCGCGATATATGTGAATGCCCCCTCTCCGTCGACTTTATCGCTCGCGCGACTCACGATCAGCAGATACTTTCCCGCATACTCGTGGCGCTTTTTCGACGCTTTTCTCGACATCCGCCCGAGCTGAAATAATAATCAATGAAAGGCGCATTATTGTAGGCGAATATCGGATGAAAAGGGATTTTTTTTGCCTCTGATGATAGTATGCGTGTACGTGTCTGTGTTCGCGTGATCTTTGCGGAATAGGTCGGCAGCGTGCATTTTCCGCGTATATTCAATCGAATCGGTTACTCGCCACTTTATAATGCAAACGCCAGCCGTTATCTTATCGGAGCTTTTGCTATTCACTCCGCACAAACTGCAAATCGTTGTCACACAAAGTTTGATGTTTAGCATTTTTTTCGGGATGAAATGATTTGATGAGAAAGATCAAACGCGAAAAATTCCATGATTACCGACACGGTTATTTATTAAAATTCTGCTTGATCTAAATGAAAAAATAAATTATTACGTAATAATTTTCAGATGTACGGTGGCATGCGAGGCATCAAAGGTTTGGTATGGGAGCCCTCAGTACTCGACCCCGAGGAAGGCATCCGTTTCCGTGGCAAATCCATTCCCGAGTGCCAGAAACTGTTACCTAAAGCTCCGGGCGGTGCCGAACCCTTGCCCGAGGGCTTATTCTGGCTGTTGATCACCGGTGACGTACCGACCGATGCCCAAGTCAAAGCCATCTCGCAAGAATGGGCAGCACGCAGTTCCTTACCCTCCCACGTGACCAAAGCACTCAACGACTTTCCCAAGAGCTTGCATCCAATGACCCAATTCTCCGCCGCAATTACACTTCTCAACAGCGAGTCCGAATTCGTTAAAGCTTACACCAACGGCGTTCACAAGAGCAAGTTCTGGGAGACCGTCTACGAGGACTCCATGAATCTCATTGCCAAGCTGCCTGTTGTTGCCGCTACCATCTACAGGTAAATTTTCTTCGCCTCTCGCAAAAAAAAATATTCCAAGACCGTTTAAGTATCTAAAAATTATTTAAAATCGTTTGCAGAAATATCTACAAGAACGGCAAGGGAATCGGCTCGGTGGACGCTGGTAAAGATTGGTCGTTCAACTTCGCCACGATGCTGGGCTACGATAATCCCGAATTCATCGAGTTGATGCGCCTTTACCTGACGATCCATTCGGATCACGAGGGTGGCAATGTATCAGCTCACACGACGCACTTGGTCGGTTCGGCACTATCCGATCCTTATCTATCCTTCGCTGCTGGTATGAATGGCCTGGCTGGTCCACTTCATGGTTTGGCCAACCAGGAGGTACTCGTTTGGCTGCAGAAACTTAGACAACAAGTCGGCGATAACCCGAGTGACGAGAAACTCAAGGAATTCATCTGGAATACCTTGAAGAGTGGACAAGTCGTACCTGGCTATGGTCATGCTGTGCTTAGGAAGACCGATCCGAGGTATTCCTGCCAGAGGGAGTTTGCACTTAAACATCTGCCTAACGACAGTTTGTTCAAGGTAAGTTTTAATATTCTGTAGGAGATTTGAATTTTCATTTTGTGAAGCTAATTGTAAAAAAAATTATCCAATGTAGTTGGTGTCGCAAGTCTACAAAATTGTACCACCAGTACTCCTGGAGACCGGCAAGGTAAAGAACCCATGGCCAAACGTAGACGCTCACTCCGGTGTTTTGCTTCAATACTATGATATGAAGGAGATGAACTACTACACCGTGTTGTTCGGTGTATCTCGTGCCCTTGGTGTATTGGCCGACTTAGTCTGGTCACGAGCTCTTGGTCTGCCGATTGAAAGGCCCAAATCCCTCAGCACCGACCTCCTTATGAAAGCTGTGAAAGCCGCTTAAATTTGCTTCTCATCACTAAGAGCAAAAACACAAAAATAAAGAGGTCCGACGAACTGCCACTATATACGATATCACCTCACGATGGCTTTAAAACAAACAAGAATCATCGCGTGGTTACGAAAAGAAAAAAATCGAGTATTCGTACGAGTTGTGCATGCGAGAGAGAATGTGAGCGAGTGAAAGAATCCTATGAAAGATAAAAAAGAACCTAGACAATATTATTGTGTGACTAGTATTAGTCGGCAACAAAATATGCCCCTCGTGTCACACATATTTAGAAGTAGTACGAAACGAAATATGTGTCGGTGCTACTCCGTTTTAGCAATACTCCCCTCTCCCCTTACACCGAGTTATATTCAGCTCTGTTGCTGGTCAATCGAATCATTGTGTCGTCATGTTTTTTTTCTCTTGTCTTTTAGAGTTGTCGTTCGGAAAAAGGAAATTTGATTTTATTTTTCCTTATTATCTTTAATCATTGTTTCTCTTTTTTGTAAATTACTTTGATTTTCGGATGGTTGATCCATCGATGATGATAATGATGAGTACGAGCTGACTTGTGAGCACACGCTTAGGCTTTATTTATTCAATAAAATCGCGTTAAAGTCGTTGCGATCGGGACACTCTACTCGCTTTTTATCGTGAAAAAAGGGAAAGTTGGAGAGTCAATCAATCAAATCAATAATATGTATAAATAAAAATAACAGATGTAAAATTGTAATGTTCATTTTGCCTTTTATTACTTTTTTCATTTTCTTCTTTTTTCACTCATGAATTAAATTGTCATCAATTAAAATTATTGTTTCGCATCGCGCATTATATATGTACATATATATGCGCGTGCGCGCACACATACACATACAATTTGTTAAAAATTAGCAGAATACAAAAACTAAAACAACAAGTAGTCGTTCATATTTATTAGAACAATTGTAATTCATCGATTACCATTGGATACAAGAAACGAACGAACTGGACGCATATAATGAGAAATAAAATTAGCAAAAAGACAAAAAAATCTGGTCTACAACTTCATTTTTTCCCTTAATCTTGTTTTTCTCAATATGAGAAAATAATTATTTATTTTCCACTCTTTACACCTATTTTCCCTATCCACTTTGTTAGTTGCGCGATTAAAACACGTACCTTTTTCTTTAAATCATTTGAGTATTTTTTCTACACCGACAAACAAGAAACCTAGCTGATTACAACTATATGTTAAACAGATGTGAGATAAGACAGCTGTCTTTTTCGAGCTTCAATACTGCATGAAATGTTAATCTAATCTTTTGTACAGAGAGAGTCACATACACCTGATTAAATTGCACACCGTCATTATAAAAAACAATCGAACGACGTAAGTTATTTTACTTTCAGTGATGCTAAAGAAAGAAAGAAATGTAATACTGCTTTGGAAAAAGAATGAATAAAAAGGAGAAAAAAAAAATATATATATATAGCTCGGTTCCTGACAGCTGCCTAATCGTCGAAATCGTTTGCGTATCACAGAGATGGCCTGTTTTTCGCTTGTGAATTACTACTTTTGAGTTTTCTTGGGATTCAACCCTTACTGCAAGAGTAAGGGAGAGTCTTATATCAAGGATCAATGCTATCTAAATTGGTTTTTTTTCGCGCTCGCGCGACAAGTGCAGGTATACATATCAAAACTATTTACATGAACGTGCTACCGTTTCTGTCTTTGTTTGCAATCAGCGCTTTTGAAAAAATGCATACAGAAACTTTTTTTGAACCAACAACAAACATGCAACGGTTAATTCGTCTCTGTGCCAAAGTCACACTCCAAATCGAACTGCTTGAAGATAGTTGCCTTTAATTTGTATTCTTTTGGTTGTTGCTGCCAAGTATGATTCGGTGTGAGCACAGCTCAAATGTGTATTTATTTATTAAATTGTACGTCATGTCTTTTTTAGCCGACCAACAATCCATTCTAATCCTTGGTACAATCTACAAATAAAGGTACACAATTGTATGATTCACTAATCCACAACATAACCATAACAGTAAAAGTAAACAAAGAGAAAAATTGAAACCCTCACCCTTCTCCTGTCAAAGCACAACAACTCTGTATATGCCAAGGATGTTTCTTGATGGAAGTGAGATCTAGTTGCCTAGATATCTCAGTTGCAGTCATACTCCCTTTCAAATCTTGTTTGTTGGCATAGATGAGAACAGCTGCTTTGCTAAGTTCGTCCCTTTCAAGCATAGTGTACAATTCTTCTCTAATCACACCTAATCTTTCCCTATCCATACTGTCAATTACAACAATAATGAACTCAGTGTTTGTGTAATAAGTTGACCAAGCAGCCCTGAGACTCTGTTGTCCACCAAGATCCCACATAATGAAATGTATATTCTTCCATACGACTTCTTCAACATTGGAACCAATGGTTGGCGAAGTATGTACTACTTCATTCATAAGAAACTGATAAAGAATAGTAGTTTTGCCAGCATTGTCCAGACCAACCATTACGATCTTGTGCTCTGTGGGACATCGATATATTTCACAACCTTCGATAGTCAAGGAAATTTAAGATATACACACACGCGCACACATACTTACCTTCATTGCCAAAGAGGCTCCATAACTTGGAAAATAATAAACCCATGATGTACTAAGGACTAAAAGTAGACAAAGAGAGGTGAAAATAAAGAGACGCTCTGCTACGAGAAGGTCGAGGTCTCGTTCGAACTGGGGCGTTCGCTCATTCCAACGGTGTCACTTTCCTTCCGCGCCCAAACGTAAGAAACTTTCTCTCCGCGCGCGCAAGACACCACTACAGTACCGTGTAGTGCTCGACAAACACTAATTTGATCAGACGGATCTGCGCACAAATGGCATGTTGCTCAAGCGAATACACACGTACAAGCAGTTTCCTATTTTTTTAGCTCTCTCTTTACGTACTCCCCCCACCTTTTCGGAGTGCAAGCTGCGCAAGTGCACATCACGTCATGTGATGCGATACGTCATCATGGCGCAAAAATTTGATTGTGCACTTTGGCAATCTAAAAATCTAGATTTTATTAACACGCTTTTCTCCTTTGTTTTAAATGAATAGCAATATTTATTGTACTTGTTTTTAAATTGGAGCAATTGAAATTACGCTTTTACCAAAAATAATTGTTAATCGCTACTATCATGGAGAAAAGTTTAAATGAGCCTAAAAATATTTGTAACGAAGCGAAAATTATCAAACAATGACGTGACAAAGTACACCTAAAAACCAATCAATCACACATAAACTCGTTGCATTCTCACAAACACCTAATCACACAAAACCCTTCGTGTACAATTGTCGATTCCCCGTAACCAAGGCGACCTAGCGACTCTAAACACAATAGAATACATGCTAGTAATCGACGTGACACTGCAGGCTTCGAAATGCCGCTTCTCGAAACAGACTACTGCGTTGAGCAAATAAACGTACCGCCGAAGTTGCCAATGATCCTCAAACAATTCTGCAAATCCGCGATTCGCACTCAACCCTACGACTTGCTCAAATGGTCGACCGCATACTTTCGCGCGTTAGCTGAAGGTGAAGAACCACCGACGAAGCTTCGCCTGGAATTTCCGCCGGCTTGCAGTCCTTTCGGCTTGACGATTGGATATTTAAAAGTGTTGCTCAGACAGCTTGGCGGTGAGTTTTCTATATGAAGGTTATAGGCTCAATCAATAAAAGCTATTCAGGCAAGCTTGATTAAACACTTTGACAGTTGCGGCGATGTAGTTCCCAACGTGGAATTCGACGATGGCTTCTTTTGATTTTCAAAGCCGATTATACGTGGTTTTAATTTTCAGTTATTCTTTTTTTCAAAACTGTACTAAAAGTTAACAATTCAATTGTTTATCACGATGTATTTTAAATTTTGAGTATATGGAGTTCTAGAAATCCGAAATTGCAAGTTCAATTTTACAAATCGCCTTTCACCGTCACCTTTTATCAACTCGAAACGTATAATTTTACAAATCCACAGGGGACTGCAACAAAGTACTGCCATTAGAAAAAATTCTCGAGCGATGGGACCAATTATGCCTCGATCGTCGCGATTCAGATCTGATAATTTTGATCGGAGGTTTTCGCAATAAATGTCAAGTGAAAAAATTCCTCTCAATTGCCGTTGGGCTGCTTACTCGCAATTTAACCGAGACCATGAGTCTCGTTTGCGATCTGTTCACTTATCACCCGGACGGTTGTTCGGCGATGATACCACTTGGATTATTCATGGAAATTTATGGTTATTTGGCGAGTCTCAAGTGCGACGGTAGCATGAAAGCATCATGCCTGTGTTCGGAATCGGAAAGAGACAGTGAGAAGGAGGTCGTGTCTGTTGCGAGTCAAGACACAGAGGTGGATATCGATTTGGATTTGGAATCGCTCACTAAAGATGACGTGCAATCCGTTATGAGTGAGTCTACAATGTTTCGTTATTTCGTTTCAAAATATTATGCTTCAATTTTTTTTATAACGTGAATAAATTTCAAAGTAAATTATTAACGCGCTCGTGATCACGTCAAAATTCTATCTATAAAGTCATTGAAACGTTGACTGCTTGTACATAATTACCACCTAACGCTTTTAAGTTATCGCATAGAATTGAAATTGCAGCACTGCAAAGTTTCGGCGAAGAAACCGAAGAAAGTTTCCGACACGAAGGGGAGGCAAGCTATCGTTCTTTCGACGGCACAGTATCATCTAGAAGCAGTAAAAGTATAGAAAAAGTCGAAATAAAAAAGGAGAGCGAGACGATGAAGGAGGTACAGCAAGTCGAGTCCGATGTCTCGAAAAAATATGTTTCGCGACGGTCAAGTACGGAAAGCGAGTCGATACAGTATTATCCCAATGTACCAGGTTTTTCTCTTCGCTTTTCATTTGAAAACTCTGTAAGCATGCTTGTTGCAAGTTTAAGTTAAAGTTGATCTTTTTTATTGTTTTTTTAAGGCATAGGGTGTCGTCTCTCAGCGAAAGAAGTAGCGGCAGTAGCAATCTGGATGAGTGAGTGTGCTCGACGACAAGATGGTATGGTTGGTGCACGTAACATCCGTCACATCAACTGTCCACCCCTCGAAGGTTGGGAAGCTCGCACACGTACACAAAAGGGTTTACTGAAAGATTTCTAATCAAAACATTGTACACATTGGAAACAAATGAACTTTAATGAATCTCACATGTAAGACACACGAATAAATAGAAAAGAACTATGTACACGGTATATACAATAAAAGAAAGAAAATCACGTTGACTAGATTAGACGAGCAGTGCGGGCATCGTGCGAATTGGACAAATCCTGCGTATTTTATGTTTGAACGCGTGGTAAAGTGTAACTGCCAGTAGAAGTAGAATAAGTCCAATCATGATGTTCGTAGCTCTGGCACGATTAGCACGCCACTTGATTAAATCGTGACGATGCATGAAACGATTGCGATACTGTGATGGTAGCTCGAAACTACTGCGTATAGGATACAGCGAACGATAGAAGTCACTGAGTAAAGCACGAACTACTTCGTTCTCCGAGCGACGTGATGGATTCATGTCGTCGTTCAGACAGATAAACTTTCTATAATGAGAATTATTAAGATGTTAGTTTTATTGTTGAAAGCTTGGGATGGCGAATAATATTGTAAATCTTTTTAGTATGTAATTGTAGTAGATCACATGTACAGTATATGCAATTTTCCAATGTTATGTTTTGTCGTGTATTCTACAATTGACGAGGTTGCAAAATAAAATAGCTATATATTTAGTCAACATTATGGTACTTTAAAAATTAAATAGCCTTCACTTTACTTTAAATTGAATATGGGGTTTGTCAAAATAATTGTAATCTATCAATAATCAGTTACATTTGAAAAAAACAGCCTTGCGAGAAACCATTAGTGAGTAAAATAAACTACCAAACAACTTACTTTGGATCGCTTCGTATTTCATCAAGAATTCTAACAGTAGTAGAAACGTTGCTTGTCAACATTTCAAATGTTTCATCTTTACCAGCATCTAAAACTCTATGTGAATACTGGGCAACTTTACCGAATTTTGCGCGTATCCTATTTACTATTGGACTGCATTTTAGAATTAATTCTCTACTGACGACTGGCTGCAAATTAATTAATTAAATAAAATTAATTAACATAACAAAGCTTTGAATTACAAAATATTGTAAGGCAATAGCAACTCACCAATTTCGAATCTAAATACCTCTCTCCAGGAGGAGGTAAAGGCGTTGATATGTCTTGATAATCAATGTATCGAGAGCAATTAGATATAGCATTTTCAAAGTCAACAACAATACCGTAATCTAGTGGCAATGGATACATCCTTGACAAAAGTGTTCTAATTTCACGATCAGACCAAGTCCTGTAATGAAAATTATAAATTCCAATATTTTCAAACAAATACAAATATAGAAAGTATTAATACTCACCGTGATTTATCGGTATCAAAAGTATCAAAGATATCTTTAGGAGAAACATCACGGCGCTCACTCAGCAGAAAGTAAAAATATGAAAAGGCGAACTGCATATCCTCAGAATCTCTCACTCGATGACTAGACGTCTTATCAAACTCTTCAGCAAATTTCTCTTGCATCTTTGATATGACAAAACGATTTAACAAATGTGGCATATGTGCGGGTACCTTTCGTCTTTCTAAACCATACGCTTTGTTATAGATTCTATTAACGTAGAGTAGAGATTCTGCATAAGTGTCAAGTGTGCGAACTTTCTTTTTTTGACGCCCAGCGTATTCTAATTTACTATTCTTTGCTGTTTCATTCACATGCACCAAATTAATAATGTCGTCATTAACAAAGAGTCTCGGTCGTGATCGTTTATCCATATTACCAGAAATATTTGTTTGTTTAACTGATACAAATTTTTTTATTACATTATTGAACGCACTATTCGCTTTTTCAAAATTTCTGTCAAATTTTGACAAGTCATTTGTGTTGTTCCTGCCATTCGTCTGTTTCATACTATCTACATTGAGATTTTTGAGACTCTCATTCCACAAGTTATTTTGGAATAGTAAATTACGAATAGGTATTATATTGGAATCATTAAACGCATTGATTTGAGTATCTAAATTTTCTTTGAGTTTCAAAGCCTCCAACAATCTCTGAGCTTGATCTATTTCAGGATGAGATTCTTGTAAAAAACTGTAAGGATAGTCATTTTCATTGTCATTTATTTCTCTCTCTCTCATATCCATTGATGTAGCATCACAGTCACCTCCTATAAATTAAAATTAAAATGTTATTGATAAATTTGATCGATATGTAGATTCATAGTAGTTTTTTTACCATCAAATTCACACATAGTATTATTACAAGTAGGATCGCAAGCTCCATCTTGCACCCAAGCCCATGGACATACATCAGAGCAGTCAGGAACCCACCAAGCTAAATACACTTTTTGTCCACTAGCCCATGTTATAAAATCTTCAGGCCAAATAGGAGCTCCCAACATCACATCATCATTAAAATAAAGAAATTTTTCAGAAAGCCCAGGTATTCTTACAAGAAATCAAGATTGTAATTACTATAATAAAAATTCAAAATGAATAATTATACAATTAATAAATCTACCTGTGAATATGACTTTCAATTGCAGGACTAGAAAAAGTTGGTAAATGACTTAAATTAGTAAAAATGTCTTCATGGGTTACTAGAGAGACTCTTGGATTATCCATGTCCAGCCAACTGGGTATTTGTCCATTGGTAACTATATACACTTTTCTGATCCATGGGGCATACATCTCGAGAGATCTAAGCGAATACTTCAATTCATCTTTATCACTAAACCTAGATGCAGCACTATTGGTGCTGGTCACTGGGATGTATTTGTTCAAATTTTCAACAAACAGGGGATCTGATCCATTGACCCATGTATATACTACATCTATAGGTACATGCTGACATAATTCTTTTTGAAATGATATACCTAGGATATTGTCGTTAAACGAATAAAATACTGCTTTGTATTTTTCTTTGCTCCATGCTATCCAAACCTGCAAACACATTTTTTTCTATGTAATTGTTAAAAAGTAATGTGCAACAGATATATTTTTAATGTAATTCATTTGAAATAATATATCAATTCAACATATAAAACAAGAAATGCCTTGTCTCGGAATAAAAAAAAAATTAAAAAGCAATTTCCTAAATAGCTCTATGAAGTTTTATCAAACACAGAACAACCTAACCTGATCACAGAGTTCACACAAACAATGTAAACAAAAAATGTTATCGTAACACATGAATAACTTGTAAAGTAGAGAAACAAGACGCAGACGTACTTCACCAAAATGAACAATACCCACGAAAACGCAGGTGAGGGCAACAAGTATAACAAGCAGAGAGTAACGATGGGACAAAAGGTCGTAGCATCTCCTCTGCACTAACTTCCAAGCACCGCTCATCTCTCCGGCGATCACCTTGTCACCATTCTCACAGCGTTGCATTCACTTCTCCATATTCTTATTATATCAAGAGGGCAACGAATATCCTCCTTCGGAGTTGTACCGGTACATTTTTGCTGCTGTGTTGTTTCTTCGCGCGCGCGATGACAACGGTGACGATATCATGTGTGTATATATATATATGTATATATATATATGTATATATATTTGAAGGCCGGCAGGTCAGGATTGTTCCTTTATCGTCTAATGTAATTCATGATTATCGATTGGATTAAAAATAATTAATTAAGAGATTGGAATCAAGAATATTCCCTCTCTTTGTGTATTCAATTTCAACATTCACCTGAAATTGAAAATAATATTTATTGCACTAACGTTCTTACCAAATATGTAAATAAATCCAATTTTGAGAATTTACCCAATTAAGGTTAAAAAACTAATTCAAAACATTATTATTTCTTGATCACGTTTTTTTAACGTTGGGTTGGCTCCCAAAATTGGATTTATTTACTTACTTATTTATTTACTACAATAGATATCAAGCAATATGATCGTCAAATAATGAAGAGTGACGTGCAAAATAAATTTTTGTTTCGAATGTAAACATTTATTTATAAGTGTTATTTATAAATAAATGTTTATATTCGAATGATTAGGATTTTTCGATAATAAACGTGCAACTTATATAAAATTACAAATAAAATACCCGCACTATATCAAACTCAATAATATAATAAAACAACTATATTAGGGTGCCAAGCGTTCAGCGTTCTAATTAGTTTATACGTAAAAATATACAGAAATTAGCCTAACATTATTTGTTATATCAAACTGATACACATTACTTTTACGATTATTTATGTCCAAGCAGAATTCAATTTTGCGTAAAAATCTCTTTTATACAAAGTATAATGATTCCATCACCATAATTTCTTGAACGTATGATTGTGAAAAACATATCTGAATATGTAAATAAATATGTATATATTATTTTTACCTGTAAAAGTTGAATCATCGAATTGGATTACAAGCTAATGATTAATAAAAATACGTATTTATTTTTTTGCGACAGCCTTCATCCATTGTAGGATTAGGCAGTGCAGATGTACAAAACTATAGTAATGATAGGAGTGGGGATCCTCCGAATCTGTAACAACGAGTCTCAGGCCCATGGAGACTGTATACAGTCTCCATGCTCAGGCCCTTCCTTGAGCGGTTCAGTGGTCTGAGGGGAGACGCAACTGAGAGATGGCTCAGTCAAGTCCTTATATTTGCATCTGCCTGTGCCTGTTA
Organism: Phymastichus coffea; assembly: GCF_024137745.1. Taxonomy (NCBI): domain Eukaryota; kingdom Metazoa; phylum Arthropoda; class Insecta; order Hymenoptera; family Eulophidae; genus Phymastichus; species Phymastichus coffea. The sequence continues at coordinate 451,154 of NW_026706907.1, read as the reverse complement.
ATAGTTCAGCTCAGGCCTATATCAAGTTGTAGGAATAATAAAATAATAATTTATACTTTGATTTGTCAACTTCACTCAAGTTTATTATAATTGTACCCTGATTACATAGTTAGTAAAAATTTCGACCGAGGTCACTAAAGAAACTATAGACGATAAAATCGTAGGACATAATATATCTTCCACCTGTGGCAACAATTAGTTGATTAACATTTGGCACTTCAGTTATTACGTACAAGTTGAACAACTGTGAATACTTGAGATGCAAACAGTCGAAAACTGCATATTTGCTATTATTATTAATAAGGAAAGTATAATATGCTTTGGTTTCTAAATTGCATAAGGAATCTTTGTTCTTAAAAGCACGCAAGAAGCTGTAGCCATTCTGTCCAATCCTCGATTTACGCATAATTACGTATAGTTTCGTCCAAACATTCAAATAGTAAGACTCCCTTGTAATGTAAATGTAGTTTTTATTGTTATACGAATTTTGAACTTATTTTAAATGAAAAATATGATAATTTTGACAGTAACCAGTAATATATAAAATACACTTATTTCAAATTCTTAAACTTACAACTATATGGTATGATTTGACGTACAGCTTTAAATTAAAGCAAACGACTCATGAACGAAAAAAATTTGAATTTGAAATAACGCGCGAGTGTCGCCATCTGGGAGCTTCAGTCTAAATTTGATAAGAAGTGCGCGCAACGGTCGCGATATTCGCAATATTGCAGAACCAGAACTGCAAAGCCGTGGACGTTCTCACATCTTTTCATCGCGCCCATAGCTGACGGAAAGACTGGCTAGCGAACGAGCGCCAGGGCCTATACTGTCTCGGGGCAATTGGCGAGACTCATCCCGCAAGGTGCGAGAGAAGTGTCGTCCGTAACGTGCGTTGTCGTCAGTTATTTGATTTTATACGAGAATAACTGCGGATTAACAGAGTGAAGGAAAGCACGGACGAAGCGACAATTAGCGAGTTTTCCGTCGTGCGTGCGTGCGACACTCGAGTGTGTGCGGAAGCAAAGAAACCAAGGAGAAAAAAAAAATAAAACGAAGTTAAGTGCGAGTAGGCTGGTTGGTTTGCGCGTGTGCGTACCTGTATGTGTGTGTGATAACTGCGTTATCGTAAGCGCGCCTAAGTGAAGTGGGGGCTAGGGCGCGAAGTGGTGCTTGTGCGAGAGAAGGAAACCGAGTGCAGGTGGGTTGCTGCTCGGTGGGCTCTTTAATGGATCCGAAGATCGGCTGGTATCAACCGGAGCAGCTCGGCCCGGCCAAAGATCTTTGGCTACATATCTGGGAAACCGGCAAAGATCTTGACAATCTCAGCCTCCGACAACAGACACCTCAGGAGAACAACGCCATTTCGGTCAGTTATCTTACAGAAATCGTGTCTTTGCGTATAAGCTTGGCTCATCAGCAGCTCATACCACCCTACTATATTCCTCAAGGAAGCGCGCGCTGACGAAATATCTTTCTCACTATCTTACTATCTTTCCTCCTACCTGTCTGTCTCTTTCGCTCTCTCTCATTCTCTCTTTCTCTCTCTTTCTCTCTCTCTCTCTCTCTCTCTCTCTCTCTCTCTCTCTCTCTCTCTCTCTTCTCTTTCTCTTTCTCTCTCTCTCTCTCTCTTTCTCTCTCTCTCTTTCTCTCTCTTTCTCTCTCTTTCTCTCTCTCTCTCTCTCTCTCTCTCTCATTTGATCTCTTTTTTTTATGTTTGTCTTTCTGCCTCACATGTAGTTCGTTGAAATTTCTTTGGCAGGCTACAACCATAAACACAACCAACACAAGCACGACGATGAACAACGTAAAGAACAGCAACAGCGGCTCTCAAGACTTTCTGCCGCTCGATTCGCGAGGACAAGGCAACAACATTTATTACAATCCGTCCAGGAGGAAAAACGAGAACCGCGCCAGTACCTACGGCATGAATTACAATTACGAGGCTCTCGTTGGTAATTTTGGCGGTTGTCCTTGGCGCGAGGCAAGGCTACAGTATTCCAAGGGCGTTGTTGGGTGAGTGGGCTTTGTCGACAGAATTTTCGAGACACGCGCGACAATTGAAAGTTAGGTTAGGAATGTCGTCACATGGGTACCCAGATTACAGATGTGTCTCTTTTTCACAGATTGCACGAGGAAATCGAGGACTTTTTTAGGTATATGTGTCCTACTCCTGAAGAGCACACACTCAGAGAGAGGGTAATCAAAAGAATAGAGAATGTCATATACGAGCTTTGGCCGGATTCGAAGGTCGAGATATTTGGCAGTTTTCGTACTGGATTGTATCTACCTACAAGGTATTTGCATGCGCTCTGTACAGCAAGTGTATGTGTCTGTATAACATATTTTTGTAATGTCATGGTTGATGTTTTTCTGCTTGCAGTGATATTGATCTAGTTGTGATAGGCATGTGGACAAATCTTCCACTACACACTCTAGAGCAGGCACTGATAGATCACAACATTGTTGAGCCATCCTCAGTCAAAGTATTGGACAGAGCTTCTGTACCAATTGTCAAACTTACTGACAAAGAGACTGAAATTAAAGTTGACATTAGTTTCAACATGAATAATGGTGTCAAATCCGCTGAATTAATCAAAACTTTCAAGGCACAGTATCCAGCTCTTGAAAAGTTGGTCATGGTGCTCAAGCAGTTCCTTTTACAAAGGGACCTGAATGAAGTGTTCACTGGCGGCATTTCTTCTTATAGTTTGATTCTCATGACTATTAGCTTTTTACAGGTATATTGTTTTTAATAATCTCTTGACAAACCTCAAAATAATCAAGAATACCCTAAATTATAATTACTTATGTTGCTATAGTTGCATCCAAGGGCCAACATCAACAGTCCAGATGTCAATTTAGGAGTATTATTAATAGAGTTTCTAGAATTATATGGTAGAAAGTTTAATTATGTAAAGACTGGCATTCGGGTCAAGGGTGGTGGTACTTACATATCAAAAGAAGAGGTAAATCCATCAAATACAAATATTTTATAGAAATTTTCTGTTTAATAAATCTTACTTTTAATTTTATTCCATAGGTTCAGAAAGATATGATTGATGGACACAGACCATCTCTGCTCTGTATAGAAGATCCTCTGACACCTGGTAATGATATTGGTCGTAGCAGTTATGGTGCCCTGTATGTCAAAGATGCTTTTGACTGGGCCTATTTTGTACTTTCACAAGCTGTCAATCCTCTCAATATTCTAGTCAATGATACAAACAAATTCAGGTAGGTTTTATTTGTCTTCGTGTTTGTAAACAAAGGCTCATATCGGTTTAAGTTCTTACACTACTACATTGAACTTTCAGTATATTGGGAAGAATAATCAGAGTAACAGACGAAGTAATAAAGTACCGTAAGTGGATTAAAGAGACATTCCCCCTTTTAGAAATTGACTCGTATTCCAGTTCAACCGGCTCCGAGGCGTCAACGCTATCAGCTCCAGCTAGCGAATCGGTAATTTTTTATTTTTCTCTAGACGGTGTTACGAGTTCGATGACGTCACATTGACTTACGTCGCATACTTGCTTATAGGAATCTGAGTGCAGTAGAGGAAACTCACCAAACACAGGAGAAAATATTGAAGATAGAAACAGGGATAGGCATTTATATAACAATCAACAAACTCAAGGCCACCATACATATAGGAAAACGTACAAGCCCACTTCACATAGTAAGTTTCGTAAATGTTATATCGTAGCAATTGTATTTTTTTTTCATTATTCATTTCATTCAAAGATGCCCATATCATTAAAAAAATCAATTTTTAGTAAAATTATTATTTGTTTACAGTAAGCCACCACAATATGCGAGGTGATTATCAACGCGGCATTGCAAACCACACAGGTGGTTACAGGATAAGAACAAGCAATCATCTGAATAATAATAACAACAACAACAATAATAATATTAGTACGAGCAATCAAAGTGCAAATACACGGTCACTTTTGAAGCGCAAGAAGCACATGATCAGCATTCGTGGTCCGCCTGGTGATTGTGTGCGGTGATGAAGTGCCGTCATCCTTCCTTTTTATTAAGCAATATGAAATTTTTTCTACAAAGCATTTTTTCCTTCCTCTCTTCTCTGTTGTTAGCGCGATCGTGCTTGAATGTTGTTGTTGAATATTTCTCTTTTTTTGATCATTGTAGACGAATTGACGACGCGTAGCATACAAAGTAATGAGGGAGAGAAAAATAAGATGTGTCGCGCGTGCGTTTTTAAAACTGGATACACTAGCGAATTGTGTTCAATCGACGTAATTCGTCTTTTTCGTGGAGCCTTTATGTGTTAAGGTCCACGAAGGGATATATCGATAGTTAACGATGAAGACTTAGTTTTCTATATGAAACTATATTCTTATAAAAATACGAAGATAACAAAAAAAACAAAACAAAACAAAAAAAACAAAAAAGCATGAAAAAACGTACGTTTGAGCGATAAGGTATGGTGATAAAACAGAATGCTTGCCTAATTGTAAATAATGTATTATAATACTTTACCAAGATATCAAGCATTGAGAGTCTTACACAGTTACCCTAGTGAAGAGTTTTTATTTGAGTGTAATTAAATCAATGATGAAAAAATATTATAAAAAAATAAGGAGGAAGAACATAAGTCTTAAGAGTATACGCGAGCGTTTCGTTATGGACAGCCGTAATCCATAAGATTTGATTTGTCGCCAAATACTTTTGATTTCTTATTTTCTCCCTATGATAACGAATCCAATGCTTTCCTCCTGGGTGTACAGAAATACTTTGTACAAAAGATAATGTTGATGAATTTGTTCTTTCTTTTCTAGAACATTATTACCGATTTGAGAAGAAAAAAATCTCGTTTATATGTGAATGTCAGTTTGAAGACTGCAAACTTGCATGAACAAGCCTAACAAAAAAACTACACGTCAACTCCGCTACGTATGTAACTTGATATACATTGTACAAAGTTACGGAAGACTGTAATGCATAAAGTATAAGCGGTCTTTGTAAGATATCGACTTTATTTATATACAATAACTGTATCATAATCTCAAGTACAAACATATAGTTCATTACGTTTCATAAAAAATAAAATGACAAAAAAAAATTATTACAGCTCGCAAAAAAAGAAAATACCAAAAAAATTAATATGAAAAACGAATGTCTCATTCTATTCGATAAAGTAAAAGCTTCCCGCAGTATTGGTAACAAATAATATATATTTCACATTCTTTTCTTCCTTTCTAGTTTCAAATTCTAAAACTTTTCAACGATCGCTGGAATACTCGACTATTGCTACTTTTTATAGAATTAATTACTTTTTTCTAAAAAAACCATCACGACTTAGCAATAACAATTAATCGTGTTTATAGCTTTTTTAATATTTATGATTTTTTCCGACTACAGTTATTTATTGAAAAAAATATTGTACTATAGATATGTATAAAACGCAGAAATAAAATTGTTTTAATTTTACGTACAAAAATTTAGTACCTTTCGATTATTTCACTTTTCGTCAACATGACAGTAAGCAACAGTAAAGAAAACACATATTATTTAAAAAAAATCATTTAATGTACATTATTTATTTTTTTCCAGCAAGCTCAAATTATACGCAGTTGACGTTATTTTGGCATGTAATAGACAGTGTTAGTAAAACATTAGTTAAAATTCTGATTTGTCAAACAATAACGATTTTTTCACTACATTCGAGTGGGTCTTTCTAGGTACACCCACCGGCAATGAAATCTGTACGAATATTCTAAATATAACAATTGAAGCCAATGGTGAAATTTAAAACATTCGGACAGATTTTAATACCAGTGGGTGTACGTATCATTAGTTTAATGTATAAGATGTAATATTACGTATTTGAAATAAAAAAATTTTGAAAAAAGGAGAGAAGATATAGAAAGAAAATGCAAACGGACACTCGTCAGACGGGACAATGAGGCAAATAAATTCGACATCTTTCGGTTCGGCAGAGACAAGGAGTTTCGCTGTTTTGAACGGATGTTGAATCATCTCCAGCATAGTCAAAAGTCATCTCTTCGCCTTCTTTGATATCTCTCTTGGCAAACAAACACATCCTCGGCACAGTAATGTCAACTCTCACTGGCACAATGATAGCATTCGGTTGGCAACTGTGATTAGCGTATCTACCAATGTTACCGAACACTGCTGGATCGACGCACGTGGTGATCTTTTTGTCGCCAAGATGTTCAGTCACCACCAGAACGTAATTCATCAGTTGACGATTGCGATTGGATTCAAAACGTTGACGTGCCTCGTCAAGACTAATCACTTCACCTGCGTACTCGCAAACAAATTGACCTTTGTTTATCGATCGTTCGGTGAACAATCCAAGTCCTTTACTGGTCTGTCGTATCGCCAAACACCCAATTGGACCGCACTGCACCACTCGATTTCCACAATTTACCGTACATTTGCAATTGGAATTGCATTCGACGATGGATTTGTTAGTAGCGATCAATTTACCGTCGAGATAATTTGCCGTACCTCTTGTGCATTCGCAATCTTCGAGACAACTATCGTCTCCAACACACGAGCAACCAACGGCAAACTCTTCCTGAAAATCATCCTCTCGGCAACCTGGTCCTGGTATATTCGTCTGCACGTAAACCAAGTTTGACGACGACATTGGATGATGTTCGTAGTCATCCATGGTTCTTTTGGTTTCGTTCCTTACTTTCTTAAAGTTCTTAGTTCGGGCCAAGAGGACAGTCGATTAATCTTCGGACCGACTAACTACTTGCGGATACTGACCTCGATCAGTCCCTCCACCGAGGACTTTAATGTTGCTAGAAGATTCGTTGACATCGGTATAAAGCGATAACCTATGTAGATTACCGCACCAATCAGAGTTGCTTTACCCGTGAATTTTAATACTTTGCTTGAAAGCGAAGGTGGTGGTATGCTGAAATTGGACAATTACATTGTAAGAGTTTTAAGGTAATGGTTTAGATATGATCACATTACAAAAATGAATTCATCGACGCGAATAATTCGATCTAATAAGGATCTCACACCAGAATCCAAAAAATTATTTACACCTGTGAAATCCTACATGAGATCCTATATAGGACAAAAAATATTTATTTAGTATTCAATACTATAGTCATGTTTCGAAACCTTTCTGGTTAACTTCTTAAATAAAAAATGCTTTCACCGTACCAAATCTAAGACAAAGCCTATAATTTACATTGATATCCCAAATCTAACTTTTTTCACGTTAGCCGGGATTATTTTCCAAAGTCTCGGTCAATAACCTGAACGATTTTCTCTTTTGTGACAAATCTAAGATCTATTTCCAACCCCAGTGAAAATCAACACAAATCATATAAAATAGTAATTCGCGTACTGTGATATTATTATAGAATAATGAATTTATACGAATAACTATATATTTCCATACTCTACATTTAGTCCGAATAAAACTCCAATTCTTTTAACATCTTAAAAACATCTGCAAACAATTTTGTATTATTTTGTATTGTCATAGAAAGGTTGATAAAACTAATTACATTATCAAATACTACAAAAAATATTTTTCTTTTGCAATTCCACATAGGATTTAATGTGGGATATATGACGGAATTTTGCGACCGGGAAATTAGGACCTTCTAAATATAGTTATGGTTTATAAAAAATTAGTATACTCAAATGAAAGGTGTGCTTCCATCTTAAACAAATGACAAAAAATCTTTATTTATTATTTCACACGGCAGAATAAAAAATCATTGTGAAGTACTAAACGTGATTTTATTCAAATTTATTTTACTTGCGATTTTGATTAGATATGACTGCTATAACTATTTTATCTACAATTCTACGAGCATCAAATGAAATTACCTCATGATCGGAACGATTTGTTTTCGCTCAACTTTCCCCCAATTTTCTATAATGCCAAAGGTATGTCCAATCCCAACAACGCCAACAGCTCTGGTTGGAATAGCTTCACCATTAGGTCCGATTCTTGTTCTGCAAACCTGCTGAAGCGAGTGGGTTAAGAATAGGTCACGTTCCTTGACGAACACCTCTTTCAGAGCAGGGTACTCTCCAGCAAGTTCTGCCATCATACCCTCGATCGTATCACGTGATTTATACTTTTCGACGTCTTTCAGCGTAATTGTATCTTTTTCTCTCAAGAGATTCCATGTGAGCTTGATCGATTGCCACCATGTTAGGGAACGAAGAGCACGAGCTATTGTTATCTGGATTGGACGGTCACCCAAATGTACTATACAGTTTGGGATCTTTTTTGCCTGAAAATATAAACAAAATTACATTATTTTATAGCGGAAAATTACACTTGTTGAAAGTAATTGTTACCTCTTTGAAGGCAGTTCTAAATTCACCTCCTGGTGCTAATCCTAGTACTTTTGTTAAATGAGCTGACATACTCAGAAACAATACAAAGAACATACCCTTGTAGATTCCATTTGTCTTTATTACATCCATCATCTTACCTAAAAATATCAGGTATGATTTTTAAAAATTAATTGCTATAATTGAAATTGTAAGATCTGAAATTGCATACTTAGAGTTAGATTTTTAGCTTCTTGCAAAATAGTTTCTTCATCTAATTGAAGAACATGGATTCTACTTAGACATAGCTCTACCAAAACTGTATGGGGTTGTACAGCCTGAATTATCTGTAAGATTGAATAATAGTGATTAACAACTTTATTGAGGTTATTTGTCTTGATGAGGATGACTCACTTTTGCTACATCATTTTGACTTTCAACACTAAAGTGTGCAGTGCCCACTAGATAACATTTACCACCATCTGGAGTTCTTAACAATGTAACAGTTTCTGGCAGATTATTATCTATGTTTGAATCAGGTTCTTTTATTATTGACATATCACTCGATGGATGAGTATTACTATTGTTCTCTTTGATATCATAATGTTCTCTTGAGTTTATATTCTCTAAAACATTAAATAAACCAGACATTCAGTACATGCAAAATAAATTATATTAGATTCTTATCACAATTGTGCCTTTAGAATTTGAAATTTAATTTTATACAATACCATGAAGTTTCTGAAACTTTTTTTTCTGCTTAAATAAGGCAGGCATTTTCACGTTACTGAATTTCTTAGATGTAAGATACACCATTTCACCTTTATTAAATTAGACCAAGTTCTAGCTACTTTGTCTAAGAAGCCTTATATTACAGTTTATCTTAGTGCTTCTTTCAACTACAGTTGTTGAACGCTAAGTAAATAATTTCAATTAATACTTACTGGAATTATCTATATTATCAACAATTACAGCTGTACTATCGGAAGTTTTATGATTCTTTTGTTCATGGTGTTCACTTTTACGTGTAGATCCATAGTTTTCTGTAGAGGGTCCTAATTTCACAGGTTCAGGTATAGGAATGTCAATAGTGACGCTATTTATACCAGTCTCATTATTTATAAAATCTGTTGTGGCGATTTTTAACTCTTTTTTGGGAGCTTCATAAAAAAAATTCTTGTCTTCCATTTTTATCTGTTTAAAATTAAACATCGTATCAGTATTTACACATTCATATTTACCAATTATATCTAATTTAAAACTAATGAAATTTCATTGAATTCAATATAAGTTTAGTGAAAAACTATGGATTGATCCATGATTGACCTACTAAAATACTACAAGTTTCCATATTGTCAAAATTACATAACCTTAAAAATCAAGTTTCAAAAGAACTCAAACTGTTCTATTTCGAATCTTAATTTGTAAATTATTCTAAATAATATTTACACTGGACGTACATATTTACATACGTACCTAAATAAGAACAGGACCAATAAGTTAAATAAATACTTTATGTTTTTTAATTTTAATACATCACAATTAAAATTAAAAAAATAAGGAAAATAAAAAAAAAAGGTGGACAAAGATCATTCAAATGAACTTCATTTTGTATGATTTTCACGTCCAAAGGGAGCTTTTGAAAAGAGAATGAAAATATAATATATAGGACAGGTTAGATGTAGGGAACTGCAGACTGCGTGGAATGAAAAGAAGATGCCACGACTATTTTTCCTTCAGGTGCATCATGAAGTTAGCTTCTCTTAAAATATTTATTACATACATTTTTGAATCTGTTATTATAACCAAGTTTGTTAATAGTAGTATTTGAATAAATAATTTTAATAACAAGATTACTTTTTGTTTTGATCTATGATCTTTTCTACTTTACCAAAAGCGAGAAGAGCTTCAAATTTCCGACGTTAAAATGTACTTAATTTATCCGTATTTTTTGATTATCAGCCATAATATTTTTTTAAATTAAAGTTCATTTCATTATTCACCTCAATAACTCTATTCCTACAATCAAACAATGTTCAACAATCTGCTCAACATCCATCATTTGAAATTCGCGGCAGCAATACTTTTCAAAAAAGCAACGTCGTTCCATTTCTCTCACATTCACACATGCTATTCAATACTCACACATACATATCCGCATATTATCTTATTCTTTGATTATTTATGTGACCTTCGTTCGTTGAGAATTACATTGGGAGTCGTCACACTTTTCCAGCGGTCACCGGCAAGGAGAGTTATTGCTGTGCATTTTATATCGTCATTGTGGGGATTATCGACATTATAAACGTGAAAAATGGTGAGTTGATATGTATTGGCATCTACTCTACCAAAATAAATGTCTTTTTACTTCTTTTGCGCACACGTGTTTACTTTATTAATAGAACCTCCAATCATTTAATCATAATCAACCTTTGCTTCATTTCGCTCATCGCTTGTTCTACAATTTAACTCTCTTCGCCGGGTCTTTCGTATATCTACATACCGCGTGAATATTATTAATTTTAATGTAAAGTCTTGCGTAACGACGGCAAAAACTCACGTGTTTAATTAATATGTAAGAATTCCCGTATATATGCAAGGGTTTCGTAATCCAGCAAAGTAGCATTGAGATTTTTTGTTTGTCCCTTATCGCAGCTTTTGATGTTCAAATACTGATTAAGCTTATGCATAGAGCAAAATTATGAATGGAATTCTCTCGAGGCACTTGTTGATTCAGAGTCGTATAAAATATTATATCAATCAAGCGGATAGCGTCAATGAATTTAGAATAATCGATTTATGCATTTTTTCAGGCTGAACCTATAAATGTTGTTGTGACCGGAGCAGCTGGTCAAATTGCCTACTCATTACTGTACCAGTTAGCTGCTGGTACAGTCTTTGGCCCAGAGCAGCCCATCAACCTTAGGTTGCTTGATATTCCACCAATGATGGGTGTTTTGAAAGGAGTTGTTATGGAGCTTGAAGATCTTGCTCTTTCTCTTCTCAAGAGTAAAGCTTTGATTATTCATACGCTGATATAATTTATAAACACAATTTTCTGACTCTTTGACTGTTTAGATATTTTACCTACGGATGATCCAGAGGTAGCTTTCAAGGATGCTGCATCAGTGTTCTTGGTCGGAGCAATGCCTCGTAAACAAGGAATGGAGAGGAAAGATCTATTGGCAGCTAATGTTAAGATTTTCAAAGTTCAAGGAGAGGCATTGGATAAATTTGCACGCAAGGATGTTAAAGTTTTGGTTGTTGGTAACCCAGCCAACACTAATGCCCTTATTTGTTCTCACTATGCTCCGTCCATTCCAAAGAAAAACTTCACAGCAATGACTAGGCTGGACCAGAACAGAGCTCAAGCAGCTTTGGCTTCTCGTTTGGGAGTTGGTGTAAGTAAAGTAGACACTTTAAAGAACAATATTTTCAAATAATTGGGTTGTTTACACAAAGTTTTTGCTTTATGTTTCCAGGTTGAAAAAGTGGAAAATGTGACTATTTGGGGTAACCACAGTTCAACACAGTTTCCAGATGCTACTCATGCTACAGTGAAACTTAATGGCTCAACAAAATCTGTTCCCGAGGCTTTGAATGATGATGATTGGTTGAATAATGAATTTGTAGAAACTATTCAGAAGCGTGGAGCAGCCGTTATTGCAGCGAGAACCATGTCATCTGCTATGTCTGCTGCTAAAGCAGCAGGAGACCACATGCGTGATTGGTGGTTGGGTACTAAGCCTGGTTCATGGGTTAGTATGGGAATTGTGTCTGATGGTAGCTATAACATTCCTAAGGACATATGTTTTTCGTTCCCTGTTACAATTCAGAACAAGGAATACAAAATTGTTCAGGTAATTTTTTTATTTTAATTACCCTGACTACAATTGAGACTAGTTCATTAATGTTTATTTTCTTTTATAGGGTTTGAAAATCAGTGAGTTTGCTCTATCTAAGATTCAAATAACCACGAAAGAATTGGAGGAAGAACGAGCTGAAGCCAATACCGTTCTTCAGCAGTGACTACATGGGAGAGAGAATGATAATTCTGGGCAAGAGACAATATCTAAATTATAATTAATCATTGTAGCTTATTGTTACTACTGTGATTGAATTATTAATTATTAATTTAAATGATGTTGTTTGAATACTGTGTTGTGGGTAGGACACATGCAAATTATTTTCGATTTTAACCAACCAAAGTTGATGTTAGACATTTTCTTTAGTGAAAACACATCGATTTGGAAATTGGGAATATTTAAGAAATACAAATAAAAGAAGCATTGCTCTCAAATTATTTTTTTGTTTTCCCTCCTATAACTTGTTAAAGTAATATATCAAGTAGTATATAATTAAATATTATGAATATGTAAGTAGTGTAAGATAATTATGTAATAATTTTCATTTTTATTACTTAATCATTATTTTATTAGTAAACAAAAATATAAAGCTTATATTTGACGTTTCATTTGTGTATATTCGCAACAATTAGCTAAGTTTTTTCATTTCTCAAATTTACATTAATGCACACAGCTAAAAACTTTTGAAAAAAATTAATGACTAAAAAAATGCAACAAGACCTTTGAATTAAGTACTCTCATTAAAGATATTGAACTTGAAAATATATATGTATGTTTTATTGGAATTGCTTGGATTTCCTTGTATTGGTAATTCTATTTTATTTTTTTAATTCATTTCATTTTGAATGAGATTTTTTTTAAATCACTGTAGTTGGTTGTTGGTATTTCGTTGACATCGACTCGTTGCAGTTCTTATATATAACTTAGTTTTTAGTTATATAAATAATTTTTAAATTTTTATATGCAATGTAGCGCATGTGATACGAAAGCATTAAATATATAGGTACACAGTGTTACATCCGAGATTGTCAGTGTCGATTAATGAACATAGAATTTCAAAATTACATTTAAACCGTTGATTCGATAATCGATGACGAATTCGAGAAATGAAAACTCAGGAGCTATGCTGGAAATCAGCTTCATTTTCATAGCTTTCATTTCATTGCAACTTTTTTCAAAGTATAATTAAATCCGTTAAACAAGCATTTTGTAGAGAATAGTAACGGAGTCACAACTGACAAAAAGTATTCAAAAACAGATCGAATAAAGTAGTATAAAGTACGTTGTGTCAGCCAAAGCTTTACTTACCGGAACGAATGATCGCCGAGTTTTTCAACTTACTTATCGTAAGAATACGACATTGTTATGCGAAATGAACTCGCTTGAATAATTCATTCAAACAAGTGCAGCTTCAGGACAAATAATTGCTGTTCGTGCTATCAATTTCGAAAAATGCTTTCATGCTGTTTATATCTTTTTGACATTTTCGTATAAGTCTTTGCCAATTCATCTGCAACAAACGAAGAAAATAATTGTAACGATGATCAAAATCACTTTGTCAGCGGGGTAATTATACATTTCCGCATATATCAGTTTTCAGTGTATGTACATGTATTATAAGCAATACTACCGCTTACACAATGAATTCAACTACAACTAAGTTAAATAACTATTAAATAATGGTTTACATTCCGTACCAATGACAAGTACTTAAAATATTAGTGTGAATATATTGCATAATAATTCACGTGTATAATTAAAATAAAGCCGCATCATGCATAATTTGAAGCTTAATAACCAAAGAGCAACAATAATAGGATAGCTGGTCAATTCGTTGAAACAAATATGCATAACGGAAAACATATGGACGTCAATGGCTATATATAAGATCCTGTCAAAGTCACATGGACATATTTTTATCAGTTCGTCCTTTGTTATATTTCATTGTTAGCAAATATTATTTATCCTCGATTTTCATTTCCCCCAAGCCTACATTTATCATCCAATTCGTGATAATTTCCAAATGTAACATTTGCGAAATTGCGAAAAACATTTTTTCGATAAGCTTTCGTGTTAGGTATCATAAACTTGTGATGAAAATTAATAGATATACCAAACACACGACTCTATTTTGACAATCACGTTTCAAAGTATGGATGAAAACTGTCCCAGTAAAAGTACGTAATTATGCAATCTTTGAAGTGCATTGGAGAGCTCCAGGATATTATCGACTCACCTGTTTGATGCTCGACTGGAATAAAATTGATTTTAACATGCACGTACTCTTCGATGATGAAATTTATCGAATGCTCGTTGAACTTTTATATCGTAACAATACTGGTATCCGCAATTGCGAATAAAGTAAATCGTTGAGTGGTCTGCGTTGATTTATCCACTCTATACACTGTAATTTCGATATTTCGAGCTTGGGTGCATGGTGATTCCATTTTATCTTATGTTTCCGATTGGTAGACGTATTTGAAAGCGAGAGATCCGCTACGTGATCTGTAAAACTTATCGGATCTGCATTACATGTCCTTTAGACTGGACCTAGAGGTACGATCATATGTACCGATCCGTCTCCACAGACGTATGAAGCGTGGTCAATTACGATTTGTACATATTTTCTTCCTTTGTTATTTTTACAATCTTCGTCGGATTGTTTATCGTTGCATAGGGCTTCAACTGCAACATCCAATTGTCAAGGCTTATCGTAGTAATTCGATAGTTAGCTGTAATGAAAAGCTTTGATTCAATATATATGTAAATAGTGTGTTAGGTTTGCATTACTGACATTGCATGGTCGCCAGTGCAACAAAAGTAGAAGCACGAAGCAAAGCCTGTAAATCGTGTTTAATTGCTCCCTGACCTTATCAAAAGTGGATGCAAAACCAAGTTTGTCGTGCGTATAGTCTTATACTCAAAATGCAGCTCGCATGCATGGTTACAATGGGAACGGAATGACATTCGATCTGAGATTACTTGCTCGCAGTCATTTGCAGCGCGCAATGACATTTTAACCGTATCGGTGATTATTGCAATTTTTATTGGCGTGAATCCGACTGTTATGGTCGTCACAGAAACAATTCTGCAAACGAATCTTAAGTAACAAGAGTCATTTGAGTTCAAAGTCAAAATGTAAACGAATAAATGTCATTTTTTCCTCCAACGAATGTTTCGTATTCTCATGAGAAGTGATATGAAATTTGTTTCATCGTAAAATATCAATTAAAAGCTGAGATGCATTGGAAAATCCATTTCTGGGGGTGAAATTTGAGGACGGTTTTCTCCCGCTCAAAATGTTTTTCCGCCGATAAAAAAAACACGTATGTCTTATTTTTACATGAACTATAACAACAAAAAATTATTAAAATCGGTGAGGTCGGGTTGGGGGTTCCTTGTTAGATCTGCAAGATATTCCATGATTCGTTATTCCAACGAAAAGTGTTCATACCTCGAAACTTCGGGAAGTTTCCATTTTATTTTAATTAGAGCGCATTCTTTTTCAATTATAAGGAAAAACTAAATTGCACGTTAAAGTTTACAAAATGTTATCTAATAATTATCCCTGCTGTTTACTAGTAGCGAATCGCAAGAATGAATTCGTTTCGCTTATTTTTTCCAATTTGAATGATAGAGCTCAAATTATAAATAATTTTTATTATCACAATTAAATTGTTAAGTTGAATTGTTCTTTACTTTTTGCGTATATAATAGTTGAACATCGCCCGGCTACCTTAATAATTTTACTTCATTCCGAAGATATAGTATTATTACAACAAGATGAGGTTCTACTTGGTGTTCTTACTTATAATTCTAATTGCCATCTTGGAATGTACGTATATTCGCATACATATTTGCTCTTGAGACAATATAATTATAGGGATTGCCATGGGAACATTTAAAGTTGAACTATTTTTCTATAATATGTATGTTACTGTTTTCGAGATAAATAGTAAACATTCGAAAATGTCCATATTGAAGTGTTAAATTACTTGATTTCATTAAGAAAATTTTTTTCATTTGAAAGCATCTTAAGTGAGTTCAAGTTTTATTTTTGTGAGTTTTGAAATCACAACTGTACTTATACAGACGCTGCCTACGATTTTCAATGACTACGTGAAAGAAAGAATTTGTTTCAGGATCCATTTGTTTTCTTGAGATCTACAATCAAATTTAAGTAGAGCGCTTTTCAATCAACTTCATTCTTTGGCTTTTTCTAAAAACATTTTTCAAGTAAAACAGCGTTCAACTTAAATTCGAGTAGAAGTCGCAAGGAATCGAACAAGCCCTGAACAACTTTTTATAGAAATTAGGTATTACACATAAGTAGCTGCGCTGTATAATTTATTGGTATTGAGATTGAAAGAATGAAAGTTAATGATCTTCTTAAGAATTATTACTTTAAGATAAAAACAAAATCTTCACGATGATATCAAAACGACTTTTTTTAGTTCTGCAATAAAAAAACATTGATATTTGCGCGTTTAATGTTTAACTGCGATATAAATTTAACAAATATTTAATGTTCCTTTTATGTTAATTCCTTTTTCTCATTTTATTTTTCAATTGAATTAATAAATCATAATTTATTGGACTCGACGCTTTAGTCGCGTCAGCTGATTGTGACAACAAGCGATGCCAACAACGATGCATGAGCGAAGAGCGTGGAAACGGCAAGTGTATGAAGCAACAGGAGAGCGACTTTTTCGCGCTTTGCAAGTGCGATAAGAAGAGAAAGAAAAGTGGATGAGCGAGGATCAGTCGTCAAGAAATCTGGATAAATTAAATAAATATTTGTAATTAAGTGCACTCTCGTATTTTGTTTGTCCTCTGTACCCGACGATTTAACTCCAACTCACACGACTGACAAATAACATTTCCGCACTGCATAAGCTTTCAAATGTAGAATATAATACATGAATCAATTTTAGGCGGGAGATGAAGACGAGGCGGTATTATTTTTCGAAAGTGCTGTCGTTAGGTGCAATAATTGTTTCATACTTGTTTTTTAAGGATGAAAAATTTTTACAGTGTGCAATACTGTAACATCAAACTGTAAACTTATATGTCTGAGCTTGTAGATGACTTTATCACTCATGGTATTAGCCGTTATGACTTTAAGCCGAGAAGACTGTGACGAACACAATTTTTTTATTCGAAACTGCCGAGTGTACTTTCTACAATAAAAAGCTCATCAGACGAAGCGCAGCAATGAAGTCGCTATAGAGATTCACTTTTTATCTGTAAAATCTTGCTACTATCGGATCGGTAAATCATCATGTTCAATTGATTTTTCAAATAAAGAGAGGTAAAAATGTTGCTGTGTATTATTTTCCTACATCGATCATCTTAACGTTGAATTTCATTGATCATAATGAAAACTCTGTGTATTGCATTCAATGCAAAATTATTCGCTATTATATGTAGCTTGTATACATACTCATAGACCGAACTGAAAAGGTCCAATTTTTAGACATTTATAGACCAACTCTTTTACTTTAGCTGCACGACTAATTGGTGATAGCGATAATACAAAAATTGTAATTTATGCTTACTAACTACATTTTTTAATGTACCCTACATGTAACAATAGAATAATTAAAAGTTGAGAAATATTTAAGAAGGAAAACAACAATATGTTGCCTCGACAATTTTGATTTCGAAATTGGCTGCGTTTAACATTTTTCATTAATTCAGTTATAAATATTGATATGAAATCCATTTTGTCTTCGTCAAACGATATTAATGTTACTAAAATATTCCCTTATTAAATGCCCTTGTTTTGAGCAACTACAGTACTGTTTAGTAGCGCAAGGGACACGTTTGCTTTAGCTAAGTTTTTATTTAACACTTCCATCATTGCACTCGTTGCCGCAAATAGTAAAAATAAAAAAAAATAAAAAAAAAACTAATAAAACAAATGAAATTTTATATGAGCAAAATTAGTGAATAAGTGTAAGATAATTAATACGAATAAACTTACATTATATCATGTCGAAGGCGAGGGTCAATAGTACTTTCGAGGAAAACTTCATATTTTATTGGTACTTCATGGGTAAATGGTTACAAGTAAATTTACCATTTTCGAGCTATGAAATTAATGTCAAGATATTGTCTGAAAAAATATAATAAAACTGCTATATATAAGACCTTGAAAGTTATTAAAAATTAAAATGTAATTAAGATAAATAATTACATTTAAACATTATACTAGTTTTCTGAGGGCGATATGCCCCTTGAAATCCTGGCCGTCTAAAGGTTAATTGTTTTCAAAGCTGCACAAAATGAAAGAAGTTATGAAATTAATTTCAGGCGGCACTTGACATCAAATCAATCTTGCATGTAGTGAAACTTTATGTTAGTTATCGTTTTAAATTATTGCGAACAATAACAAAAACATGATTACTTGTAATATATTTTGTTTTATTTTTTTCCCTAAAACTTGATACAGTAGAAACCAACCAGTATTTAAAATAGAATAATTTAATTTTACAAATAGTATCCTTTTAATCGAAATATATTAAATAAGAAACGCGGACGTTTTTATGTATATATGAATACGAACTAAGCTTAGCGCAGACAGTTCATAACTATTTTAAAAGATTATTTTTGCAGTATTGCTGGATTAGTATTGTGAAATCACGAGTTATTTAAGAAAAAAACAATATTTTTCTGTATCAAGCCCAGGAATTGTACTCAACTTTGTATATTTTTTGTTTTCGTTTAATTACGGGACAATGTAAACTCATGGTCCACACATAACTCGATAATATTTTTACGCTAACAAAAGTTAGTTTCTATATTTCTATTTCACTTTTTTTTCTTTGACTAAGGATGCATACTTACATGTAAACTACTTACAAAACTAACTTATCGTAACAATAAAAATAATAGTATTTTATCGATAACGTATATCCATTTACTCTTCACTTCTCTCCCCCCAAAAACTTGTTACAACAATATTAATAATGTAATAATAATTATATAATTATAATTTACACCATAGAAATAGCAACTATTTGTTATCGACGTTGTTAATATTCGCTCTATATCTCTCACACACTTTTTTAATAATTTGTTTTAAATCACACCGTATACAACACACCTTTTTAGAAGTGTTGATTATTTTTTTCTGCAAGTATATATACTTTTGTCTTTCCAATTTTATTTTTCAATTACATAATAATTCATCTACAAAGTTGAAAGAGTAGCAACTATTGATAACTACTCTTCAGTTTTCATTCATAAAGTTTCGCCGTTATATATTAATCAAAATTGTTTACCCCTCTGTACCTTCAATGAAAAATGTTGAGCCGCTCCAAAAAACTTGGTCTGGTAGTGCGTAAATTAAATCACAACTGACTTGCTGAATGTTCGAAAAATACGTAGCAAATTGTACGTAAAATCCTAATGTTAAAAGATAAGCCATAGTATTAGTTTCTTAGTGTTGAGAAGGATAGGGGAGTTGATGTCTTTTTTACTTTACAAAAATCGACTACAGTACGAGTCTTACAATCGCAAGCGTAGAAAAACCACCCGCAAAACTCGACGCACTCTATGTTCTTTCGTCCTCTCACTCATTCTTTCTCTCTATTTCTCATTCTCTCGCATTCTCTCTATCGCATTTAAAAACCTCGGCAATTGGCTACATCTATATTCTGATATACAAAAACAGGATGGCTTGTAAGGCCGTTCAATTAAGATGAAAACCTCGTTCTCGTGTTGCCGCGAGGAGTCGCTGTTTCAGGATCTCTTCAGTCGGATATTCAGGTAGTTTAAGATAATGTACGCAAGTGTTGACCGACGGATAGCCACCAGAACCAGCGTCTACCTTACGCACAACCGTGAGTCGTGGATGCAAGTTGCACAGACCACCTGGAGGTAGAGCCGAACAGCCTGTGGCGAATTGTAGGAAGGCTTTGCGCTCCGGTCCAGTGAGTGATAATAGGACATTGATGAATCGCTGAAAGCCAGGACTGAAAGAATTTTCGAATTATTATGTATTCAATTACGGTAAATTAAAAATTTTTTTCTACTATATCAGTTAAATTTCATATTAAGCAATGTACTGTAAAATTTACCTTTCACGAGTATATCCTAGTTTTGGTTCTGTATAATTGAGTAGATCCTCGCGGGTCCATTCGGGATTCTGCTCCCCACAAAGCATAGCCCTAATCTCCTCAGGACTGAAGGCATACAACTTTTCCATGGGGAAGACTTTTGAGAAACCAGATCTGAATGCCTCCATTTGTTTGGCGATACCCCGATCAAAACAATAGTTGAGCGTTAATTCAGTGTACTCCTTGGCATTGTCTATCGTCACAGGAATATCGACACCATTTTCTTTTAATTCAACATGCTCATAATGATAAACTTTTGAGCTTGGCGAGTAAGTCATGGACAACGCTAAATCTTCAATTGGCACCGAAGCTCCCGATGAATGCGAGATGTACAATGTTTCACCCATGAGACTATCTTCGGCGCATGAGGAATGACCTTCCGAGATAGCTCGTTCTCGTTTCGACACGAGACTCTGTATTTCTTTGAGGAACTCTCCACGTACTGGATCTACCAATACAAGATCATTAATATCCAAGATGCCATCGTACCAAGGTATAGGCTCCAAGTTCAATCCATCTCTGTTGTCATCGGTTTCTCCTTCTTCCGAGATGAAGCTGCTTGCCATACTAGACGACATACTTTCTTGTGTAGTTACGTTTGAGCTGGATAATCCAATCCTTTCGTTCACATTGTTAGTGATGTCACCACGGCACATGAGTTTTAAGAATGGCCTCGATAATGGCAGGTCAACCAGTCTATTGTCCTGCAGGACCTTGGCGAGGAACACGCCTAAGAACCAATAGTATCTGCACGATTTTTCACAGGCTTCTGAATTCTGAGGTAACGGTGCAGGAAATAATCCACTTGGCCGGGTCACATAGAAACCAGCTGAACGCATGCGCTCGTGGCTGACCACCTCAGATCGATTGTCACTTTCCAGATGAGGATCCTCGTCGTCACACAGCCATAAACCGAGATCCTTGCGCTGAAGCTCCGCTGCTACGAGAGCAAAGAACTCAAGGGTAGGACCTAATCCTGTACCCTCTTCACCGACGAATTCAACTTCTAAGATACTTTTGCGGTTTGCATGAATCTGAAAACAAGCAACGAAAGGTGATATTAAATACCATTTTGAATACTTTTATTATTTTTTGTTGTACTATTTACCTTCAAAACCTGTTCGGCCCAATCTAGAAGCTTGTCACCTCTTGGCACACTGACTCTTTCGTGCTTCAATCTTCCAACCCTGAACTCGTGTACGTCATCGCGTCTAGGACTCAATCCAGGTGCTCGCTGTCTCTCAAGAACAGCATCCCTTTGCGTTTGAAGCCAAACAATTGATCGCGAAGCTCCGAAAGCGGTGCAGCTGAAGTATAACCTGCGAGTTTCGAACGGCAAAAGGAAAGGACAGCTCCTTGCCAATTCTTCACACCAACTTGGTAGAGCTCCAGCTGCAAGTGCCAGAGGATCTTGAATTTGCTGAGAGATCTTGTTGGTGATTTTCTTGGAAGTGAAATCGTCCGGATGGACCCAACTGTGTTCTATCTCCTCGTCGTAACTTGTTTGCGATGTTCTACTATTGTTCAAACTATCTGTACCACCGGTCTTTGTACCCAATACATAGACATGACGAAGAAGCTGTAGTACATCTTCGACTGTACAGCCGTTTGAATTATGATTATTACAACGTGTCTGGAGATTAACAATCGGTGTTGCACGGCCTGATGATCCATCGTCTTTGGCTTCTTTGTAGATAATACTGTAACGTTAAATACGAAAAAAAGCTGTCATTCTTTTGTTACTGCTGCTGAAAACATTGTATAAAATTAAATCTTACGTGTAAATTGGTTCCCATATTCTTCTAAGTTTCTCCTGTTTGCTGCCCAACTCAGTCAGTTGCATTAGTTGTTGTACAGATTGGAAAATACTTGTATGAGCATCAGTTAAAGGAATCTCAACGTCGGGAACACCTGGTAGGCCTGGTCCTTTAAGAGAAAGTGAGAGTTTTGGCCCTGTACTAGCTGAAGTTGCAGCATTTGCAGGTAAACGAGGTTCATTGCCCGGTGGTGGAATTTCCAGATCTGTTGTCTGTTGATAAAAGAAATAAAGAGAAAAATATACATATTATTATTTATTCATAATAATTAACATACATTTTCTCAGAATATTTCGCTTACTTGATTGACATTTGTTCTACCAGGTCGTGGATCGAAAGCAGGAATCAAAGCAGAGAATTGGCGTTTCAGTACAAACTCATCATCCCAAGCTCGTTTCTTGGTGCTAGGAAGCGCTGCTTCTTCTTCCATAAATGCAGCGAGTAAGTTGCGACTAACCACCATGTCTTGATATTCACCTTCGTCTCCGCCTTCTTCTTCATTTTCTTCATCATCATCAACCTCCTTCAAAATTGAAACGAAAATTATCTAAAATTATTCATACTCGAAAATCAACGATCATTTTTAATTATTATTTAATTAACCTGCTCATCATTCTCATCGTTATCGTCTTCTTCCTCAGCTAAAACACCATCCTCATCATCTTCCAATTCGGTTAAAAGCGTCGGTCCACCACCACCTCGAACACCACCCACACCCGAAGCAGCAACTTCGCCGCAAGCTTCGAGAAATTCTTCCAAACTAACTAATTCGCTGTCACTACTTGTACTTGTTAGCGACATGGTGAGCGCTTGACCAAGACCACTGCTACCAGAGCAAGTGGTTGTACCAGGAATCTGACTGCTGCTGGTTAAACTAGGATAGGACTGCGCGGTACCAAGAAGGCCACCTGGGAAATTAGAACTCAGCGCAAGACGAACGAGGCTGGATACTGGATTCGAGCCTCGAGAATTCGAACCGGAGTTAGTGTTCGAAGAAATATGCTGACTTGTTCCTGGACCTACAATTTCGATGTAATAATTATTGTTATTATTACTGTCATCATATTATTTTAAAGAAACAGTAATTTATCCGTGGTTCAAATCCTATATCAATGATATGAAACCGACTCCAAAAAAAGTTAACTTACAAACTACCAAAAAACCATCGATTCTGAGAGTAACACTACAAGAACTAAAGAAGAAAAAAAGGAACTCCAAATTTTACGCACCAAGGTTCCTTCTGCGCGCCATAGCAGCGAAAGTTTCGAGTAGGCCAGATGCCGCAACAGGCTCAAGTGTGTTGTTAGAAGCATCACTACAAGCAAGATTTGGCACAGACACGGACATAGGATTGGTGGTGACAACAGTCGGGGCAGCTGAACTCGATGAACCAGAAGCATCCTTATCTCTTGGACAGCAATCTATTGAGCCTGGTGAATGTTATTATATGAGTGTGAGGCGTGCATTTTGATGCGATTTATTAAAGTGAATCACACGTGATCGATGGTGCAGAGTGTACATGTGCTTATATTTCAGTACATCCCCCAAAAAATGTTTTTTATTTTACAATTCCCCGCAACTACATAAGTAAAAATGATTTTTAAATTAATTTTCGTAATATACATTGTGATTCGCAAACAATACCTACACCCACCCGTAAAATATCACCTTTGTTAGCCTATGATTACCACTAAATAAAAAACTCACCATCAGCAGCACCAGCAGCTGCAGCAACGGTAGCAGCAGCAGCAGCAGCAGCAGCGTGACTTCGTGGCGCAGGTCTTATGCGCATTGAACCGTCGTCTGGTTCACCCGAAACATTAATACGTACGGGTACAAGACCAAGCAACTCGCTGCTTAGGAAACTGTTAGTGTTGTTGCGCAAACGATCAGCTCCTTCGCGCATACGATCGAGCACTTCGGCTTCGAGACTTAAGAAACCACTTGTAGGCTAAATTACAAGTAAAAATATAAATGTAACCAAACTGCATTAGTAAATATTGAAAATACTAATACATACCTTATTTCCGCGTAGAGATGACAGTAAAGGTTTTGAGCTGTTGGAAGTTCTGTTACTATTTCCATTAGTCGAAGCAGTAGTGGATGAACATTCGCTATTAAAAGCCAAACTTTCAACGATCGTAGCCAAATCGCTAGTAACAGCAGCAGTATCAGGTCTTGGATGAAGCACAACTGAGAGTTCGCCAGACGAGTTGACGCCGCTTTCACCGGTGACTGATACCACAGCTTCGGCACAGGTAACTGACAGGACACTTTCAGCTATCGACTCTGCTGCTTGCTACAAATTCAAGCATAATTTGTTAACCTTTAGCTCGTGTGTTATACTGGGCTTATTCAAAACTTACCTTTGCCGCGAGATTGTCAGCACTAGCCGCCTGATCAGACAATGCAACCGAACATCTAATACTAGGATCAGTGCAGTAATCTGGAAGACTCGGTGTGCTGTTAGATTTGCGACCGGTTAGCACGCCATTTCCATTCTTCGATTTAGAAGCATCGCTGGATTCAATGCTATTACTTCCACCGGTAGAGACCAATCTCAAGTCATACTTCCCTTCGGCACCCATGCGATATGAGTTTGAGCATCCATTGTCCCAAGTCACATCGATCCATCCATTATGCAACTCTCCGGTAACAGTACCCTCACCAGGCGGTATACCATCTTGATCTCTCCACTTCCAGTCCAAACCACGAGCAACTCTCGCTCCAGCGACTAAATGTCGCAATACTTGCGATCTAATCAATCGTCTCTGTCTTCTCACGCAAGCTTCAGCTTCTTTGGCAGCTCTACCGAGATCTTCACAAACTCCCATCACTTCGCCGTAAACTTCGAAACCCGAAACCGATAGGTAATGTGTTTGTCCTGATGCATTCTTTCCAGTCTGCTGTAATCTCAAATGCCTCCATCCTTGGGCATCTTCGCATGTTGTTGGTGGCTCGAATGTCCACGTAAAAGTACTTCCGGGTTCGTTTAGTGAACAATCGTCAACGTGGGTGTACAGAGTTGTCCAATTGGCACCGTCTCTTGATGCTTGAAGCATCCAATTTCTCAAGGCACTCTTGCCGTAACCGCGAGCGTGGCGGAGAGTGTAGGCCGTTGGTATAATCCACACACCAAGATCGACGGAAAACCACGCGCGTTTATCATCGTTCGTATGACAATTCATTGCCGATGCGTCGCGACTCAATATATCTTCCAGGTGACCATATGGCAAGTTACGGCCGTCACTTGATGTTACCACTACGAGACCGTATTGTGCAGGATTTACCCATTCTGGGCTAGTTCTAAAGAAAAGATAATTATATTAAGTTACTTCTTTAAAATCTTCAAGATGACTAATTATGGAAATAATTCATTACATACTTGGCATTCGTTCCTATCCAAAAGATCAAACCGTTCTCATCAAAATCGTGTTGATATTTGAAACTTATTTTGTTGCCATCTTTCAGTTTCTTCACGAAGCTAAAGGTTGTTCTATCATGATCGTGCCATTGCTTTGCAACCATCTTCAACAGATGGTTTTCTAGTTGCTGGACAGTGCTTAAAGGCTCCATTTTTAAATTTCTACCTGTTCGATCAATTAACGCACTCTCACCAGAAGCTTTTTCTAATCTAAACCTTAGTCGCCTTGTTAAGATCTATAAGAAAACATTTAAATTAATGATTATTTGTTACAATTTTATAATAAACTGACATCTAAAAATCTTTCTAACATTCACCTGCAATCCATATCCAGAACCAGGTGTATCGTAAAGATAAACCGGCAGTTTCTCAATGGACTCTAACACTGAGATAAGTTTTTGCACTAAAACTTTTGCAAAATTATCACCTTTGGCATTGTCTTTCGACTGAAAGCAACTCTTAAACACAGCAATTCTCTGCAACCTCAACTTGTTCATTCTGGGTGACAATTGTTGAGCACTAGTATGCGATGGTGCAGCCAATAACGCGAGTAATGCTTGTATCAATCCACTAGAGTGTAACTCGTATGCTGATACTTTTCCTTCTTCGTTTAACAACATTTTCAACTCGTCCAATGCATTCTGTAACATCGTACGCCATTCGCGACTACTTGGTTGTTGTTGTTGACGCATACAAGCTTTCTCGACTTGTGTAACTATTGCTGCAAGTTTAGCTACGACACCGCGTGGTTTAGCTTGAGCTGCCTTAAAGTACAATTCGTAGATCTCTTGCGCTTGACTACGAACTTTTTGCTTGATCGCCTCGATTTTTGAACGTAAACGCTTGCCGCGTTTACCTGCCCAGCCAGCTGCAAATTCGGGACCTAAAATAAAATAATAAAGTATTTTTTATTGCGTCATTTGCCGGAAGTAATGTATTTATAAGAAAGAAAACCACGAGCTCGCAAAAATAACTTACCTAAACTAGTCTCTGCGGTAAAAGAATGCTTAGTACCCCTGTTGGATTCAAAAATGAAACCAGGCAAATCTTCCCGAAGAATAGTCGCCTGTTGTTGTCCATCACTATTGTGAATAATCAATTCGCTTTCCTTTTTACTCGACAGCGCCCAATTACCAATAACCAGCCTCGTAGCTCCAGGTCTCGACAGAATCGGTTGGCTTTCCGAATTAGGCTTCACTTGACTTCTAGCACGCTGCAACTTCTCCAGAAACTCGCCACGATTTTCTGAAACATGAGAATCTAGGTTAAAACCCTCTCGTTCTTGAATCACCAAAATCTTTGGTACCCGTAATTTCTTCATTTTTGCTTGGCAATGATAATGATGATAGTGTTGATTAATTCGTGTATTACGTAACTGTGTGTTTTTTATAAGCGGCAATAGTATACCTACCTTCAGTAGTTAGAGACTCGGTGTTCCTCCCTCCCTTTCCTGCAGACAGTCGACAAAACACATACATGTTACTTTATTTTTTTTCTCCTCCTACGAGCTTCCATGTTTTTTAAAATTTAAATTTTTTAAACACATTCGACGACTTTGTCACCGACGTATAAGTGATCGGTTGAGAGAGGACAAGAGAGAGAGGATTTCTTTTTGTTTTATTTTAATTATGCAACTGAGATTTTTTTATGCACGAGCAAGACCAACTTTTTAATTTGATATCTTCAAAACTGATAAAAAAGATGCAGATTTGTGAAAACGCTGCATCTTTTTTTCATTGTTACGTATCTACTGCACAATTGCTTGAATGAAATCATGCTTGATTTAATTACGTATTTAAATCTATTCCAGCATTGAAGTGATATAATGAAATCGAAGCGGTAGGAATTTCTTTTTGTTCTAATGATTTCTCAATTCTATATACAATTACTAAAGCGCATGTTTTTAATATTTAATATGATAATTTCAAATGCAAATTGTTCGTTCGATCATAATGAACAATCAATAAACAACTTGGATTATTAATCTAATATTTTTTACTATGAAAATCATGAATACACTCAAATGTTGTAAAAACAAATATTTATCAAACTAAAATCCGCAGACCAATCAGACACCCATTTGACAAAATAAAAGACAATGAAATAAAGAAAATTTTGAAACGCCACTACTACCTGTAGTATCGGTGCCACCTTCGGGACTGCCGCTGGAGTACATAGTCGCAAGTTTGCCATCCAAGATAAATCGAAACCATCCGTTGCTTCCATTTGATAACTCCAATGCCGCGGCATCAGACCAGACATATAAGCAATCTCTACCACGACAAATACACCAATCTCTCCAGTGATAAGCTTTGCCGATGAGTAATTCCTTGGCATCTTCGAGTTTTTGCTCTTCATGTCCTGCGGCAACAGCTGCTGCAGCCGTTGGTTCAAGCTCCGGCTCTGGTGGCGTTTCTTGAGAGCCAGCCAACTGACCTACCTTTGAGAAAACTCCCAAACGTGCAAAATGTTCCAGGAATTCATCTTTGCCTTTGATCATCAAGTCTTGAATCATCTGTAGTACTACTAAGTGACCATCCTCGTCTTCCTATTTAATGGAAATTTAAAAAAGGTCAATTTCTTTTCTTTTTATAAGATGTTGTTGTTGGAATTAAAGGACGTGAAAAAAATATTGTATATGAGAGAGAGAGAGAGAGAGAGAGACAGAGAGACAGAGAGAGAGAGAGCGAGAGAGAGAGGGAGAGCGAGAGAGAGAGAGGGAGAGCGAGAGAGAGAGGGAGAGCGAGAGAGAGAGAGGGAGAGCGAGAGAGAGAGAGTGAGAGCGAGAGAGAGAGCGAGAGAGAGAGAGAGAGACTAGTAGATAAATGGCTTTTGGGAGTGCATGATCCAGTTTCACATTTCTCTATCGTTTTTCTTTCCGAGCTAGTGATGTCTATATAATGGAGTGACGTAATTTTAGGTTGATTTTCTTTTTGAGTTTCATGACCCAAAACTGACTTTTCTCCCCTCGAAAAAAGAAGAAAATAGTTACAAGTAGCTTTGCTCATTGAATATCAATTTGAAAAGCGAAGTATGAATAATTAACTATCTCTTTTTGTTATAAAATATATTTATAATTGTATAAAATACTCGATCAATAATATCGATAACAAAAAGAATTAAAAACCGAAAGGCCAATTTTTTATTTTCACTCGTTAGCTGATATATAAACAAGAAAATTACAAAGTTACAGAATTCAAAATATTAACAAATTCTGTAAAACTGGTTCAAGCATATCCATCATGTAAAATGTACAATGTAAGTAACACTTGATAAATCGTAATGTCGGCAGTCGACCCTTCAATCTATCAGTAGGTCAATGGGCATAAAAAATGGTAAATGGTTTATCGTTTTTATCGGCGATATCGTAACAAACAAATAAAAATTTGAAACACATGGAATCGCATGGAACAGTTCGTCAACAACTCAACAAATAAAACAAAATGCCAAACAAATACAAAACGTGTCTTTGGTTAGCTCAGAACAATTAAAAGTAAATAGAATTTCCAATGAGCTTTTTTATTACTCTCCTTAATGAATCGAAAAAGCATGACGAGGTCTGTTCGAGTTAGCTCGGTGTTAAGAGATAAATGTGAATATTAAACAAAGAGCCACAAAAAAAAATATATTAAACAAAAGATTGTAATTCGATTTTTTTCTGGGACGGACGTTACCGTCTTGACGAGAATGTAGAACTGGCTAAGCTTGCGCGGCATTTTCGGCCCGATTAATGTGTCGGGAAGTGGCGGCGCCGGTGGGCAACTCTTACTATAATCGAACTCGTCCTGCCGACAATTCATCTTCAATTCAACACTTTCCTCGTAATCTTAAGACAACTTTTAGAGAAACTCGGTCAGTGACTGCAGATTTTCGGCTTTGTTCTTTTCTAATTACTTTAATTGGGTCGGAATGATCATTTAAGAACTTGCACAAGATTTTAGAAAATATTAACATGCGAAATATTGCAATAATGTATATGAAATTTAAAATAACTTGTTTATGACTTTCAATAAAACTCTGCATTAAGATTCAATTAGAAGTTTATCGTCTTATACTTCT
Organism: Phymastichus coffea; assembly: GCF_024137745.1. Taxonomy (NCBI): domain Eukaryota; kingdom Metazoa; phylum Arthropoda; class Insecta; order Hymenoptera; family Eulophidae; genus Phymastichus; species Phymastichus coffea. The sequence goes on along the minus strand of NW_026706907.1, from coordinate 421,549 downwards.
TGACAATTGTTTCAATCAATTTAGTTGTCATCTACATAGCATCAATTCTAATTATAAAAAGATTTAAACATCGTTTCATATAACATGGTAATAATTGGAAAATTTCTACCATAAAAATATTTTTCAAGATCATGAAAAAATCATTGTTCACAATTCTAACCTGCTTTTATAACCACTATTTATTTCTTTATAGAACAAAGCATAAAAATCAACAAATCCCCGAGAACCTCTGAACCACGGAAACAATCGATATACCACCTACCTCGTTGTCAAGCACATTGGCGATGACTTCAACGAGCATAGCTCCATATCCATTAGTTTTATCAGCTCCACAGGTTTCAACGAGAAGATCTGGCTGTATGTAATGAACCATCTTGCGAATAAGACTAAGACTTGCTTTTCTCACGCTAGGCAACATGGTTGACTGGAAAGTCTGACAGAACACCGGCAAAAGTCTTTTAAGATATACAGGTGCCATCTCCGGATCACCTTTGGGTTCGGTGAACTCTTTGATGTCATTCTCGAGTTTGCGGTCATCGTGTCCTGGTGGCGGTAGCATCCATTCTCCCGGAGATTGCAATATAGCTGCGACCTCGCGATGACCTTCGTCTACGCGTTCTCTGGCTTTGTCTAGTGGTGTTTTACCATCTTCGTCGCGCAGATCAGGATTAGCGCCATATCTTAATAGAACCTTGGCAATGGCCGGTCTGCCAAAACAAGCGGCATAATGAAGACTGGATGAGCGTTGACCTTTATTGACATCAGCTCCTTTTGCGCAGAGGTACTCAACCATCTCTTGGGTACCGAATGCCGAGGCCCAGTTAAGCAATGTCTGACCCACGTCATCCATGAAATTGACCTCAATGCCACCAGATTCGATGGCATCGATGAGTGCGTCCGTGTCCTTTGATCTTATGCAATCGATCAGCTGTCGGTGCGTTTTCTCTCCTGCACTGTCCAACCTTCTTAACCGCGGTAACAGAGGTCCGGAAGAGCAACTACTAGTGTTAGCACGACCCAAAGCTGAACGACCTTCAAATAGAAGAACTAACAATAGATCGACGAGACGCATCGAGTCAAGGGCACAACGTTCGTCGCCCTTCAACGCCTTCTCGATTGCATCCGGTAATTCAGAGCGTAGGAGGTCATGCGTGATCGAAGCGGAGCCTCGGCAAAGAGTTGACAAGAGACTAATGATAGTTGAAACAGAGGCACAAGATTTGGCTTCAGGTGCTGGAATATTCGTTGCTGTGACGCTTGGTGTCGATGGTGCTTTTGTGTTGCCTGGTGTTGTGCTTACTGACGAAGCTGGTCCGGCAGCATTGGATAGTCTGTAGAAAAATTAAAAATAAAACATTAATTTTTTCTAATAAAGTTGAACAATAATCTGTTTTATATGAAAATCTCTCTATATGTTTATTATTTAAGATAAAGTTATACAATACCTATACAGAAGCTCTGAAACCAAACCATTGCTCGCCAGAGGAGCAGGATCAGTACCTCTTCTTGAGAATCTATCAGCTAATGATGCAAAACACCTCAAAGCTCCATCGGCAACGTGAGCATCTTCATGACGTAGTAAAGTTGAAAGAGCTTCCACACAGTCAGGTAATGTTTTATCTTGAGGTTCGACTTTGCCACAAAGACGTGAAACTACAGCCATAGCCGAATGCAATGTATCACGGTGCACTTGTGCTCCATGTTCTCGGATGAAGGATAACGCACAGGACAATCCACCTGCTTCGAAAACTGCCCCGGCTTCTCGAGCGCAGACCAGTTCTAAAACCTGCAAAATAAAATTTAGCATTTACATGAGTTTGGATTTTTTTATTGATGGTTTTATCCTAAATAAAAAACTATTCAAAAAATAATTATATAATGTATCAATTTAATGTTTGTAATTCCTTGTTTTGTTAACGCAAATTCTAAAATCATACTTATTCAAAGTTATTATTCGTAAAATTACATTGGTAATAACAATTTTATTATTTAAACATAAATGTAGTACAAAGATAACTTTTTATCACAATGAAATATATGCTCTATTTTACATTAACATGCTGAATTTTAAATAAGCTTTAAATTGACTTCATATTGTGCAATAATAAAATTTGTTACGACAGGAACGAGAAAGGTACGGAAGCACTTAAGAATTGATAATAAGAAAATATATCAATTGCTTATCTAAATTCAGAACACAAATAATAATAAATTTATTTATTTTTAATTGCAAAAACTTAAGCAGAATACAAAAATAAGAAAAACTGTTAATACTTTATGATTAATTTCATAAATCATATCCCCACTCTTATCTTCAAAAATATGACAATACCACTCACTTAAATTAGTTGAAAGAGTTAAAACAAATGTCTAATCTCTATCAGATAACCTAATAACACACATATACCTTTATGCACTGTTCGGCTAGATCACGGCTTGCTCTTGACCCAAGTCCGGCACAGGAAAGACGACTGCAAATAGCCTTAATAGCACCTTCCATAGCTACCACACGTCTTGTACACTCAGCTGAGACATCCAAGTAGTAAGTGATAGCTCTAGCTGTAACTTCCAGTACACTATCAGGAGCCAACTCATCCAAGAATATACGACACAATGCTGGCAAGAATGTTCTTGGTGGACAGCTACAGGAATAGAACAAATATTTATTCAATTTCTGAAGTACAATAATAATGGTCTAACTTACCTTTCAAAACAACGATCAACATTATCAGACATGAGGAGCAGCATACAAAGCTGTTCCAAAGCGATGAGCTGCATGTCTCTTTCATCACCTTGACCCATGCTCAGCCATTCAAGCAGGGTCTCTGGATCAACTTCAGCCATCTTTACCAGTTAATCCGTTGATTACCATATACAGTTGAATAAACTCTTTCCTCTCTTCTAGTATTCCTTCCTCTTTCTCTTCCTGATAAAGTTTCACTTGGCAACTGGTAGATACATTGGTTTTTCAGGACAAAGCAGACTCAGCAACGCGACTTTGTAAAAGTACTATCTGTCGCAATGGCAAAAAAGCGATTAAACGCATTTGAATAACTTGTCCGTTAATCGATCTGTATCACGAGAGAGAAAGCGAAAAAGTTACGAATAACCTTTCGACTACGTTAACATACCCCATGTATCAGCTCTCCTTTGCAAGGGCCATCATCCTCCATGTATCTCCTTTGTTTCAGTCTTATGCGAGGTACTTTTCTCCCACCGTCAGAGCATTTCCATTTTTATTTTTGCGCTCTGCTGTGCCTCGGATTGTTGCTTGCTGGCACTCGTTCACACTCTATATCGTGTAACAAGTCTCACAATGGACGACTAACACGACGATGGTGGGGCACAAAGCGAGATTTTGTCTTTCTCGTATACGTTAAACTCCACAATGATAATGTTTAAACACGAGAGAATTTGTTATGACTATCCCACGAAGATATTGTTTTTATTATGATATAATGCGTGTCTTCGCTGGTGTGAGTGAAGAACACTGCGTGGGCGACGAGTAGAGATGCGACGAGTTGTAACTCGTCCGTCCTCTTGCGAGTCACGAAATCTCTGACTATACCTATCGCTGCTGTGCTTGCAATTAATCAGGGGAACGTCTATCACTATACATACTGTGCCACTATATAGACGTATAGACCAGTTAGTAGTCACCAGCGAACAGCAATGCATAGACGCTAGATAGAAATGAGTACAGGCAGATTGCTAAAGGTATAGTGTCTCGTAGCCAACTTTTGGGGTGCACCTAGCGGCCACGGCTTGAACCATGACTAGCTAAAAAGAAAGTGAGGGAAAGTAGATTCTTGTCTCGAATGGAATTATTACGAGCGAAGCGAGGGTTATTATACCTTTATTATAATACAATCTTAATCCTCAATAATTAAATGCTGTAAATCACTTCCAGTGAAGGTCACAAATTCTGATCGACTTATTTTTCTTCAAGTTGCTAACTACCCCATTAAATAAATTAAACCTCATCAAGTTTACATTTAAAAGAACCTTAATGACTATAGACTAGATTACTATATAGTTTTCGAGTTTCTATATAACTACCTATAATGTAAAGGTACCTAAATAACTGTAGACTAGATGATTATAGTTTTGACAGATTTTCAATGCATATTCATATGTTACTTAGAAGCAAATTCATCATTCGACTGAGTGTCTTCTTTCAGTTCACTTACATCTTGTATGTGCCATCGAGATATATAATATCAGTGAAAAATTCAAGTGCATTATATAATTAATATGGTTTTCCAATTGTACTGTAAAAATTTCTTTTAAAAACATAAAAAACGTTGTGGTAATTTTAAATATCCATCGAGCTATATGTGAAGCTTTTTTTGCTTTTATAAAAGAAAATGATTTTTTGTGTAAAACATGTAGATTGTTATGAAATAAAATCATTCATGAACGTAATGAATTGAAAAATGTGGGTAAATTTCCGATGTTAATTGATGATTATGTAGTTAAAATACGCTAAGAACAGGGCAATAAAAATTTTAACAAAGCTATTTATTCTCAATATAGTCAAGATAAACATGCTACGGAAGTTGATAATAGCTAGAACATCAATTAGAAAATTGTAAAATCGAAAATATTAAAAATGAGTTTAGTGATGACGAATTTTGTGATACTTCAAATGAAAAACAATAACATGCAAAAGCCGTTTATCGCGTAAAAATCTTCAGAAAGATGTCGAATTGCAATTAAATGAATGTGAACTAAAATAAGATGTCTTCGAATCCGTTAATTTTTGACTAAATAAACTACAGATAGGTACAATAAATTAATAATTACAGCGTAGTCGAGGATTCTTTGTTGCTATAGGCCCCGGGGGCCTATTCTGAAAAAAAATTTTAGCACGGGGCCTATTCTGAAAAAAAATTTTAGCACATGTCATAAGCATTTATCACATCTAAAGTGATTAATTCTGTGGTAAACTGAAGTGACAAACTGATTTACCACAAAATTTTTTTTCAGAATAGGCCCCCCGGTCCCATAGCTACGTATGAATGCGGACGGATACGGACGTGAATCGCAACTCTAGTATCATCACTAAAAATATCTAGTTCGATTATTTAGTACCAACACTACCGGTAGTGAGCAAAAGTAACTGTTGTTTAAAACTGTAGCGCCGAACATACCACATTTAATGTAACGCCTATTTAACCTTTACATTATTGCAGTCTATAAGATGGCAAATGATAGAGAATTGATAGACTTTCAACTACAATTAGTGGAATTAGGCCTTAATTTTATGGAAGTACTTAAATATATGAGAAGAAGAAGAAAATATATATAAATGATATGTATTAATCATCCCAAAAACTTTTTTTACATTAGCATACTCATCAATACGCAATATTCATGAAAATTTGAAAAGTAAATTGTAGACCTGACATTTGAACATTAAATGTGGTACGTTCGGCACTACAGTTTTAAACAACAATCACTTTTACTCACTACCGGTAGTGTTGGTACTAAATAATCGAACTAGATATTTTTAGTGATGTTACTACAGTTGCGATTCGCGTCCGTATCCGTCCGCATCCGTACGTTACCTATGGGACCGGGGTCTTAATACTCCTTGTGTTGCATCTAATGTTTGCTTGATTAATTTTAAAACGGATTCTTAAAGAAAAAATGTCAAGGAATTCAATAAAAAAAGAATTTTTGAAATAAAAATAACACTCTTTGAGATATGGCCAATTGTTTAAAAAAATGTTAATAACTTTTGGAAAAATTAATCTTAAAGTATTGTTCGCTTAATATCTTCAAAGTACACCCTTTTACGCGTAATTAAAAAAAAATTCGCTACAATAACCTAAATGGTTGTGAAGATATAAATTTTTGTAAATTTTTCGTTAAAAATTTTCAATTGTTTATAACTCTTGATATAATTATTATAATGATCTAATAATCCATACTGAATTAAACTACCATATAGGCAATATTTAGACTAAGTTTCAGAAAATCTGAAACCTACCCCTGGAAAGCTGATCGTCATAATCTGGAATGTGCCCCTTCCACCTTATCAACTTTTTCGACCCTCCGTGCGGAAAGCACATACTTTCCACATGTATGGCCAAAAACGTGCATTTTAAATTAGTACATTACGATATAAATGCGGGAATAGTACATTACGATACAAGTGCGAGAAAGTAGATTCTTGTCTCGTGTAGTATTATTACGCCTGAGCGAAGCGAGGGTGGACAGGCACACAAGATTTGTAGAGATTATGTCTAAATTTATTCTAGCCTTGTGTCAAACGTTCAAAGTTTTGTTCTAAATTATTAATCATAATATAGTTCATAGTAAACATGATTGCTGTTTTTGTTTAGCATGTAAAAATGGTAAGCATAATTGCTTTTTCACACTGGCATTGTTAGAAAGGTATTATCTATGTTAAAATAGTTTGAAAATGCTGAGATTATGTTATCTATTGATCTTTCGGGTGCATGTATCGTTGTAATGAGAAATAATATTTATTTCTATTGGAGTATGGGTTTTAAATAGGGTACACAAGTACAGGAAATAACCTATGATATTTTAATATATCTTCCGCTTTTATTAGCTCTCTTAGTGGATCAGTGATTTTTTTTATAACTGCGCGTCTGCGCAACGCTAATCTTTTATTTTACAAACAAATCATCAATTAACTTAATTTTAATTAAAGTTCTTTTCCAATAATTTCTTTAAAATAATTGGTTTATAATATTTTGATTGGATAGAAAAATTGCATGTGCTAACGATTCATCACATTCATTTCTATAAAAACCGAATGAAAACACTATACGCATGCAAATTTAATTTCTATTGATCTGGGAGTGTTCAACTTTTGGCATTTTTATTAACGAAATCTTAATTACGCAAAAGTACTAATGAGTTTTGCTATTCTTGTCAATCACGCGCAGTTTTTCTATAATTTTTCCACATCAATTTGCGTTGATTTTCCACTGTTCTTTCATACACCATAATGTAACATAATATATAGTTATGTTGTTATGTTTGAGTAATGTAAATAACGGGTAAAATACGTATAAAAGTAAAATAAATTGATACTTTCTCCAGACTATTACTTTCTATTTTTATCCTTTATCCTGTTGTAAAAAAATTTCTTTTTAAATGTAAATATTATTATTTATTATTTTATAAAAAAGTGATGAATGCCATGTTGAAGTGTTTTGTTTGTGATTTGATTGGTTGAGATATGGTCATGTAATATACTATAATGTGGCGGCAAATAAAAGTTGCTTATGATTTCGAGTTGAGAATTTAATAGTAAAAATTTAATTTATCATAATTGATACGGGTCATTTTGAAAATAACGAGAGCTAAAAAAATAGGTTGCAATGTCATTATTTTAATTAATACATTTTATGAAACTAATATTTGGTAAATTGTCTCATAAAAACGTGAGGTTATATGTTTTAAAATTGTTGTAATTATTTCTATTACTAATAAATATTCTGATATGTGAATATGTAAGATTAATTCAGTGTGAATGTTTAATAGTAATTTGATCTGTAGAATTGGAAAGAAATAAAAGATTATTTATAGTAGTTTTTAATATGACTAGATCATAAATTTGCAATACGCGGAACTGTTTCCATAATACACATTTTTCCGCTGTGTAATGTGTTATGTGAAAAAATTAAAAAATCCACTTTGCAAAAAGTAATTTATATTAAAAACGTTTATCAATATGACAAAAAATGAAAAAGAAGATAAAAGCGAGTGAAGTGCGTTTGACGTTGCTATAGTAATTTATAAATCTATAATAAATAAAGGAAAAATTTTCAATAATTAGTACTTCATCCGCGAATAAGATGAACTAAATAGGGTGAGTGTCCCTATTACCATTCACCACCCACTACCCGGTAGCTGTAATTTAATTTAATGAGTTTAGGCAATGTATAAGCAAAATAGTTCAGCATTAATATATGCAACTTATTTAATAGATTGCAACTTGTTTCATCACATAAAAATATCAAATATTTTTATTTGATAAAAGTATAAAAGTGACCGAATAGTGGTAGATTCCAATTTTTTTTAAGGCCAATTACTGGCCATAAAGCAAATGCGAATAAGGGACGTTTACTCTATTTCTTTCAGTTATGTAACCATTTTAACTTGTGATACAGTAAATATTGAACAATTTGATATTACATGTATGTCCTATTGTAACTTTATAAATTGAATACAGCTTAAAATGCCGGTAATTGGGACACTCACCTGATTCATCCTAAATATAAATTTCAAAACAGCTGATGGTTCGCGCCCTCGCCCCCTGGTGGGTTAAAACAGTATCATATAGTTACGTAAGTCACAAACAAATAATAGAAGTTACATGATTGGTTATCTATTTCTACCATCGACCAGTGAAAAACTTTCTGCAACGGAATGAAAAATGTACATCGTTTTAATGTCAATCGCTATAGTCAGTTTGTCGCGTAATAAAGGACGATATATTGCTCGTGTAACGTAATTACTAGCTATAGATGAATGAAACAGTTCCGAGGAGAAGCCGAACGTGTGAGTTTGCAGCCGCAAGATGAGCACATTTTGCATGACGTGGGTTTTTCCGCAGACCTGCCCCGTCAATTGAATTCTTTTAGTTCGGTCTAAACGTCTGATTATCTTTGACGTTCAGATATAGATTTTGCTGTACTGCGTTGACTGCTAGAAAGAATCGTCTGCTGCTGCTTTCTGGCTATTTACTGCATAAATTGTAAATAGAATATATTCGACATTCCACGCAATCTTATCGTTCCAAGACTTTTTACCAAGATTATTTTCTTGTTCTGCTGAAGATATAATTTAGCAACTGATTTATATTTATATAAACCGGAAAAAATGGCGACGGGTACCGATGTTTACGATGAACTTTATCTGTAAGTATTATTTATTGCAAAAAATATGAAGTTTTTCGTAATAGTTATCAAAATCGATTTTTCATTACAGCTATGCAACTCCAGATAAATTCTACATAGAACCAGTTAGAACAAATGTACTATTGATTATTGATAGATCATCCCATCAAATCCATATCCAAGGTAATGCATTCTTTTTAATTTTACAAAGAAAACTTAGTTGAGAGTAGTGTTTTCAACAATTTTTCACTATTTTTTAGTTGCTAACCCTAGTCAGATACCACAAACTGCAAGCCGTAGGAAAATATGGGGAATCGTAGGAATCATAAAATTACTTGCATGTCCTTACTTAATTGTCATAGATGATGCCCAAAAAGTTGGCACTATAGCTAATCAAGATATTTACAAAATTGTTTCCACCCATATTGTTCCATATACTAGATCAATGATTCACTTGGATGAAAAGCAGAAGCGTAATAATACAACTTACTTAGACATGGTCAAGGCTGTTCTAAGTACACCTCACTTCTATTTCAGTTATACTTATGATTTGAGTCATACTATGCAAAGACTTCACAACACTCCCCCAGATTTTTTGCAGGTAAAATTTTTCTCATTATTTTACTTCAAATATATACTTTACTTGGATAGCAATAATATGTCGAATGTTACAGTTACCACTCCATGAGAGAGCTGATTCAAGGTTTATTTGGAATTCATACTTACTGCAAGATTTTGCAGCACGACCTGAACATCACAAATTTTGTCTTCCAATTATTCATGGATGTATCCTTTTACTAAAAATTATGGGACATTATTTTTATATATATTTGTTTATTCTGGATAGCCATTGTTTTAGACAGATAAAATTAATGAAAAATATATTGTAAACCTTAACAATGATAAAATAGTTGTTTCACTCAACACAATTGTTGTAAATGGCACTCCATTTAACTGGGGCATAATATCCAGACGTTCAATTCACCGAGTAGGTACAAGACTATTCTGCCGAGGTGTAGATACCAATGGAAATGTTGCCAATTTTGTAGAAACAGAGCAGATTATTGAAGCTAATGGTAGTAAAAGTTCATTTGTGCAAACTCGTGGATCAATTCCATTGTTTTGGCAGCAAAATCCCAATTTAAAATACAAGCCCAAGCCACAGCTTATTCCAAATGAAAATCATTTGGTAGCTTGTGCTCGTCACTTTGATAGTCAAGTTTTCCACTATGGAAAACAAATATTAATTAATTTGGTAAAGTATAAGAAAATCTATATTAATAAGATATTAATTTTACAATAGTTCTATTATTCCTAATGTGATTAATTGATTCAATCAGATTGACCATAAGGGACCAGAAGCAGCATTGGAAAAAGCATATCGTACTACAGTTGCAGAATTAAAAAATCAGAACATTAAGTATGAAGCTTTTGATTTTCATCATGAATGTCGTAAAATGCAATGGTATAGACTGGAGATTCTCATGGCTCGCCTCACTAATGACTTGGAGCAGATGGGTTATTTCTTGTTAACAAGAGATGGAGTATTAGTTTCTGTTCAAGATGGAATTTTCAGAACAAATTGTATAGACTGTTTAGATAGGACAAATGTAGTACAAAGTATGCTAGCAAAAAGAGTTCTTTCTGATGCTCTATCTAAGTTAGAAATTCTTAGAAATGTAAATGAACATCCGTCATTAGAGTTCTTATTCAAACAGGTTAATTTATAATAAAATAAAATATTTCTTTTTATTGTTAAAAAATAATGCTTATTCGTATATATATTCATAGGTTTGGGCTGACAATGCTGATATTGTAAGCACTGAATATTCTGGGACAGCAGCATTGAAAACTGACTTTACAAGAACAGGTAAGAGAACCAAGATAGGAGCTATGAAAGATAGTATAAATTCTATGACCAGATACTATAAGAACAACTTTGCTGATGGCTTTAGACAGGTAAATAATAAATTTTTTTTCCTTAGTGTAAAACTAAAGTTTTTATGTTTTTTTGTGGATAATTGCAATACAATCTCCAGGATTCTCTGAATTTGTTTTTGGGGCGATATGTGGTACAAGATGGCGAGTGTTTGACTGTAACCTGTCCATTAGAATCTGAGAGAAACTGGCGTTACGCATCATTCCCATTGGTCCTTTTAGTGGCATCAGCAATGTTAATGGCACACATGATATTGCCTTCAAGATATACTACAGAAATTTTACTCTACATGTTATTTTGGGCAGCGATGGTGGCTGGTACTTTTACAACAATTATTCATCATGGCAAGCAGTATATTGACAAGCCCAAGCTATTGTAAAGCTAGAATTGATTCTTATTACTTCCGATTGCTGTTAAATATATATTTTATTCAATATCTTATGAAAATTGTATTCTTATTACTGTAAAAATGTGCAAGTCAATCTATATTAAAAGTATCTGAAAATTTTAACAATTCGTAGTCTTCACAAGTGTCATTGTTGAGAGAAAATAAAATTTAGAAGACTAAATCTGAGTTTACTAAAGCAAAAAAATTGTCTTTCACAAAAACATTTTTCGTTCATCACTGGCACAACTGAATCTTGCCAAGATTGAACTTTAACGCACTTGGGTAAACTTTTGCTCAGAATCATTGAGTAGTAGATGGAGATCCACCAGTATCATATTGATTTTTATTTCTCAATAGATAAGATGCCAAATAATTTATAGGATCTGGTGGCCTTTCCTTTGCTAAACTAGACAGTGCTGCTAAAAGAATTGGCACAACAGTTTGGTCTAGATATTGTCTTGCTGGCAGTGATTGAATTTCCACTCGAGTTTTCTTCGGTGGAGCACTGGTTATATCTGCTTCCTTTTCCATTATAATCGACTTCTGCAATTTTTTTACGAATAAATTAATAATAAATTAATTTTTAATAATAAATTCATTACTATCCAGAATATTTTCATTTTCGTGGTTTTATTATAAAGGTTAACTTACTTGTGTTGCGTCCGGTAACACGTTTGTGATCGTTTCAGTAGGAATCGCTTCACTTCTATCATCAGTTACAGTTTCTGCTGTAAATAGTATAATAATATACCATTAGCACTTTAAAAGTTAATAATAAAAATCATTGTATTTAAGACTCACCGCCAGTTGACGCCATTACGTAAACAAAAAAGCTTCAACAACAAGCGCCGAATTGTATTCGCTAAAAAATTAGACTAATCTTGCTTATATCATGTACAGTCTTTTCTCTTTCTTGTGCCTCACTGTATTCGCTGGGTTTCTGTAATAAAATCAAGTAGAAGGTAAATTCATTGATTAGTGTTTACAAACACCAATGAAGCCGTGTGAGTTAACACTTGACATTCGCGAATTATCGGAAAATGTGACAATCATACTATTGAAAAAACATTTTATTTCATTTCAATAGATACAAAATAACAAAATTCCATTGACTATCTAACTCTTTTCAATGTTTTATTCAACCTATACATAACTGTCGTATGAAAAAATAAATTCGAATGTAAACATATACCTCTTGCTTCCTCAAGGCCAGGCCTGCTCAAGGCAGTCGGCTAACTTCAAAACTCAGAGCGCCTGCGCGATTAGTGGCTGAACTATAATCTCACTGAATCCGCATGCGCACATGCGCTCACGTCATAAGTGTACGTGTGTGTTGACTTGGGTGAAAAAAAGAGGAGTATGCAAACGCGTGTGCTGTTTATCGAGTTAAGTTAACGTGTGCTGTTCTTGTGCGACGCCCCACGCATGTGACGTTTGATTTCCTCATCACACACGTAGCTCTCTCTTCATTGGTGTTGCTCCCGATCGTGCGCGCAGCACATAAACACGCCCACGAGTTATGGGATTTTGCTGCACCAGCAGCCGCTGTCCTAAGGGCATCCTTATAAGGGCCTTACCAATACGGAAGCTTGCGCCGCCGCTACGTGAGCTGCATGCTCATTAATACGAAAAAATTGGGAACAAGCTTCCTACTTTGTAAATAGGCTATTTTATTAGTGACGTATCAAGTGTGTGAGTAACTGTGCGCATATCATCACCGCGAGACCAGATTGATAATATAGCAGAAATTTTTGTTGGAGAAAGAGAGAAGATGTCATGGCCTCCTCTTCGGAGCCGAAGAATCCCGAGGAAGACGCTAATCAGGAGTCCGAATCCGAGGGCAGCAGTGTTTACCAATGCAGCTCCGTGATTTCTACTGTTCCTGACAGGCATGGCTTCTTGGGTGGTACACAGTACAGCCCTGAAAGGTATATATCTAATACATTAGCTTTTAATAATGGGTTTCCTGATTAGACAATTTCCCTCGATAAAATTAAGCTTTTCAAGGGCAATTTTCATTATAAACACCCGAGTAAATATTAAGCATTATATATAATGAGAGATAGTACATGAGTCATTTGTATAAATATTGAGAGCAATTTTGTGCTTGCAATTAAAAGTTGTAACTACATTAAAATTAACTGGCATGCATCAATTCTTATGCCTATAGGAAACAAGCAATACCACCAGAAGTAATACTTAGGAGAGAAAGGAAATGGATACGGATGTTGAGCAAATGGAGCACATTTATGAGCACAAATTACAGAAAAGTGAGAGAACGATGCAGGAAAAGTATTCCACCTTCTGTGCGACCTCGGGCATGGTTGAATTTATGCGGAGGTGCTCTTCTGCTGAAAGAAAATCCAAATCTGTATCAAGAGTTACTTCTACAGCCAGGTGATCCAAAGTACATTGAAGATATCAAGAAGGATCTTCATCGTCAATTTCCTCATCATGAGATGTTTGTTGAAAATGCTCCTGGCCAACAGGAGTTATTTCAAGTTCTCAAAGCCTATTCCATATTAAATAGCAAAGTAGGCTACTGTCAAGCCCAAGCACCTATTGCTGCCTTTCTCCTTATGCACATGCCAGCTGTTCAAGCTTTTTGGTGTCTTGTAGCTATTTGTGACAAATATTTGCTTGGATATTACAGTCAGGGTATGGAAACTTTACAGAGAGATGGAGATATTTTGTTTGCTTTACTCAAAAAAGTTTCTCCAGTTGCTTATAAACATTTGGTAAATTTTTACAATACACCTTTACTGATTGATGTTATTAAAAATCTGATGTGATATACTTTCTTTTACAGAAAAAGCAAAAAATGGAGCCTATTCTTTATATGACTGAATGGTTTTTGTGTGTTTACACTCGTACGCTTCCTTGGGAGAGTATTTTGCGTATTTGGGATATGTTTCTGTGTGAGGGAGTTAAAATTATTTTCAAAGTAGCCCTTGTGTTATTAAAAGGAAGTATAGGACGATCTTGGCAAATCAAGAAATGCCCCACGTTATATGAAACTTTACAAGTATTGAAAAATCCTCCTCAACAAGTTATGGAAGAAGAATATCTTGTTTATCATGTAAGTAATCGTTCCTACAACTTCATTAACAAAAACTATTTTAAAAAACAAAAAATGTCTTTAACAAATGCCAATTATTTGTTGTAGATCCTTAAATTAAATTTAAGTGAAGAAGATTTTGAATATGAGCATCAGAGGCAAACCATAAAGCGCAGAGCAAAGGACCAAGCTCAGCATCAATCTGGTAATAATTGGGCTAGTTTATAAAAAAAGTTGTTTGCTATTAATTTGCAACAAAGCGCATTAATCGGCGTGCCTTTCCTTCATTCATCATTGGAACGTCAGAAAGTATTAATTGAAGGTCGAAAAAAAAGAAATTCCAAAGTATGGGTCGTACAATTTCTCGCAATCATAATATAATACAACTCATTCGTCATAATCGAGAATTCCATATTTTTTACGAAGTATAAATAAAGCATTTTGTCTACATAATATATATAAAGGAAATCCTTTTATATGCGCACCTTGATCAAGGTGATTAAGTATAATATATAATAAAAAAGGAAAATTTTATTATTTATAATAATGGAATGTTGCCATTCTTCTGATAAATGGTGAGAGTGTGACTTACTAACTTAAACTTTTCAATTAAAAAAGTGAGTATTAGGTATAACTGTCGTATTTCTCGTTAATAATATTTATATATGTACAAATTAGCTCTTGTATGACGTATTTTTAAACGAATCTACGAATAATGCAATATATTGTTATCTACGAAAAAACAAACGTATTGTCAATAAATTGGTACCTTGCTTCGTATACAAAGAGAGAATTTTTCAATTTCAAATCCAAATCCGCGCCGACCGACGCGCTGCAACTCTTATTTGATTATTTTCAGATTAAGAGAATGCGTCTTTGTATATGTATGTACATACATAATGCAGGCAATTCAATACATAGAAACAGCTGATTTATTGCATCTCCGCAACTTGCGTTCGTCGCTACCAGATAGCGCTTCAAATCCCATTAGCTTACGAATATGGACGGTGTTGGGCGTGCAAAATGTGCATAGGTTATTTAGTTCATGTATAACTCGCATGCACATACATTTATATTCAAAAGCATATGTGTGTAAATGTGTGTGTATATATATATATTTGCAATATTTTATAACATACAAAGTGCTCGAATGAAAAATGTGATTCTATCGTGAGTTTTTGAGCGCCTTTTAAATCCCTGCTAGTTAATTTGGAGACAATAAGATCGCTCCGAAATAATTCAAAGTATTTGTTTACTTTGTGATTAAGAAAGAATACAACTCCGAATGGAGGGTAAATCGAAGATTATAACGATTTCTGTCTCTGAGGTCTTGTGATTAAAGGTTAAATTAGTTGTATACTTTTATGAAGTTTCGTCGAACTAAAAATAAACTTTAATTGCCAGAGTAACCTCAAATCAAACGAGATTCTTTACCTGGCTGATTCATACGTAATAATAGTGTCCTAATGTTTACCAAAGTTGAAATTGATGTGACGTGCGCGCGTTTTTATGATAGGGAGTATGACAATGAAGATGGCAAGCACTACGAACAATGAAAAATAAAATGCCACCGTTTCGCAGAAAAAAATCCACCAAGTCTTTTCCTGTTAAAGTTTGTACTTTGGATGCTGAGCTCGAATTTAACTTAGAGGTTAGCTCATTTTCAAAATTTTGACAATTCTCGTTAATTGGAAAATAGTGTATTGCATTCTTATTTTCAGTGGAGAGCAACAGGAAGAGACTTATTTGATTTAGTATGTCGCACAATAGGTCTTCGAGAAACATGGTACTTTGGTCTTCAGTACGAAGATTCAAAAGGTTTCATATCATGGCTCAAATTAGACAAAAAAGGTTAGTCATAGTATTTTTAAATAGGTTATTACTGTGGGGCTGTAAAATATTCAGTTGATAACGTTTGCTTGTAGTTCAAGACCAAGGTGTTCCACAACAGTCAACAACCACATTCATGTTCCTTGCCAAATTTTATCCAGAAGATGTTGCAGAAGAGCTTGTTCAAGAAGTTACCCAGCATCTTTTCTACCTCCAAGTTAAACAAGCTATATTATCAATGGATATTTATTGCCCACCAGAGGCTTCTGTTTTATTAGCGTCATATGCTGTTCAAGCAAAGGTATTTTGTTAATGTACAAAATGAATTTAAGAAATTAATGATTTGAACTAATAATGTATGTTTCTCTCAGTATGGGGATTATGATGAGGCATCTTATCAACCAGGAATGCTCGCCAGTGAAGATTTACTGCCACAACGAGTCATTGATCAGTATCAAATGACCCCAGAGATGTGGGAAGATAGAATAAAAATTTGGTATGCTGATCATAAAACAATGTCCAGGGATGAAGCTGAAATGGAGTATTTGAAAGTTGCTCAGGATTTAGACATGTATGGTGTTAATTACTTTCCTATTAGTGTGAGTACATAATTTTCAATTTTTCTTTCACACCAAATCGTAAATACTTGTGAACGTGATCGTTCTAATCGTAGAACAAAAAGGAGACAAACTTGTGGTTAGGAGTGACAGCCTTGGGACTGAACATCTATGAAAAGGAGAACAAGCTAACACCAAAGACAACATTTGCGTGGTCGGAGATACGTCACATAAGTTTTGATGACAAGAAATTCATCATCAAGCCAGTGGACAAGTCGTCGCCAAACTTCGTCTTCTTCTCGCAGAAAGTGCGAATGAACAAACTGGTAAAGAAAAAATCCGGTGTTGGGCGCTGGGTGAAGGGTGGCTTACAGGTAGCTTTAGGTATGGACGAGCAAATTAGTGAACGAGCGACTCGCGCCTTATTTGTTAAGATCTTGGATCTGTGCATCGGCAATCACGACCTGTTCATGAGGAGGCGCAAACCTGACTCTATGGAGGTGCAGCAGATGAAGGCGCAAGCTAAGGAGGAAAAATCTCGGTAAATGATCCCGGACTCATTATCAATTTCACGTACATATACGTCCTTGTGTACGATATGTAGCTTATTTGTTTACTGCATCTGCGTGAGTATCGAATAATTTCCTGATTTGGAGTTACTCTTTTTTTCTACACTCTTATCGTTTACGTTTGCTAACGGTTAGTTTCCTGGCTTCATGATTATTATAACGACTTTTCTCTTCTGTTAAAACGTCAACCACTTATTTAGGCATGAATTGAAGCATGGTACACACTCTACTTTTAAAATTTGATGAATGATTGAATTTTAAGTATCTTATTTTAATTTCGTTGTGTAAAAAAGTTTTCGTCAAAATTGAGTGTGAAAAAACATTTGGTATTTATTGCTTTTAACCAATAATAACATTATCTAAGCATTAGAGGTATTTTATTTAGGCGGCAAATTGAAAGAAACAAGCTGGCACGAGAGAAACAGCTGAGAGAAGCTGCGGAAAGAGAAAAAGCAGCTATGGAGCAGAGACTAATGCAGTATCAAGAAGAAATACGTCTTGCTAATGAAGCTCTCGTGAGTTTTTTTACCTACACCTCATCCTTTAAAGTAACAAACTTTTAAAAAATATTCTACTCATTTATTAAAACCAGAGACGTTCGGAAGAAACGGCAGATCTTTTAGCGGAGAAAAGTCGAGTCGCCGAGGAAGAAGCAATGCTGCTAAGTCAAAAGGCATCGGAAGCCGAGCAGGAAGTAACACGAATCAGATTGAACAACATGAAAACTGAAGAAGAAAAAGTACATTTGGAGCAGAAAACTAGAGATGCTATTCGCCTTACAGAAATGCTGGTTCAAGAGTCCGAAAAACGAGCTTTAGAAGAGAAAAGATTGAAAGACGAGCTTTTACGCGCTCGTATCGCTGAAAAGGAAGCGAAGGAAAAGCTGCTTGAGTTTTTGAATAGAAATACTTATACCTCGGCTATTCCGGTGAAATTTATATTTATTTTTTTCAAAATTATTATTTACAACTTTTTCATTGTAGTATTGATTAATTTGTCCATTTACAGCCTGCTTCAAACCTTTTTCCTTCTACGCAAGTCTTACCTTCAGAATTACAAGCCGACTTACAAACACTCCATCTCGAGTCTGAGCCACTGACGACGGAAGTACACTGCTACGACTTGATCGCGGACGGAGACGTAGATCAATTATCTTTAGAAATTGAAAAAGAACGAGTGGATTACTATGAGAAGAGTAAACATCTCCAAGAGCAGTTACGTGAACTTCGATCGCAAATCGAAGTACTCAAAGTCGGCGAAAAGCAGTGTGAATTGGACCAATTACACGAGGAACAAGTACGCCTTGGTGAAAACAAATATAGCACACTGAAGAAAGTCAAATCGGGCTCGACCAAAGCTCGAGTCGCTTTCTTCGAGGAGTTGTAGTCTTCATTTTTCCTTTTTTTCATTCGATGTATTGTATTTTTTTAAGTAACCCAAGTGCTATCTGCAGTAATTCGTGTATTATACCGATAAATATTGTAAGACGCAGGCTGTGTGCCGTTGAGACGCCAAACTGCAAGTTGCTGAATTTTTTTTCGGCATGCTGTTCTTTTGACCGTAGGTGTTTAAGCTTTTTTTATACTAACTGTACCGGCTTGTCTACTTTTCTAAAAAAAAAGAAAAAAACGTTTACGCAGAGTAAAATGTGTATTTATTAGTCACGAGAAAATTTAACGTGATTAGCTTTTTTTAGAGACCGTTCTATTTAGAACCAATAAGCTTATATTTTTTAAATGGATTGTTTGTGCCTTGAAATTGATCAAAATACGCATATAAATCGACATTTTATTAAACACAAACGAGATATTTAATGCTTGTCTTATATGTACATGATTTTATATTGACAATATATTTTGTTATACTTTTGAAGAAGACAACTAAGAATGTCACGTGGTAAATATATAAAAGATGAAGTGTCTATCTGCGTGATAGACAATAGCTTTATATAAATTTTAAGTGCCTTATATCATCTCGTATAATTATACAACAGTCAATTTTACTCAATAAAGCTTATAAATTATGTACAGTATATATATGTATATATATATACACATATATATGTATATTTTCTTCTAATTGTATTTACATGACACCAACTTCTAAACCTCTATAACGATCTCTACTCCTTTTCGACTTTAACAATCATTAGCAAACAGAAAAGTAGAAAAATACACAATACTAAAATTATACTAATTTATTATCTAATCCCTTTGAATAAAAAAATATTTTATCTCTTAAAGATGTATTACTAAAAAACTAAAATCTATTTGGCTATCTCGAGTCATTGTATATAAAGCCTTATAAGATTATCATCATTGACAGGGTAACCAGTAACTGGGCATTTTCCATTTCTTCTAACTTCTCCTAATATACACTGATAACAGTATACAAAGCCTGAAGTACTAACTGCTGTATGGATCCTAGGTGGTCTTTTACAAATTGGACATATACCTTTATACGGCTTTGCAAATTCTGGAATCTAAAATCATTCATCATTTTTGTGACTTAACAAGAGGCAAAAATCATTTTTTGCAAGTTTACCTGTGGAGGTGGTGGAATAGGTAGTGTTGTAAAATTAAAGTTATAGTTATGTTCTTGATTCCACCATTGGAGGAACTGGAGGAAGAAGGCACTGACTTCTATAGAGCGTACAACTGATAATCGTAGAACTTCTAATCCATCACTTGCATTGAAATTTCTTGATCCTAATTTTTTAAGCAGTTCTGTTAAGCCAATCTCCTCATCATTATTTGCATATGTCAATGAAATTGACAATAGCCAAAGTGATAGTGTTGGATATTTTGAACGATTAGAAAGATATAGTAGATACTGATAAAAAGTAAGTATTTCTTTTATAGCACGAATAATTTTGAATCCTTGAACTATGCAACATTTCCATTTACTTTGTTGTGGCTGAAATTAAAGTTGTCTATTAACATTGCAATAAGTATTTATTAAACCTATTTGCAAGAATAGATTCTTACTGCATTAGGATCATTAATTTGAGTATCTAGATTTTCAATTTTCCTTTGTAAGTAAGGAAAGGCTGTTAAAATCACCAATGAAAGATATCGTCTTCTATTATCCAGATTCAATTGCCTTTCAGAATTTCTCAAAACTATCCGTTTCAAACCATAAAAGGTTTCAGAGAATGAAGCAGCTACAAGAAAAAACTTAAATTATAATAGAATTGATAAAATCAATTGAATAAATAGTATAAGGTTCAAAATAAGTGATATTAATTACAATAGTTTTTAAGATAATAATTTTGAAGTATGGCAACGAGAATCAAGTAAATCTCGTCAGACCATTGATAAAGCCATGTGTACTTGTCAGGGTTCACAGATGCACAAAACTGTAAGAAACGTTAATATTAATGAGACATATCCTTATCTGTAAAACTAATTACAAATTTTTAGTTACCGTTATAATCTTTTTAATAGCTGGCTCAAGTGTTGCGGCAAGTGATTTGTGAGCGGCAATCTCAAAAATTGATGGTTTCGCAAAAACTGTACCAGTAAGATGTGCTCCTCTTTCTGCCATAATTCTTCTATATTATTACTAACTGTATTGTACCAAACTTAATTTTAAGATTTCATGAATTTTGAATCAGTCATCGTATGTTTTCATTTATAAAAATGAAAACACAATTTTTTTGTCACCGTAGACCAATATAACCATGGAGATCATATAGTCTTCATGCCTATTGGGATCCGAAAAGTTCGCATCAGCGCTTCTGTTGGTGGAATCTGTAAGCCGAGTTATTAAGCTGCCTGCAAAATCGTTGTGAAAGTCCATGTTTATTTATGTAAGTAGTATTTCCATCATTCTCATTACACAGTTAAATTATGGTAAATGTTCTCAACAACGTTTATTCTGATGTGTGTCGAAATAGATCCATTAAAAAATTTCTAATGCTAATGCAATAAAAATATGAAAAAATTGATAATTATTTACTGTGTACCGATTGCTAAACAGGTATATATTGAGAAGCATTATGTTACTCACTCGTGAAGAATGGTTACAATTTGGAGGCTGCATAAAGTCTTCAAGGAATTTCATAAAAGGCCAGGAGTTGTATATGATGCAAAGCAGTTGTATGCATGATGTTTACGAGATTTTTACAATCAATATTTTATCTATACCCGTAATAAAAAGATCATTAGGATTAAAATGTTTGGAGCATACTTTCCACGTATGTTTAATATCTCTTATTATCTTCAAAGCTTTTATCCATTGATATCTCAAATTTACGTATTCCACTTTCCCGAAATAATTCACCCGATCATTTTTAAACAACGCGTTTGTGAAATTCTACGCTGCTGTATTAGTTTCCTGTATTATTTGACTGGCTTTTATCATTCATATTCTCTTGAAGATTGGAACCAATAATTTTTTGCACCTACTATGGCGTAAATGAACTTTTCTACGAGACCTGCAATTTTATCAAAGTTAGAACCTAGACGTTAACGGTCATGTATAGACTATTCATTATTGCTATATCTTTCTACATCACCGATATCTGTCTTGGTCTATTCTTTTTATTAGTACGTATTCTCGTTTCTCTAAAATCACACCAGATTCGCATCAACTATTGATCGTATGAAATTGTCAAGCGAAATCTAAGATTCCATAAGAATTTTTTGTACAATTATTCCTATGAAAGCTGATACTATTGCAAAATACGTGACTTCGATTATTAATGGATTTTTATAAAACTCCTATATGGCAATTCGTCGTCAAATTGGAGAAAATTACAGGTTTTTGGCCTTTTCAGAATAGAACCATGAATGTTTACATCTGCTTATTATACGTCATAATCGTCCATTCTTTTACTGTACCATTAGTACGCGATCTACATTCATTTAAAAATAGTATAAAATCACTTCTCCAATTGTTTTAATAATTTATGTAAAGTTCGTTAGATTGTGCCACGAATGGAAGAAAAATATTTCAATTGTCGTTGAGAACCTTGTGTCCATCATGCTTATATTCGGTACTTCGATCAAAGTATTGACAGCTTGTTCGTTCCAGAGGAGAGTAAGTCGTACTATTTAATTTTATTTGCGATGATTGATACTACATTGTATTCTAGAGAAAACAAATCTATTCTAAAATTATAAGACATTTGAAAAATCTTAAAGGAGAAGAGTTGAAAATAATGACAGATTATATTGAATCCGGATTGAAATTTACTTTGTCGTATATGGGTAATGAATTTGTTAATAAGTTATTGTTCACAATTTGGTAGGCAAGTTCTTCAAAATTATATACGAGATATTAATGTTTCAGCTACCGGTGGTGTGGCTTTAGTAATATATGATGGGCCGCCATTGTATAAAATGATTTTCAATATGTTTTTTGCCAATTCGACTGATAAAACTCTTCCTTATTATCTCGAATATGGCATTGATCACAATAAATATCACAATTACATAATTGCCCATATCATGACAATTGAAGTAAGTAGTATGATCGTCATATTTGCATACGATTTGTCATTCGTGATGATAGTGCATCATAACTGCGCTTTGTTCAACATAGTTGCGTAAGTTTATTTATGACTTAGATTCCAAATGCATTTCCCTTCCAAATGTTTTAATATTTTTAACTGATCTCATTTGAACACACGTGATGGTACATTATTTTCGACCAGAAGGAAATTCACATTGTAAGTTTTATTCAAGTACGTATTTTGCGTTTGTTTTAAATGCTGAGCGTAGACGACGATTGAAAAAGGCATTTGAAATTGCTGCAAAATATAGAAATAATCATCAAGATGTTTACGTGCATGATGAGGATAAAGCTCATAGTCTCCTAATTGTGGTTATTGATACTCATAACGAAGCTCTAGAGTACGTCTTTAACAACAGACACTAATATATGGTGCTACCAAATGCATTGATATTACTTTTATTTCAGATTAATCGCTTTTATCGATAATGCATACAATCTTTCTTGGCTCTTGAAACTTATTGATATAGTTATAAGTACAGGAGCTTTACTTTCTGTAGTAAGTATTAATTAATGTATGCAAATCCATTCGGATGCTATAATTCGTTCTTTTTAGTTGATCACAATTACAAACGGCGCGTCGGATTTCATCAGATATTTGGCATATCTTACATTTATATTGGTCCAATTTAATGTTGCATTCAATCGAGGTCAAGAAATTATTGATCTATCATATGCTGTATTTCAAACTTGGTAAGGAATTTTGAAGCGAATTATAACCTTTTTATAAGTTATATAACCAAATATTTTTCAAATTTTAGCTACAACGGCGAATGGGAAAAGTTTTCAAAAGATTCTGTTTTTCTGCTGCATATGATTATGATACGAAGTTCAAAATGTAGCAACTTGACAGCCGGAAAGTTATTTACGCTGTCCAATGAAATATATGGAAATGTAGGTATTACAAATTAATTTATTAATGAAATTAAACAATATAAAAATATGTATTTATTTAAGATGTTGAAAACTGCTTTCTCTTACTGCACTATGTTCAATTCGTTTATGAAGCAAGATGATCATGAATCATGAACAGGAAATATAGTGGATCTCGTAGATATGAATGAAACGATAAACATGAATCTAGAAATTTCACAGCACTTTGCTTTTTCGTTTATAGAATATTAAGCATTAATATCACCATATATTTCTAATCTCATGTCAAATTAATTCATGTCGTTTATGTGCATTCATTGAAGTATGTCAAAATAAAAATTAATATCAAAGTATCAAACCTAAATTATATTTAATTGCATTTGTAGATAACAATTTCATCTTCAATAGGTAAAAATTAAAATAATCATCATTAAAAAAATTATTAAAGTTTTCTGTAACATTTATCTATTTTACATTCAATTTTTAATAGCAAATATGGTACATATAATCGACAAACTTTTTGTGTAAGATGTGTAATTTCGTCAACGTTTAAACTTAGACCGTCACAATCAAGAATGGACTTTATTATTATTTCTATACCTTTCTATTTCGCTGACGCATCACCTTAGCTTATACTTTTATAAAATCGAAAAGTTTCTGAGTTTCTTTGAAAGATTCAATTTTTTTCTGTGCAGGATAATACGAAGCTCAAAGACTAACCACTTGACAGACAGAAAAAATTGTGCACTATTTAATAAAATATATGAAAATACAGATATTACAGCCAAATCAATTTCAAGCAATTAGTAAATATAAATTGCAGCTTTCCATTAAAAATGTTGAAAACTGCTTTCTTTTACTGTGCCGTATGTAGTTCCTTTTTCAACAAAAGCGATCGAAGGACATTTTCTTTGCCCAAAAATGAAATGACTAAATATTTTCAAAATAGCTTGTACATTCTTCGTGCATCGTAGTTTATATTTATTAATTAAAGTATATTAAAATAAAAATTGATGTTTTACAAAACGACTTATTTGGTTTTTTTTGAATCGATAATTTCTGCTTTCATAAATTTTATTTACCTTACTCAATCGTAATTTTAATTTTTCATTAAAAAACAGTTTGAAAATATATCTAGAATTAAAAAATATCGTAGATGCATTTTGTCTTGAAAAAAAGATAAAAACAAATTTATTTTATTTAAAAACCCCGCGGAATACTAAATAATTTTGGCACTGACCCATTTTTAAAAATTCGAATAAACAATTTCTTTATATACTTCACAAACTTTTCCAGAATACGTGTAAAATATAATAGAAGCTTAGACTCGCTTAGATCTTTGTACCACATATACCTTTGTTCGTACTTTAGTTGCTTAACCTTGAAGATTCGATTAAACAATTGTTCATACACTATGCTACGTAATTTCACGAACTTTTAGAATAACTCGTGTAATTCATGAAAGTTCAATATTATAAAATATATACCGTACTTTATACCGTACTGACATCTGTAATACAGAAATTGCCTTACTTCAGCACTGCTTTTTGTTAGTACATGTTTATGTTTTCTCAAAATCACTTCGTTTGTGAGTTTTCACAGTATTATATAAAATATCTTAATTTTGTTCATTTTGCAAGGTCAGAATTCAAATATAAATCGACCGTTGCTCCAATAAAGATACAAATTACTCTGATGATAATTAATATTAAAGACGTAGTAGATGTGATCTACATTAAAAATGGATTTCTATGAGACTAGGACATGGCAAACCGTCATTAAACTTGAAAAAAATGTTGTTTTTTGGCCTTTTCAAACAAGACTAAAGAATGGTTTAATCTGTTCGTTACTATTTACAATTTTTCTTTCTGGTACAGCGCCATTGGTAATTTTACATTTTTGTTAAAAAGAGTTACCAAATTTATTGATAATGGTTCAAATTTTTAATTTGTTGAATAATTCATATATGTGAAGGCAATCAGGTTATTTCACGAATGGAGTGTTGACGTTTACATTGTCGTTGAAAACCTTGTTTGTGTCATGCTTCTATTTGGTACTTCTGTTAAACTATTGGCAACTTATTCTTTCCAGAGAAGAGTGAGTTGTACCATCATTGTTAATTTACATTGAAAAAAATGTTGATTTCTTGCTATATTTTAGAGAAGTATAGTCTATTCTCAAATAATAAAGCATCTAAAAAAACTGCACAAAGATGAGTTTAAATTAATGACAGATTATCTTGAATACGGATTCAAGTTCATCTTAGTGTACATGGGTAAGAGACTAAGCTTTAATCATTCCTTATTTGAAAATTCACGACTGATACAACACATCTACGATTATATATACAAAAAGGTTTTTATAGCTTTAGGTATTCTATCTGTGTCAACACTGAATGCTCCGTCCATATTCACAATGATTTCCAATTTATTTTTTGGAAGTACTATGACTGACAAGCAACTTCCTTACTATCTTGAATATGGCATTGATCACAATAAATACTACAATTATATAATTATTCATATCGTCATATGTGAGTTATGTAATGGCATCGTAATATTTGTACACGACTTATCATTTGTCATAGTAGTACAACACACTTGTGCCTTGCTTACCATTACCAAGTATGTTTACACATTTTGTAATAAAAAATGTTTCAGCTTTGTTCACGTTCGCTTATTTATAATACTAAATTTTAAACGTAGACGTCGTTTGACAAAAGCGTTGGATGTTGCTGTAAGATATAGGGATAGTCAAAGCACTTCTACATCAGACGAAGCCCGCCGTCTAATGATTGTGGTTATCGATATCCACGATGAAGCTCTTCAGTAAGAATTTGATAATCATGTAGTGATTAAATATCATACTGTTGTTTACATTACTATTGTTTTGTTGCAGATTGATTGATCGTATAGACGACGCTTATCATCTTTCCTGGTTTTTGAAACTTATTGAAACAGTCATTGGATCAGGAGGCTTACTTTCAATAGTAAGTATCGATGAGTGTGAGTCTGTCAAAATTGGTTCGACCCTATGCTTCATTTTTTAGGTGATTGCCAGATCAACAGATGCGTGGGATTTCATCAGATACGCGATATACCTTATATTCACATTAGTCCAGTTTAACGTTGCATTCAATCGAGGTCAAGCCGTCATTGATCTTTCATCCGCCGTATTTAAAGCTTGGTAAGTTATTTCAGGATAAAGTAGAAAACATTTTTTATGTGAATCTAACCGAATGTTCTAAAACTATAGTTGCGATTGTGAATGGGACAAGTTTTCGAAAGATTCCGTCTGTTGGCTGCGTATGATCATGACACGAAGTTCAAAAACTAGCTATCTGACAGGAGGGAAAGTTTTTATACTATCCAATGAAGTATATGGAAACGTGAGTATCATAATTTTATCTGTTTCTAAATACTGAAAATTTAAAAAAATCTATTTTGCTTTTAAGATGTTAAAAACTGCTTTCTCTTATGGTGCTGTTTTCAACTCTTTTGTGACAGACGATGATTAATTATGGTCAACACTTTTAGTAAACGAAATTCTTTATTTTCTTGATTAGAGTGAGTGAAACGATGCGTCTTCATAGTTCTTAAAAATACACTATAGTTATTAAAATAATCTATCATTCATCAGCATTTTTTTAAATATCAATACTTAATTTTTGAAGTTACAAGTTAAAACTGTTTTACAACTTTGGTTTTTGTAGATATACTAAATAAAAATCTTTATCCACTTAAGCTTGTACTAGCTTTTCTATCTAGATTACAAAATTGATTTTTATACATCAAGTAGTGAACATTATATTTGAGGGTAGGATAATTATATTTTAAATATATTTTGCAAAGTTATTTTTTACCTGTTATTTTTTATCTACTAGATTACATTTAATATGTAATGTATATATATATAGTCTTGTGATTTATTTATATACTCTGGCAAATAAATAAATAATTTAAATAAAAATACAGTCACAGTATCCTTTTTCGATGCATTGTCTTATTTAGCTTCTGTTACTCGTGAAAGATAAAATTTAGTTTATAATGTAAGAATACCGAAAAAAACAGTTCCTGTATTTTTTTCTAATATTCATAAGCATTTTTCGACAGTGTAAAAAATGAATTATAAGAAGAGAAAAAAAAACCAAAAGTCAAAATCATAGAATAAAAATTTTCAGTATTCTTCTAGAATCCAAAAAAATTCATTTTATTTTAAGGTTTACTCAAATACTACACTGACATGTAAAAATAGCAATATAAAAAGTAAAATAATAACAATAAAAATTTCTATCGATAAAAATAAATTCCGATAAAAATATTTCTACAATCAACATTGAATGGTTTGTACCTAGTTTTATTCTTAGCCCCGTCATCTCAATTTTGTCGAAACGATGCGAATACAGTTATATATGAAACTGCTGTTTTGACAATCTGCAAGCAACAATCAAGTTTTTCAAATGGATATTACAGGTACTAACAGCAGTATTAAAAAGAAATGTACCGTGAGATAATTTTCAAAGTTCAACAAAATCAATCCTCCAGCACTTAATAAAGATGGTTTCAGACATTTCAGCATGAAAAGTCCAAGTATTTTTTTCGTTTTTCCTTCAGTTTCATACCATTCATTGGTATATCTACAATATAATGACAACATTTATAACTTATATATTTAATATGAGTTTAAAAAATTATCATTTCGAAAGTTACGCATATTCCATGAGGATGACACTATGGTTGATGATTTTTTGACCCGGCCAGAATATCATGAATAGATGAACTAGTAAGCCAGAAAAGAAAAGAACAAATCTGAATGAGTTCATTGGATTCTCTTGAAAATATATAACCATCTGAAAAAATAATCTAAATGATTTTGTGAATCGATGTAATCTGCAATATTGAAGAATCTGTTGGAGCATACCAAAACGCAAAACAAAGGGAGAACTACGATATGCTCTAATGCCAAAACAAAGAAACAGGTAGAATAAGACCGTTCGATAGATTCCGTAAAACTGAAAAAAGAAAATTATATTAAATGTTCATAATAATAACTGATTCAACCAGGTACGTAAAATAATAAACCTTAGTGCTACTTGATGTAGTTTGATGGTGTTTACCAACCACTTGTAGGAATCATCTTGGCAATCGAAGGAATTTGTATGCACACTTTTTTTCAATTGTAACAGTCGATACCTATAAAAATGTATAATATTTTACAACTTTTATTATGTTTCAAACAATTTAAGAAGATCATCAATGGCCATACTTAACAATCGAATACAGAGCTAAGCAATGCTCGACAACGACAGTATACGTCGTATCACAGCCGATCGGAGCAATAATTATTGTAAACATACTTAAAACATCCCATATGTAAATTTCAACGTAATAATCATTTTTGTCGAAAATTAAAAATTCTGACTGAAATATATATTCGTACGGACGTGGCTCTGGGAGTGGATTTATTTTATTCAAAATTATAGGGATAACCGGCAAAGTTATGAAAACTAGGGTTGCAGATATTAAATACACTAGTATAAATAGTCGAATTAGGAAATTGTCGTATATTTAGAATTAGATATATTTGTGTCGAAACTGATTTACCTGTGTAAAGTATGGTGATCGTTCTACCTCTTTCAGAGTATTTTATAAGTATCTCTTTTTCTTCTTTACTTTCGATCATGATCCAATTGTCGGCAATACTACGATACACTGATTTCATCTTAAAAAAAATACACACTTAAAGAAATTTATTTGAAATTTGCTAAGCTAGCTTACTTCTTTGTCTGATATGCCGAGAGTAAATAGTTTCATAAAAGTTGCCATCATCACAAGAATAAAACTTAAGTGCTCCATCACCAGATCCCAATCGTCGATATGGATTGCCATCCCGATTATCTGTGTAATGTTGACGAAAAGTTGATTTAAAATAAGAATAATTAAAATAAATCTATAAAATTCGAAATAGTGTATACATACGTTTGGTATCATTAAAATGATAACTGAAACTAAAGCGAAAATTTTTAAAATTTTTGCTCGAGGATCGTAAGGCCAAAGACCAACACATCTCTGAAAGATTTTATTAATAAGAAAATAACGTCCATCGTAAATTTCCATAATCACTATCGGTTATTTGTTCAGTTTGTCACTGCAGTGTATACATGAAGTTGAAGACACAGGTCTTTGCAATAGCTATACTACAAAGTACTTGCAACGTACAATTGACTTTCTTTTTAAATACAGACAGATTTTTCAAGGGCAACCAACTACGATGATATTAAATTATTTGTTCACTAAATATATACGTGAAAGTAGTTTCAAACGTTTTTTAATATTCGTCATTCGTAGTTTTGAAATATTTGTCTTATGGATCTCCAATTTTTGGAATTTACAGATGATTGTTCAAACTTCATAGTACCAATTAATTATATTTATAAAGAACAAGTATTGTCGATGTTAGATTTGATATTCAACGAGAAAATAAAATAAATGAAGTGATGATAGATAAAATAAAAATAAAATAATATAAGAAATAAACAAAAAGTCTAGAAATTTGTAAAATCAATAAATGAAAAATTTAGGCATTGTAAATATATTAGTAACTGTAAAATATACATTTTTAGTTTGGAAGAATTTAGTATAATATACTTTGGCACCTTTTATTATAAAATAAGTCTTTTATTAATTGCGAAAGTGGTACATATATCTAGTACAAAAATCAATCAATCAGAATATAACAAACAAAATATAATTAAAGAAGTTCGCATCATATGTGTTATACATTGAACCTTCACGAACTTTTTTTGCTATAACTTACAATTTAGACAATATCACATACTCGAAACCTTGTTCTA
Organism: Phymastichus coffea; assembly: GCF_024137745.1. Taxonomy (NCBI): domain Eukaryota; kingdom Metazoa; phylum Arthropoda; class Insecta; order Hymenoptera; family Eulophidae; genus Phymastichus; species Phymastichus coffea. Next base: position 391,083 of record NW_026706907.1, on the reverse strand, counting down.
GAACGTGACACGTCTACCGAGTAAAGTTAATTCATTATATACACGCATTATAACTTTGACAAGCAATTCTTTGTATGCTATTTTATAAGATTTATATTCCGCACAAATGAAAGAAGTCGGTCGTCAAAAAATTGTAGTAATGATTAAAATTTTTTTTGAAATTTCATAATAAATAAATTTTTCTTCAATAATCTCACAGATTTGCATGATTTTGTTGTTAACTGAAGGTCATTTCCAAAGTAATTTTTTGTGTAGAACTCGAATTCGGAGTGAGAATTTATCCATCATGTCAGGTTTTTTTAGATATCCTAACTTAAAGAGGCAAAAAAGCCGGGGTTTTGGTATATTTGAGGTCCCGTACATCGTGAAAAAAATTTTTTTTTCTGAAAATGGGAAGAATATATTTAAGATTTAAGATATTTTTTTTTCATTGAGATATCGTTGATTGAAATTAAGTATTTTAGCAGTTTCGAAACAGCTTCTTTCCCGAATACGCACATATTATTTCAATTAACGATATCTTGATAAAAAAAAGATATCTCAAATCTTAAAAATAAATTTTAAAGAGTAAGAGTAGACCTTTCATATGATTTTCCCCGTTTTCGTATTTTTTTTTATTTTATATTTTCGAGGACTCTTGTTCCAACATGAAATGTATGGATTCAGATCATTGATTATTTTTAGATCTATTGTCTATTTTTTGAACTCCTGGTAGCAGTTAATATTTAGGGTTAATATATATTAACTTATTAAGTAATTAATTTTTATACATATATTTTACTAAATATTAATATCTTTAGTAAAATATACTAAACAAATTATATTAAATATTTACATATATATTACGAAATATTTTACTTTTCGTGTAAACACTTTGTTTGAATTCAATTAATATTTTGAAAAGGCTACATCTAAAATACCACTCACACCATAATACTTGTCAACATAATATTTTATGTCGGTATAATACATTTTAAGAAAAAGGCAGTTCTTTCTACTGAGAGATTGAATAATTTTTTGCATATTTGTAAACTCAGCTGCGTATAAGTGTCAGTACCAATTTGTTTAGAAAATATTTTAAGGGATTCAAATTTTCATTCATATACTAGTATACATTAACTTGTGAAGTAACTATAAGAGCCAATGTGCAAAATCCATAAATGATTTATTAGTCATTGATATAATCAACAATACATATTTGGTACGTCTGCCTAAAGTAATTACTCTATAAAAGTATCTAAAAAAACTATGTAATTGTACAAAATATTCTTAAAAAATCATTGGATATAAATTATTGTACTTCCGAATCTAAACCCGATAAGAAAACGTAAAATTACTCATAAAACTTGTACAGTATTATCCGTTCTCAGTCATTTATCACGAAAAAATTCCTAAAAAACATATTCAAAACAAAGGACAGCGAGATTTTTAATAAATGGCGTTCGAAGCGTCACCAGATCATAAAAGAAGCCCTCTTGTTACTTCGAGCCAAAGGATTCAAGCAGAGATTCGACAACACTCTGATAGCCTCGTCGCCTTCGGCGTCCTTGGCGTAAAGAGTTTTCCGCTTGCTACGAGAACTGTGCAAATTAATCGTCGCCGAGGCAACTTTACTTCGATGCGAACGTCTCGACGTCGACTTGGTCTGAGTGCTCCTAGAGGTCGAGTACGTGTTCTTAGTGAGCTTGGTGGGATAGGTAACGGCGAAATCGTGCGATCGTCCGGAGTTCTGAACGCTTCGAGTCTCCTTCACCGACGGCACGGACGGAGCTCGTCTTTTCGTCGGCGTCTTCTCTCTCGGCTGTTCGGATTTCGTCCTGACTTGACTGGGAAACGTCGGTGGCGCTCCACTTTGCATCCCCACCAGCGGCACTCCGAGGACTATTTTCCTCTTGCCCTCGTCTTTCGCCGCGTTACCGATGAGGTTCTTCTCGTAGACGCTGATTTTCGTGTTGACCAGGCCGGATCTTTCGACGGCCTTCAATGTGTCACTCTTCCTCTCCTCGCTGGCAGGCTGAGCTCTTGTCACCGACGAGTTCTCGATGAAATGGTAGTTCCCCTCTAGACTGCAGTCCAGGTCGACGTTCACTTCCATATTTCTTCGCCGTCTCCGCCTCCTTCTCGCCTGATTCGACTTGATCGTCGCGATGCTCATGCTCTTTCGCGACTTGCTCGCCGAGAGCTTCGGTAACGGTTTGATCAGCATCGTGCGTTCGGGAGCCTTGGCAAAGTACCGCTCGAGGTCGTCGCTTGGAACGTCTATCGGGTTGCCCCAAAGCTTGTAGTCGACCGCTGCGGGCATCGCGCTCGCTTCTCTCTCGCTGTCCTCGAGCCACCTTCAAGACTTGCCGGCGAACGTGCTGTTTGTCATCGTCAGCCGGTTCTCCATGCTCTGCCGACTCAGCCCTGCCATTCGCGATCGTCCGTGTGTTACTTTTCAATGAAACAAGACCGTCCATAAGCGAGCCACACTTACCGTAATCGTGATCGTTCTCGTGAAATGGCCTGAGCGTCTGGGTGGAAGTAAACGTAGACGTTTGCGCTTGCTTGGGCTTGCGCTGGCGTTTCCTTAGCCTCGAGCAAGCGAGCAAAGTGCTCAGCAGAGCGAAAAGCTCGATTAATACCACGCTCAAGCCTATCGCTAGGAGAATCAAAGCTTGCTCCTGCATCCAATTCTCGATCATATCCAGGCAGCCCTGCAATAGAGAACGCCATTTTGGACTGCGTATAACTGAGCGCTGACACCTTATATGATTAGTCGTCGTTGTTTTCATTGGAAAACATAAAAGATAAATAATAGATAATAGTTAAAGCACAATCATTCGTCAACTCACAACGCTATGTCGCGCGAGTTGATGCTCAGCCGGATTGAGCGCCTGGCAGAGCGTCACGTTCCTCGGGTCGGGGTTCAGAAAGCCGTCCTGCTCGCGCGCATTGTTGAGGGCGCAGCAGCTCAGGGGCACGACGAGCTCGCGTCTGCCGAGCTCCTGAAGTCGCCACCACGAGGTCCCGTAATTGCTGCTCCCGTTAACGCCGCAACACGAGAACTGCGTATCGCATAATAGAAAAGTGCACTCGTGAGTTGCCTCTTCGCTTTATCTGCGACTGCATATCTTGCCGCGGCAACGCTCGCTTGGCTTTGTAGCTCAGTAGGGATCGCGACTTAACGCTTCGCATGTGCGTGCGTTCACGTTCGCACGATTCTATATCTTTCAGATATATAGCTCGAATGGAAGCTAGGAGATGTTGTTTTTTAATTGGCGCCGCGCAGAGGAGAAACACTTTCGTAAAAAGCCAATCGAGCGTCACGCTAATGGTACTGGGTCATCGATGCAATTACAGCAGTTTGCGCGAGATCGAGAGCTGCGGTGAACTGTTCGCGGCCCGGAAGGGCGTAGCTGCGTTGTAGGGCCCGCATCAGCCGTGGCGGCCGCACGTCGACCCCCAACAGGTGTGGCCAGAACACCACTACCAGGCACAAGGCGGATTTGCCGATCAGCAGTAGCACTATTATCGTTACGTACTGCAACACACAATTTAAAACATCACATTTGAGTCGAACACAATGTTTTGAGCGACGGTTCGTAGATTGGAAAAATACCTATAGATCTATGATCAGAAGGCTAATGAACTCCGCTATGATTTTAGTATTCGTTATAACTGTTTCTCTTGCAATACAGATGTAGAAAGCATCATTATGATTGTTTGTACTTTATCAATTATGGCTATTGGTCCCATTATCCGCTATGTATAGTAGTACAATATAAAAACCGTAATTATTCAAACGATTGAACTTATACGATACTATAACTTTCTTAGCCTTATGAATATTTTCAATAACTTCATAATTTTTTCTGAACTTTAATAATACTTTGGATAACGATTATACACAACTTTGAATCTTGAGAATTGTTAACATTTTACTGACGCAGTGCATCAAGTTAAATTGTACGCTTTTTATTCAATCGCAATGTGAGTAGTTTAAAAAATGTATAAATAATAAAAACTGGATTTTCAAAAACAGAAATTTTAAGCATTAATCAAATCTGTATATCTTTTGCAGGCATTGAGTTACGATATAGCGAATTACTGTTTTAATTTTTTTACTATTTATCATTGAATCCATAATGGCTTAACAATCACATGAAAATTGTAATAAGCATTCGAAGCTGAATTTTCAAAATAACTACATTTTTAAATATTTTTCCAATTTAAACTCCATTTGTCAATCAGACTTGATGGTTGAAAATCTGTATACTTTGAAAAGTATTAAAGGCCTTAAAGAATATGAAGTTCGTTCCGGAACTCTCAGACTCAAAGTTTGGCAAACTTGTAAAGTTTTTGACACATTTCATGACACGACATATCGACCAAGAAATTCACTCAGGTCAACGCTTCAAAAGAAGACTCAAGATAACGATCGGAGTGAAATCGCAATCTAATTTTCAATAAAAAAAGAAAACAATGAAAAAAAAAAGAAAGGAAGGAAGCGAGCGTGACAAATATACGCATATACGCATAGACAGCGGTTATGAAACCGATGCTTACATAGAGGCGACAGGTGGCAGTAGGCCGTTTCCGTCGCGTCGTCGTAGGAATGCTTTCCCCCCTCCATTATTTTGAAATTAAAGCGAGAGGGAGTATTTTCGTTCATTACATGCATCGCGTACGCGTGCGTATCCATGCACTTATAGCTTCGTACAGCTTTCTAAGGGGAATGCCGCGCACCTATGCATTGCGCTAGTTGTGCTCGATCGATTGCAGTGAATTTTCCTTGCGCGCCTTTTGTCCATGGAAATAGTGTCATGGGATGTATCATTCGCGTATAATTTATACCCACGAAGGATCGCATTGAGAGAACAAAATATTTGCGATTTCTTAGAACGACGACATCAACGAAAAGGCGAAATGATTTTGCTCTTTGCCCGACGAGAAATATATTCAAGTAAAAGCGATATACTTACAGAAGCTGTAATACAGCAATTGTAAAGACACGAAGCCCAGCATCCGAGGATGCCTGTGACCGAGATGAGAAAGCCAATCGCAACGACGACGAGGGCCACGTAATAGAACAACGGCTGCTCGGGATGGTTGTCACTCGAGCCCAATAATCGTGACAGGAGTACTCGATCGCTGTCTGCTAGGAGAAGTGCCCCTAATGACATCAGCACGAAACCCGACATCTGAAAGCGAGACGAAACACCTTTGTCACGCAAATCACTTGCCGTTGTCATTCTTTCGGCATTCGCAATTCCGTTGATTGCGAAAGTGGAACTTTTTATGAAAGAAATTCAAGGAAGCTCTGCACGAGTCATGTTTCCAGCTGTTTTAACAAAAGCGAACGAGAAGTATGCTCGGGCAATCGAAGAGATTCAATCAAAAGAATCGGATGAGCAATTTCTCGTCTCACGACCATCGGCGCGCCGACCGCCGCGTTCATCCGCAACAATCACGTTAAGAAAAAATAAAAGACTCACCAGAAACACAACATTAGAGCAGCACATAAAGGTCCTCGAAAGACCCAACCTCTTTTTCTCGCGCATCCTGCTCGACGTGCAAAAGCCAAAAGAAGAGTCTCACTCGCACTGGAAACTCTCATTCAGCCGGCGATACTTGATCGCGCTCATGCCCGCGCAGCCCGAACGCAAGACGAAAAGCTCCGCGAGGATATCGACGCAGAGGACACGCGTTAACGAGATCCACTGTGGGAATGCCGTATCGTAAAATTCGTAGAGTCGGTTTTTGAGTGGCGTTCCTCATGCGAGACGCGCGAGCACGCGGCAGGGGGGCAAAACAACAACGGAAGGAAGTGAGTATATACCGACTGTCTCTATCTCTCTCTTTCTCTCTTCCCCACCTGCGCGATTTCCTCGTCCGGAATCGCGGAAGAGAGCTTATGTCGCTCTTTTTTTAGGCTCTCCTGTTCTTTTCCCCCCTCTTTATTTTTCCCGAGCTAGTTGCATTCGCAGGCATCGCTTGCGCTTTGGGAAAAAAAATAATGCAGTTCAATGCGATGCTTTAGTTTCGTTCGGCAAAACGACTCTTCACGCTCTTTTGTTACGACTGGTATCCTTTTCACAAGAGGTTTGACTTTGGTAATAAATCACTGTCCTCATATTCACAGGAACACATTTTTCAGCGCAAGGTCAGTTAATGGCAGTAAGCTTACGCAGCTTCAAGCGTGCGATAAATCACAAAATTGCAGCTTAAGAAACATAAACAACAAGGCGGTCATTTGATACTCATCAGTTTATTCGCCATTACAAATCAACTTACAATACAATTCGTCGGGCACGTCTCAACAATTGACGGCTGCGCTCGTAACAAGCGGCGCTATCATAGAATACACAATAGCCTGTAACTGCGAATAATAACGCGTAAAAATCTAATCGATGCCTGTTAAGCCGCGTGCCCAGCCAGCTTATCTCCTCTCCCCTCGCATGCCCCGCGAGGATAATTAGGCCACGAGCGCGATGCCCGTGAGCCGTGATGCGCGCACATCGACTTAATTAGCGCGTAGCGCTTAAAAGTCTAATTTATGCTTGCTTGAACCGCTACTGCAGACGACTTGTTCGTCTTGCTCGCGCTGCGCGCTGTCGCCGAATTCTGGTGGCAAGTGAAGTACCTGTTGATGATAAATAATAATTAGTCAATTATGGCTTGGTGACGTTTGTTTTCTTTTTTTCTTTTGAGGGAGACATTTGTGACTTTTCGATTCTTGTAATTTTCAGTTTAACTGTCAAAACTGATTACGACAACTACTATTTATAGCAATTTAGGAAACTGTTACGAGGATAAACTACGGAAAAAATTGATGATTGAGATAAATAGCTCACTATTAATTAATGATGTGCGAAGTTGGAGATATGTAAAAAATTTTGATTCGATATCGGTTTTTAGTATTTATTACGGTAAAAAATGAGAAATGCTCGCTAATAGTTGTGCCAAAGAAAATTCTCAACGATCAGATTTCTTATTTCTAAAAAAATCATCTTAATTGTAAAAAATTGATATGAGTAAATTGATATACCAAATTTGTTTGCTGTTTCAAATTTTCCAATAAAAATCATGTAACACAAAGATTATTAGAGATAATTTATCACAGGCAATTATCGCATAAATGATAAAAGTTGATTATATACATGACAAAGCGATGACGGTCAACTATTAAAAAATGTTTTGTGAGATTATTATAATCGAAATAGACCAGTATATTTTTATGGCTTTTTTTACAATAATAGCAACTTTTTTTATTTAGTTAAGTTAGTTTCAGAAAATAAACTTAACGAGTTGTTTAGAAATACTCTTACTTATAATAATTTTAATAATCTTCAATATAATGACGTATTACAATAATGACAATAAAAGCATAGTTACACTAAAAATGACAAAAGTATTCTTATCAATATAACTTTTAGGTGATATGTTGTGACTGAAAAACCCTATCGGGAAATAAATATGTTTATTGTTTTAGATTTATCAAAAAAGTTCTATAACTGTAAATTCATCACAGGTGATTATTGCATAAGTTTAAAAAGTTAATAGCATAAGTGGCGGAACTGACGATTGGTTATTAAAAGATATTCATCAGCACAGTGGGATTGATGCGCGCGCGCGCGCGTAAGTCTGTTTCTCTTTTTTTTTTTGTTTAACACAGCGATTTTATCTCGTTTCTGATTGAGGAAAACTTTACGACTTATTCGTAGCCTATAAAAAGAATCACATTAAGAAAATATTAGTATACTGAACAAAACAGAACGATCAGCAACAAGGAAAATGTTTGCAAAGTATTTGTTCGCGTTCACACTGGTAATGCTATGTTTAGCATTGACTTTTGGAGAAGAAGGTATATTTCATAATTTTAGATGTTAAATTAAAATTAAAATTAATAGATCATTATTAATTTATTTTTAGTGTCGGTAAAATATCAAAAATGCATCGCTGACTGCGAACGTAAGTTATTTTATTTTTAAATTAAATATATTACTTTTACAATACTAAATGTATATATGATAACAGGTAAAAATGAAGAAATTGCAAAAAATATGAGGTATGTAAGTTTTTAAATGCCGAATATTTTTATTTACATCACATTATATTATAAAATTACTTTTGTTTTATAATATGCAATATATAATTTGAGATTCTTCATTATATTAAATTGAATTAATTATATATCTTGATAGTTCTTCGTTTGTAGAAAAATATTTAGATAAACTCTTATTAATTTTATAAAACATACAATGAAAATTGCAAAATCTTAAGATGCATCATTAGCTTATGAGACGCAATTGAAGGATAGTTAAACATTAAAAATCATTCTCTGAAATTTTTTAGCCAATCTTTCGCCCGAACTCGCCGCGCGATATGGTGTCATGGCGTTTGCAGCAAACAGGATTAATCAAGCTTCACGTTCTTAAAATTAAATATACATTTGACGATGCGGTATAAAAGAATTTACATTAATTAATAAAAGTATTTGATAAAACATTATGAATTATTTCAATAATATTTCCTTAAATTAACTATATTCTACAGTCATGCAATGTAACTAATTATTACTCAATCATTATTAAATTTATAAGTGGAGATATTCCATTTAAAAAAATTAACGTTCACTAAAAACTAGTGATAATTTTTAAACAGTAAAACTGGAAATGTCTAAGGTTATTCTGAAAAAGAAGGGTATTCTGGAGGAGGGTTTCATAAGTTTAAATCATCACTTACCTCTATCAAAAACTTTTTTCTTCGTAATTTGAAAGCTAAATCAGAATAAAGAACATCCTGGTGTATTAGAGTATTAAAAGCAGGCAGCTTTTTTACGTGCAGAAGACCATGATAGTCCTTGAAAATGGGATTAGCTTCTTTTGATGATCCAGCAAAAGACTCTAAACCAACAACTATATCAGACAAATGTTCTACTCTTTGTACTACATCACTCTGAAAACCATCATATATAAGTTTAGTTAAAAAATTAATTGTATAAACTATAACAAAGAGTGATATAATACTCACCATTTCATCAAAATTAAGTGTAGGTACTGTGATCATGGCAACTGTAAAAGATTCTCTCAATAAAGCTCTCAACATGTATAAAAATTTCAATAAGTCCTTTTGGGTTTGATCCTCTGAATCGCTCAGCCAGAGTCTAGATCCTAAAGACTGAATGGCTATCCTTAAAATATTTCTTTTCTCTGGAGTTTGTGAAACTAGAAATTGTCCACTTGTGATAGCTTTTTCTATGCTCAACAGTAGGTCCATATAACCAGTATTTTCAAAAATACTGTGTTGGCATTGAACATTCTCTCCATCCCACAATTCTACATTAGCTTTGTTTAAGGTATCTTCACTCATTCTCTTAGTTAGATCATAGTAATGACCAAAAACAGAACTATCTTTTGGACCAGAATCAAATATTTTCATATTCTGATAACGCCAAGCAATTTTCATCTCCTCGTCTTTAATTGAACTTTCTTTTAGTGTATGAGATTCTTCTTCGACTGCTGGCAATTCAGATACAATTTCAGATGGCAATGTTTCTTGAGTAGCAACAAAAACCAAATGATTATTTACAATTCCTTCGGCTATAAAATATTTATACATAACTTTGGAGTAAGTAGAGTAAGTATCTTCCTCTGAAAAATAAAAAAAATATATAATACTGACCTTAAACAGAATTTATGCACATTTTAATTACCTATTAAGAGAATTGATCCTATTGGTAGACCACCTCCTGTAATAAAAATAACATTAATTTACATGTGTATTAATCATAGATATAAAAATCTTTGTTTACATAAAATTGTAGGATATATACTCACCGATAAAATGATCAAGAGATGGAATACCTGAAGAAATCAGAAGTTGAGCATTTCTTGTTGTAGGTTTTGTTCCAGGAATGTTGGGCAATTGGGTTTTTGCAATAGTAATGTTAGAAGACATTTTTTTAAGGATTCTATGTAACTGTTAGCAATTATAAGTTATTTAATAACATTAATTAGTTAGCACTGTCGTCTGCACCATTCATTTTTTACAGTATTGTCTATCGCCAAATTTGAAATGATTTCATAGCAGTAATTAGATTTTTATAATAAATGGTAAGTTGATTGATCTATTTTTACAAAGCGCATGTTCAACAACACTTGTAACCTGTATTCACTGTTAATGTTTCCGTATTTTTGCCAGTAAATAATTATTGAACTCACGTAACTTGTTAATAGTGTACTACTAGTAACAATGCATCGCCAAAAGCAATTCAAATAAGTGCTAGTAAGAATTACCACTGTAAACTGAAAAAAAAGAAGCATAATAGCCAGGTGGCCGGTTAAGTGGAGAAAGAGTGGGGCTGGCAGAGTGGGAATAGGAGGAAACATATATTATATATAATACACATAACACACAAAGCAACCAAGGTGTCAGCTGGTCGTGATGTGTATACATTTTTCAAGCGGCTCATTCGACTGGAAACACGTGCGTTGGTTAACACTAAGCTCTTTGCTTGAATTTATTGAACAATCATTCATCGCACCATGGGCAACGTGTTAGCAACCAGATTCAATGCATAACAAACGGTAATACAACGACTTCTGTCATTATTTTTTTGTAGTAACGTAGTTTAGTAATTGAAAATGGCAAGTTCACGTTGCAATCTCGAGTGAAATTTATATACATAGCGATATAATAATGTTAAGTTTTTCAAAGTTTTATTTTGTTACAGCTATCAAGAAAGTCTTCAACCACTATCCTATCAAAAAAAAAATCTTTTGCCAAATTTGAGCTTACTGAAGAACAAAAAGCTGACATCAAAGAAGCATTTGATCTTTTTGACCCAGATGGTACTGGTAAAATTGCAACAAGAGAGTTGAAGGTAGCCATTCGAGCCCTTGGCTTTGAACCTTCAAGAGAAGAAATTAGAAAATTGATTGTAAGCGTTGATCCTGATGGTCTTGGAAAGATATCGTTTGAAGAATTTCTTGACCTCATGTCGACCAAAATGGCAGAAAAGGATTCTAAAGAGGAAGTGTTAAAAGCTTTCCGCTTGTTTGATGATGATGGAACTGGGAAAATTACCTTCAAAAAGTTAAAGCGTGTTGCTAAGGAGCTAGGAGAAAATTTGACTGATGAAGAGTTGCAGGAGATGATTGATGAAGCTGATCGAGATGGTGATGGGGAAATTTCACAAGAAGAGTTTCTCAGAATTATGAAGAAAACTTGTTTGTATTGAGGAATATTTATTTATTTATTAAATTGATATTTTTATTTATTCAAGTCGTATAGTTATAAAAGGTTATGTCATCAAAATTTCTCAATGAATACATATGATTTTTGTGAAGATGTAATATTAATTTATAATACAGATAATAATAATTTAAAATATATCTTTCTAAAAAAAATTTGTAATTACATAGTGAAATATTATTTTTACCAATATCCATATTTCTCCTTTATTATATATTTCTTGATTGTTATTTTCTAGATAATATTACATAAAACAATAGAAACTGTTTTGTTTAAGCAGTTAGATGTAATGATGTAATGATTTGTTTAATTATAAGCTTTTTATGAATATAAAAAATATTAAATCTTAATTACAGTCTAATACCTAAAAAATAATGGAATATTAGCTGGACTTGTTCTTTTTCATTGTTGTAACTGCTGCTGCTATTAACTTTCTCACTTGTTCTCCACGAGTTCTAGCTTTTGATATACATTTACACAATAAATTTTGAGATATTGGAACACCACCAGATTTATGTACAAAACATATTTGTTTTTCATTGAATGCTATGGTAATTGTGCTTAAACAAAGTCGTTCTTCATCTTCTGTAGGATCAGTAATAAGCAGTTGACTGTAAATAGAAAAAATTATGGTGCTGTTTAAATATATTAAAATAATATATATATATATATATATATATATATATATATATATATATATTCAGACAGATTAATAACTTACTGTTCAAAAATAGCAAATGTGGAGCTTACTGCTAATTGTCTTAATGGAACATTTATTCTCTGTTGTGGAATGACTTTTATAGCTCCAGTTTCAACAGTATATTCAACAGTTGGCAGTGTCACTAGAATAAATATTTATTCATCAAAACAATTCAGAAGTATTAAAACAAGTTCATTATTTTAAATCTCTCAATAAAAATTTTACAAATTTGTAGTGCTGCTATCAAAGATCCAACACATGCATCTATTACTGAACCATCATAATCTATGCAAATAAGATCACAGTACAAAACCCACACAAGTTTGTCTTTATGAATGCAAAGATCCTTCAAGTCTATAGCTTCAGAATTCACTAAGATTCTTTCCAAGAGTTTTGACAAACACTGAGCTTCTACACCAGGTGGTCCAGGACGAAATTTTGGAGATGACAATGGTGTCAGCTCAACATTTGGGACAATGTAACCATACTCAGGTATTTCAGCTTTTGGAGTCCCTAGTTCCTAATAGAAAAATTGTTTAATTTCAAATATCCAATAAAACCAATACTTATAATTATTACTATACAATAACAGAACTTACAGCTTTTATGCCACATACAACAGATGTATTACCGATTTTAAATACTGCTGAGCTATCTGCTTGTGTAATTGATCCAACATTAACACTTACTGGACGAAACGCAGTAAAGTCTCTGCCATCTGGTCTTACACTTGAAGCCTGTAAATAAATAAAAATTTTATTTATCACTATTAAATAAAACTCTTAAATAATACTTACAAAATGATCACGGAGATATTTTGCTGGGTGAATCGTTCTGCAAGAAATTAAATTTGTTAATGTTCTCTAAATACATAAATAATAAATAAAACATAGTTATTACTTGAACTGCGTCTCCATTGTTCAAATTAAAAAAATCCCAGTCACAATAAACTTTACTAAATACTCAAAAGCATGGTTTCGCTTATTGTTTACAAAAAATAAGGTTACAAAATAACATGCGCCCGCCGGCGAAACCACACCACGCGCGCTTTTGTCGATTCTCGTAGTAGCATGTATACGCTATGTGAATACAGACCAATCCAGAAAAATGGCAGCAGCGATGAGATTGCAGCGTGTAATTCGACTCGGGAAAACCTTTCTTTTCCCTCCAGTAACAAAAGTCAACAAATTGTACAGTCAACACTCATTAACTAGGTATAGGCAAAATGTATCAGGTATGTAAATATTGATTTATATCTTTTACTTTCGTTTGTAGTTGCATTTATGTTATGTTATAGGGTTATATGAATATTTGTGAGCCTATCGTTCTCTCTATAATATTCTAGAAATGTTCGGAATATAGTTAATTACAATGCAGTATTGACATTTTTTGATAGAATATTCTATTTTCAAAATTTTTCATTAATTTTCTTGATATTATTCATTATCATGAGTTACATTAAGAATATTAAGAATAAATATTTCATCATCTTTTATAAAAACCAGCATATAGTTGTACAATTTCAAAGCAATTGACATTTACTAATAATTTTTTACCTTCAGAAGCACTATTGAACAAGCAAGTGAGATTTATTTCTTCACAAGTAGAACCAAAAAATGAAACAGAGTCGGAAGATCATACTATTATTAAGGATACTGAGAAAGCTATAGGTAACTTATCTGTTTAGATAATCATTAATTTTTATAAATAAGTTATATAAAATGATTTATTTTTTCTTTCAGGTGAAACTTCTAAACATGAATTCCAGTCTGAAACACGCATGCTGTTAAATATTGTAGCAAAGTCTCTATACTCTGATAAAGAGGTAAGATTTTTACATATATAACTGCTATTTTTAATATTTTGATTGAGCATCAATTACTATTTATTTTATTATTTAGGTATTTATTCGAGAGCTTATTTCTAATTCAAGTGATGCCCTAGAAAAGTTAAGATATTTGAGAACAGCAGAGAACTTGTCTGTTGAAGAAGGTGGAGATAGAAGTTTAGAAATTCATATTGCCACAGATAAACAAAATCGCACAATTACTATTCAAGATACTGGCATTGGAATGAATCGAGAAGATTTGATTTCAAATTTGGGAACCATTGCTCGTTCTGGATCAAAAGTAAATATTTTGAAACTTTTAGATTTGTTAAATGTGATTGTGAGTTTATAAGTCATTAATTTTTCTTACAGGCCTTCTTAGAGCAGTTAAAAGATAAAAAAGGAGCAGATGAAGCATCTAATATTATTGGTCAATTTGGGGTAGGATTTTACAGTGCTTTCATGGTAGCTGACAAAGTTGAAGTCTTCACTAAGTCATACAAAAAAGATTCAGAAGGTCTCTACTGGGTTTCTGATGGGTAAGTTTTAATTAATTTTGACTATTTCAGGTCTCTTTTAGTAATGGGCATAAATAACATATTTATTAATAATAGATCTGGCTCATATGAAATTTCAAATGCTGAGGGCGTTCAGCCTGGTACCAAAATTGTGATTCATTTACGTTCTGACAGTCGCGAGTTCAGTGACGACGAAGTCATCAGTGGTAAATTTCGTGATAATTTCAATAATCAATATTTAATAGCTCAATTATCAAATATTAATTTTAATAATGTAATTTAATTGATTATGATTTAATTATGCGATTTAATGGGTTAAAAATTTCTTTAGAATTTATTTCTGATATTTTTACTTCCATAGACATTATTCAAAAGTATAGTAATTTTGTTGGAAGCCCCATTTTCGTCAATGGAAAGCGAGCGAACACTTTACAAGCGTTATGGATGATGGACACGAAAGATGTAACAATTGAACAGCACACACAGTTTTACCGTTTCATTGGCAACTGTCACGACGAACCAAGATTCACACTTCATTACTCAACCGACGTTCCTATAAGCATACGAGCGCTTTTATATTTTCCTGAAGCCAAACCGGGTCTTTTTGATTTAGCCAGAGATTCCACCATTGGAGTTTCACTTTACAGTCGTAAAGTGCTGATTCAAAATAAGGCTGAAGATATTTTACCGAAATTTCTTAGATTTGTTAAAGGAGTTGTTGACTCCGAAGATATTCCATTGAATCTTAGTAGAGAATTGCTGCAAAACAGCACTTTGATAGCGTAAGATTAGTTGATTAAATATCTATCTGAAAACTTTGACTGGTTATAAACGTTTAATGTATTCTTAGGAAATTGAGGAGTGTTTTAACGTCTCGTATTATAAGATTTTTGCAAGATCAGGCCAAGAAGAATCCAGAAGAGTATTTGAAATTCTATACAGATTATGGCACTTTTTTTAAAGAAGGAATTATTACAAGCACAGATGATACTGGAAAGGTACATAGAAATCTAAATGAATTTCTAAATAAATTAAAGAAAGTAATGTTTATTTTTTATGTATAAAAAAAATTTTAGTTTAGAACTAGTCACATAATGAGTTGACGTAAATTAAGTAATGAATTTAATATTTACAAACTGAAAGTTTTTATTTGTGATTATTAACCTACTTTAGTGGTTTTAATGCAAGATAACTTTTATTTACGCTAATTTTATTTTTATTTTACAGGAAGAAATTGCCAAACTTTTGAGATACGAAAGTTCCAACAAACATCCAGGTGATGTGCTTAGCCTTCCTGAATATTGCGAAAGACTTGCGAAGGAGCAAAAATATATTTACTATCTATCTGCTCCTAAGTATGTACTTTCTTTTTACTATTTTGCATGCAAACAATATTTGTTGCTTAACTTGTGTTTTTTTCTGATTATAGTCGAACTTTGGCTGAACAATCACCTTATTACGAATCATTTAAAAAACGTAACTTGGAAGTTTTGTTCTGTTATGAATCGTATGATGAGCTTGTTTTGATGCACCTACATCGATTCAAATCCTATGACATTATATCCGTTGAAAAAGACATGCACGAAGACGCAATGAAACAAGACAAAGAAAAGACAGGTAAAAAATTTTTAGTTATATTTTATTTGATTATTTATTTCTGCAATTTAATTTTTTTGTCTGTCTAGCTTTAATCAATGAAGATGAAATCAAAGATCTTACTAATTACATGAAAAGAATTTTGAAAAGTAAAGCTCACGACGTCAAAGTAACTGATCGCTTGGAATCTCATCCCTGTGTTGTTACCGTTCAAGATATGGCAGCAGCCCGGCACTTCATTCGTACGAAAAGCCATCAATTTGACGATCAAATGCGTTACAGTCTTCTGCAGCCTAGATTAGAAATCAATCCAAACCATCCGCTGATAAAAAAACTTCTAAAATTGAAAACTTCTGATGAAGAGATTGCTAAGCTGTTGACTGACCAGGTAGTTTTTTAAAATCCGTCGTCTAGTCACCATTATATTTTCGTCATACGATTTAATGAATTGAAAATTGTTTCAGCTCTTCACGGGAGCAATGATCAATGCTGGTTTGGTAGAGGATTCACGAGGTCTACTGTTATCAATGAATCAACTGTTGACTTTAATTTTCGAGAAACAAAAAGATTAAATTACTTAAATAGTTATATTTAAACAAGTAAGCTTAACATACGTTTCATTTGTAAATATTTTATCAAGAAGTATAAATATAATTTTTTACATGAAACTTGTATTATAATATATGAAAAATTTCATAATTGGACTAGTATGACCAAATAAAATCTTGTTCTGTCGTTTAAAAAGTCATCTTATTATTTTTACTTTGTGCACTAAAAAGTTTTTTTGACAAGGAAAAAATATTAAAAATTATTTGAAAACTCATTCTATAAGTGAAGTTGTACGCAATCCTGTACCTTCAAGGTTTTTGTAAGTAAGTGTGCTTTACTTTACTATCATTCAAAATTTAAATCAATTAAACTTCCTCATCTCTATATTTAGTTGGAGGTAAGCGGGTTTATAGAACACCCTTGTATCATATTAATTAAAAAATAAATTATTATAAAAATAAAGTGTTATTACAAAATCATCTTGTACAGAAGAAAATAAATGTATGATTAGCGGAGAAAAATAACGTATCTCTAGAAGAATAAACTATTGTGTTTGTACAATTCATGTATATATACATACACGCATACATGTATGTGTGTGCGTGAGTATGTGCGTGTGTATTAATCTTCGATTAAAGTGTCCAATGGTGTGACATTGCAAGTTTTTATCTAATCGTCCGTTGAACCTTCAATTAATAAAAAACATTAGACAAAAAGTCAGATATTTCGATGAGTACGGGTACATGTACAGTAGTTATTAAAGTGACGTGGTAAGCGAATTTCGAATTATTCAATTCTGCAGTTTGAATACTCACGACTTTATAGTCGTGCACGAAGCGCGACCGATATATCTAACGACGCAGTCAGTTTACTCTTATCTTGCACAAAGGGTCGTCTGGTTAAGTTAAGTAGAGATAAGTTAATGCTGTGACTGTTGCTGTGCAAGTGGTTACATTAAATTTTTATCTGTTTGCTTCTATCGTCATTGTAAAATAATAAAATCACTTGAGTTGCATTATGTACTATTCAATCAGGAATCTTTAAATTTATTAATGTCGGGATAGTAATGATAATCTATTATACACTTGCTATCTCTCAGAGACACATTAGTTAAAAATCTATCGAAATTTTTCGCATTTAATCTATCAATCAATTTCTAAAACGAAAGAACAAGCTTGATATAAATAGCATGATTTCTCTGGATCCGTTTCATTTATACTCATTGAAAATACACGTATTTTATATACAGATCTACTTTAAAACGCCGTTAAAGCATAATTGCGATGCTTGTTACGTGTTTGCGACGTGATGTAACATTTTGAATATCGGCTTATGAAATTAAATTTGTTTTTATAAAGTAAATACAATATTACGATCGCGATAATAATAAAATGAAAAGCGTAAAATAATTGCCTATATTATGATCAAATTTTTTCAATCGAAAACTATAGCAAGGAACCGCAGAAAGTAACAAAGTAAAATCCAAAACAAAATGCTGTTCGCAATACTATTGAGCGTCGTGGTCGTACTTTGCTCATTCCACTATTACATTCGGTATCGAAGGATTGGAAAATATGTTAGTAAATTACCTGGACCAAGAGCCTGGCCACTAATTGGCAATCTTTTAACGTTCCTAGTGCCGCAGGGTAAATGCTCTAATAAAAGCCACTTTTTTATGTAAAATATAAGCTTTGAAATTCCATTTCTTCAGATCAATTGTGGTACTTGGTAAGAAAAATGGGCGATAATTATTACCCGATTTATAAATTCTGGACACTTACGGAGGCTATCATAAACCTACGTCATCCAGATGATGTTGAGGTTTGTAATATTTTTATCGTAATTCTGTAATAATGTGAAAACAACGTAGTAATTATTTTTATTGATTTAATACAGGTATTGTTAACGAGTACGCAAAATATATCGAAGAGTCGTATTTATGAATTGCTTGAACCATGGTTCAGAACAGGATTGCTTACAAGTACAGGTGAAGTATTAATATTAGAATAAACTATTTTTATATTTTTCATGCTGTTTTCGTTCGTTTAAATGTAATTTTCAGGGGAAAAATGGCGCCGCAGGCGGAAAATTTTGACACCTGCTTTCCATTTCACTGTACTGCAACAATATTTGGAAATTATCAATGAAAATGATGAAAGAATCGTAAAACAACTGAGGGCAGAAGGAGAATCTGTTCAAAATATTTTACCGATCGTATCGAACTATACTTTAAACGTCATTTGTGGTAAGAAATTATGAAAATAGTATTTTGATTTCAAAATAGTATTTTGATTTAAAATACTTTAATCCACGATGTATTTCAATTTTTAACTTAGTTTACATTGTATATTGTTTGACGTGAGTTTAGAAATAAATCGTAGATAAATTGATTTTTTAAATTGACATATTTTTAAAAGGAAAAAGATTGGCTTACATATTTTTAAACGCACCTTTTGTAGAAACAGCAATGGGAACATCCCTAGAAGGGAAAAAAGAATTTCAAGTAAAATATAGAAATGCCGTTCGTCTCATGGGGGAAATACTGTTTCACAGGTAGTACAAAGATTCGAAAATTATATTTCTTTGTCGCTCACAATCACTGATCTACACGAGTTCTTTTTAAAGATTAACGAAGCCATGGCTTAAACCAGATCGATTATTCGCTTGGTTCGAGAAGAGTCGTCAGCAAAAGGAAGCATTGAAAATTTTACATGGATTCACTTCGCAGGTAGATGCAACTTTCCTTATTCGTTTACTTGTTATATCGGCCCCGTCAAAAACATTCGAGCGGCGTTCTTTTACGTATGGTAACCCATTTGTTCTGATTGCCAACTGCAGATTATAAACGAAAGAGAGGAATACCACAGGAAGACCGGAAATAAATTTTTAGAAAAAGTGAACGATTCCGCTACGGACGATGAGGGATCTTCAAGCGAAGAAGTTTTCGGAAGTGAGTAATGCAAACGTTGTCTACGCATTGATTTGAAAAAGAAATATGTATCAATGGTTCAATTTAATCCATCGTATAAAACGCAATTTCCATTCAACACTTTTTTAGTTAAAAAAAAGCGTTTGGCAATGTTGGATCTTTTGATAGCTGCCCATCACGACGGCCTAATCGATAAGCAAGGAATAAACGAGGAAGTGGATACTTTTATGTTTGAGGTGAGTGTCAATCTTACTCATTTTAGTTTTATATATTAACAACTTGGTGCAATTCGTGCGATGCTTCGAATTGAGGACGTTCTCTTGAAAGTTACTTTTCTTTAGATTCCCTTCAAACTTTTAAAAATGACTTCCTTTTTTTTGTTATTTATACAGCAGAAAAAATGAAGTTCATAGGTAATGTTCTTCAAAATCAATGCTGTTAACCGAATATTTTCGTGAAAGTAAACTTATGAACTTGACTGTTGTAAGAGAATGTCTTTAAATTACTATTGCAAATACAAGCAGTAACAATTTATTTTTAACGCTACAGTGGTATGACAAAATAAATTTCTTTAGGGGCATGACACTTCGGCAATGGGGATTTGCTTCGCTTTGTTGTTACTTGCGGAGCACAAGGATGTCCAGGTATATTTTAATGATACACTTGAACTTTGATGCCCTTTAAATATTCAAAGGCATTTGTCAAAGTCGTCTGCCACTGTGTGCAACGTAATTTTCACATTTACCATAATATTCAATAGGAACGTGCCCGAGCGGAAGTCAATCAAGTCCTTTCCGAATCAAGTGGCGCGATAAGTGTAACGACAATTCAACGTTTGAATTATCTTGACAGATGCGTAAAAGAATCTCTACGCCTTTACCCTAGTGTGCCGTTTATATCGCGAATTATTACTCACGACATGCAGCTTAGTAAGAAACAACTAACATTTGTCAAACAATTAACGAGTGCGATGACGACAACTATTAAAGTTTCATTTTTTCAGAGAATTATTTGATTCCGAAAGATACGATTGCACACTTGCATGTTTATGATACTCATCGAGATCCAAACTTTTGGCCGGAACCAAATAAGTTTGATCCTGACAGATTTTTACCTGAACGGATACAAAAGCGACATCCGTTCTCTTACATTCCATTCAGCGCTGGCCCACGTAACTGCATCGGTAAGTTTACTTTAAATATTTGTTTTTGTATAGCTAATGATTCGTCGTAAAATCTGATGAAGTACAATGTTAATTAGTAATCTATCAATAATTGCAACTTTTCCAGGTCAAAAATTTGCTATGATGGAGCTGAAAGCTGTGATTGCTCATTTACTTCACAATTTTTATTTAGAACCTGTTGATCTCGCACACGAAATACCCATCATTACCGATTTAGTCATTCGTCCATCTCGACCGATTTATATGAAGTTTGTGTCTATTCAGAAGGACGAATGACGAAGTAAAGGGTTGTATAAAATATGGATGGAAATGGATAGCACCCGTATAAGCAAAAATCTAAATTTTTATACTCTTTTTGTTATAATTATGAAATAAAATTATATCTTTTTTACACAATTTATATTCATCACAGGAATTAATTGCCAAGTCGTTCAAATTTATCATGTTTTAAAAATCAAATGTAGATAATATATCGTTTGTTGATTGTTGTAATTAATGAGTAATTGCAGTCACGAAAACTTTTTCCACCGATACAGCATCGAATTGACGGTACGCTGTTCTTTTGAAGAAATAACATTACATGTTCTTCATTTACGGCGAATGTATTTCATTCGGTCCTGTATTCTCAATAGTTAAGTAACAATAAGTATTGACAGTGTTAGAGAAATAAAATTAATACTCATTCCACTTGCTACGAAGCTCGTGTACTTCAACTTTTTCAATATTGTTTGCATCTCCAAGTTAACGGTGAAGCTCAATGAGTGTTGATGAATCTTTTGTTCGTAAATAGGTCTCGGATGAACTGTACAAAATCTAAATGTGCTGTGTATAATCAACTATTTGAGAAAACTTCTTGCAAAGAAGCCATAGGGATACTTCTGTACTACGGCAGTTGTCGCAGTCTTCTGATGAACTTTTAAAATGAGTTTAGATTCTATTGTGTGATTGTTGAACGCTGCCAAGAAAAAAAAACTATTGTTTAATTATATGATAAATTATAAAATATTGTTTCTTTTTTTTAACTTTCTTTACCATACCTGTAAAAAAGGCTCTTTGCGATTTCGTAGGTGACTTTAACTTTTATGGCAGGGATTGAGCATGTAAGGGATAGCGTTCTTGTCAACATTTGAAAAAATTATATCGTATGCAGCGTCCATATGTCTTTCATAGTGGGCCCTAACAGTAAATTTTCCGGCACAGAATTTACAGGTGAATACATTGTTTTCTTTCTTACTCAAATCCGGAATACGTCGGAAAGTCGGATATTGTCTAATTAGTCCATCTTCACTTGAGAAAAACGTATGAGTATCAATCTCTTCTAATGCTGAGCCCTTTAGCTTCGCCGTAAGAAGGCACCCTTGATTAATTAAGAAACTGATTGATTATTTTGATTTATGAAAAAATTGCTTAATTTTGCCGATCATATACGCATCATACATATATTGATAGGTAGCCTGTAATACAAGCTTAAAAAATACCACTCGTATATGCCAATGTGCACTAAACTTTTTGTAATACCTTCGTCATTCGATAACTTGCCAATCGGGCACTTTTCCTTTGGCAAGTCTTCTTTCGTCTGTGCTTTCTGCGCATCAATTATTCGCTTCTTCTGTTCCAGCATTTTTTTTAATCCAGTCAGAATGAAGTTCGCGGTAGAGTTCTCCAGATTGGCAGGATCGCAATCTGTCCATAAGAAAGGACAATAAAATTCGGTGTTAAAATATTCGATGGCATTTGCAAGCCAACAATTCAATGTAAAAATATTTCCGTTATCAATTTAGCTTTGTTTAATTATTCAAACTTTTCTGTGCCATTCAACATGCTTCAATGCAACTTATGGCATAAAAGAGTTAATTGATAGTCTCTTTGAACATCTCCTAGAGCTTTAACGTATGTAGACAACTAGACAATGCCAGGAACTGTCAATTCTCTCTCCGTATCTTACGGACTTCCACTATCAATGATCAATCGTATCGAGCAACTGTTTGAAAACAATGCCTATTAATTGAGTTTCACTGAAAAAAAATGCTCTGTCACAAAGTATTTGCTGATTTTGACAGAAAGTTGAATATTTGTCTGCGCTCTGAAATGAAATCAATTGGTTTTTAATTAGCGAAGAAAGAATAAGGAATACAATGCCAAAGATGCATTTTATATCTACGATAGGCTGATCAAATTGTTTCGCTCGGTTATATTGCCTCACACAATGTCACAATTTGAGCACTTATCAAAATGTAATCTCCGAATGTCTCGAATAATTACTCTACTCCGATTAGTTCTTTATCTCAATCGAGTTCGTTCACCTCAGTATGACTATTGTGGTTTGTTTCAAACAACTAGTTTGAACTTGGAGAATTATATAAGGTTTGTTCTTACTAATTTCTAGTGTTCGTAGTCGATATTTGAAAATATTTGGGGATTACTAAGATCATAATATTTAGATAAGTGTTCAAAATTAGGCATGGCGTAACGGAATAAGGTGAAGTAAACATATATTGGAGAAACAATCTTACATGTCAGTCATAAATATTCAAGGCGCTTTTGGCACTGAAGTCCTTTTCTCTTCACTAATTAAAAAGAAGAAACTTTTTTTCGAAAAATAGATATCTCCGCGATAGTTTTCCTTCTTCGGCGAGAAGCAGTTTGATAGCATTGCTATATAGAAACGTTGTCGACGCGATTGATCATTAGCGATGTTCTAAAGCATGCGGAAGCGATACGAATACCTTGATATGAATGGTCTCGGTAAAGGATCGTATCGAGGCATGCGAAGCACGAGTCACGCAAAAAATTATTAATAGACAAGGTTGATTTTAACAACGGAAATGAATGGTTTTGCATTAGCAATTTCTGCCGCGAAGGCCTCGTCGCTTCGCCCGAAGTGACGTTGCCTAGTGTGGCGGAGCCAATTTCTTTGAAAACAGGGCATTGTTCGTCGCGCTCGTTACCGGCAATATAGGGGAGCACCGCCTCCATGTCCTGTACCGAGATGGTCTTTCCCACATTGTAGCACGCCTCGGCTAACGCCTCTATTCTGTCTAGTTGTTTCTTGGACTCCGCTAGCTGTTCCACGACCTTCTTATTTTCTTCTGTATCTAGAGCGTTCAGTGGTATCGACCAATTGTCTGGATTTGACATTGCGGATGCTGCTCTCGGACGAACGATTGGGAGCTTGTGCGCTTTCCTGAAAAGTCGATACAGATACCGTCTCACTTTCGGACGAATTATGCGTGAGCGCTTCAACCGGTCGACCGCACGAATCGTCTCTGTGCGCGCCCCAAGTTGTCGGTCGACTGCGGGCCCGCACACGGTGTATCGTGTGAACGCACCAAAACTTTGGTAAGCTTAAGCCGACACGATTTTCCTCCCCTCTCCACGTCATACACACATCTGCTTCAGCCATCTTGCGTTACCGAAATTTATTTCATCTCACAAGCATATGCAGATCTAGCTAGGACAATTATAGATAATTAGATAAACAAAGACATAATCGTTGCAGAAATATAAGGGATACCCGACTGTTTGCCGACTGTCGCCTGCAAGAGACGTTTTTCTCCAATATGTTCCGTTCGAATTTACTGACAATATGCACGACTTGTACGATTGCTCTAACGAAAATGTTTCGACGAACAGATATTTACGTACCTCGCGTTAATCCGATAACGTTCGATGCTCGTTCAGTTAGATCCGGAAAACGACGGCACTAGGCGTTCTTCTGCATGTTACGGATGGTCAGATTGTACTGTGCTGCCTACTATACTTCAGAGGCTTTGGGTTTGGCCCTAGGAAATTTATGAATTTTAATGGGGGGGGGGGGCGTTGAAAGCTTCGGCCAATCAACGTGGACTGGAAAACAAAGAAACGCATGTTATTGTATAGAATTTAATATACATCTTTCAATACAGATACTCCAATATAAGAAAAATTAGTGCATGTCAAAATAGTCAATTAAGTCAAATCAATATTAACAGTGGTTTGAAACTCTCAATATAAAAAGTAAATGAACAGGGCGTCGAGTAAAAAAATAAGCTATTAGCTTTGTATTCAAATGTTAATTGGATTACAGCGTACCAATACGAGTACCAATAAATCTTGTAGAATCTACATGTTTGTTTAGTATGCCATTTTAACTTCGTGCAAACGGAGGATTTTAATCGCGTCATTCTGCACATAAAAAAAATCGCTAAAGAAGTTCGAATAGCTTATGAGTTTCCAAATAGTAACAAACGTAATCATTCAAATCAATAGTAGGGATTTCACGAGAAAAACCCGCGAGAGATGTGTAAATCGTGGAAATTGAATAGATGAGAATACATGTAAATTGAAGAGCATTCCTTTCTGAATTTGTGAATATGTTAGAAGGGAGTAGGTCTTTTAGGCGAGTGCCCAGGCGTCTGTTGAGCAACAGCGGAAGTAGAGATTAGAGACATCAGAAATAAATATTTCGTCTATCTTCGTTCGTAGAAGTTGGAAAGCAAACACATACGCCCTAGTATATATTAAGGTTGAAAACTCGTTGGCTACGTATGGAATGATTGTGAAATAAATACGTGAATACTTTCATAAATATGATTATAATTTTGTTTATAAATACATAATTATAATTTGTTATTGTAAATCAACTATTATTTTTTTATATTTACTTGGCACGATGTACATGTTATCTTTATAAACTTATATGCTTAACTATTGTCACTTGTAATTAACTACAAGTTGCTATGACAAGTGATTCAATGATTTCTCTAATAACTTTAGACTCATTCCTTATGTATAAAAGCTGCAGTCATTCGATTAAAATGCGCACAAGCAATTTTTGTTAAAATACATAGCACTTTATCTTAACAAGAATATCTTATTAATTGATCTATGGAGGTCGTTTACCATATTACTAAAAGAAAGCTGAAGTGAAATCCTTCAGATACAGAATAATCAATTTGTTTGAAAAAATTAAGCCGTTAAAATCTTATGCTATTCTAAAATTCATCAATGAAATGTCAAACACAATGCTTCTCTAAAAAAAGTACTATTATATTTTATAAGCTTCGGTACAGCTTAACTATACTAACGAGTAAACCTGTTATTGTTAACAAATTTTTTTCCTACTAAAAGGATTTGATTTCAACATTTAGTTGCTGATATTCTAAATATTTTAGTTTATTCTAGAGATTTTTCTAAAGTACAAATAGACATAACAAAACGAAATCAAAAATAAGAAATAGAAATAAGATAGAACTTAATTCTATAAACGAAAACAATTATGCACTGTTCATTCAATTGGTAAGTTTCGTCTCAAATAGAATGTATATATACGTTATGTTTTGACAAATTTTATAAAAATGAAAATATAAAATATTACATTTTTAATAACAAACCAAGAAAAAAACAATTCATTTGTTCTTTTCTTTATCTAGTAAAGTAAGAACTTATGCTAAAAGTTATTTTCATAATCATTTGTATACTATATCGAATATGATCTTACGCAAGAACTAGGTCAAAAGACGCACATATAGACTTACATAAGAACATACTAGATGTTTTCAGGAAGACAGTATATTTCTCTTTTCTTTCATCTATCTAAGATTTTATCTAAATTTTATGAGTAATTCGTTGCGTATAAAAAGAGTCGCCTTACAGGAATGTATCAGTACACTGTACGAGACAGAACGATCAGTGACAAGAAAAATGTTTGCAAAATATTTGTTCGTGTTCACGTTGGTGATGCTATGCTTAGCATTGACTTTTGGAGAAGAAGGTATATTTCATAATTTTAAATGTAAGAAAGTGAATTTCATGGGGATCATCATTGTTCTATTTTCAGTGTCGGCAGAATATCAGAAATGCATCGCTGATTGCCAACGTAAGTATTTTATTTTGATATTGAATACATTAATTTTATAAGACTAAATCTATATACAATATCATTTTTTGTGAAACAGGTAAAAACGAAGAAATAAAAAGAAATATGAGGTACGCAAGCTTTTAAATGGCGAATATTTTTATTCATATTAGTTTATAAAGTTCTTTTGTTTTGTAATACGTAGTTCATAATTTGAAATTCTTCAAAATATTAAATTGAATTCACTGTATATTTTCAATCACTTGATAATTGTTAACTTACAGACTAATAAACTCATTAATTTTATAAAGTTTACAATGGAAATTGCTAAATCTTGAGATACATCATTGGCACATAAGATGTGATTGAGAAATTAGAAAGCATTAAAGGACGGTTTTTTTAATTTTTCAGCCATGGACGAACTCACCGTGCAATATGGTGTCACGGCGTTTGTAGTAAAAAGAATTAATCAAGTTTTACGTTATCAAAATTGAGTATATATTGATCAAGAGATGTAAATGAATTTGCATTAATTAATAAAAGTATTTGATAATATTTTATGATACTGTATTTCAATATTTTCTTAAATTAACTGTATTCAACAGTCACGCAATGTAACTAATTATTACTCAATAAATATTAAATCTATAATTGGTGATGTTTTGACAGTTAACATTCACTAAAAATTAATGATAATTTTCAAATAAGAGTATTGCAATACAAGAGAGAAATAATTAAAAGTTCATTGGATATAAAAATTTTTTAAAATACAGTAAAAATAGCCACATTGTTGTTTTTCAGTTGCGAATTTAACGCAATTGTACTAGGTTAAATATTTATTTTAAGTTAATTACTTTGTCGCGTTCAAAATGATGTCGAATTATGATTACTGCATCGTCGTATCCTAAATCTAAATAAATCTTACTATTGTCGTTACCATCTGAGACTAATACATTTCGAAACTCTGCGTGCGGGGATTCGACTTGACACACGCTCGAGTAATCGAGCATACTTAATATCTCGTCCCACACACGTCGTATCGAAAGAGTACATTTCGATGCTAATGCGAGAAAGTATTTTTAGCCTCGCGTGGACGTGTGCGCCCGAGTTAAGCGAGGGTGAAAAAGTCACACGAGGCTAAAGACTTGATTTTTCGACACGCGAGACTTGAAGCACACTTGCTGTCGCAAGCGTGCGTAAAGTCGAGTCCTCGCGCGCGGAGTGTCGAAAAAATTGTTTCCGTGATTCTCAAAGCAGTTCGTAACGTTTGAACGACGTTCGTAAGCTCGACGACCTTAAGTCGCCGCGAGCAGCATTTCACCAGTGCGTTTCATCGAGCCGTGTCTATCCGGCGCGAATTGCGGGTACGTATGCTTCATCGAGCGATTCAGACGCGACTCAATGAGACGCACACGAGAAGCACCCCAGTGGGATGCCTCGTTCAGACACAACTAAGAGGCGCATTTCGCGTCAGCATAATTTTTATTTCTCGAAGTGAATTAGTCATGTTAAGAGGTTTATATTTTTATGAACAATTCTTTCAAACGTTCATATTTTTTTGATTGCTTAAAAACAGTTAACAAAAACTGTTCACTGAAGCAAAGTCGATATAGCGATAATTTAAAAAAGAACATAAACATCAAATTCTCTAAATTCAAAGAAACTCTCAGTACCTCAGCTGTTTTTTTATGTATTTATTTATTTTTTGTAACATAATATGATCACATACCAGCATTTGACAAATTCATAAAAAAAAAGCATTTAAAAACTTGAGTAACGATAATATTCATTGATGTTGGTACATTTTTCATGTTTATATGATGAGCGTTAATTTCATTCCTATATAATATGAATAAATTAATATCACAATGAAGAAAAAAGAAACATTTATTTCACAATAAATTATTTCGTTTTGTGCAACTTTTCTCGAATTTGTCTTCTCTTGAATATTGTATCTTCCAAAATTAAAATTGGCATTTCAAATAGAATACTAAAGAAGAAAGCAACTATAATCGCCAGCACCATATCACTGATGTAGGATTGAAGCTGAAAAATAAAATTTATTATAATTTTTAATATGGTTGCAACAATGAAAATCAGGTCGCACTTACAATAGAGTACTGATTAAAATATTTGGCCGTCCTCAAAGTTCCCACTTGTAAAGCTGGTAAAACTAGATGCACTAGGTAAATGCTGTATGATATTCTACTGATTGGCAGAAAAATTTTTGCCGACAAGAAATTTGCGATAGGTCCTGTGCGTATAAGTTTGATTATTGGAGTTGAAATTATCGTCAACTAGTGTAAGGATGCCTTGTGCTCAAAATTAATATTTTTTTTTATTTAAACTTCGAATCGCATGGGTACATTTGTACCCATACTTATTTTGTTTCATTTAAATTTTCAAATGGTTTTGATATTTAATATTTCAGGTATTCAACATATTAAGTTTTTCTGGTTCAAATAAGCGATTTCAATTTATGTGCATATCTCAATTATCTGGACAAACCAAAAAATTGTCAAAGTTGTTACTAATACAAACTGAAAAAGTGGCTTAATCAATTATCTCGATAGATAATATTTTATTTGTAAACTGTTGCAAAAATTGGTATTTTCATTCATATTCATGAGCACACAAATAAATTCTTGTCGAAATTCAACATAGCGGTCGAGTCATTCTATTCCGAAAGTGTTAGTTAAGCTATACTTCAAAACTTCAGTCAGATCCATTTAATACTAATGCACGTAGACTAATTTGAAGTTGAAAAAAATGAATAGCTGATGACGTACCTGCGTCATTATGAATGCTCGTATAAATAATCCAGCAAATACCATATGCCCATAACGGTCTCTGTAAGGCAGCGAAAGTCACTTCGCGCACTAAATTATACTCGTAATTTGCATGCGTGAAATATCTTGTACCCAGCATACAGAACAGGAAGGATGCAATTGCCAACAGCCATCCAATCGAGATGAGAGTCTACGGCAGAAAGAGCGTAATTGCTATATATTTTGTTAAGGTTAAATAAGTTTCGCGAAATCCTCTTGACCTTATTCGGCCGGACGCTCTTGTGCTGAGTTACTATGTAAGCAAACAGAATGCCAATAAGCCAGGGAGATGCACGGGTATACGTCATTTGATATACATTTTGAAAAGCCTCCATGGCACGTGTAACACTAAAAAGTATAATGAAATAAGTTACGAATGAACGAAATCGCACTTTGTATTTGCATAGTTAACTACTTGTAATCGTGAGAAAAATAAATCGATGAATATTTATTGGCACCGACAATCCACCCCGACAAAATCGCTGACGTCAAAATCAGAGTAAATAAGAGCGTCAAGCCCAGTCTCGGCCGTTTGTACAGCGGGTACAGAACGATAGGCGATAGCCAGTAGAGCTGCATGTCTACAGATAGTGACCATAGATGTAACAAGCACTAAAAAATACCAAAGTTTTAATGCGCGATAGTCGCGTCGTCAAGAAGACGTTGGAGTAAAATTCGTCCATCTTCAACCAAATACATTATAACGAAGTGACATTATGCAAATGTTCAATGTAAACTTATACGAATTTCCTCTTAAAAAGGTAGATGGAATCAACATAGAAACCAATTCAGGGCCATTTCCTCGGATTTGGAATTCACGCGTGTTAAATGTCGTACGGCGCTATGTTGTTCTTGAAATTTTTCTGAAATGGAAACTTCTGCGCGTCGTTCCAGTCGTCATCATTTACTCTTTCACAAGCTCTGATCAGAAATTTTTCAACGCGTCGATAATGTTGCCTTGATTATTTTTGTCATTGGAGTGTAGGCATTCCTACACTCTTCGCATCTTAAACAAGATTAACTGAAGAAAATAAGCCACCGTGAAAATTTTTGCAGTTACTTGCAAAGTTATGCTTCAATCGAGATCATCTCGGAAACGCGGTCCTTCAAGTGAGCCCGCCCTAGCTATGGAAATCGGTTGAACCGCTACAAGCACGTGCGCGGTTGTGCACTGCAGTTTGCGCACAGTAGCGCACCTACCTTAATTATAATTTGACAAAGTCCTTACGTAATTATCCGTTTCAAAAAAGTTTTGAAAGTACAGCAGAACGGACCACCACTTTGATCCGCATCCCGTGACAAAAATATTTTGCAACCACTCGTAACGAGCTCCCGAGGCGCCGAGACCAGGCAGCAATACGAATGTAGCTACGGTGAGCGTCACCACCGGAAACGTCAATCTGTAAAATTCGCCAAATGTGTGTCACTCCATCATATTATTCCGACGTCATTAGCCGACGAACCTAATGAAGCGATGCAAATAGTAGAGAGCAATGTTGAAGTTGCTCGTTTTATGCTTAAAAAAATTCCAAGCCATCAAAAAGCCACTGAGAGCAAGGAATGTGTCGACGGAAAATACACCGACGAGTGGATACATGGATCCCCAAGACGAAAACCACTACGATACGAAACAATCGATATAAATTTCGATTAATTGTCAGATTACAAATGCGTCGTGCGCGTTAAACCTTTGTGATGTAAACTGCATTGACGTTCACTCCTAAAAGTTGTACCAAATATTCGTGCACCAGTACTATCCAGCAGGTGCTGATGGCACGTAATCCATGAATAACCGGCAGATTGTTGTCGCGTGTATTTGTGCTGAGGATGGTTTCGGCGCTTTTCAACAGCGAAAGTCTCTCGAACAAACTGGCAGACGAACTCTGCCCGAGCTTTCTTCTCCTCAGCGCCAAGTCGTAGAGCGTGCAGAAGACCAGAAAAGTGATGTAGGCACCGGCAATTGTGCTTCAAAACATCATAGAATATTCTTTTCAACCAGCAGATCAACGACATCTCGCATACCGGCCACTTAATAACGCATGATTGCATCTAGCACTGTAATTTTTCGTTTCAAAATGTTTGCCAATTATTTTGCAGGCCTCGGTTAATCATTTCAAGGTTTCGCGTCAATTACAAGCTTGCTCAACTAAACACATCAGAGCTCGAAAAAAGTTATGTTAGAAATATTCGATGCTTGAAATGACGATAATAATGTACGGTCGTTGCGAAAGAATCCAATCAATTGATATCCAGCAACAATCGACAATTAAATACGAAAATAGATCACGCAAACAGATACTTACAAACTGATGACGAATGCTGGGCTCCTCGTCGCCAGGTCCGATGGCAAAGCGGTGCAGCTAGCAGAAACGACGCTTACGCCGAGAATTTGGAGCTTTTCGCTGGTACCGATGGCGTCACGCAAGAGGCCAGTGACATCCTCGGCGCCGCAACTCGCGGGCACGCATATCGACAGCGTTGGATCGAGGATGAAGCGCTCTTCCGGGCCCGACTTGATCGCGTACATGCAGTGCCTGCCGCGAATCTCAAAGCCGGCCCTCTGTCCGCGCGCCTCCGTGCACTCGTCGAACATTCCCATGTCGATTACGTGGCCCTGCAGCACGCCCACCGGCAGCTTCGACGACGCGTCCAGCACTGAAGCACAAATGCAATAGAAAAGGCGCGCAAATTCGTTCGCTCTTGCGTGGTGCGCGACCCTCCTCTCCGATGATAACGAAAACCAACCACGGCAATAATAATGAGCGCGATCATAATTGTAACCAGTCTCACTTTTTAAGGCCCAGGACTCTCTCTGGTCGATCGCGCGCTCGTAAATCGCCAAATCTCGAGCACAGCCTGTGTCGTTTCCCACGCGACCGCGACTGCTCTCCTCGCGGACAAGTCGGCGCCAATTTTCCAACAGACCCTCTGGCCCGAGCAGCCGCAACTGGTCATCGATCAGCTGGCTCTCCAAAACGTCGTCGTAGTTGGTCCGCGCTGCATCGCCTCGGCTGATCAGCATCAGTATCAGCGGTGAAAGCACGCCGATCCAACTCTTGCGGCGTACGTACATTGTCGCGTCGATAGCTGCGGATCTTAGACTGGCCAGCTCAATCTCAGCGTAAGGCGCGTACTGCAGCTCGCTATGATTTGCGAGACACACCGCCGTCGAGTTACGCGTACGCGGCGCGGACCACATTCTCCTGTGCATGGCGCGCGCCGCGAGAAAATCTATCTCGCGAGCGCGCGCGAGGGATATACCGTCAGCGTGCGTCGAGCATCGGAAGCAGGCTTCAATCGCGTCGATCTTGCGACGAGGTGCACGGCCAAGGATCGGCAAAGTCTCGTCGCGAGCTTCCAGCCTCCTGTTCGCGCGTGCATTCTCGCGTGGTGATCTGCCACGTGGACGGTGCGCCAAGTTCACGCTGGACAAAATGAAAAAAAGGATTCACATTTCGACGCTTGCGCAATATTTACGTAACGCGTGTTCACCGCGTTGCCTTTCCAATTCCGTATTCATGTAATCGGGCGTTTTTAAAAAGAATCCAATTCAGCGTGAGAGCCTTAAAGGGAACAGCATGAAATGGGGATTTCTTTTTTTACGCACTACGCTCGACTGATATCAATGCGACGTTATCTAAAAGTACGCTGTCATTCGATGACAACTAACTTGCACTGCTCGAAACGAGCTGATTGACGTTGTTTTGCGAAATTCAACCACATCGACATGTGCATCTCTTAATAATACGTTGAGCATAATCCTTTTGTTATTTCAACTCCTTGTTCGAGTGACCCGTTATCTTCAGAACGTCTAATAAGAATCCAGTAGACACAGAACTATCGACGATTCTTGTTAAATTCTCACCCTATCACGCAATCGACAGGTACCAATTATATACGGATGAAAACCTCTTCAGCTGTGAGTCCATAACTGACCCTTTTAACTGCAGTTCATTACGACTTACAAATGGAAACGAAAATGAACTTTAACTATATTGCGTATCTTTGCTGCACAACGATAAACATTGAATGTAACAATAGCGATGCGTAGACGAATTGCGAGAATACTAAAACAAATTCTTTTTGCTACATATAAAAAATATATATTGAAAAATAACAACATTAAGAAAAGATTATAGCAAGATAGGATCTCTGTTTCATGAACTTGTTATAAAAATATGTTGTAAAAAAAAATATTGCGTAAAGACTGTCTTACAAAATCACACACGCACACGCATGAACTAGAAATATTTAAAATTATAAAAAACTCTCTTGTAATGTAATACGTTTACTAGTCAATAATTTTTTAGAAATAATGCTTATCACCATTTAACTTTCCGAAAACTTGCCAAAAGTAATTTTAAAATAGTAAATTTGGATTTAAAATGTTTCTATCATAGTTTATAATAAAATTGATTCAAAGTTTAGACAGTCTGCAATTTACCCATCGCCGGAGACATGCACAGCACATGAGAAAAAGGCATATAACTGTATTATTGTTGACGACAAAACAACCTTTATAGAATTTTTTGAATCGCCGCAACTTGTTAATCATATAATATTGCGATTGTCATTACTAAAGACTAACTATAATAACTTCATTTGCACAAAAGCATTTTCAAATTATCACAAAAATATTTTTAACACTTTTATGGGGTCACTTGGTCTATTGAAAATTTTTAGAATTATTATAGCTAGCTTTCAAACAATAGCAGCGTTTTTACGATTGTGAACATCGATGATTATGTAAATTACTAATAGTCATTTTTAATTTAACCGATATTAAATGATTCTTCGTAATTATATTGTATGCAGTTTTGTTGAAAAAAATTTATAAATTCGTTCACAAATTGAATATAATGAAAAATTAAAATATAACAATACTTATGCTTATTTAATACGAATAATACTGTTTCTATAAATTTTATGTGTGTGTGCGCGCGCGTGCGTGTGTGTGTAAATTCAAAATTCTCTTTAAGAAAATTAATTGTAATGAAAAATAATATGAATATTTGTATGTATGAGTGAAATATCTATGCTTATAACTGTAAAATAAACATATAATTTAATAAAAAAAAAACAAGTAAAAAGAAATATAACTTTGTTATAAAGTAATAACTTTATTTATAACATAATTGATTTATCGATTAACACTGTACAGTAGCATACGCATTCATCTGTATGTTACGAAACTTCTTCTTGAATATAATAGCATTTTGAAATTCTGAGAAAAATCAAAACATTATATACAAGAATATATACATATATTGCAAAAAGGTATTTAAGCGTCTTGATTTTGATTTGCATTCGAGGACTGCGAAGATAGCCCCCGGGTTTTCATGAGAAATTGTTAGCCAAAAAAGGAAAACGGCATTAATTGCTCTAATTGTCCCTGATGTACTTGGTAATTTCCCATTTACGATTAATCAACGGGAAATATGGGAAAATCGCATTTTCCGTTTACCTACTCACTAACTGATTTCTCCAGAATTTGTTATTCGATTTTTACGGTTCGGATCTTACAATTAAGATTATAATTTCCCACGTCATCTCCCGTATTTACATTAATGCTAAATATTATTAATTTTAAATAAAAATTCATAATAACATTGATGCCCCGAGTGGCGGGAAAACTGTTTCATTCCGTATTTCTACGTTTCGTGGACCAAGAAGCAGAAAGTATTATATCAATGAGTTAGTTTTATACACGGCGTATAGACTTCAGTCGGTCTGAATCTTAGAGCTACATTTTTTATTATCTGCAGTTACGCATTCTGTTCCAGCAGTGACAAAAATATCTTTCAATAAATCTAGGAATTCTTGCAAACTTTCACACTGGCTTGGAAGGATTATTGCCTTTGCGTATAAATCTTAGTGATTATTTGTTTTAAAATAATTTCTTTCAATAAAGCAACATATAACAAAATTAGCATCAAATTTGATTGCAGTTTTTACTGTCTGTACTGAATCCATAGTTATATTTTGTAAGCACATATCGATGTACTCGTCACAATTTTTGTTGTATAAAGCTATACACTTAATACTTCCATTATTTCTTTTGAATCAGCGTATATAACATTTGGAAAATAAATTGTTTTCATATGTCGAAAAAGTTCTAATAAAAATAGCATACATCAAAATTATCTTCAGAACGATGATAAAATATTTGATTTGAAATAAATAAAAGTACCTAATACCTATACCCATCTCCCCGGCTACGCCATGTATAATACACTCTGCTTCTTGGTTCACGAAACGTAGAAATACGGAATGAAACAGTTTTCCCGCCACTCGGGGCATCAATGTTATTATGAATTTTTATTTAAAATTAATAATATTTAGCATTAATGTGAATACGGGGGATGGCATGGGAAATTATAATCTTAATTTTAAGACCTGAATCGTAAAAATCGAATAACAAATTCTGGAGAAATCAGCTAGTGAGTAGGTAAGCGGAAAATGCGATATTCCCATATTTCCCGTTGATTAATCGTAAATGGGAAATTTCCACGTACATCAGGGACAGTTAGAGCAATTAATGCCTTTTTCCCTTTTTGGCTAACAATTTCCCATCAAAACCCGGGGGCTATCTTCGCAGTCCTTTGCATTCGGCATATGTTGAAATTCAGGCTATTATCGCGATTTTCTTATCTGAAAGCAGTGATCAAGAATTAAATTGTAGATGATTATTACGGCAGGAATTAAATATGGTCCATTAAGGATTCTTAACATTTGGTGAAAGCATGCGAAATTCAACAGTATATCGTACACCGCGCTTAACCACGTCCGTCAACAGCACAAATCTAGTTGATGTATCACGTAAACATGATTATATAAAAACATCTGTTGTAAATACACAATAATATTTCCGAAACACACGACACTGTAAAAAAAGTACTGCGAATCCGTGTTTATTAGAATTCGAATTTCTCACTAATAATTCACCACAATTTTTTGCAGAATTGCAAATAGCTATATATAATAGACGATATATGTGTTCCACCCTGCACAAGACAACGAACATCGTCTGCTATTAAGATATATAGTAGTCGACAGTCGTCTGCTATGGCCGTACGCTGTATCACGGCACCGTAGCTCTCCTGTAAATAGTGTGTAAAATTATAATATTAAGACTGCGGGTAATACGCATACGCGCCTTTTGGGCGTCTCTGTCTGAAGGACAACTCGGAAAAAATCCATATAGCAAAGTCAACACGCATGCTCACGTGGTTAATTATACTGCACTTGTGATATCGCGCCTCGCGTGGACGTTCGTATTGTTTCTTGATACAACTTTTCATGGTCAATAATAATTTAGTCAAAATTATTGATAGGTAAGTAGCTTTATTTGTTATCATTGGTAATGCTACGCGTTTCCAATTCAAAATTTTTTACACAGACTGACTTATGATAAATTTCATCTGAATCTTCTTTCATTAATAGCTACTGATTTATCATTAGCAACATGTCAATGAAAGAAAAAATAGCAAAACTTCAACACCCAATTGTTATGGCCTTTGGCAATCCATTGCTCGATGTACTTATAATCAATGATGAAGATAATTTGTTAACAAAGTATAATTTGAAAATTGATGGACAAACTGAATTAGATCGGAAGAAAATAGATCAGCTGTTTAACGACTTACCTAATGAGTAAGTTGCATATGTCAATGAACTATCAACAAAAAAATGGTTTTGAAACATTTGCAGGTCAAAAAGAATAACAAGTGCTGGTGGCTGTGCTTTGAATACTGTAAGAATATTACAACATTTATGTGGTAGAAAAAATGGACCAAAAATGTGTATCTACTATGGAGGTCTAGGTAATTGCACTAGAGGAGAAACATTGAAAGAATTAGTAAAATTAGCAAATGTCGATGCAAGGTACAAACTATTAAACATTTATAAAATATCTTAATAACTTGGATAAAACTAAAATAAGAGTATATCCTTGCAGGTATGCTATTCATCCATCATTACCAACTGGAATATGTGTTTCTATTATCAAAGACACCTATCGAAGTTTAGCAGCTAATTTGGGGGCAGCTGGAATTTACACCCTTAACGATCTCAACAAAACAGATCTACCTCTTGATTGTGTTAGGATTATTTACATTGAAGGTTTTTTTATAACTCACAGTATGGATGTAGCCAAGGCAGTTGTAGAAAAAGCACAAGAAAAAGATATAATATTAGCATTTAATCTCAGTGGAACTTATGTTTTCGAGGTAAAGATTTATATATACATTTTATCACAGAATATAGATTATAAACCAAACATTTCTTTCAGGAACACTGCAATGAAATTTGTGAAATGGTTGGTTTAGCCAACATTATTTTTGGAAATGTAGAAGAAATGATAGCCTTAGCAGAATCATTAAATCTCCAATACAGTAATTCTGCTGACATTCCCTTTCTTTTGAATAATTTAAAAAGAGTAACAGTAAATGCATCAAATTCCTGTAGCAATAACTGGCTCATAAGTGATAGCATTGTTGTAATGACTCAAGGTGGGTCAGATCCTGCTATAGTAGTTTGGGGTCAAGGTAACCATGCAAGTTGTGATCCAATGAAACCCACCTCACCTATTGTGGATACAACTGGTGCAGGAGATTCTCTCGTAGCTGGGTTTTTGGCTGGATTAATCACTGATCAAGATCCAGAGACTTGTTTGAAATGGGGCTGTAAAGTGGCTGCAAAAGTAATAACCAATTTTGGTGCCACTATATCTGGAAATGATCTCCCAGATGATTTTTTGCAATAACATTCAATTCTGTTTTACATTTATCATAAATCAGAATAGATTGATCAGAAGGACAAGCTCAAGATTTCTAGGTAGTACAAAACAAGTGCTATGATAAAAAAGTATTAATATATTTTCATATTGATAATTTTGTTGCAACTTCAATTGACTCTTGCTGATTGTGATGGTCTAGATCTTATATCTGAAACAGTACAAATCAAAAAGCTGTTAAATTAAATGTATACCAATAAAACCATGGCTCTGTTATGGAATACAGAATGGAAAGCACACAAGTATTTTATTGGTATATGTGTGAAGGTCTCGTCATTATTTAAACGTTGGCTTTTTGAATAAGAGTTTTTGTTTTTGAAAGTTTACGAATCTAGTCTATGCATTGAATCTGTACTTGATTGCATATAGTTTGTTATAAGATTAATGTCATAAAAAAAATATATATATATACAAATATAAGAGTTGATATTTTACGTCATAAGTAAATAAATCAAAAGTCTGCCTTGAAAAATATATAATAATCGAAATACTATCTATGTAAATACACAGAATAGAGTAATATGTTATAAATTTTAAGAGCAAAACAATGATGTGAAAAAATGTGTTGTTTCAAATAAATAAAACTATTACAATTGTAATAAAAAATGTATTAATTTTAATAGCTTAATTTTAAATTGTTTCAATTAAAAACTGTCATATTTCGTTGAAAATGACCGTAACTGCGTACATGTTGCGGTCACGCCAAGCTTACGTCAGCAGACACGAGATGGCAGTACTCCTCAGTCGTCGGTAACACGACGGCGCAAGCAAACGCTCGTTCCTCGCAGCGAGTTCGCATAGCCGTAGTCAGTCTCTCACCGGCGCTCGAGATAATTGGTGATTCCTTTGCCAGCTCCTCGTGGCAACTACTTAGTTGCTCTAGCGCTAAGAGAATAACTCATTTCAGACAATATTTGAATTCCCACAGCTCTGGGAGAACAAACACAGTGTAAATAAAGATTACATATAGTCAACTGTAATCTAGTTAAATAAAGTTCAGTTAATCTTCATATTGTCTAATTCATTTCCCTAGCGTGCCAAGCAGCTTTCTACATACAACTATACTGCGCACCGTGCGTACAACTATACTGCGCAACGTACGCACTGCGCAGTAAACGCAATGCGCAGTAGCTAGTCACAACACAACAAAACCTCAAATATAATCTAGAAAGTTATTATTCACGTCAAAATAAATTTATCTATATTTATACAAATATTCACAGTTGTAACTGATTATCCATTTGTCAATTTAAAAAATGTGGTGAAGCTAACCAGGCGAAACTGATCAAGATTGAAATTATTTAAGTAACACAACGTATAACCATTAATAGAAAAGAATTTTCAGCATCATTAAATTGTTGAGAGCTATAAAACTTTGAAAATTTACTTCAAAATGTCTATGGTAAATCATTTCAATATCATTTATGGAATAACTATCAATTACTAAACATTTTTATAAACATTTTTGTTTGCATTTTCAACAGCGACCTGATGATCACAGAAGAAAATGGAATCGAGAGGAGTACGAAAGGCTTGCTCTGCAGAGGTTGCAGGAAGAAATTGCAGAAGAGGAATTAGGTATTCCAAAACAACCAGCTGTTAAAAGAGAACTTTTAAAACAAAGAGATTACAAAGTTGATTTAGAATCAAAACTTGGTAAAAGTGTGGTGATCAATAAAAATACACCTTCTTCTCAGAGTGGCGGGTATGGCTGTCAAATATCTGTAATATAAAAAATAAATTATTATTCCATTATTATTATTATATTATTCCATTTTTAGGTACTACTGCAATGTTTGTGACTGTGTAGTAAAAGATTCTATAAACTTCTTAGATCACATAAATGGGACCAAACGTTAGTAAATTTAATGGTTATTCCCACCAAAAACCTATTTTCTTATATATTATTTTTCATTACAAAAAATTATTTTCAGATCAACGAAATTTGGGTATGTCAATGAAAATTGAACGATCCACGCTTGAGCAAGTTAAAGCACGGTTTGCAGCTAATAAGAAAAAACTTGAAGAAAAAAAGAAAGATTATGACTTGGAGCAGCGAGTCAAAGAATTAAAAGAAGAAGTGAGTGCTTAACTTTTTATAAGTAAAAAATCAATGCAAATGTGATAATTTCTCTATTCTTTATTTAGGAAGAGAAAATGAAAGAATATCGAAGAGAAAAGAAAAAAGATAGAAAAAGAAAAATTGAGGAAACTAAAGATGATGATGACGATGAAGATGGTGGACCAGTAGATGAGATGGCTGCAATTATGGGATTTTCTGGTTTTGGATCATCAAAAAAAAAGTGAACTTGTAAATAAATTCATGAAAATCAAAAAAATGAAACAAATTGAGTTGACTATTACAATGCAAGTTCAATGATTATACTTGCATCCTTTGAGATATATTCAAATGTATCAAGACAATTGTTTTTTCGTTCTCATAGATATTCAGTTACATTTCTTTAGTTTTCTTTCAATTCACATTCTATTTGTTTCATTGGATATTTTTAGATTAAATTATCATGTTAGAATCTTTTTAATGTAATTTAATTACATACAATTAAGTTGCAAGTTTATTAATTTTAATTTCACTAGATCAAATTTTTGTAAAGTTTACAAAGAAACAATTATCGATTATTATCATGTGCAACTGTACTATAATAAATTACTTATTTCACATGATTAACATTATATTGATTTGTTAAGTGATTTTAGAATTACAAATAATGTAGGAAAAGTCTTTAATAAATGAACTTACCATTAAGTATTAAAAATAGTGAATAAAAGTGATCGCAATTTTCAAATTTGTTTTAGCTAATCTAATATACCAATAAAAGCTCCAAGAAAATAACGTCGACAAGATTTTCTGTTTACATTTGTTTAGCTATAAGTTGATATTTTCTTACGATGACTTTGAACGTAATTAATGTAATACATGTTTAAACCAGTGCTGGCTCTATCATTCTCTCGCCATCTTGCGAGCGAAGCCAAAATGATGCAGGTAAATAAAGTTATAGCATTTGAAATCTGAGGCGTAAATACACTACAATTTAATACAAGTTAAATAGGTGCTTGTAGCCGCCGTACTTACTGTATACGTGCAGTTATAATTCACTGTAAATTACAGTGTCATAATATTAATATATTAAAATATTTTTGCAATCTAAAAAAAAACTATATACATTTTGTAAAAGTAGAATTGTAAAGGTGCAGACTTATCTGCTATCAATTTCACTGAAGTAGACTTGCAGCAGCAGCACGTTCACTTGCGCTGAAACATTTCCATCTCAACTCGTTCCACTTTCTCTACCTTTGTTTCGTACGTTATATATGATACATTGCATTTAAATCTAAAAGTTAATCCTTGATATTTAGTCCTCTATTGATTAAGAATAATAATGATTACGTCATTTGAACAACTTTTGTTAAATTTACATATTGTTTTATGCTTGTGTTTCACTGTTCTCGCGCATTAATTGTTGGATGCACATTGTTGTTTTAGCGGAGAACGCGCTTGGAGTAGTCAAACAATCTGCTTCTCTTGAATTCAGTTTGTTTAAAATGTAGACACGCGAATAGCTTGCGAAATTGGCACGTTGGACCTGTCAGGGACAGAAAAGGGGTGTCGGCATCTGCGATCCGTCAACGCGCAGAGACGTTTCTCGAGCCGAATCCCTTTGCTTCCTGTGCGGTCGGCGCGACGAAGTCGCTCAAAGCCGCAAGCCTGCAGTTACTCTCGAGACACGCTCTCTTACCATCTCCATTCCAGGAGCTAGCTGTGTGCCCGCAACGTGCATCTTCTCTCTCTCTCTCTCTCTCTCTCTCTCTCTCTCCCTCTTTCCTCCTCCTCCGGCGTCCTTGCGGCGGCAACTGCGACTTCACGGCCGCGGGGCCCCTTTCCCCGGAGTCGAGCAAGCGCTTTCGCCCGCGTCACAGTCTCGATCCTCTGCGGCTGCCCGCCGCCGACGCTGACGCTGCAGAGCTCACGGCTCAGCTTGGAGTGCGGGCGCGCGCGCGCGCAACCCGCGGCACGGGCTCGAGAGTGCGAGTGCGCGAGGAGCAAGAGGCCAGCCGCCGCGGGATCGCGGACGCGAGGATGACGAGCAGGTAGCACGAGATTAATGGACCAGGATACCGCGGCAGCGCGCTGTCTGACCCGGGCGCCAAGCAAGTACGAGATTTACTCGAACAAGAGGCGCAAGGACAAGGCCGCCGCCCCGAGGATGCCCAGCAGGACGCTGCAGCCCATCGAGGAGCTCTCGAAGCCCGGTGAGTGCGACGAGCTTTCGCGCGCGAGCAGCGACGTCGACGTCGGCGACTTGCCGCGCGCAAAACGTTCGACGAGCGCGGCGAGCTCGCGGTCCGCCAATCGGCGCGCACGTGCACGACAGCCAGCCAGCCAGCCCGGTCGAGCTCGACCGTTGCTCCGGTAAGAGCCGCGCGCGAGCAGGGGGTAAAATGAGTCCGAAACTCCGGAGATATGGCCTGCCGAGCTGCTCCGAGGACATTGAAAGTTCACGGAAGTGAAAATGCCCGAGCCGTCGGGGCGTTCCGCGGCCAGAATCTTAGACGGACTCGGAGCTGCGGTCACTGCCATCGGCGACAAGTGACGGTCCGATGCGCGCGGCTCGTGAGACGTAGCCGCGCGACTGCTCGGACAACCCGCAGTAATATATCCAATAGGCAAAACTCGCAAGTGTCGACGCGGACTTTTGGAAGGTGAATCACGCACGTGCGCCGCAAAGCTGCTGTCTTTGAGAAAACGCGAGTTGTCGGCAATTCTGACTTGTACAGCAAAGTATACGTTCGAACAGCTACACGGCGCTTGTCGAGCAATCTCGAGTACCTCGGTGTATTGATAGTAGGTCATTGGGACAGCGGATCGCGGCGGTGAGAGCATCGAGTAATTAACCGCGAGGCGACAATATAACCGCAATAGGCCCTTGTTTTTCGTGGCTATCCTTTCACCGTCGTGTCGTTGTCGGCTTGTCGTATCGCGCCGCAGCTCTTGCCGCTCGACTCGCAACACTTTCTCCTGTTATCGAAAGCAGCTCGCGCCCTGATATCAATCAGCCTGGATAATTCCCGCGCGCGTGCCGCGTAACGCGCAAGTTGGGCTCTCCCTCGAGCCGCTTTTCTCGCGATCGCCAGTCCACACCTAGAAATGACCGATTTAGTGAGAATCGTCGCTCGAGGACCACGCGGAAATGTCGACTTGCGAGGTTTCCGTTCCTTTTCCGAAAGTGTAATATTTTTAACGAATCGACGCGCACAAGTAACATTCGTCAATAATCACGAATGTTATCAACTTGCACGATATAGTGTATAGGGGAATAATTACTTTTTTTACATTATTCGCTTATAACTAAGAAGTCTTAATTTTACAATTATAGTCGATTGTAAGAGAAATACTTTAGTTATTATCGTTCAAGTCTAATTATATTTTATTCGTTGTACAGCGGGCAAATAATTTTTTTTGAGCTTCACGTATAAAAATATGGCAGAGAAACGTACTGTTTCGTATACTTGAAGTACAGCTAACAGCGTAAACTTTTGCCATGCTTCCTTGTTTACACGGGCCGATGCGCTTCGATTACCATGCGATATTCCAATTTTACGATACAAATGGCTCCACTTGGACGAGGTAATAACTGAAACATTGACATAGACTTCCACCGTTTACATGGTTTACAATAAGCGACCAAAAAGTGTAGCACACTACTTAATAGCGATTTGATAAATGCTTTTCCTATAAAGCTACAAATCCACCGTAAACTACTAATAGTATTGCGCAGAGACTCGTACGGTCGATCGCTTGAAATATTTGATCGTTCGTGTGCAATGCTCACATTTGTACGGTGTGTTACTCATAAACATATGCAGTAAATAATAAGAGTGATAATAATTGATTAAGGAGTAAATAGTAAAACTCTAGATAAGTGATTAAACTGGCTGCTGGGGCTAGTCACTAAAAATCCGAAGAGCAGCCACCGGCGTTTGTCACTACGTTTTGGTCGTCTCGTCCTTGGCCTCCAGATTGTCGAACTTCCAATCCTTCATCTGGTCGTAAAGAATTGCGATTCTGGAGCTGCGAATGACGCTGTCCCGCATTTCCAGCAGCAGGCCCTTCTCCACGTGCGACTCGACCATGACGAACAAAAAATCGGGCCGGCCGTTGCGAGTTTTGTAGGCGAGGGTAACGTTCTCGGCGCCCACGCCACCCTCGACGACGCTCACGTCGCCGTGCATGTTCAGCGAGGCCGCGAGCACGCAGTTGATCGTGTGATCGGCCGGTGCGCTGAGCGTGAGAAGCAGCGACGTGGACACGCTCGTCGTCGAGTTGGTCGTCTCGAGGTGGAGGTTGCGCTCGAGGGTGTCTTGCTTGGAGATGAAGTCGCCCTCCATCAGCCACTGATCCCTGGCGAGCAGTTCGAATGAATGCGCAGACGGAACGTGAAGCGCTACCTATGTA
Source organism: Phymastichus coffea (assembly GCF_024137745.1). Lineage (NCBI taxonomy): Eukaryota > Metazoa > Arthropoda > Insecta > Hymenoptera > Eulophidae > Phymastichus > Phymastichus coffea. The sequence goes on along the minus strand of NW_026706907.1, from coordinate 346,612 downwards.
CTCTCGGTCGTGCACGCGTACTTACCCAGCGCAGAGCTGGCAGAGAGCGAGGACGCGCAGAAGCGCGGACAGTTTGGCGGCGGGCCCTCGCGGCATCGTCGTGGCTGCGTGCGTCATCTCGAGGCGACGAGCTCCGCTCGGCGCGCTGGGCCTAGTCGTCGGGCGGGTTCGCGACCCCGCGGCCTTGACCCCGTTCTCCTCGTCGCGCCTCGCGCGACTGCGATCGGCTTCGACGCTGCGCATGATCCGCGCGCTCGGCCACTTCCGCGACAGCTATCGGCGGACCCGCAAGCGCACGCACGCGCTCGAGACGCGCAATGGAGTATCGAGCGCCAGCCTTGGGGCATCGGTCAGTCGCGGCGCACCGCGTACATGCAGCGAGAATTCGGACGGACGCGGATGAGCGCGCGTGTTGAATTCCCGCACGTACCGAGGGCTTTGGCAATGGCCGAAGCCCGACTAACGAGGATGTCACGCGTACTCACGTATCGAGAGTGAACGAAGAAGAGAGAGAGAGAGAGAGAGAGAGAGATACAGTTAGCGCAGCGCACAGAATTGTGACGACATTAGTATGCGTGGCGACCGCGAGATCCATGCACGCGGCTCCGCTGCGCTGTGATGAGAGTGTATTTTCGTTAACCTCCTTAGGGAAGCGAATGGCTTGGACTATATTTGCACCGGACGCATCGCCGCTGCTTTGTCTTTTTTTCCCGTCTCATCGAATTGCCGTGGCAGCACGGGTTCTATTATTGCAGTCTACAGTTCACTGAAACCGAAAGTTAACTATAGCGCGACGTCTCATTGAACGCGCTGCACGCACTGGAGAGCGCCTCTGTCATTCTCGTTTTCCACTTTACTTATTTTGCCTGCACGAGCGATTATGCCGATTGCAGTGGTATGGCACGTCTCGAGTGCGAGCAGCGCGATGAGCTCTCGTCTGTCGGCGGTGAGATCTTTGTCTCGCTCGTAAATCGCGAGACCTCTCTCGGTCGATTTCGCGCGAGGCAATAAAAATAACGCGCCACAAATCCGTGTTGCCGCGCGCCGCTAATGAGGCACAGAGCTGCGGTCGAGTCCGCGTAATGTGCTCAGCGCGAAAATGCCGTTTGCGACCCGCGGCAAGCACGCGTTTTCCCTCGCGGCCGGTTCGCGGGATATACCGCGCCCGAGCCGCGCGGGACCGCGGGATCGATGGAAATCGCGTTCGGCCGGGGCGACGCGTTGCTCCGGATCGCTCTCGACGCCACGCTCATTGGCATTCGGACGAGTTCGCGTGCGTGACTTCCGTCGCGCCAGAAGCCGAGCGCACGGTGGGCGGCGGTACCGCGCGCCATTGCCGCGTCGACCGCCAGCCAGCCAGGACCCGCATAGCGTGGAGGATCGCGAGAAGGATCGCGAGACGAGGCGGACTCGCGCGCGCGCACCGAGTGCAAGGCTGCAGCGAGCTCGCGGAAGTGTCCCCGGCATGTGCGCGGCAGTGACCAAGGCCGTAATTGGCCTCGTCGGCCCCTACAGGTATGGTCGATCCTCGGGTTTGCGTCGATCGGCGCGGTGCGCCCCGTATCGTCTCGTTTCCGACCCTCGGGGTGTGTGCGCTGCAGAGTCGAGGACCCGCGCGACGAGCGGCCTCGATCGCGGGACCAGCAGTCCACCGAGAGGCCGGACGGCGCGCCAAGTGGCATCGAGGCGGCTGCCGACGAGCGCTCCAGCTGGATGGTGATGGGTGCCAACGGGTTCGACGACAGTCCGCCGGGCGGCGTGCGGCAGCTGGCGAACGGCGAGGAGGACGCGGCCTGGCAGTTTCGGAGCGGCGGCAAGCTGCTGGCGGTGCGCCTGGGTAGCGAGGAGAGAGCGGTCGACGTCGCGAATAATGCATCGAGCACCGTCGCCGACGGTAAGACGCACGCGTCGCCGGATGCTCGCGCTGGACAGCCGCTGAGACGGACTGGTCTCGCGGTTTTAACGACGGAACGCGAAACGACTTTGAGCCCGACTGGATTTCGTCCGCGGTGATATATATAGCGCGCCAAAGAAAAATATAAACGCTTCTGCCGCCAGCTGCGGATCCCGCGACGAGGCACATGTGTCGCTGCGCCGTACAGTTGCGTCGATTGGCCGTCGTAATTCTCGCGAATCATTAACGTAAATCAGGTGTGAAGCAGCCTCGCACGGACTTGATTCTCAGCGCATCCACTTGAAAGCCTGTGACGAGCGAGGATCTGTCTGATCACCGTGAGCCAGAGAGAGAGAGAGAGAGAGAGAGAGAGAGAGAAACGCGTATTGTCGAGTCTCGCATCGAAAAGCCAAGTAGGATAGGCGCATTAAGAGGAAAGCAGGCCTAACTGTACAGGCGGACGCGTGGCTCGCTCGCGCTGGCGGTGCAGCGCTTTTAACGACGAATCGCGCGACAGCAGGCCAGCAGGTGCCTAGTCAGCCCGCGATTCGCTAATGGTCGACGCTCGGCCGAAGGCTTATACCGCTGCTCCGCGAAATCTCCGCTTTGGGCGGCCTGCGCCGCGACACGAGAGTCCCTCCGCGCTGCATCGCGCTCCGCGCGCTATCAGGGTCAGCCGCGCGTATCCTCGCGAGTTACACGGCCGCCTCCATTATGATCGTCACGGTTAGAGAAACTCGGCGCGCCAGATGTGAGCTCGGGGCGCGCGGTGAAAATCGATTTAATATACGCCGCGGAGGACGGCAGGCTCGACGATCGATCGTCGCTCGTCTGGCGATCGCTTTCGAAAGTCGATCGTTCGCCGTGCGCACCCGAGCGCCTTCGTCGCCGCTGTCCGGGATGCACTCCTTCCTGGAGACGTCGCTCTTGCGGGGAAGTCGGGCCGGACCGACGCGCCAATGAGGAGAGAAAAAAGAAATAAACGAGCGAACAGAGGCTGCGAGGAAAAATCAACGGGAGCGTAACCCCGGTGAGCATCTGCCGCTGCGTGATAAGCCACAAAGATCGGCATTCCGTGCGCGTACACGCTCGCGAGCCTGCCTCTCCACACCGCGTCGCGGAAAGGAGGCTAAGCGAAAGAACCGGTATAAAACGACGATACTTCTCGACGCTCGCGCGCTCGCCGAAACAGAGAGAGAGAGAGAGAGAGAGAGAGAGAGAGAGAGAGAGAGAGAGAGAGAGAGAGAGAGAGAGAGAGAGAGAGAGAGAGAGAGAGAGAGAGAGAGAGAGAGAGAGAGAGAGAGAGAGAGAGAGAGAGAGAGAGAGAGAGAGAGAGAGAGCGAGAGAGTGGCAGAGGCTAGGTTTTCCCGAGCACTTGACATCGCACGTTCGAACGCGGCGCCTCGGCGGACGCGGCATCGCTCATTTCCTTGGTCCTCTTCTCTTCCGCTTAGTTCGATTCGCTCGAGTCCCGTTTCATCATGAAGTGCTATTCGTGCAAGAGTATCGTTTGGGGTCCCGCTGCCGCAGCGTCGCGCCAAGTAAGTTTCACGCCGTTCGCGCCGGGCTGCTTGACGCGAGTACGCGACGACCGATTTAGGAAAGCGAGCGCTTTCGGTCGACGTGACTTCTACGCGATCGCGACGAAATTTCAACTGTGAGAAGTGCGTCGATCGCTCGTCACGAGGCGAACTCCCGACTCGACCACATTAGCGAAACGTCACGGATGAATTCTCGCTCGTTGCATTGATAGTCGAAGTCGACTTGTCGAGATTATTTACCTTACTCTATGATTATCGCGCGACTGTTGCACCACACAGCACAACGAAATCGCTCATCAAATGCATCGTAATAATCACAGAACGCCTCATTATTTACAGGAAGCTTTTATCCTAGGTAAATATGCAACATCAATTTTATTTTGTTTTTTATTATTATTTTGATTTTCCTGACTAGATCGCTAAAATACCCGGTATACTCACTTTTTACATTAATTTACAATCGAAAGTTTGCTTGGCGTTGAAAGCATCGACTGCCAAAGCAATCAACATCGCGCTGACGCTTAGTAATCATCTCAATAAAGAAAACGTCGGCTATACTTACCGCCGAGTTTGGCGTTGCTCTTTCTCGCATCAAATCGTGCGCCATAATAGGCCGAGGAGTGAAAGCAGTTGCATGTACTGCGTAGGCCGCCAGAGTCATTTTTGTTGTTGTTATCTTTCCCAGTAACGACGAGACGGCGAACAATGAGCCGCTGGATCTCGTGCGATCGCGAGTCTTGCGTGAAAATTCACATCTGAAAGGAAACATCGGAATCGTTAATTTGGCCAAGCGATGCATTGTCGGTTACCGTGTACCGCTCTACGTAAATTGTGCGCACGTGGATTCGCTATTCTCATTTGCCCGATCGCGAGGTCGCCAAAGAAAGCGCAGCTTTCCCGTTTTCATCTCGCGCGACCAACAGAGATTCGACGTCATTTTGTAAGCTGCCAAGGAAAGTACGAAACGGGGGACACGCGTAAAGTCCGCAATTCATCGGATACGTATTCGCGCGCGCTCCGGTACACCTGTGCAACCTCACAGGCGATGCGCGCGCACACTGCAATCAGGCGGCGAATATAGTCGGGCGTTATGCACCTTACACGGTACGGCCGCATAAACACGCGTAAGGATGCGCCATAACGAGACGCGCAGCAGCCGCGATCGAGTTGACCGGAGCGATGCTCCTTCGAGATCGTTCGACGCTCGGACACCAAGCGCGTAGGCGCGTGGCCGCGTTCGCGCAGCGTTGCTTGCGATTTCATTGCAGGCGCGCCCCACGGATCCATAATTCATGAATCTCAATAGTGGCGAGAAGAAAGTGTGATTGTTACGGTTTGCGACCTCGGGAGATGGACGCGAAGGAGACGCGCGGCGAGAGCGCGATCGGTATCGAGTCGCGGGGCGGAAGCGGCGAGTCCTCGCGAGGGGCGGCGCGGCCCCCGCTGCGAGCCCGCTACGGCGACGCGCGCGGCGAAAGGCTGACATTTTGCGCCCGCTCGCGCGACTGCCGCGGAGCCCGACCGCGATCACAGTAATTTAACGCGTCCGTGGGTCTTTTGTGATCCATCTGCGCCAAACCACATCCACCTCGGCGGCCGCGCGTGCTGCACGCGCGAGCGGAGCCACACGGCAGAAAGGAAAACGCAGCCGCACGCGAGAAAGTGTTGCTGCTCGCTCTCTTGGCGCGCTCGCTGCCCGAAGAGACCGGCGCGAGCGAGCGAGCGAGCGATAACGATGCGGCGATCGGCTCTCGCTTTCCCGCGCGGTCCGCCGCCGGGACCGTCGAGGCGGCGCTCGCGGCCCGCCTGGCTGCGCCTCATTCGACGTGTGCGCGTTCCAGCTGGTAACGATCAGCAGCAGCAGCAGCAGCAGCACGACAAGGACAGCCTGAACGAGACCGGAAGCACGGCGGGTGGAACGGCGGACGCGGGCCCCGGCGGCGGCGAACTCGCCGGCAACGGCAACGCCGAGTCGCCGGGGCGCGACGCCAGCCCGCGTCGCTCGCACTCCCCGTCGCCCAAATCGCTCGTCTCCAGGATATTGGCGAGATCGAGGACGCCCGACGACCTGCTGGACCACTCGGAGCCATTGTGAGTTGACGCGGGCGACGAGTACAACAACCGCGTACACCTTGCACACTTCCCCAATCAACTCTGCTCGTCAGCTCTCAATTGTGGGTGGTCCTGTCCAACGTCTACGGCGAGCTGCTGATCGTGCTGACGATGGCGCTGTGCCTGGCAGAGGTCATGGACACTCCTGTGCCGCTGCTCAGTCTGCAGGTGAGAACGGGGGCGCGGACTTTCTCCCGCGCGCTCCGTCGGCTGGATCGCGCGACGTCAAGGTGTGCTTGCATCGGCAGGGCGTATTCCTGATCTACATGTACGTGGGCAGCATAGCCGTGATCATCGCCATCTACATCTGGGTGCTGATCGACAGCTGCGGCAGCATGCGCTCCGCGCCGACGGCCGGCTTCCACGACGCCGAGCTCGGCGGCGCCTCGCTCACGAGGTTCGGCTCCCTCAAACTCGCTCACATATCCCGATCGAGGACCACGCCGACGAGCTTCTACATCCGGATCGGCGCTCTGCGTGAGTTTCGCGCGGCAGCGGCGACGACGCGCGGGCAACGCGATCACGCCTGTTTTGACTCTCCGTTTGACGTCGTAGTGTTCGGCCTGGCGACGCTGGTGTTCAACGGCCTGGAGATGGCGATGCACTCGATGGCGCAGGCCGCCGAGTGCTTCGGCGACATCGTCTTCGTGCACCCGGCGCTGCACGGACTCTTCACCTTCCTGCAGATGCACTTCCTGTTCGTCAACTCGCAGGTGCTGGTGGAGAAGTTCGGGCCGGCGGCGAGGTTCGGCTTCACCCACCTGGCAGCGACCAACGTGGCGGTGTGGGCGCGCCTGGTGATCTGGGACTCGGCGCAGGAGTGGACCTACCACGTGCACGTGGCCCAGCGCGGCGCGCTGCGCCAGCAGTCGCCGCTCGAGCTGCGCCGCTTCCCGGACGCCTTCACCAAGCTGGGCCGTGCGCTGCCGGGCGACGAGGAGCGCGCCTACGAGCGGCAGCCCTCGGCCTACCACCGCTACGAGCCGATATCCCAGGAGCAGATCTCGCAGGTGGTCGCCCTGCAGGAGTGCCTCAACACCAACGCCCTGGGCCAGCTGTGGACCTCGAGCATGCCCTTCCTCTACCCCTTCATCGTGCAGTTCAGGTGCGGCCCTCGCGCCCCTCCCCCGTCCCCCGGCCGGTCGCCCGACTCTCACGCGCCACCTCCTCTCCGCAGCCTGATCGCGGCGGCGGTGGCCTTCGTGATGGGCCGCAACGTGGGCCGCTCGGGGCGACTGCTGCGCAAGAAGCTGCACGGCGCGCGCGACGCGCCCGGCGCCCGCCTCGGCTGCGACAGCTCGAGCAAGGGCCTGTTCCTCGGGATCCTGTGCATGGTCGCCGGCATCGTGGTCATCCTCATCTTCCTGGTGATACGCGAGGACGAGCACTTCACCCCGGCCACGCTGTCCTGGCTGACCTGCGGCAGCCTCGCGGGCATCCTCTCGCTGAGCAGCCTGGTGACCTGCAGCGGCCTGCTGCAGGTCCGGCGCATGTCCGTGGTGAGCGCGGCGCCCGCGCAGCTCGACTCGCTGCTGTCCAACGTGGCGCTGTTCGGCGTGCAGCTCTACTCCGTCTTCACGATCGTCGTGTGCGCCTGCTCGCTGCACAGCCTCGAGGTGCGTGTCGGGCCCGAGCCGCCGCGCCAGCGCGCACTGACCGCCGCCTACTTTGCGGGCCCGCAGGACGCCGACGGCCGCGCCGACGGCGGCGGCGAGAGCCTCGCCGACCTGCGGGCCAGGCACACGATGCTGCTGGCCGTCTCGGTGCTGCAGCTCTTCCAGTGCTTCGCCCAGAGCACCCTGATCGCCGAGGCCGCCAAGCGCTGCTGCATCACGCGCTCCCAGATGACGGCCAAGCCGGCGCGCCAGATCATCACGTATCTGCTGTTCAGCAACGGTAGGTATGCCCCGCCGCCGACCGCCGACCGCCGACGGCTCCTCACACGCGGGCGCGATCTGTTGCAGCCGTGCTCTGGGCCTTCGACACGGTCATCACGCAGACCTGGATATCGCAGGAGCTGCAGCTCAACTTCTTCGGCATACTCGCCTGGGGCGTCATCTCGAGGATCGGCCTGCCCCTGCTCATCTTCTACCGATTTCACAGCTGCGTCATGCTGCTCGAGGCCTGGAACAAGTGCTACAGGACGCTCAACGCCGAGCACCCGTTCAACTGACGATACACCGCGTGCGAGCGGCTCGTCTGCAAGTGCGTACTCGCGCGGCCGTCCCCCGCGGCTCTCGCGCCGCGTCTTCTCACCGCAACACGCCCGTTCGATGTCGCAGGCTCGAGCAGAGGGCCCGGAGCAACGAGGACGCGCCGAGGCAGCGCTACCGGTGCCACCAGCTGCGAGAGCTCGACGCGCACCGGCGCGCACGACGACCGTCGGCCTGCCCCGAAGGCCCGCGGCTGCGCGCCCGCGTTCGCAGCGCGAGTTGGTTCCGCTTGCCGCCGAGCTGCCCCCCGATGCTGACCCAGCTGTCCTCGGCGCCGCTCCACGCCCAGCCGGCTACGCGGCGCTCTCGCTACCAGCGCTTTCCTCGCGATCCTGCCGCCGCCGGCCGTGGTCCGAGGGGAGCCGCCAGCGAGCCCGCGACGTGGCAGCGCGCCGACGCGCCGACCGCCGGGGACGCTGACCTTCCGTGCGGCAGCCCGGTCGCGACCAACCCAACCTTTCGCAAAGTGCCATGGCACCCCAACCTGCACATGCTCAAGATCAGACGAGTCTGAACAGAATGTATTATCCGTTTAGTTTCCACGCTCCTCTACAGCCGACGCGCGATCGAGATAACCCTGGAAAATATGCCACCACTGTCATGCTGCGGTAGCAAAGCCGATGACAATTCGCGTTTTCTTTTCACGATATTTTAAACCAACTTTGCGTATTTCCCTTTAGCTCTGCACCACGTATATTAAAAATGTTGTAACACTCTTTTTCAATATCGACGTATTTGGCATCAGTGTGTCCAGTCGGTTAAGACGACAAATATTCAAATCAATTAACTCGTAGAGTCTGCACTACGTGACGTACGACACATACAATTTTTTGGAATCTCGCAAAACGAGGCACGATCATGCCTGCAAAATTGTCGGTTTTTCTGTCAGTCGATGCTGCTTGCTATGACTAAGGTGTAGTCGTTAACCATTATCAGGCAAAAAATGAAAACTCGTTGCGTATTGAATCGAATTTTAGACTTTCCATAGATGAATTTCCGATTTGGTAATGTTGATTCGTAATCCAATCGGAACAGTATTAACCAAGGTTGTACGAAGATTCATTTTGGTCCATTTTTAAAACACTTCAAAGCTACAGGCAAATTTGACGAGAAAACTGTTGTAAGTCCGTTTTATCTTTTAAGATGCTGATCAAGATTGGTGTAATTTTTGCTAATCAGCCATTTTACGTGCTCTTCATGAGTGTACTTTATTTATTATACAATCGCATCAGAACTGATTACAGTATTTTTGATAAATGTAGACAAGGAAATTTATGTACATATTTTATATAATTGTTACAACGAATTAAGAGATCCCATGATTTTATTCATGTATTTATTCAAAAAATTGGCCTCCATATGTAATACATAGACAAATAGATAGTAATGTAATATCGATAAATGTCAAGAGATAGGTTATTCATCAGTCTGTGATTCGGATCAAAAATACAACTCTTGTAAGAGATTTGATGTCTTTTATAATAAATCTGTTGTCCATGTGTCATTTTACATTTTTCATAGTACTTGTTAAAGACATTTCTTCATTGATGCTGAACATTATTTATCAAATTGTTTGACAGTAGGCACTAACATTGGAGAAAATAAAGAATCGCTTGTACATAAACTATAAGTTTTGTATGTAAAAAAAAGAAAGAAACAACGAAAACGAGCACGCCCTGTTTTAGATTATGAAGGTTCGTGTCAAAAAAATAATAAATGCAACATCGACCGAAGTGAGAACGAACAGTTTAGTAACGAAGCGCCTATTATTTGCATTCTTCTGGTTTGGAAAAATCTGTTACCGCTAACAGAAGCTCAACTGTTTACGTCTGTTCGCTTGTATCTGCAATAAGGTGGTGAAGGCGAGTCGGCAGATGTGCTCGTTCGACTATAGGACGGTCTAATCGAGATTAAAATCGTCAGCTTCGGGATGCGTTTGAGTGGGCGGTGGCTGAGCGGAGGCGGCCCCAAAGCCACCCATTCCCGGCATACGATTGCCGGGACCGCCAGGCATGCCTCCCATCATGCCACCGAGGCCGCCGGCGCCGCCAAACTTGGAGGAAACCTTGTTGATCAATGCCATCACCTTGGGATTGCTCTGGTACTTGAAGATGTTACTTGGATTTGTCGAGATGTCCTTAAATGCCGCCGCCACTTCTGGATCCTGTGAAATCGATCGGATTATTTGACGATGTGGTGACAATCGTAAAGCAAAGCGTATCGAGACTTTTGGCGAAAAAGCCTACCTGGAAAGCCGTGAGTATGTCCGGGTCGTTCAAGAATTGCGCGAACGGCGAAGCTCCGGCTCCGGCCGATCCAGCAAAGCTCTCGGAATCATTAGAAGCCTGTTGCTGCTGTTGCTGCTGCCTGGTACTGTCTTCCCGCGCCTTTGCCTGCGCTTCGCGCATTTTCTTCAGGCGCTGGAGCTTCTCGCGCTCCAGCCTTTCCAAGGCCTTGCGCTCTTTCTTGCGCTTGTACTCCTCGATCTTGCGAGCCTGCAACAGACAGCGCACGCGAATGATGCTGGTTCGAGCCAAGAATCCCTGCACCCTGATCGAATGGGACGCGAGCGAGCAAACAAAGCAGGACGCTGGCGCTGTCGACGCAACGACGATGACGTGGCGTTACGCTCTTCGGTCCGGGCCGCGAAGACGTCCAAGCGCTAAATCACAATGACGCGAGACGGCGACCTCGCCAATTAACAGCGCACCACTTAATAATAGACCGCACACCGGCCAATTGGCCGCTAGCGAAATACTTAAGGCCAGTGGATGCGTCGCTCTGCGACGTGCACCCCAAGCTCTCTTGGGCAAATGGAGATTCGATTATAGTACGAAAGGGCATCGCTCGTTTCTAGAAACAAGTGTCTCGATCGCGAAAAGTATTCGACGCGTCGAACGACATGGTGAGCCGTACGCACAGCCCGGTCCGCGCGAGCATTGTCAAGAACAGCGAGAGACCGAGCTGGCTTCTATATAGTTATGGTATTAATACGCGAAAGTCAAGTCGTAGACAAGGAAGATCCACCTTATTCGGCGGCAGCCCAGACGTCTAAATATAAAGGCGTCCAACATCGTCGGCACTTGGTCGCGCATGTACGTGTGCGTGTGCTGCTCGCTGCTACCTCGCGCGCGCGCGCGCGCTCTGCCTCCCTCCCCTTTCGTCAATTTATCCAAAGCACGTTTGTCTTTCGACTCTGCGCCACGGTCGAGGAATAAACGGCGAACAACGAGCAGCGACGACCTCGCGAGGAGATGGACGCTCGTCGAGCTGCCGACAGTCGAGCAGAGTGCGTCAACTGCTCGGTCGCATTCGAGATGCGCGAATCCGCGACTGGTGTCGGCCGGTGGCGAGCGCGCGCACGGCCGCACTCGCCGACCTTGCTCTCATATTTTTGCGAATATCCAAGTGGACACGCCAGCAAGTCGGGAGCATCGCGCTGACGCAACCAGAACTTGGGGGAGGGGGCGAGGGCAAACGCGCCCGAGCTTGCAACTCGTCAGTCTTGCGTTGTTTGCGTCTGGAAAGGCCGCGAGCGATTCGAGCGTCACGGCTAGTAGTAGCCAAATTCGCGATGTCGGAGCTCTGCCTCGGACCTGCGGTATTCGGGGAGGGAAGATCGGCACGGCCGATCGAATCGAAGCGAATAGCCGCACGCGCGCGCGCGCTAAAATAAAGAGAGAGAGAGAGAGAGAGAGAGAGAGAGAGAGAGAGAGAGAGAGAGAGAGAGAGAGAGAGAGAGAGAGAGAGAGAGAGAGAGAGAGAGAGAGAGAGAACACCGAGCAACGACCGCGCTGCAATGGCATGTGCCATTGGCCGCAAACGCCGCACGTCTGCACGCTCTCGCGCTTCTCGTACTACTCGCACCACTCGCATTCGACATCGGAAGCCTCGCGGCGGCCGATGAGGCGCGAGCGCGGGGGTGCGATCGGCCGAGCCGCGGCCGACGACGAATGCTGTCCCCGTCGGGCCGCGAGCGACCAGCCGCAACTGCACTGCGCGTGCGAATCGTCGCACGCGAACGGACGGAAACAAACAAACGACGCGGCAAGCTCGGGATGCCCGCCACCGCGGCGGCCGTTCCGCTGGCAGGGCCACGTCGCCGCTCTTTCTCGCTCGGCCGTCGCTGGCCGCAGGCCTGCGACCGGCAGTCGGCTGCTGCGCGATAGAGAGACGAAGCCAGTAGAAGCCGCGCAGCCAGTCAGTGTGCGTCCCAGCCGCGCGAGCTCGAGAGCCACTGCAGACTCGAGCCATGACGGCCACGAGAAGGAGGGCCACGCTCACCGTCGCGGCGGGACTTCTGTTGGGCCTTCTAGCCGTGAACTTGCAGGGTAATCTCGAGTCATCCTCCCCGCGTTCGTAAGTGACGGAACTTGAGTGCTGTGCCGACGACGCCGAAGACCGCCGCCCGTCGAGTGTCTCTCCCTTGCTTGTCCCTTGTTCCCCGATGCTTCTCGCGGGGCCCGCGGACATCGCGCCTCCATTGCCAGGCCGCCGCACGACCACGGGGGTGTGACAAAGTCTCGTGCACGTCGAAAATACGCCCGTCGCATTCTTATTCTGACGCGCATTCGGAGTCCAGCTGGAATTTATAAGCCACGGAGCTCGAGTCGCGAGTCCTCACGTCGCCCGATTAACCGAAACATTTGGTTTCCGTTGATTAATCGGCGTGGCTCGCGTTCAGGTGCAACTCGCGAGGCAACATTACATAAGACGTCGAGTGAAAATTCCGAGTTTTTCGCAACTGCTGCTCGGAGACGTCACGTTCATAAAATAGATTCGAAACTTTAAATACCGCATTTTCGAAAATAAAAACGGCGTGCCGGATTTACGGTCGCCCGAAAGAATGCCTCTGCCAAAAATACAGAGCAAACCGCGCGTCGGGACGGCCGCGCGGTAATACGGATTACAAGGCTCCAATGCAATGCTTGTAAAAGCCGAGCATTCGATTACATAAGCAGGCGCAGATAAGCGCCACTCGGCCAAAAAGAATAAAACGGACAGTTTATTCGTAGGAATCCTCGCGGACTGCGGCAATTTCGTTTTGACCTGCGTGCAGGCGCGAGCGATTGATACACACAGGCATACGAATATAAAACGGGAGGGAAAAAAAAAGAAAAAAAATCCGACAGATTCTATCGCGGTCGAAAATAGCAGCCAGCTGTTATGGTGCCAAAAGAAACTGCCGCAGTAATGCGGATCGGAGAAATGTCAACGTTTGGTGTGCGGACTTGAGGCTCTTCTGGCCGATCGCGATCGAGCAAGTGTCCGTGGGCATCGGTGGAGCGATACGAGCCGCTCGCGCGCGATCGCCAAACGAGACCGAGTCCTCGAAAAACGCCACCCAGTCGTGAGCGGCGCATTAATCACGCGAAAAGAAACGTATCTATTAATTTCCGAGGCAGTGATTGACCGACGTGTTCGATCGCCGGCCCGAAATACAATCCAAATTGGCCGAACAATGAAATAATTGTGATGTCTATTTTCGAGCCCCTTATAAATTTGTCGAGACGCCGGTAGAACGGTCGTTTTCATTCCGCGTTCGCGAGTCCAGGAGCGCGCAAGTTGACGTTGACCTCGACGCCAACCTCGGCGCCCACCGGCTTCGAGCGTCGACCAGACGGAGCTCTAGAATGCAATCAATCTGGTGGATCAAATCGTTGACATTGCTCCAGTTCGAGCGTGCATCCGCGCGGTCGCGGGTCAACAGCGAGAAGCCGAAGACGCAACAGGGAGGGGGAGGCTCGAAGGCGAAAGCTCGCGGCAGCGGCGGCGGCGGCGGCGGCGGCGGCGGCGTTGAACATTGACCGTAGCGGAGTCGAGCCGACGGGTATAGCGCGCGCGTGCGTTCGCGAGTGCGCCGCCGCCGCCGCCGTCTACCCCGCGACGCTAAACTTAGCTCGCTCGGCCTCGTCCCAGGTAGAGCGCACTCGAAGTAAATCGGCGTGCGTCCGACCGAGATCCTCGCGCGAGCGCGCGAGTTTCCTCCAACGTGCGTCTCGCCGCTGGTATTGCGAAACGCTTGTCCACGCGTCGCGTCGCGCGTCGCGCGTCTCTCGGCGCCTCGCGTAACGCGACTTTGACGACCGAGCGTCACTTGCGGATGCTCCGACCTCAGCCGATCGCCTGCGCGCCGTCAATCTCCCATTGGCCGGCCCGAACTGCCGGGTTATCCCGATAACAACACATCGGCGCTTTTATTATTAATCAATGTAGATCTCGGCTTCGCGCCTGCAATCGTCTTTGACAACCGAGATAACTGCACGACAAGCAGCTGACCTCGTAGCTGAAGACTGACTGCCACTCGGAAAGCCCTATTTAAAATGTATCCCTCTGAAAGCAGAATATCTGTCAGCTGAGAGAAACGACTTGCAATAAGCATAGTGCACACTCAAATTCTGTCGAGTCAAAAGCTGACCGGAGGATGCTCATTATTTTGGCTGTTCAATCGCATGAAACCTGTGTTTACATGACGCGCGACAGGTGTGCAAGGTGAAGAGCTGGAAAAAGTTCCGTCGGAGGACCAATGCCGGCCTTACATTGAAAAAGCTTTGAAGGACTTGGGCACAGGTACGTCAGTTTTGCGCTACGAATAATTCTTTTAAGATTGTTTTTTCAATGAGCAACTTTCAGCATCGACTTGCTTCATTTCGCGTCATCCCGCGTTCGATGTACGTTTGAGTGAAGTAGAATAGTACATTACCGAACTAGCACGGAAAAGTAATCGCGATAAGGAACACGAGAACTAAGATCTCTTTCCCGAGCACGTTGGGTACGGTGTTTTACAAAATAACGCTTGAAAAAGTAAGAGTTTGAGCACGCGGCAAAGTCGTACTTTTCGTACGGCTAGTTGACAAGGTTCGGCTTCAATTAATCAGATTAAACGTGTTATTGTCGAGCGTCCAGTGTTCATTTCACGTCGGCGAAAGTATTGCACGCCGATCAACGATTGTTAACGATCATTTTCATATTTCGAAAGGATCAGAGGAGCAGGTGAGCAGCCCTGACGATGCGCCCGAGGAAGACGACGCTGCAACGGCTGACGCTCACGATCGCGGGGCTCAGATAGACGAAGACGAATCAGGCGCCGATGCCATCGACTTGGTATGTTCGGATTTTAACTTTGCGGGGGGAAAAATAAATCGGAATCAACGAGCCGCACGTCCGCGATATTTATAGACTGCAGCTTCGGTGATCAGAGGCGGCTGTCGGGAGGGAGGTGTAACGGACTTCGAAAAACGTTAAAAAAACAAACAGAAAAAAGGAAAAAAGAAAAAAAAAAGATGCGATTGATAGGCAACAGGGCCACTAGAGGACCACATATGCGGGTATAATTTTAGATCTTGCGTAGCAGTAGCGCATCGGTGGATATCTATTTTTGCGAGCTCAACAGGTTTCCACGCGACTATTTTCGGACGACGCGATCGCACGCCCATTTTTTGCAATATCACACTGAGACTTTGTAATAATGCGTTGGGATTGCCGCACGACTGGTGCCCAGGATGACGAATCGCCGAGCAGCGACATCGAAGTCGACGAAGTGGACACGGTCGAGGTGACGAGCGTCGAAGATGAGGGCGAGCAGGGCGAGACAAATTCAGTCGAAGCGGCCGACTCCAAAGAGGAAGATGAACGATCGACAGGTTTGCACTTGACAGATTGCCTAGCCGCGACGGATTCGCGATGTAAGTCTGTGAATTTTAGAGGAGCGCGGCAGCAGCGGCGAATCACAGGAAGACGATGCTGCTGATTTCGCTGAGGGCAAAGCCAACGAAGAAGATGACGTCGTGATCGATCAGTCGAGCGAACAAAATGAAAAAGACGACGACAATCAATCCGAGGAGGCAACGGACGCGGACGGCAACGACAATGAGCCATCCAATTCTACCGAGGATGAGGGAGCAATTTCCAAGGAAGAGAGCGACGAGGCGCCAGCTGAACTCGTCAAAGGCGATGATGGCGATGACGTGAGCGACGCTGAAGACGCGATATCCGTCGAATCGGAAGCAGTGGTAGCCGAGAAGGCCACTTCAACAGAGTCGCCAGCAGCTACGAACGACGAAGAGAGCGGCGAACAGCCGCAAGCTGAAGAGTCGGATAGGCAGGAGGATGAAAAATCAGAAGATACCGGTAAGATTTGTTCTGTCCACGCGCGTCTCGGCGTAAATCGTAGATTGCTTGCGTTGTCTCGCGTTGACGCTGGGAATGATTGGTCAACGCTTTGCAGCAGACGAAAGTGACAAAGAGGAGCAACAAGGAGAAGAAGAAGGAGCGGAGCGAGACGAAGAAAAGGCAGGGGGTGACGAAGAAGGGGACGAGTCTGCGAGTCCGGAGGAGGAGGAGTTGATAATGGAGATCGAGGTGCCCGAGATACTGCGACCCAGGGACCACATAGGGCAGTTGCTCAAGCTCGACGAGGAAAACGAAGACAAGGAGAAAGCCGTGGAGAAGATTGCAGATGTAGTTTTGAGGGACCTCAAGAGGCTGTACGACAATGCGATCAAACCGCTGGAGACTCTGTACAAGTACCGCGATTTGAGCAACAGACATTTTGGAGGTACGCCGATAATATCGACGACAATTGTAACCGTGATAATTCAATGCTGGCTCCTCAGATCCGGAAATTTTCTCGAAACCCTTGGTACTGTTCATGGGCCCGTGGAGCGGAGGAAAGTCATCCATCATCAACTATCTGCTGGACATCGAGTACAAACCGACGTCTCTGAGAACGGGTTGGTAAACACGTTCACGCGACTATTAGTGCGGCGACTAGCTAAGCACGATGAATTTCAGGAGCCGAGCCGTCGCCGGCGTACTTCAACATTCTAATGCACGGAGAGGAGGAGGAGGTGTTGGACGGCACCCAGCTGGCGGCCGACTGGACGTTCTCCGGACTGCAGAAGTTCGGCCAGGGACTGCTCGACCGCTTGAAAGGCTACAAGCTCAACAGCAAACTGCTGGAGAAGGTGAACATCGTGGAAATCCCCGGAATCCTGGAGATTCGCAAGCAAGTGCAAAGGCTGTTCCCATTCAACGACGCTTGCCAGTGGTTCATCGACCGAGCGGACATTATTTTCCTGGTGTACGATCCTTCCAAATTGGATGTCGGGCCCGAGACCGAGGCTATTCTCGACCAACTCAAGGGCCGCGAGTACCAGGTAGGTGGTCGTCTAATCAGCGCTCTCTCGTGATCGTCGAGGTAGGTTAACGCGTTTCGCGTCGCAGACGAGGATCATCCTGAACAAAGCCGACCAGGTGAAGCCCGAGGAACTGATGCGCGTGCAGGGCGCGCTCATATGGAACATCTCGCCGCTGATGTCCAGCGCCGAGCCACCGGTCATGTATTCCACATCGCTCTGGTCAATACCCTACGAGGCCGGCGCTCCAACTAGGCTCCTCTACGCCCAAGAGCGAGCTTTCCTCCGCGACCTCCGATCCGCCATCGACAAAAGGGTCGAGCATAAAATCGCCAGCGCCAGAAGATTTGCCGTAAGTTGCAATGACGCTACGTTATTATGACGCGCTTGCTTATTCTCGCTCCACTCAATGACATCTTGCATCGTAGGTACGAGTGCGCAACCACGCCAAGATGGTGGACTGCTACTTGACCACCTACTACAACCACAAGAGCTTCTTCGCCAAGAAGAAAGACGTGGCCGAGCGCATCATCGAGACTCCTCAGGACTATCATATCTACGAAGGCCTCAGCACTCTCACCAACATCTCGCGTTACGACCTCCCCGACCCCGACGTCTACCGCGACTTCTTCCGATTGAACAATTTGTACGAGTTCCCTCTGCTCAGCTCTACCTGCACCTATTTCCGCGGCTGCCCGATCAATAGGCTCGACGTGGCCATCGCCTATGAACTACCCGAGCTTGTTGGTAAATACAAAAAATCGGTCGAAGCCGCCCTGCACGTCGACGAAGCAGTTGCTGCCACGGCAACGCCTGCATCCGCGATCTCAGCTGCACCAGCTCAAGCACAAGCGCAGAAGGCCAAGAGTGGAGCTTCCAAACTGTCTCTCAGTTGAAAAACATTATGCTAACGGAGAGAGAAACGCTATCTTGCGAATATGCCCATGATCCGTTCACATTGAAATCTCTCAAAACCAAGATGATAGTGTTTCGTAGCTCCAAGCTATCTGATTCAAAAAATAAAGCGTCTTGTTTACTGTTTCGGTCAGCTGGTCTGCCGATTCGAAAAATCTAGATGCATTAAATATTAACGAAAAAGTAGTAACAAATTATACAAGCATACGTTTACAGATTTTTTGCTATCAATAAAAAAAAAAAAAAAAACAGGTTAATAAAAAAAAGTAAAATTTGATTCAGTAGGTGTATAAAAATACATTTTCAAATGCATGTCAGTGATTTTAGTCAAGTTACAATAGACAATAAACTAGATTCTTGTGCACAAGCCAAGTTGTAGGAATAAACCATTTCAAGTAATAAAATTAATACCAATATATACTTTCATAAAATTGTGAAAATATGCGAGAACGTGAGAGTATGTATGAGTGACAGGAAAAAGCTTTTTGACATTTCTTCTTTCAATAATTATTGTGCCTTAATTTATAAATTGTGCTCATGCTAAGAACGACGATAGGCAGACAATCAACCAATTGTAATTTTATAAGTACATAATTTTCATTGTCAAGTTTATACTTTATGAACTATATTTATGAACACTACTATCACAGCTGCCTGTTAACATTTATTAACCTTTTTCAAACATATCAAATAATTGTTGCAAATTATTTTAAATGAAACACTAGTTTAGTTTTATATAGTTCATGGATCATTTAAAAATCAAGCAATAGGCTTTTAAAAATGCTACATTATGTTAATACATAATTCTAACTTCTTGAAAGCTAAGCAATAATACTGCCCATATCAATTGATTAATTAATCACGATATTTCATAAAGTTGTAAATTTTATGTTTTGAAAATCTTTACAAAAATAATTGCACTATGTACAGTTATTCAAATATAAGCTTTAAACAATAAATAAACTGTAATTTAAAAAAGCTGAAAGTGATTGATTTTTTACTTAAAGTAAGTTTTATGAAAGTAATAATACTTACATTTGGTGTAACTTCTTTCAACCACTCATCAGCTTGTTCATCGAAATCAAATTTACAAGCCAATCTCAAGTCATTAGCAGCTTCTTCCCACTTGCCAAGAAGATGATAAGCCCTTCCACGGAATTTGTGAGCTGCTGCGCTATCAGGGTTTAGTTCCAAAGCTCGAATGCAGTCTCGAATACAAGCATTTGGCTTATTCAATAACAAATATACTTGTCCTCGCTTGGCATACAAAAGTGAAGCTTGTGGATTGAGCAGTATAGCTTCTGTATACAATTTAATAGCCTTATTATAATCTTTCTCAACAAATGCAGACACAGCGTCTGAGCGCTTATCTGAAGATTGTTCTATTTGTTCTTCAGTTGGTTGCAGATTATAATCTCCCATCTCATGTGGTTTATCATCATCTGGTTCTAAAATAATGAATAAGGAATAAATTTTCCACTCAACCAGGGCTATGATTTACAATATTTGAACATTGCATACCAATGACTCCAGACATATCTAACTCCAAATCACTTTCTGGCTCACTGTCTGGCTTGTCTTCTTCTTCCACTTCTGGCTCTTTTAAAGACTCATTTGTATCTTCATCTGTTGTTGTTTTTTGCTGCTCTGGGATTTTTCCACCCATCTTCAATATAAAATTTTTAAAAAATTCTAGTTGAGGATGATTGATGATTGATGGCTGCTTGACGCATAACTCAATGAAAGCTTTGAGTTGAGATAAGTGTTCATTGCTTATTGGCAAGGACATTTTTCAATCTACAAACAAATAAAGGTAACTTTCAACTATTTTTGATATTTGTTCCTATTTTAAAAAATGCATTAAGAAGGAATCAAGCATTATTTTGATTGAAGCAAGCAAAGAAAACAAAATCCATGTTTATTAACCTATAGTCAATCAATATCAGCGAAACCGTGGAGAGAAAGAAAAAACAGTTTATACCCGAAAAATAAAAGATGATTGAAATGTGAAAACTTAGGTTTTAACTTCTGTTATTGCACAAAGCTACAATTTTTAAAGTAAGAGCAGAATAAAGAAAATCAAGAAAACTGAATTCAATAAACAAATCGGTTATTGAGATTAAAAGAATTTCCTCAACTATTAATCTTCAAAAACAAAGACCTCTCAAAGCCGTCTTACACAAAGCGAACAGAACTCATACACATTATCCGTGACAAAAAAAACTCCGGCGACTTTTGACACGTCTACGGAATACGATGGCAGAGATTAAAACCTACGACGATGGCGACACAAACCCAAGATACAAGAGTATAACGTAATTGAAGGCTTAAAATGTTATGAAAAGTATGTATACCTATATATATCGTTGTATTACTGTATAAACGTGAACGATAAATTTTAATCGTTGGTGAATAAAAAATGGACACATATACCTGACCGGCACCGGCAAACAAAACCGGCTTCTCTTGCTTTTCAATTAGTAGTTTTGCACTCACGCTCACTATCTTTATCCTGTACATACTAACATATATACATATATATATAGTCTGATTTGGACATAGACCATGAAGACTATATGGATTGGAAATCTGAACTTGAACGTTTTATTCTCGACAGTAGAGGGTCGATCAAAACGAATATGGTCGAATCGAGATACCAACACTGACCATAATAACCACATCTCAATATTGCGGGTCCAGGGCCGGGTTCTCCTCGTCCTCGGTTACAGTCCTCGCTATCACTCATCAATTTTCATTATCACTTACTTAGCAGCCAAAACGGCGGGAAGTACAAATAAATTAAATTAATTTATTCAAGACCGTTGTTATATCACATCGACTTTCTACATAAAAACATCGGAGTTCAGACATCGGCCATCAGATATTTATCATGGTGAAAAAAAATTGTCAAATGATATATTATTGTACTAATAATGTTAATATATATAATAGATCTACATTTTTCATTGCTCGCATCCTGTACAATCATCGACACAGATATATGCTAAACAAACTATTTGTTTTTTAAGTTCATGATCTCAGTATACGTCCGATGTTCGATGTCTCCTTATGTAGAAAATCTCTTACAATGTAAGTGTGTTAGTTTTATATTCTTAGACTGTTCTATCATTCTACTGTAACTCTATATATCTCTTTACTATAATCTTGCAATCAAAGATGAAAATATCCATTGTTGTACTTTGTGAATGTATTAAAAATTTACAATTCGGATTCAAAATCCATTACAAATTAAAAAACGAGCGAATAAGTTTCAAATTTGCCGGCTCTTTATCTCGCAAAGCACTAAATATATATGTAACATGTATATAGATGTTAGCCGTGACATGCCGAAGTCGTCTGTGGGCAGTTTGTTTATATCTCGACACTCGACAGTGCAAGTACCCACTTGGCCAGCAGTGGTGATGTGGTGTTCGTTGAGAGCACCCCCACCTTGAAACTTTATCAGTCGTTGCGATGATTGGTCAATCATAACCGGGAGCCCAGCAGCAGCTCCGTGGCTGCAATAAGAATGGCCGCCGCGTTGAGAAGGAATCTCGGAATTCTGCAGCCGTTCCTCGGCAAAACGCATTTTCCACAATCTACTTATCACAGGTAATTAATTAATTGAATTGTCGATCCATTGGTCCAATTCCATCTTGTTTGATGGCTCTGTTGAGATTTAACAAATCTGTCTGTGTGTGTATGTATGTATATATATATATATATATATATATATATATATATGTGTGTGTATGTATATGCACATGTATGTATTTATTTCTGTATTGGACAACACAGTGATTTCAAACAATAGATAGTGCATGTATATGTTTTAATTTTCAATCATTGATTAGCAGGCAAATATCGGGATCATCGGCTCGCCAACAGGACGAAGGATGGCTGAGCAAACTACTTGTCAGGAAGATTGAGCCTACTAAAGAGCCTCATTCAAGGATGCTTTCTGACAAACAAATTATCTATGCCTTACACACGCACAATATCCGCCCTGACTCTCGCGATAAGTACCTTAGAAATTAGTGAGTATATACACAAACTGCATACATTTTTTTATCAATTTTAGTGATTGTTTTAATATTAAACGTATTCGTTTTTTTTACAGTGTTCATAATGTTGAATACCTTCATTCTAAAAAACAAGATTTGAATCTTGAGCTTGTTGGATCATGGACGGTTGAAGTTGGAGATCTGGATCAAGCTCTTCATCTTTGGTCGTATGGATCTGGAGGATATCATAGCATTGACAAGGCACAAGCTCTACTTGCCAAAGATGATGTGAATGATCAACTTTTTAACTGTTTTATTTTAAAAACATAAAATTACATATTTTATCAAACATTTTAGACATACCAAAAACTCCTTAGTGAACGAGGTAACTATCTGAGATCGCGACATTTGCAATACTTACTAACGTTTAGCTACTGGCCAGCAATTATTGCAAGAGAAAGTGAGAATATTTATGAAGTAAGAAGTTACACTCTTAAGCCAGGAACAATTATTGAGTGGGGCAACAATTGGGCAAGAGCTATCAATTTTAGACGCAATAATAACGAACCTTTTGCTGGATTTTTTTCGCAAATCGGTCGATTATATAATGTTCATCACTTTTGGTGTAAGTTTTGAAGTTGAACTGCATCTCTGCCAGAAACAAAACAAAACCTTATTTTCTCACTATGTTTTCAGGTTACAAAGATTTACAAACTCGCAAAGAAACACGTGAGAGTGCTTGGCGGTCACCTGGTTGGGATGAATGCGTAGCTTACACAGTTCCTCTGATTCGCGAACATCATTCCCGCATTTTAAAACCAACATCCTATTCACCAACAAAATAAATACGTTACACCTTATCTATAAAGCAATGCAAGCGTGAAAATTTATATTGAAAGTTAGGAGATTTGACGAAAGCAGTGGTATACTGTTCTTTCATATGTTCAATGTGTATATTCGCATTTGTATATCTGTAAAAGTTCGAATTATTGTAAAACAATAATGTACAAAAGTAATAGAGTTTTTTAGTTATATTATGATGTATAAAATCAACTATTCCATTTAATAGAAAGCTGTAGACAAAAACAAAATAAGAGTCTTTTACCCAAGCAAACAAGCTATGATAATAGCCAATAAAATAGAAATATTACTTTTTTTCATCAGGCTGTAAAAAGAAACAAAAAAAATACAATCTTAAAATTGGAAATAAAATTATATAAAATAGGATTACTGGATTGTAATATAAAAAATTGATTTGAATACTTTTTAGTATCAATGTTTTATTATCCATTCGACATAGCGGGTCTTTGTTCGACATATTTTATTTTACTAAACCTTTGAGGCTTCATTGACAATTAATTATTTTGATTGCACTTACGACCATTTATTTAGCAGATACTCGTGCGGTTTTTGTCACTGTTTATTAAAGTAAGAAATTGTATTTTTATGATCTACTTCTGTTTAAAAATAAAAATAATAATTATCACTGAAACCAAAAGTGGTTGAACTGTAGTGTATGTATGTATGTATGTATATGCATATATAATACATATATGTGTGTATACACACGTACATACATACACATTATGCGTATCCTTTTTTTCTTTTTCTTTCCGATTACATTGCTACAAAGTCTTAATTATCTATTACTATTACTGTCATCAATTATTCATTTCCTCCCTTTTACGTTGTTCTCCACATAACGTTTGAAAATCATAGTTTACTGCGCAGTGCATTTTTTCTAGAAAAATCACTTAACTCTGTCGTACTATTATTGGATTTTTCTCGTCGCTCCTTTTTTAGGCATGAATTACGATTTGTGATTGGCACCAAACCGTAATATGCGCAATCATTATTTAACGTGTGTGCGTGCGTGGGAGCATCACTTGCACCGCGTTTAGCTGTGTGCACAACTGCATAATTTAGTTTTTTTATTATTTTGTGTTTCACATTCACACATTATGGTTATTACAAAAACATACATTGATTACGCATAACATGTTACTTTTATTTATGTGATATTTAACTATGAAGGTCTTTGTAAATATCGCTTTTTATTAATGTCAATATTCATACAAAAATTACCGCATTTATTCCAACATATAAAACATTCTTGAGTCCTTGAAATAATGAAAGAGATGCTTGAATATTTAGTTACGAAGAATAATATAATTTAATTTGTAGCTACGTTAATTGTCCAATTAATTAAAAAAAATTATATATATCTAACAACGTACAGATGCGTAAAATTCGGCTCAAACTTTTTCTATGTGTAGATGATAGTTTGTTGACATCAATCAACTAATCAACTTGTTATTCGCGTAAAAACAGAAAGATATTATCTTATCGAATATTTACAATCTTTTTTCCGTGGTGCAAAACTTAGATAAGCTACAAATCGTTAGCTTGGAATTCGAGAAGAGGAAGAAAAAAATAGTCAAAATAAGGGAATAATAAGAAATTATATGTCTTTGTCTTATATATATATATGTGTGTGTGTGTGTATATATATATATAAGTCTGATAAAATTACTCCATTATGTGAGAAAAAATTTTATGATAAAAAGAAATTAGTAAGAAGAATAATTTTAAACTATACATCTTATTTCAAACATGAAAAACAAATAGTTACACATGTATAGAGTAACTTTATCTTGCATATTTTCAACTTATCATTACAGTTGATATCATTCGCTTCTCTATATACAATATAAAAATGATAAGTGAAAAGAATTTAATATTTTTCAGTTGAAGCTCAAAAGCTTTGAGTTTGCATTACAATTATTTTATTGATTGACGTTTACTCGGTTGTATCTGTAAACATAAATAGAATACAAGATACTCACGCTGCCTTATGCACATAGACAAATGAAATAATAAATACATAAAAACGACGCCAAATCTTGTAGGCAACTTCAATGGAGTCCGTGCTGACCTGTCTATTTCCTATATAATATTTTATCCTTTTTTGTACATCGCTTTTGTGAACACGCTGAATCATCTTTTATAAATGCATTGATAATATTAAATAGATAATAGTGAATATGTCAATGAAAGAGGTAACATCTGTTGTAATAATGTATGCTTTTATTGCCAAATAGTTTGTTCATATTCAAAGTGCTAATAACTCAGCTGGTACTTTACGACTTTACAAAAAACAAAGGCGTGCAAAAATTATATATTTTTTTCGTGTACTGGTTTTGTTCTTCGATACACCATTTTATTAAAACGATCAGTTGATTGTGACACTTCCATTATTGATTTCAGACACTTTCTTACACGCTCTGAAAAAAATCATTTTTTGTTACCTCGCATGACCGATAACTTTTTGATTTCCTCGTTAATAGTTTGTTTAATCAGTATTTCCACACTTTATCGATTTCTACTTGTTCACCGCTTAGAGTCTACGTTACTTAATAAATATTCAGAAATTTTTAACGAACCACGGATAATACTTTTTGTCCTCATATTTAAATATGATAATTTTTTTTTGATGGAGTATTGCTACAAATCAAACTAAGTGATCTGCTAAAGTATCTTCGAATATAAGAACTTGTACTATCCCGATTCCGAATTGGCACCGCATGTATTGACAACTTAATAGCAAAAATGCACAATTTGTATCATCTCATCATCATCGTCATCATCATTCTAGTGAACATTGATTTGAGTTTATTAATGCCTTGTTACGTCGCGCAAGCGAGTAACTAAATTTCGTAGCGCATGTTTATTTTTATATTGACTAATTTTGCAAAAGTCTACCAACGAACCACATTGTCCTGTGTCGAAGACTAAACAAAATTAAACACTGACTATTTTTGCTCGGGACAACTTTATGGCTCTTCGATACCCTACTTTACAACTAAATAACAAACTAATTCCGCACCATTGGTATGTAAAATTGTCACAATCACCTATCCACCCATCGTAATTTTTATAATGTTTACCTTTATTTAAACATTTTGTTACAGTAATCGTTTTTTTAATGATGATTAAGTATATTGGTGTATAAAAATTTTTCCTTTTCTTTGCGGAGGACCTAGCGGTTGAGATTAAAAAGTTTGTTAGATTGTTGCTTTGCATTCTTAATATTGAAGAAAGCATTGCATTTTCTTTAGTTTACGTCGGTATGTGTACTGGATTGATCCGTAAGTTCACTTTAAAGAAATGTACTCATACTTATATACTTTTACAATAAACGCGTACGTATATATTATATAAAATTGATACGTTACATATAAAATTTCTTATAAAATCGTTCACTACAAGAGGCAATAGTTTTCAGAAATTTCTCAAGTTAAACTTAAGTAGATTTTGTTTTCTTTGTATGCTGGGATAATCGGAAGTGGAAGACCGTGCAGGCAGACCGTAGAGAAGAAAACGTATTTGCGCACATGAAATTTCATTACAAGTTACTGATTAAAATAAACGCTTTGACTCTTTAGATTAAAAAATAGTATGATCATGTCTCTTTGTAATTTGATTTTTATTGTGTTACAAAAAATAATGAAAAACCACAAGTGTTTTAAATTGAATTAATTAATGTAATGTTTCATTTTTTAGGTTTAATGAGATAATATCTATACAAATAGTCACGCGCGCGCATACATCTCCTATATGTAAAGGAAAATAGGTAATACACGTATAGGTACCGCTGAAATTTTCAGTTAAATTTTTTGAAACTCAATCAACCATACATACTCTACATTTGTACATAGCACACCAAAATCACGGGGAAAAAATAGGATCCAATAAATTAGTTTAATACCATTTTATAGAAACGATTTTGACTCTTTCAATCAAGTCCTTTCTTTAAAAATAATTTTTACAAATTTACGCTCTATCACAGCATTGAGTTATGATACTTTTTTTCAATTGTTTAGCCTGTAAAACAAAGCTAACAAGTACTTGCATAATTATTCCGACATCTATCTTCCATGTTTAGAACAATAATAAAACTATTACGATGGATAGGATTAACCCTAAGGTAAAGAAAATAACTTTAAATTCTTCTCAACACACCAATGTTTCGCTGAATGTTTGTCAGCTTTCTTCCTAATTAAACATCGGTATATTAAGAAGAATTTAAAGTTATTTTCTTTCTCATTGAGTTAACCCTTTCCATCGTATTAGATTTGTTATTGTTCTAACAAGAACATGCCTCTAATTTTTATGTTTTCGTATTTAAATTATAGAAATTTTCATCTTTTTTCTTTCTCAAGTATTTCAAAGATTCGTATCATTATTCTGGCTATCGGAATCCTTATTTGTTTCACGAAATAATTGCTTCTCATCTATTCAATGCAACGATATTTAACTAACACATTAAATCGTTTTCTTCCGTGATATCATGCATACTCGGGGCGAAATGAAGGAGATAAATTTTTTCGATGTTTTAATTATATTTTAGTGTGCTATATAAATATGTAAAGGGATCTTAACAACCAAGATATTTACAAGTGTCTACGATATCCTAGAGAAATTTAAAAAATGAGGATAGAGTCATTAAAATCAAAGTTGGAACTACGGCCATAAAATTATGCATTGAATGGAGTCACAAAACGATGTGCGATTAATTTAAAAAATCAATATCAGCGTGCACCAAGATGTTTTAAAAGAAACTTGAAACAACAACGAGTAGTAGAATAACTACACATAATTATGAGTATCAAATTTACACATGGACAAGGTATTATTCTTATTTAAAGATAAAGAAAAGAGAGTAAAAAATAAGCTTGAGGGGCCCTAACAACAGTTAATCCCATTCCGTGCTTCAAATTGGAGTGATGAAAAGAAGAAAACACGTCAAGAGCCTAAGGAGGTAGGTGATCATTACGTTCTGATCCAATACGCATAGCCGAATACGACAAAATTTCACCTGCTGCACCACCTGCTTGGCCTGCAATTATTTTCAAGTTTTAAAACTAGCTAGCGCACCAGCGGGATTACAGGCGAACGTTTATACTTATACGAGTTATTAAGATTAGAGACTATTAGGGGGGAAAGATGTAGAGCTATTACTGTGAGCCAAGCTGAGCATTGAACCGCTGAGACTTTCGTCGTCCGGGTAAGACTCTTTTGAAGCTTCCGCTATTGCTAGTGCACTGAAAATACAGTAAAATTGCTTCAACTAGGCCACGTGATTTTGATTAAGTTTTCAATATATGATACTCACCTAAAACCGATTCTCGCACTTTCCTCGTCAAACTGATGCAGTTCGCGATCATGCTTTTCTTGCAGTAGCCGTATTCGTTCACTGCGTTCGTGCAATATCTTTTGCGTCTCGTCCTCGAGCTTTTTCTCGAGAAGCGCTCGCCTTACCGATACGCGATCCTCAAGCTCGCGGCGTTCACGATCACGTTGAGCTTCCGCCTGCATTTTATTTTTTGACTGATACGCCATCAAGAGTTCTAGCTCATGATTTAATCTTTGCTGCAGAGCAAAAGAAAAACCATTGATAATGATATTGGATTGCCAAAGTTATAATGATTGTGGGTTGTTACAGTTACGTACTTTGAGAATCTGGCACTCGATCTCTTGTGACTCGTCCAAACGAATACTTTGTTTTTGCAGCATCTCGGCGATACTTTGCTCGTATTGTTCTCCCAGTAGCGCGAGTTTACGTCGTTGCTCCTCCTTCAACTTTTTAATAACAGCTTTTTGTTCATCTTTTGGCGTCGTTTGCAATATCTGGGCCTTTAATGCCTTGTACTGGCGTGTCTGTATTTTACAAGTTTCTCTAAATTGCTTTCTTATCTGCATTTCCTTTTGCTGAAAATTATTATAATTATATTATAATTATTGTAACGATAAATTTTGTCTTTAATCGTACCTTCAGACTCTTGGGTTGTTGCTTGAGCTCGAGCGCATGCTTCTTACGTAGATCGCGTTCGGCTCGTTGCATATAATCCCGCTGATTGCTGAGTTCGGTAGAGTGTTGTCGATGGATTTGTTCTTCGCGGAGAGCATGCACTGCTCTTTGTTGTCTATACTCCAGCTCTTGCGTCTTCTCGTGATGGCGCAAAAGCATTGCATGAGCTTGCTCCAATTGCTGCTGCCTCTTATTCAGCTCCTGCGTTGCGGAAAAAATGAAAGCACATTGAATTCTCAAGTTACAAAGCTACAAGAATTAAAAAGGCATGGTGACGGTTGAAAAAGAGATCAGAAAGTACATACTTCTCGAAGAAGCTCTTGCTCGAGCACATGAAAGGCAGTTAACTTTTTTCTACGGAATTTTCGCATCTCAAGATCGAGGTATTCCCTCTGGCCGCGCGCTAGTCGTTGCTCCTCTTGTGCCTCGTGCTGCTTTAAACTATCCTTTTGGCTTTGAAGAGTTGCATCTCGCTGACGCTTGGGAGTAACCTCATCTTGCGAGAGTTCCTTCTTCCATCTTTCTTTGTACGCCTGCATGTGCAAACATACGACAAAAGTCGATTTATAAATAATTAAGGTTAGAGCTATGAATCATCCGAGAAAACCGAACGAGTATAATCACCTTGTACTCTCGCTTTTGCTGAGCTTCGAGCGCTTTTCGATCGGCCTCGTGTCTACTGGTTATTTCTTTATGAAGCTTTTTTTCTGCGTTTTGATTTTGCTTCAACCTTCGTTCAAGCTCCTGGTGGTGTCTGGCCTGTAGTTTCTCGAGTTCTTTACTAAATTGCTGCATCAGACTCTCGTATTCTTTTTCAAGCAATTGCTTATGAGACTCCATTTCCATCTTGCAGCGTTCTTCCAGTTTGACCTATAATAAAAGTTTGACCTATGTTAAATTGGTTCGTTGTGCAACTACTGCAAGTTGGTTTGCCAATCTTACTAATGCGCCATGATGCTCCCGCCGCATCCTCTTATAACCGCTCATTTGCTCGTGCATCTCCTCCTGCATGTGCTCTTTTTGTTGTTTAGTCACGATAGAAGTTGTTCTTATGGTGGCAAAGTTGTTGGCCCCATGCTCGAGCAGATTTTGAGTAAGACCGCCGCCACCGCCAGACCCAATTTTATGGCCGCCACGATTTCTCACGGAACCAACCGCTGCCGGGTAATCATTCGAGTCAGCATTTGGTAGTGGTAGGCTATTGGTTGAGGAACTCTGCGAACTGGCCGACACACCCATCGAGTGTATCGAATGCTCCGAGGTGATGCTGTTGCTTTTGCTGCTGTCACCACCTGTTTGTTCGTCGGGAGTGTCTGTTCATAAGAATCACGGTCGCTTTCGTCTTTACAAAGTATGAATCGATCTCAACGACAGCTAGAGACGCCTTTTCTTGCGTCACTGCGTTACATACTATATTAAGTACTTACCGTCGGCATCGCCAACTTGACTTTCCGTTTCGCAGGTATCGATCATAAGGATCTTCTTCATCTTACGGTAATTTAAATTATCTAATTCTCGAACGGCAGCTTTTGTCCTCTGAATGAGGTCTATCAAAACTTGAGGGGAGCGCGTTCTCGTCACAAATGGATGCTGCTTGAATGAGGGAACAGAAGAAGAGTGCATTTGAAATTGCATGAAAAACATAATTCCGAGTCTCGGCTTGCACGAGAACAGAGAGAATACTCACCGATAACAGTTTCCCGGAAGTTGGCCTTTCGCTGGGACTTTTAGTAAGGCAGACCTCGACAAAGTAACGAAACACGTCCGTCCACTCGGCCGAGTTAAGAGTCGGCCTCTCATTTTGGGCAATATGATAGAGAGCACTCATTGCGTTCATGTTAAAATAAGGCGGTTTTCGTTCGGCTACAAAGTAAACAAACATGTAATCATTGTTTCGCCCCGACGACGCGCGAACATAAGGCGAGTAGGAAGCACGCAACAAACGCACCCAGCTCGATGCAGGTGATGCCCAGAGACCAGACGTCCACTTTACCATCGTACTGGCCCTCATCCATGGCGAGTATGACCTCCGGTGCCATCCAATAGGGCGTACCAACGAAGCTATTAGCCGGGCACTTGATGCTCGCCGAGCCGAAGTCAGCCAGCTTGACCGTGCCGTTCTCGGTTAAGAGAATGTTGCCGGCCTTGACGTCCCTGTGGATGCGGCCAAGCGAGTGCAGGTAGTGCAGACCGCGCAGCACGCCCTCGCAGATGGCGGCGATCTCGTCCTCCTTGAGCGGCCGCTTGTGCACCTCGATGATGTCGGAGGCCGAGCCTAGGCAGTACTCCATGACCAGCCAGGCGGTGTGGTCCCTAAGATAGCAGCCCTTGTATTCGATGGTGTTCGGGTGCTTGAGCTGGCGCAAGAAGCGGATCTCTTTCAGTATGTCTTGCCACTTCTCCATAGTCTGCTTGCCCAGGTACGACATCTTCTTAATAGCCACGATCTCCTTGCTGAGCAAGCATCTCGCGTAGTAGACCGCGCCGAAGCTGCCGTGGCCAATCTCCCGCAGGTCCTCGAAGATCTTCTCCGGGTCGTTCTTCTCGAAGAGCTCGGCGATCTCCGGGTCCTTGAGGCTGCCCGGCCTCGGTACCACGGGCGGCATGATCTGACTGTCTCGTGTGCGCCCACCACCACCACCGGCGGCGCCCGCAGCCGCGGCGACAGCGGCGGCGTTGACTCTTCGCTGTTGGCCGATGCCGGCCCCGACACTCGCTCCGCCGCTAGCCTCGCCGCCAGCAGCGCCGTCGATATCCAGCTTGTTGAACTGCTGCCTGCCGTTGCTGGCCGCAGTCGACGACTGCTGCTGCTGCTGTTGTTGCTGCTGCTGATGCTCCTCCACCCAAATCTGCGCCAGTTTAGCGGTGCTAGTCTCCCCAACTGTCAGTCCATCGCCCTGCTCTCGCTGCTGCGACACCTGCTGTTGACTGTAAGTTGCCTGCTGGCCTGTAGGCAACGTTCAATCATACGCTCAGCGCTGCTCTGCGTACGGGGACATACGTCAAGGCCAATCGAATCATTAGTGACCTTTGCTTTTTAGTCATTCTCTCCGCCCCTCCCCTCTTTTTCGCATCCACGCACAGAAACACTTGCTGCCGCAGTAGCAGAGGCAACAGAACTTTGCGGATCCTCCGAGATAATAGGGGCAAGGAAAAGGTGACAATGCTCTAGGGTGTACTGGTGTGTCCGTCCCC
The DNA here is from genome assembly GCF_024137745.1 of Phymastichus coffea. Taxonomy (NCBI): domain Eukaryota; kingdom Metazoa; phylum Arthropoda; class Insecta; order Hymenoptera; family Eulophidae; genus Phymastichus; species Phymastichus coffea. Next base: position 314,730 of record NW_026706907.1, on the reverse strand, counting down.
CGTACTTATTTAAAGATGAGTGATGACAAAGACTATATTTAAACATTTTGTTCCCTGAGAGAATTCAATTGATGTTATCAGAAAATAATATGCATACCAGCTAATTCAACATCTTGTGACAACTCTTATCAAGCCATCTATAAATGAAAAAGACTCATTGCGACAAAGGTATGCCTTGGCATGTGTATTTGTCACTCGAAAAAAACATCATAACCATCATCATTGCAACATCGATACACTTACTACATGCTATACCCTGAAAAATGATTTATTTTTATATAAATTGAATTGATTTACTGACATACGTCTAGTCAATTCTAATTTATTAATCAATAAACACAAACAATTATTCACAATTGCAGGTTGAAAATTGTAAATTTATTTTTGGCTATGCAATAGAATGGTGATCTGTACTTGGATATCTAGTTAGTTTGTCTTTCAACTCAACACAAAATGTTTGTCAGTGGCAGGATAATATCAAACAATAACTATCATTAATAAAAATACCGATGAAAGCAATTCAGAGCAATATACGTAAAGAAATCACTCACAAAGCATTTAGAGATCAGTAGCGATCCAAGATAAGTTCCATGTCAAAACAAATGTTCCTACCAGAATCTTCATTTAAGAGAAAACTGTCATCAAAACTCCAGTATGAAAAACAATGAAGCAACATTCCCTGGATACTAGTATAGTGCTGGACACTTTTAGCTGAGAAAACCTGCAAGAGCACATGGAACATCAAAGGATCATGATTCATCCACAGAACGAATCAGCTCAATCGGCTCGCGCACAGTCACGGCAACAGACTCCAAATCCCAAAAGAAGACTCCGTAATTGTCGGTCGAGTTGTTGAGACATACAAAACAAGCACACTAGAGAACTGTGTGTATGTACGTGTGTGTGTGCGTGTGTGTGTGTGTGTGTAAGAGAGAGAGAGAGAGAGAGAGCGAGAGAGACGGAGACTGAAAATCTGCAAGTTGCGAGAAAGAGAAAGGCACGTACACGCGAGCATTGGAGCAAGAGAGATGAAGATAAAGGTGAGCCCAAGGGAGTGGACTTTTAGTACATAGGCTCTGATCTTTGGATGTATTATTTTTCCAAACTCTCACCTCCAAAATGGCGAGATAAAAGTATACGTGCGCTCTTGGCCACCGCTGCCGCCGCTGCAGAGGAGGCATGCGCGCTTCGCGGCAAAGTTCACGGCTGCTCTCTGCTGCTGTCGGCTCTAGCATTCATACGCCCGCATAAACAGAGGTATAATACTCACTTAAGCTAGAAAGCCTTGACGACCGGCTGTGTCATCCTCGAGGACGACGACGATGCTCTACGAGCGGGGGCGTCGCTGTCTGTCTGCCTGCTTCCCTGTTTGACTCACTCACTCTCTCTCTCTCTTTCACACCTATATACCATTACTTGGCGCACCGAGAGCAGAAAAGCACTCGGGATGATAACTTGGCTAGGATACTCTCGTCGGTCGCGGGTGCGAACACTAGTTGCAAAGGACGACGAGCGTCGTCGGCACAGCCGCGCGAGAGAGCGAAAAGCCCCCGGAAAGTACACGCCCCGTACGTGTCATGCAGGCGCGCTCGCAACACAGTCTTCTCTCTTTCTCTCTCTCTCTCTTCGTCGTCGTCAGTGCTCACGCTCAGCTCACTTGCAGCACACATATAAACATGTACACTCGTACGAATACACTATATAGATTATATAGCAGCCAGCACATCTACAGTCACACGCACATAATTTCCCTCTCTCTCTTTCTCTCTCTCTCTCTCTCTCGTTTTTCGCCTTCGTATTATGGAGTGAGTCGCTGCTGCTACACTGCTGATGTGTTGATGGTTCCGCCTCTGTTCTGTTCGGCCACGGCCAGCAGATAACTACAGATGAGCGCACGCAGCCCCGAGCTTTAATTTGATGTACACTTCAACAGATCGCCGACAAAATTGATGTTGACCGTATGTCTAGTCATTCGCATTAAATCGTATGTTCCATAAGCTGTCAATATTGACGATGCGAACGAAATGAAAAAGATTGAAGTTGATTGAAACAAGTTAACAACAATGAAGCAGCTGTAACCAGCAGCCTATAATCTGACGTTGACCTGACGACTGTCCGATATACCGCAATCACCATGCAATGCACGATAAACCACTCGGTCTTGAGACGGTCAACGTGTCCTTCCCCTCCTCCTGGAAATCCTGCGCAAATTGAGGGTGTGTACTCACTGTTCTGTGTATGTACGTATTTACTCAATAAACATGCATGTAATAAATGAAATGAATAAAAATTACTTTTAATAACCTTTATATTAACTTATACAAAAGATATATCATTTTCCCTGTAAACTATTACAGTTAACGACTATTTATTGAAATGTACATTTACATGCCCGATTTTGGAGCATGTTCGATTTCGGAGCAAATTTCTTTTATTTATTGAATGATATAATAGTTACAATTATTACTTAGTATAAAAAAAATCGAAACAATCTGCAACTACATGCAAAAGTACACATAAATACCTTTACGCATAAATTAATTTCGATGCTAAATTATTTTCGAATCATTAATTTTTCAGTAAATAAATTACGCAGAAAAGAATGAATAAAATATATATATATAAATAAATATCTGTTTACCATAACCACGCTTAAAAAGTATACTCTTTTCTATGCACAATTCTCGAAAGCATGTACGTGAAGCTCTTAATAATTTTGTCGAGATTTTTTATATTTTAAAACCGAATCATACACTTTCCATTGTATTTGTCATTCTTCTTTTATTTCACTTTTTCACAAGTTCCTGATTAATATGTCAGACTAATAAGAACTTTTTCTTTGCTTCGACTTATTTGCTTTAATTTCATCCGCATTAAAGACAAAATCAATATTCAAAGGTGAATAATATGTTTACTTTACGCTGTGAATTGACTTTTTAATCCAATATTATTGCTTGTATAAATAAATACATAATATTTGTAACAATTAGAAGAAAATAATTAATATTTTGTGAAAAAATTATAAAAATCGAAGATATCATTTAATTAATTTTCTTTTTTATAATATCCATAAGCTATGATACACAAAGTATTTGTAATTAGGTTTATAATTAAAACTCATTGATTTGAGAATCAATCAATTACGTTTATTTATTTTTTAAACAGTATATTTCTTTTAATTTAAAAAACGATTCTACTGCTTTTGCTAACTTATCTCCAACAAGTGTACTTAATCCATAATTTACTATCCACTAAAGCAACAATTATAACAAATACAAATTTATAACAAATTAACATTAAAATAATAATAATGTTCAAAAAAACTGAAACATTAACAATAGTTAAGTTTATTAAAAACTAGTGGAATTGCATTCAAAAATTTTATAATTGTTACATATAAAAAACTGCTGGAATAGTGTACAAATACACCTGTTTTCAGTTATATTACCTATAGTTCTTTTCGCGAGCATGGGTGTAACTCATCACATTTCATTTTTTATTTTATAAATGCATCCTTAAACAAATATAATATTTTTTTCATTTCATTTTCATATTAAACGAATAATAATAAAAAAATAATTTTTGTCAAAATATGAAAATTTGACGACGAAAATATTCTATTTTATATTTTTGATGTAAGAACGCCATTTTCATTCTTGTTATTTAGTTATTTTCTTCTGAAATATTCATTGAATCGAATCTCTGCATATCTATAAATGAAAAATAAACTTCAATTAGTGTATATACGACTTACAAGATAATCCCATTAGATAAAACGCCACCCTGTTTCTCGAAAGAAATTTATTTTTTATCGCATTTTATATCATCAGGTGCCATACAACATAATTAGTTTCAAATCGAAACAAGTTTTTTCTGCTTTGCTTGATCTATTACCGAATATTAAAATATGCTAATACAACGTAAACATTTTGTGCTTCTAATATGCATTATTGTGCATATTACATTAATTTTATTACTTACTCTAAAAAGTCAAAATCAATAAGTGAGTATTGACTCTGTATAAGAGCCCAGCATCCCCAGAAAAAATGTGTCAAAAGTACAAACTGATTTACTTGATTATACAATTTTTCAACATCTTCTTTTGGTATCTCAGCAGATGTATTTCTATAAGCTTTCAAGTATATGCTCAACCAATGCATTTGTAATTCAATATCAGGATATAAAGAAAAATCAGGATTATCCACTCCTGTGTAAAGAATTACAATATATTATAAATATGTATTTCATGTGAGATTTCAGTTCTATTTATAAATGTTTACCAGCAAATTCTGCAAAGTGGTTTGCAATGTCAAAACTTTGACAGTTGTATGCAGCATATTCAAAGTCTATAAATGTTACCTTGTTTTTCTTTTTATCATGTAAAATATTCGCCAACAGCAAGTCATTATGACAGAATACAATAGGAGAGTCTAGCATTAAAAGCTTTTCTTTTAATAACTGATATTCACTAAGAAGAATGGATTTAGGCTTGATCAATTTTTCAAATCTAAAATATTACAACATTAATTTAATATACAATAAAAAAATTATCTTAAGACTTAATATCAAGTTGTCAATTAACTTATTTTGTTTTCTCAAATCACTAAAATTTATTGGCATCATGTGCAGGAATTTTTCTGTTTTTTCCCATATAATTGCCTTATTGTAATGTTCATCAGGTGTTGGAGGCTTTAGTAAATGCATTTTAGCCATAGTTTTAGCAACTAATTCGTACACTTCTGGTTCTCTTACAGTTTTTACTGTAAGAGTATTTCCCTCAATGAATTCGTATGCCATTCCATTACTGAATGTAGCATAAATGGAATGTGTAAATCCTGATTTATTCAAACTCTATAAGATGCAAATAATAAATAAATAAAAATAAAAAAATAAATAAATAAAAATAAATATTTCATTTGCAATGAAGGAAAGACAGATATACCCTTATAATTTTATGCTCTTGTTTTCTATCAATTAATAAATCTGTATTATGTCCATAGACTCTCACCAATACCATTTGGTTGTAATTATTTCTAGGGTAAATTCCTACTAATTTATTGGAAATGCCATTGGTAAATACCTTGAACATGAAACGAAACAAAGTTCTTAATTAGTTCTTATTATAAATGTGTTAATACATATTAATTTGATGAAGAGCAAGAATTCAATCAACAATAAAAAAATTTCAATATTAGATAAACCTTGAAATTGTTATTTGAGTAATAAAATTTATTTAAAATACCTTATGAGAAAGATGATCAATAGACCAAGAAGGTCGTATACGTTTTACTATTTCTATAGCACCAGTTATTAAATTGTCATCACTAATACAAACATCAAAATGTGGCTCCTCCATTATGAAGTATCTTTTCTAAAAGCAAAACTTTTATGTACATAATAATTTAATGTATGAAATTATATTATAATCATTTTCAAGTTTTTCAATAAATGTGAATATCATATATAAGTAACAATACTATTTTTATGTTGTTATTTCAATTTTAATAATGTGAAAATTTTCAGAAATATTTTAATGCTTTTCATTTTTGTATTTATTTATTTTACTTTTCATTTCATTCTAGTTTTATATAAAAGTTAAAACCTCTTTCAACTAACCTACTAATTTCTATCTTATGACTAGATAATATCTGCTGATTCTAATTTTACGAGTTGTTATCAGCTGGCAGTGGGTGTAAATGAGGTGGCCTGATAATGTTTGACTTTTCATTATAAAGACTTAAAAAGCTTGCTTCCATCGTATAACTTGAACAAAGTACTGTTTGTTCCTCTTCTGTCTGTTGCCTGTAGTCTGAACTGTCGCTTGACGGTACATGTGCTTATATGTGTGTAGGTTGCATGCTGAGGCATAATACCTGGAAACGGAATAAATTCTCTTTATTTCTATATGTTACATACAAAGTCCTTAGTTAATTCTATTTATTACATAAATAAAAAAATTGACATAATCGATATAATCTCACGATAATATGAATTATATAAGATTTACATATATCGAAAACGATATGTGTTTGTATGTACATATATTTGTTTTATACACAGTTTATATTAAATTTTTGAAAATGTGAAATCAAAATTTGATAATAATTAAGTAAAATGAAGATTTTCTAAAGATATAGGAAAATAGTTGATAAAAAAGTTAAATAGATCTTACAAGCATTTATATTTATATTGAATTTACATTAAGAATTGGAAAAAATATAGTGATTTCAAGACGTAAATGAGTACAGGATAATAATTTTACAAAAGACCTCTAACATAGTAAACATGACAAAACAAATTTAACAACGAGGATTATAAAAATGCAATAATATGTTTACTACCAATAAAATGTAATACTCGTGATCGTAAAATATATTAACCTTTCACAGCGCCACTATACGAGCTTGCGGATCTGTGTATGCATAGTATAGTATAGTATTGATATTAAGTATTGCATATATACGTTGTAGTTTTAATCGATGGAGTAACTTACCCTGCATCATTTTCAGCGGTACAAGTGTTAAACTCGACATCAAATAGCAATAATGATTTATATGTACAATGGATGTATGTATGTGTTAATGCTATTTACAAAATCGCCGTATTATAAAACCTAGATTCTCGTGGATGGCAAAACAGTTATTGCGATATGTTGACTGTTTTACCGTAAGAGTATCGATGATTATATATAGAGCTTTTTAGTACGCTGACAACTGTTCCATAGTTTGAATATAAATAAAGTAAGAATGGGATATATTAATATATGAATTCAATTCATAAATATCGCATCTTAAATTTTGCTTTGGCAGTTGTGCTCAAAAATGAACAGATAAATATTCCTTTTCCTGCAAGAAAACTCAAATCATTTTTTGCTCTAAAACGTCAGACTTGCAAGTTTTTGGTTACATTAAGATCTTGGAGAAATCTTTTGAGAAACTAGTTTGAAATTGAAGATAGCTCAGTAAGTACCTCGTGTTTCTTACAATTGAATGTTCATTGCAATAAATTCACATTTTATTCGGTTATCTAAGGTTGATACCGATACATCAATAAATGTTGACACATTTATGATCGCAAAGACCGATAGAAATATATTTTCGAATGTAGTAACATTTTGAAAATTTAAGCTATATATCTGCATGTGTACTTCAGACAAGTCATATAAATCAATGTTCAGCTAAGCAAACTCGAATGCGGCGAAATTTTCTACAACTACGCAAGATATGTTAATGTACGAGAGCGAGGACTGGGTTTAATTGCAATCGAATTCCGCATGCAGGTAGGTCCGATTGATTATTAATTTTGCCGGAAAAAATTCTGCGTTTGGAATCGTCGAGCATAATCAGAATCAGAAAAACATTTGTCAGAACTGCCAGTCTCGGCACATCGCGTCAATCAAGTTCTTATCGGACTCACCATTAAATTGCCCTTTTGACACGATGGCGCGCGTACTGACTTCACGTATATAGTGGGGAGGCGCACGCACGACATCACGGCTCGTGGTGTCTTTATATTTTCGCGAACGTCTCCTCGTAGCCCCTTGCATTCTTGAGATTCGAGCGAGCAATCGTACCATTGTTCGCGTGACGAACTATGCACGTTCAACGCCTTGCTCGTAATTCGGACAGACAGCTAATCTTACGTGTAAATCCCTGTCTTTATTGAAAAATCAAATCGATTTGCACTCCCGTTCCGGCAAGTTAAGTAAAGTGATAGTTCTGTTTTCTCTCTTGACATTATACTACACGAAACAAGTCCGTTTTCCAACAATGCACGTTCCAATTTTATCAAACTGAAAGGTAGTATGTACTGCCGTTCTTCAGCCTCTTTTACGTCAATCGGGTGTCGATCGAGACAAACACATTTGTACATGTAAGATAAAAACGTGAAAGACAATGCAATCGTCACAGGATCCATTGCGTAGCGTATGCGCATAGTCAATTTATTATAATGACAATCACAGCAAGTAAACGAGAGCCATTTTTTCTGTTTGAAAATAAATTTTCAATGTTTTCACTTCTTTTAACTTGATGCACTAGAACTAGACATACTCTCAAAATTGATCATTTAAAAAAATTCATCCAACGATGATAAATGTTGATGTATATAATTATTATCAGTATTTTATTTCAATTTGATTATATCCACAGCGAAGGCTATAGGTGCGATTTCGTTTTCGACGAAAGTTAACGTGCAATCGATATCGTCAGAAGCTAATCCCGGTTAAAGATTGTAAAAATTAAAGTCGTTATAAATCTTTGACAAGTGCTATCCATACGTACTGTCAAAGTGACTTAATTCATGCCACAACTGCATGAATGGTATCAAATGAAAAAATAATCAAAAATCTGAAAAATTGAAAGATGACGCGAAGTAATTTTGAGACCACAGATTTGCAGCTTTTGGCGTGTGAAAATCCTTCCTAGGTGCATAATGGTGGATCGTGTGATCTGACCGATTGTCGAAAAACAAAAATTGCAAGAGACGTGGTAAGCTTAATGTAAGATTATTCGAAATAGTGACAGTTCTTGGGCAGACTCCCACTGTCAATCGTGTATATGTTCATCTGAAACTCAAAACGTGACTGCAGCACAGAGACGAGCCAACTTTTCCAGCAACATAACACGCGACGAGCTGGAAATATTTTGTCGCCGAAGCAGTTCGTTTGGCTTCGTGAGAATACGCTGGTATTGGTCCGCGTGATTCCCGGGCTGCAACGCGCAGGACTTTTTTTTTATTTGTCGATTGATTGCCGGCAACCAGATCAAATTTATCGTACGACATATATACACACGACGTTTGTTTCGGTGCTGTATCCGGTTGACGCACTTGTTAATGCATCGTGGCACGAGACTTGCACTTTCTCGAAAATGCGCTTCGCGCCTGATCCGAGCGCCGATGCCGGAAGACGCGCGGAGAACGCGTTCTTGGATTATCAGCGAGGTCGAGCTGCAGATCGCTGCGATCAGTATAGTGCGATGAGCTTGCGTCTGACTTATGGGCGCGCGAAAATTTTCAACGAAGCCAGACTTAGGGGATAGTATGAGTATCCTATCGACGTGCTTTGGTCGGCTTCCTGCTCTTGATCGTTGCTATTATAACTAACAGCCATTGTTAGGCACGGCTCGTTTCGATTCGACTTTTCATCTAATTATAACCGCGTTCGGACTCGACTCGAGGCAGCGCTCTCTTGAAATTTATCAAACGACTCATACGAGCTTCACGTGCAGATATCGTACGGCTTGATTTGCAATTCAGGACGACGTCGACGATATTGGTCGACGGAATTGGTCGTTTGTGAAGGGGTAAGGGGAGGGGGGGGAGGAGAGCGGATAATTCGCTACAACAACGGTACGTTGTAGTTCCGAGCGCGGCAGACAAAAGTCGTCGGATCGGGGTTTATTCACTGGATATATCTCGTGACGCGCCCCGTCTTCTTCTTCGAGAGCGAAGAGCTACGCGCGATGGTTCAACGATATCGTCCAACGTTATCTCGGCAAGCCGTCCTGCGAGTGACCTACGACTGCTTGGGCCCCGGCTCGCGCGATAATGGACCATTGTAGGGGCGCGCGCGCGGCGGGATCCGCTTGTCGCCAACCAATCCCTAGCGTTCTCGCGGCTTTTCTCCAATGTATAAATTGACCGGCTGCATTCTACGGATCATTGATTTGGGCATCGACCCGAGCCGTCCGTCGCTGAATCCTCCGCTCTTCTTCCGCAAACTCCGTCTCGCGCGTACGGTCTCCGCACTAACGCGTCATGGACATCTTTGGGGACACGAAAACCACCGGACTGGAGCATCTCAGCCTCGAGCGGATGCTCGAGGACAATCTGCCCGAGCCTATCCTCGCGGAGGTCAAGAGGATCCTCTATGGGCGTGAAATCGAGTGAGAGCAATACATTATGTATACCTATATTGAAAGTTATTTTTTCTGTACATGACTGTTGTCAGCATTTTGCTACGGTAACTTCGCGAAACTAACGACATACTTCGTGTAAAACTATAGCGTAAAAATCATTGGTTTCACTTGAGCGCGCACATTATCTCAACAAAGTTCATCGCAGCGTGTTATTATTCGCGGCTGGCGATTGCAGCTATCGAGTGTCTTTCAAATTGTTCGTCAAGCGATAATGTCAGTCGGGCGAAATTGAATGGTAATTAATATCGTTTGTGCCGCTCGCCGAGAACAATCATGTTCCGAAAAGTTTGCTCATTGCACCAGCTAGGACAAGAGGCATTCCGCAAATATTCGATCGAAACGCGGAATGTCAAAAGATTCGTGATACACGTTGGGCCGAACTCTGCTTTCCCGCGACGGCTTCCTTGCGTTTTCAATGAACAGCCAAGAAAGACAAGGCCAACCTAAGCTAGGGCTCGGATTCGTCGAATAAAAATCGTATGCTCGAAATTTCAAGCCCAGCGAAGCGCTGAACCGGGCGCGCATGTACATACATGTCACGGGAGCTTCATACCCCGACAAGGGCGTTTGCCCTTGCGACACGAGAGGTCCGAGCTGACGCGTCGGTGCAATTTGCAGAAAGTTGGACCTGCCGAAATTGGAAGGCGAGCAGAGCTTCGATCTGCAGGGCTACAGGATGGACGGCGCGATGGAGGAGCAGCTGCGCGCGCCGCGGCTCGTGCGCGTGGCCCTGATCCAGCACGCGATCGTGCTGCCCACGAGCGCGCCGCTGTGGGAGCAGCGCGACGCCATCTTCAAGAAGGTCGGCGGCTACGTGGAGCACGCGGCCAAGTGCGGCGCCAACATCGTCTGCCTGCAGGAGGGATGGCGTGAGTAACCGGCTATCGTCGCGGCTCGAGCTCGCCAGCGCGACTATCGCCGTTTCGGCCGAGGGCGGGGGGACGGGTGGCGATAGCAGCTTCATCGCTGCGGAACCGTGTCGAAAGCGCGTTGCTCGGCGCGTATCAGCCGTGTAAAGTCGGCGAAGGGGAACCGAGCGTGCGAGAGAGCGCGCAGCTCACGGCCCTGTCCCGCCTCCGTTGCAGACATGCCGTTCGCCTTCTGCACCCGCGAGAAGTACCCGTGGTGCGAGATGGCCGAGGACGCCTACCTAGGGCCCTCCACCGAGCTGCTGTCCGGTCTGGCGAGCAAGCACAACATGGTCATCGTCTCGCCCATCCTGGAGCGCGACCACGTCAGGGGCGACGTGCTGTGGAACGCCGCCGTGATCATCGGACCCGACGGCCGCCTCATTGGCAAGGAGCGCAAGAACCACGTTCCCCGCAAGAACGACTTCAACGAGTCCACCTACTACATGGAGAGCACCCTCGGCCACCCGGTTTTCGAGACGCCCTACGGCAAGATCGCCGTCAACATTTGCTACGGTCGCCATCATCCGCTCAACTGGCTCATGTACGGCCTGAACGGCGCCGAGGTAATTGATGACCGCGCGCGCGCGCGCACCTCCGAGGCCAGCCCGCTCAGCCGCGATCGGTCCTCGATTGCAGATCGTGTTCAACCCATCGGCCACCACCAAGACGCTCTCGGAGCCGATGTGGCCGATCGAGGCCCGCTGCCACGCCATCGCCAACAGCTACTACACCTGCGCGATCAATCGAGTGGGCACCGAGCTGTTTCCCAACGCCTTCACTTCCGGCGACGGCAAGCCAGCCCACCGCGACTTCGGGCACTTCTACGGCTCGAGCTACGTCGCGGCGCCGGACGGCACGCGCACGCCGGGCCTAAGCCGCAGCCACGACGGCATGCTCGTCGCCGAGATCGACCTCAACCTCTGCCGCCAGATCAGAGATCTGTGGGGATTCAGGGTGAGTTCACTTGGCAGGCCCACTTGGCGCCTCCCCAACTTTTTCAGGGATCGCAATCGTCCTCGCCACCCTCCCCGCTGTTGCAGATGACGCAGAGGCTGGAATTGTACGCCAAAGAACTCAACGAAGCCGTTCAGCACGACTTTAAGCCGCAAATCGTCAAGCCTTCCTCGGCTAATTGACAGCTGTGCTTCGTCTAATCGTGTTCTTCCTGCCCTACGGCGTGTACACTTTCTTCGACGCCCCAAATCCTCCCCTTTCTTGCTCCCTCTCATTTTATCTCATAATCTTTTTATACCAATAAAATACATCGAACATAAACTATTTCTTCGATTTTATTAAAAACCTCTCACCAATAGCTTCGAATCGGAGGTATTCTTTTTCATTTAATGCCGCGCAAGCTATTTTCCTTGTCCAGAAATAATCCGTCGCAGCGACTCGTAGACATGTAGTTCAGCTATAACAGTTATACATATAACATATGTGAAAAAGAAAAATCGTTTCGTGCCAGCGGTTGACGTTAAAATAATAGTCGTTTCTGTCCATCGTACGCGATATATCTGTACGAGTAGATCCCAAAATAATATACACCTCTCTAGGGTCCCGTGCCATACGCACATGATTTTTAATCTAATTTATTCGCAATTGCGGGATTTGCGATTATACAAGAACTAGTAACTTTTATTCTCACGTACGAGGCGAAAAAATGCATTTGCATCGTGAAATAAACAAGCTTGCGTAGATCTGAGTATTGCTTAGCGAATCTATACGAGCTCGTTATACTTTGCGAAAAAAAAAAATTGTAATTAAATTCTCGTCGCCGTCAAAGGCAGCTCTTCAGCAATGCAGCGTGTTTTTTTAATTATTGTTTCGCGCTACAAATGCGACATTTTCTAGATGCCCGCTTGCTTCTTTTTTCCTCTTTAATTAAATCTATAAAAACGCGTTCCCACTTATCCGCGCGTGAATGTGCAAGTCATTGCCATGGCGAGAGACGTGATTTTCCGCGTGAGACGCCATGTATACGATTTTAATTTTTGATTTGTTGGTCGTTAGTATCGGTGCAGCAATTACAGGGAATTACAATCTACCAGCATTAATCTTTTATATAAATTCCATGAAAGCGAATAAAATCACGATATAGCCCCTCCCTCTCGCCCAGCTAACCAGGACAAAATTAGTTTATTGAAAAAGCGCTCCACTCTCGCTACCCGGTACAGATTTCACGGAACGTATTATCCACCAAATTCAAAGTCGTTCATGGGATGAAGCCTTTTGCGTTAACCGAGTGATATTTATGAGATGATGCTTCGACGAGGATTTTGCGCGGAGAAGGCCGTTTCGACTGCAATGGGAAATGTTCGCGAGCGGTGGAGGGGCTTTCCAAGAAGCGTGAAAGAAGGCGAAAGCTGGGCTGGTATGGTGCGTTCGCAATAGTCGATCTGATATTCCGAGACGTTGAGCGAGAATGGAGCCAGTTGGTATAAGCCAGCGGTCGCGGTGCGCGCAGCTCGCGAGCGAAACGAGGCGGCGGTGATATAAAATCGGAATTTGGAAGCGACGCCAAGTGGCGCGCGGGGGCCTCGAGTCGACGCAAATAAACAGCGCCGCGGCGCACGCGGCCGAGGCGTTAAGCTCGCGCAGGCAAACACGCCCGACGCGGTGGTTCGAGACGGTTCTTCAGCTGCGGCGCCGCGACGGCATCGCAATTATTTATCGCGCTCCGCTACGATAATCCCTCGCTTCTGAGAACGTCAGGCGGCTTTATTTATAGCCGCGGTGCCGGCAGCCGGGTAGGCTCTCCACCGCGAGAGAAACGCGCGCGTAACTCCGTAACGCCAAGTCGGCCGGACGGCGGCGGGGCGGCGGGGCCGCGGCGCGCCTTCCAGCGGGGCCCCGCCTCGCATATATACGGGAGCCGGTCGCGGCCGCTGGACAACAATCTGTCGCCGGAGCTCGGGCCGACCGCAGCTCGCCCAGCCACAGTCGGACAGCGCGCAAGGATGGACCAGTCGTCGCTGACGGTGCAGCAGATCCTCGAGGACCACGTGCCCGAGCCGCAGCTGCAGACGGTCAAGCGCATCGTCTACGGCCGGGAGCTGCAGTGAGTATACGGGGCGCGGCGAGCCACGAGCGGCCTGACGCGAGCGCGACCCGTTGTGCGCAGGGCGCTCGAGCTGCCGGCCCTGGAGGCGCCCGCGGCGTGCGAGCTCAAGGGCTACCGGATGGGCGGCGCCGTGGAGGAGCAGCAGCGCGCGCCGCGGCTCGTGCGCGTGGCCGTCATCCAGCACAGCCTGGCCGTGGCGACGAGCGAGCCGGTGCGGGCGCAGCGCGACGAGATCCACCGCAAGGTCGTCGGCTACATCGAGCACGCGGCGGCCAAGTGCGGCGCCAACGTGGTCTGCATGCAGGAGCTCTGGAGTAAGGGCGCGCGGCCGACGCCGTAGCCGGTCGCGCGACCTCGCTCACCCGCTCTCGCTCGTTCTCTGCTCGGCAGCGATGCCCATGTCGTTCTGCACGCGCGAGAAGTACCCGTGGAACGAGTTCGCGGAGGACGCGCTCACCGGCCCGACGACCACGCTGCTCGTCAAGCTCGCGCAGAAGTACAACATCGTCATCGTGTCGGCGATCCTCGAGCGCGACTCCGCCAACAGCGACGTCGTCTGGAACACCACCGTGGTGATCAACTCGGACGGGCGCGTGCTCGGCAAGCAGCGCAAGAACCACATACCCCGCAACGGCGACTTCAACGAGTCCACCTACTACATGGAGGGCAACCTCGGCCATCCGGTCTTCGACACGACCTTCGGCAAAATCGGCGTGGTCACCTGCTACGGGCGCCACCACCCGCTCAACTGGCTCGTGTACGGCCTGAACGGGGCCGAGGTAAGTACAGCGACGAGGCCGTTGCGCCGAGCCGTCGGGACTGAGCGCGCGCTCGGCCGCAGATCGTCTTCAACCCGTCGGCCATCATCGCCGACAAGTTCGAGACGCTGTGGGAGATCGAGGCTCGCTGCGCGGCCATCTCCAACAGCTACTACACGTGCGCCATCAACCGAGTGGGCACCGAGGTCTACCCGCGCGAGTTCACCTCCGGCGACGGCAAGCCGGCCCATAAGGAGCTCGGCCAGTTCTTCGGCTCCAGCTACATCACCGCCCCCGACGGCACCCGCACCCCCTGCCTCGGCCGTACTACCGACGGCATCCTCGTTGCCGAGATCGACCTCAACCTCTGCAGGCAGATGCGCGACCTCTGGAACTTCCCGGTCGGTACACGCACCTCGCGTTCACGCTCGCCGTCGTCTCCCCTGCAGTTCTATTGCAATTTCAATGCGCTCGCGTTCTCTCCGCAGATGACGCGCAGGCTGGATCTGTACGCGCCCAGACTGGCCGAAGCTGCCAGTCCGGATTTCCAGCCTCAGATCGTCGGAAAGTAGTCGGATCGCCGGTCAGCCTGCTGCGCTTCCTGCTCTGCTCGTCTAACATTGCAGCTGCACGTCCAGGTGCGATCGCAGCCGTCGTCGCATATTACTGTATACACAAGCACTACACGCTGGACGCTCTCTACTTCGTTGTCTCGGCTCTAACTTTCTTTCTACCTAGCGTTTATTTTTTTAAATTTATATTACTTCTTCCATTACACTAACTGCAAATATACAGGTACATACATTCAACAAAGTTTAAACAATGTCGCTGTTATTTCTTGAACCTTTGTTCATTTGGTCCTTGCGGATGAAACGAACGAGCTGTAGCGTTTCAAACGATACGAAAAGGCGTAGCGTCGGAAAACTGTTACAAACAGGTTGCGCTGACGACATCGATTGCTCTAAAGGAATTTTAGCTAACGTTCCAAGTGACAATCATGAAACAGCGAGAAAAAGTACACGTCGTTTACTTTGCTAAACGCCAAGATTGTACGTGGACACGTGGCGTCCGCCATGAATAACGACGTTCGAATATGTCGAAATATTGCTCTGCTCATTCGGAAACGATGGTCCGCGCGGCGTCTCGGCCTCGGAATAATTCTTTGTATATAGTGGACGTTCGCTCGAGTTTCGTTCGAGTCGACTGGTGGAACGGAGCGAGCGCAGTGCCGGTTTCGAGAGAGGCCGATGATTATCCAGCACCGCAAATATTGTTTGTTATTCATGCGTGTGTGCATGTCCGTTTGACCGCGGCTATCATAGCGCGTCATATCGGCTGCGTGCGCGTGGCACCTGATAATAGTCGCGAGACCGCGGTGTCGACGACGCCAACGAAGCCACAGCTGTTACGAGCTCGGAAAGCTCGCGCCAGCCCGTGCCGTTCGAACCGGTCGAGCGGCTGCAGAACGGAACAACGACTCGAGAGAAAAGTAAAAAGGACGGCGCGCACAGCCGATTAATATCGATTCGAGGTGGTCGCTGGGTAATGAGCTCGGCCGACGCTCGAGTACACCGGCTGTTCGAGTTGCAGCCCGATGGACTTCGGTGTAGATGGATTCAGCGCGATGGGGATGCGCTATTGGCCGACTCGAGTCTCCCCTCTTCGCCAGCGCTCGCCTGTATCCGCACTATATAGATTTCTACATCAAGTGTGATCGGCGCAGCCGTAAATGTCAGCTGATTCGCTTCTGACGTTCGGCGTCGTTATTTTCCGTACAACAGGGCGGACCGCACCGGCATCATCGCCACTTACTCTGCCAATTTCTTGGCCGATCGACAGTCTTGGTATGAAAACGTATATAATAATTAAAGGCGTTAGCGCGCTCGACATCGCTTATCAAAAGTCGAATGTACATATGCAAGTTGCTCCACGGTATCGTTCGCCGGCGTTTGCCTCGCGATATTTTTTCATTTGCTCAAGAGCACATCGACGGTAATGTGCAATCAAGTGCAGATTGTCGTGCAGCGCATTTTCTCGCAGCTGCCAATCGGCTCTATACGTCAATGCCACGCGCGCGGACGAGATTAAAAGAAAGTTAGTCGTACTTGCCGAATATTACTCATATTACTCTATTGCAGTGAACAATAGCAGCTGTAGTTTACGCTATTTCAAAAGAGAAATCCAAAGACAGCCGCACAAGAATCGTTGCATACGCGTCGACAGAAAAATTACCACGCTCCAGAGCAGAGTTCGGCCAAGGCGTCGCAGCAAGAATGGATCTGAAATTGGATCAATTGTCCTTGGAAGCGGTACTGGACGAAGAAGTGAGCAAGGCCAACAGTTCGTTCGTGAATAGGCTGCTCTATGGCCGCGAATTGGAGTAAGTTGCTGAACTACCTGTACCTTTATGAACACGGAATTTCGATGCGATACGGCACAGAGTGTACTCGCAATTCAAGCGAACGTATGCGGCAATATTGCGCGACGGCACGTGAAAAGAAAAGTTCATCGCGTTCAAATGCAACAGTCGTCGAATGCGCGCAAGTATTCCATGCATACGGCGCAATTCCATCCGCAGATCGCTCCGAGACAAGCAGCCTCTTATCGCAGCATCAGGAGATAGAACTCTCTCTCTCTCTCTCTCTCTTTATTTGTCAGATATTGACTGCACGTGATATTTTGATGATATTAAGATGGCGAAACGATAACGAGCGACCAATTTGCAGTAAACTCAACGTGCCCCAACTCGACGAGGAGAAATGCGAGGTAGCTGCCTGGCGTTTGGACGGCGCCAGGTTCGAGGAGCTTCGGCCGCCAAGGGTCATACGTGTGGGCATCATTCAAAACTCGATCGTTCTGCCGACGGATGCGCCCGTCGTCGACCAGCGCGCTGCCATTCACAAGAAGATCGCCGACTACATCGAGCACGCTGCCAAGTGTCAGGTCAATATTGTTTGCTTGCAGGAGGCTTGGAGTAAGTATTCCAGCGGAACGGCGTAGCCTTAACGCTCGCGCGCAATTTTTCAATGCGCGCGTTCTCTGTCCCGATCAGCCATGCCGTTCGCCTTCTGCACGCGAGAAAAATATCCTTGGTGCGAGTTCGCTGAGGACGCCCTCAGTGGGCCCTCCACCGAGCTGCTGTCCGGACTGGCGAAAAAATACAAAATGGTCATCATTTCGCCGATTCTCGAGCGCGACAGCGTCAACGGTGATACCATTTGGAATACCGCCGTGGTGATCGGCACCGACGGTAAAGTGATGGGCAAACACAGAAA
This sequence comes from Phymastichus coffea, assembly GCF_024137745.1. NCBI lineage: Eukaryota > Metazoa > Arthropoda > Insecta > Hymenoptera > Eulophidae > Phymastichus > Phymastichus coffea. The sequence goes on along the minus strand of NW_026706907.1, from coordinate 296,805 downwards.
AAACCACATACCCAGAATCGGCGACTTCAATGAGTCTACCTATTATATGGAAGGTGACACCGGGCATCCGGTCTTTGAGACGCCTTACGGCAAAATCGCCGTAAACATTTGTTACGGCAGGCATCATCCGCTAAATTGGTTAATGTTTGGATTGAACGGAGCCGAGGTATGCGTACACATTTGTCATCCAATTCGGCTCGCATCTGCATCGTTCGCGACCGAAATAGTTCGTTGGATTTTCAGATCGTATTCAATCCATCGGCAACGGTGGGCAATTTGTCGGAACCCATGTGGCCAATCGAAGCAAGGAACGCTGCCATTGCCAACAGCTACTACACTTGCGCTGTCAATCGAGTGGGCATCGAAAGGTTTCCCCATGAATTCACATCAGCTGATGGGAAACCAGCCCACCACGACTTCGGACACTTTTACGGCTCTAGTTACATTGCTTCGCCTGATGGCGCAAGGACTCGCGGCTTGAATAGGCACAAGGACGGATTACTCATTGCCCAGTTAGATTTGAATTTGTGCAGGCAGGTCAAAGATCTTTGGGGATTTCGAGTAAGTATTAAATCACCTCCTCCAACTGCATTTAATGTCAATACAGTGTAGCCCATACAAATGCATCTTATCTTTTCAGATGACGCAAAGATTAGAAATGTATGGTAAAAAGCTCAACGAAGCTTCCCAGCCTCAATTCAAGCCGCAAATCATTTGAAAGGGAAATGAATGATGCAACTCTGCCAATATTGCTTTATAAAAAGATGTATTTTATAAAATAACTAAAAACTCCAAGTCAGAAAGTGTTCTTTTCCTCCTCAAATAAACGCATATTCTTTTATGCAATGTGGACTTAATAATAAATTAATGAGCCTACAAAGTAATGAATCTAATTTTTTGTACAAGCAAATTATTGCTAGCTGATAAAATTGTCAACTTCACCATCAATCGCTCGTCGGTGATGCGTCGAGTGACGACGACGAGTTGCGCGTTTGTTTTTGGTAGAGCAATGCGTCTTGATATGCTTTCTTTACCGCTTTTCTGTCCGTGGGTTTTCGAGACTCAATCAATTTGCCATCGTCCAGCTCTTGAGATACGCCAAGAGATTCGAGCTTTTCTCCTGGTAACCATTGCCTAGAATGACAATATGCGTATTGCTAACTATTCAAATGTAAATTCGTCGCAATCGAAATTCGATGTATCAACTCACCAGGTCCTTTTAGTATCGAAGAACAATACAAGGTAAACCCGTTCCTTGTGATTATTTCTCAAAGCGAGCACGTCTTCGGGCGGAGATGGTATTGGTACACCTTTGTAAACGGTGCCTTTCGGTGTATTTGGATCTATGATGAGAGCCGGGTACCACGGGTAGCCTCTGCATTTGGCCCAGACGAGCTGCAGTGCCGATAATCCTCCATCATTATCGATTTCCATCTTATCGCTCATCTCTCCAGCAGCAACTACAGCGTCATAGTTGCTGCCATCGCTGTTTTTAATGACTTTTGGTCGGTGCGCGGATAAGTCTTGTGACTCGTTCGCTGCACCGTCATCGCGCTCGGGGCTTGTCGATCGGCTGGTCGAACAACTACTACAGCTGGACGATTGACTCTCACGTTCACCAACATCGCTGTCCGTACCTCCGGTTCTATAAGGGATACTTTATAATTAACAATTGTTCACTTACTTGACAGCGACGATTACGAGTATGATTCAAACAAAGTACCTGTATACTCTAAAACTGTCGCTTTCTTTTTTTTGCTCATTCTCGGGACTTGATCGATGTACCTGACCGCGACTCGCGCGAGCTTTGGCTTTGCGCGTAAATAGCACGGCCGTTCTGCGATTCACGCCACCACCAACTGCAGTACCAGTACCTGTACTCCCGCCGCTGGTATTTGCAGTACTATTGTCACCTGGACTGCCACTTTGCATGCTGGTCGAGGATATATCTTTGTCACCGCTGTAAAAGTTAGATGCAAAATCGTAGATTTGTTATGCCTTATGAGCATACAAGTCTCCTCAGCCTCCTTACTTACCTGGGTCGCGATTCCGAGTCATTCCGCACTCTCGAACTACGATCGCGTTTTCTACCTTTCGAAGCTCCACCAACTACTAGTTGTTGTTGTTGTTGTTGTTGTTGTTGTTGTTGTTGGTGTTGTTGTTGTTGTTGTTGTTGTTGTTGTTGTTGTTGTTGTTGTTGTTGTTGCTGCTGCTGCTGTTGTTGCTGCTGTTGCTGCTGCTGCTGCTGTTGCTGTGGTTGTGGTTGCTGCTGTTGCTGTTCCCGAGTATGCGCCTCAATCGGCTCGCTAATATCTTCGAGGGTATAGGCCAATGTGAGATCGGGATAATCTTTGCGCACTTGTTCTATAACACAACCGCCTTGCTCGCGCATCTTTAGACCAGCGCGATAAAACATGGTGTCTTTGCGATTATATGCCAAGCAATTGTTAACCATGAGATTGAAGTCAGCTTCAAACTCAACTATTGTGTTGTACTGCTGTCTGTCGATTTTTGCCTTCAAAAGAATAGAGATTCGTCAGATGACAGTAGAAAGTGTCCTGTTTGTAAAGTTGAAAATTCAAACATCACATCATACCTCCATAGTCGAGAGATCCATCGGGTGCGTAACAATGTCCAAATAATCTGGTACTTCTTCAATATTCACCGGTTGCCCGAAAATATCGTTTGGATCTCGCATCTTGAGCGATTCTAGCAATATTCTTAGCACACTTTCGAGCGGCCTCAGCTCGAACCACATGCACTTTTCTTTTCTGCAAAATCAAAAAGGAGCGCCAGTCTTAGAGAGAGATAGAGTGGGGGGCAGTGGGACGAAGCTTGATTGCTCTTTGAACGTACACTCTAAACAGTTGCTTCTTTAATTTCTCGCGCTTTCTGACCAGCTCGCATAGCAACCTAGCCCTCTCGAGGTCCTGCCTGAGACACTGCCAGTATTTAAGCTGTTTGTACATCTCGTCGCGTACCTCGCCATCGGGCGTTGGCGAGCAAGAGGAATCGGTTAGCGACGGGGGAGCTCTAGGATGAGGATGCGAACTCTGCAAGCGCCTCAACAGTGGCACTCCGTTGCGATACTGGCGCTTCAGCGTCCAATACGCTATCAGCCGTTGTATCAGCTGATTTTTCTTTGGCAAGCCGTCCGCTAGACTACCAAACAGATAGAATCAAACAAAATAGAATTCGCTCATTCTAAAGATAGAGGAAGGCAGAGAACACATAATTAGATGAGCGTACTTGGCGATCTCGCGAATGCGCTCCGGTGGAATGGTGGGTATGGAGATTACTGGAGCGCTGGAGCTCTTCTTGTTAGCGATGGCTCTTCTTCGAGCATCTGCTGGATTGGTGCTCGGCTGATAATCGGCCGGTGCGTGGGTCTCACAATAGGCTGTTTTCTGGACGAGCATCGGCTCGCCGTTAGCTGGCTGGACGGTCCGCATGCGCATACATAGCCCGGCCTGCTGAGCGCACGTCACGTGAAAAGCCGCATAACAATTGCTCTTGTGACATTGGATGCAGGCGCCGACGCCGCGGCGTTTACACACGCAGCACGTCAGCCGCCAGCGCGCAGCAGGTATGCTCTCGATGCTGTCGATCGGCTCTAGAAAAACCGTGTTAGCGAAACGCACCTCTGGGATCCACAACGCACAGACCACGTGCGCCCACGTTGCCGGCCGATCGGTTTCTTTGAATGCACCACCTATGTAAAAAGTCAGCGAGCCATATGTAACGTTGCTGTAATCTGCGAACAACCACGTCACGTGGACTTCTCGCGTAACAGACCTCGATTGGGACAAAGAGCACAATCCACCGCTCGAGACGGACTCTGAAGACACCTCCTGCATAACCACTGTCCCTCGGGAATGTAAGGAACTCCGTAACAGTCTTGATGTACTGCCAGATTACACATATCGCAAAACAGAATCGCGTTGCTATTCTGGCACTCTCCATCCATGCAGATGCAGCAAACTGCATCCTCGTCAGCAGCCGTTACCACGCCCGCTGCACTACCACCATTGACCTGCTGCTGAAAGTAGGATTCTTTCTCCAGACGATCCATCAGCAGTTCAAAAGTGTCTGGCTCCAGATTCGGGACGAGTCCCGAGGCGGCTCTTCGTTCATTTACAATAGATAGCCATGCTGAGTCTTCTTCGTCGAGATCGTACTCAATCTCACCTGAATTATGTTTACACCACCATTAATGATTAATAATCTAATTGCAGAAACGAATGAATCTATATCATTGGACATTGAATGGCTAGAGCAATCAACATTCAATGCAAAGGAAATAATACAGCAGTGTTTTACCGTCCAATTCCTCTCCACTACGTTCCATAAACCTAACATAAGAATTTGGAAGTGGCTCAGCTTCACCAATTTGATTTTCATAACCTTCTAATTCTTTAGCTACTGCTACAGGTAAGTTGCTTAAAATTGCCTTGTCTTCTTTTTCTCGATCCTGAGTGACTGTTCCACTATTCTTATTTGATAAATTTTTATCATCTCCATTATGCTCATCTTGTGAGACTATAGGCAAACCATCTGCAAAGACAACTTTGTATGGTTTGTTTCCATCTCCTGGCAGCAGTGGTTTCACCTGAAATTGGATATCTTATCTTATTTACCTACTACAACTTTTGTAATTGGCTCATTGTATTATTTATTAGTAAATTTTAGGTTTGATAGCATATAATATACAATAGTAATAAGATATAGCAATATTTGATATAAAAAACAAATATTAATTTAGTAAATTATATAAAAAATAAACATTATTTATGTACAATAACTAATATAAGTAATACATAAGAAAAAAAGTTAACAAATGATCTAATGATTTTTGTAATTGTAAAAGCAAAACTGTAATACCAGATGAAAATTAAACATGAACTATGCATAGTCACCGTTACATTGCAACTACGATCCTTCCAAATTAGATGATAAAGTGAAGTGTAGGAAATTATTGTAGTAATTTCAAAAATATCAATCAACATCAAAACAATTATACAAACTGAATTTTATTTTATTTATAGCAATAATCGAATAACTCTTTTTCCAAATTTCTAAAGTTAATACAAAAATTGTATTCACTTATGAATGGTTGGTGTCATGAATCTACAGGCAAAATAATTGCAAATAGTTTTAAGGCTTTTAACTCATATGTGTAACTCAACATCTATATTATCAAACTGCAGAGAAAATATTTGCTGCCAATCATATGCAAAGCTAGAGACTTATTGTTTATAAATCTCACTAGCAGCGTAGGTACTCACCAGTGAGTACTTGTTAGATTCCTGTTGAACTGGAGCAGAATCAATGCCAGCATAAATGGAAGAACCACCACCAATGTGGCTTTGCACATCAACGGAAGCTGCAGCAAGCTTGCTCCGGTTGTTGCGTTTACCCTTCTTACTCTTCTTGCTGGAATGTGGCGTGCTCTTCATCTTCTTGCGCCTACTGATGCTGCTTACTACCGGCCGACTTGGCCGGCTTTCCGTCGTTAACTGCTGCAGTACGACTGCTTTTTATTAAACACTTGCAGGGTATAGTATATGTACTGTTGGTGACAAGTTGATGAGGCGAAGCCGGTCCGTGCTAGCGACTGTTGACCGTAGCAATGTTGCGCCAATAAACTTTGCCTAACTTTTAAGGTTAAGTTATCAACATACGTCGCGTACGTACGCCGCGCGCGCGTCGGCTCGCTTCGCTATAGCTGCCCAGCTGCTAGTGAATGTCTATAGTATATGCATGCATGTACTACACCTTACAGTTCAAATGAATTGAATTTTTGCGAACACATACGCAAGCGCATGCTTGCTTGCACACACACACACACACACACACATACACACATATTATACATAACAGGTTGGTATGTTCTATGAGGTGAATATATTTTTTTCTAGGTGCTACATTTTGCTTACTTTTATTAACTTTCACACAACACTTTTCTATGTCTGATTTCATTTTTCTTGTAAAGTCAAAGTGTTATAGTGATAAAAAATATAGTTATATACATAGAATGATATCGATATATTGTATTATTATAGAAATACTAGTTAATATTATATAATACGTACTGAAATAAATAATTAATGTCGTTCAATTAGCGAATTATCTTATATGAAATTATTATTATAATCTAGTGCGATGAAATAATCACACGAATTGAAATCTTTCGTATAATTTTATTATGGTATTTAAAATTACATATTTTTATGATTGTCACATTTGATAAAGCAGAACAGTTTACAAATGGGATGTCAAAATAAAAAAATGACTGAAAAAGTAATAATTATATCACTCAAGTTATATTCTTATTTACGCAGATACAATTATTTAAAAAGTTCTTGAATGTTTGCTTGCTCATACTATTTGAATGCAGCGCTTTAAAAACATCAACTTTCATAATTATTGCAAATAATATGATTAAAATTATAAATCTCTACGGCGTGTGTACGGATCATATTCGCTTTTATCAAAGAAATATAGATGATTTATATGAAGTATCATATTAAATATCGCATGATGAGACATATCCAAAATTTACAGCTCTTTTTCGCATACGACACGATTACATGCATGCCATAGCGTGTATGTCGATTATGCACCCGACCGCATATGCATGCAATATGTACGTGTATATAATTACTATGCATCGTCTCCACAAGTTAACTATTTATCATTGGGAGCGATTGATTTCAGTCTGTATTATAGTCGTCAATTTTTCATAGAAATGTTAAATTTATGAAATGACTGAAAAACGTATATGCAAGTGTATGAATTACATATTGATATCGGCTAAATTGGTCCAGGCACTAACAACTAAATGGATTGTGTGGGGGGACCAAAGAGTATAATAATAAGAATATAAGATAGAAATGTAAAAATGCGGACAAATACACCTTATATACGCGTACATGTACGTATATGCTTGCGGTGAGAAGGAGAGAGAGACAGTGAGTGAGAGAAAGAGGGGAGGGGGGACATATAGTGCTAGTGCCTCACTGCCTCTCTCATTTTGGTGTAGCGTGTGCGCGTGAGCGGCCGACTACATTATACGATTGATATATAGGTAGTACGCGGATGGTTCTTTGTGCGTGCGAGAAGAGCAAGTGCCGACGCTTTATTTTTAGTAATATAGATACATATTCGGCTGAGATATTATTTTATATCGAGCACTGGATCGCGCCACCTCTTTAACGAGTACTATTGTCGTCATACTATCCTGCAATTACACCTGAAAAAAGAAGATGCAACAATAACATCACAGAGCAGTGTGAGTGTTTCTTTGTGGGTTTTCGTATAAATGTGAGATCATATGTAATCGCATGTGTGCCTGTGTGCGCCGCTTGTATTCTCTCTTGTGTGTATGCATACGCAATTCTTTCTTCTTGCTTGTTAATTATATTGTTTCATATACATATTTACCGGCATCGCTTTTTTCTATTGTGCGTGTGTACATTATTTCTACGAAAGAGCCCTTCAGGTCAAACTGCAACCAATATTTATTTGTCGGCGTAAGTATTTGTATGTGTGTAGGGGTATGTATATATACGTACAACTGTCTCCTTTATCGATGCCGAGTAGTGGTATAGTAAATGAGAAAGAGAAAGAGAAAAGATACTTACTCGCCGCGACCCGGCTCCATGGAATATTTTTTCCCTTTCAATACCAAGTTTTTCTATGCCCACGTAAAAATTGAATATATAGTTCTGAATTTCACCAAAACTCGTGTTTTTCTTTATTTTGTCTTTTTGCATCATCGTTATTAGAATTTTTCAGTTTTTACGCAAGTCGTCAGAACTGCTTTTTCTTTTTTTCGATAGTAATTCAATTTCTCGATCTTTCTTAGTTTGAATTGATAATGTTGTATTGACTCTTAATAAAAAATAATGCCAACTATTTAAAAATCCGTATAGTAGTTACTATTATAATAAAATGATACGCTAAATTTCAATAAATTTCAATTTCGTTAACAGCTACTATTCAAAATTATTACAATTTCAAATTTGAAAACTAACAGTAGCCTTATGGAGATCGACGCATAATTTATAAAATTCATAGGTATAACAGTGATGGAATGTTAGATCTCTAATGTTATAAGTATGTTGTAATTGGTGTAACGACGTGATTAAACTAATACAAATTGACAATTACACGTTTTTAACATATAGTATGCCATTCAAAATCCATTGACTATACATTGAAAAATGTATGACCAAAATCAAGATAAAGCCCTTTATACTTCTCCAATATTATTTTACTTGATACGTATACTTGTTTTATTTTATTTTTCTGTTTTTGTTAATAATTTATCATTATCAATTAATTATACTTTTCATGACGGTATCAGAAAGAATTTTCATTTTATTAACTTTTGCTACAGACGGTACAGCCAATACAACCTTAAAATTTGCGTCAAATACTGGACCATTTTGCTACTCTTGCGCGCGCAAACACTTGTTTTCCCCCTGAATAAATAATAACAATCAAAAGGCACTAATGGACACAGCTGCAGCTTTTTTTGTTTGAACAATGGCTTGTTGACCTCTACAAAGAGTAGATATTGTAGCAGCTTATTTTTTAAAATTTATTTTTCATTGATCTCTTTTAGCAGCAGAAATATAGATATAATAGTGTTTGTAAGATTAAAAAAAAGCAATAAAATCTTTGAATCACCAACTAATAGTTTTAACATTTAGATATTTAATCTTAATTTATGTATTTGCTTGTGTGACCATTTTGTCACATCTATTTGCAATATTCTTTCATATTCTGTGATTCACATTGGTTATTTATTAAGTATCTGTCTGTGAATAATGTAAGTAGTTATTGTTTCTACATTAGTCAAATTTCATTTTTATTAAGTTTATATAACGTATAAAACAATAGAAAGATTTGGTCATTACTTAAATGTTATTAATTTTCGTATAATTGAAAATAAATTACAAAATTGATAGTGCTTTTTATTAATAAGTATAGATGAATTCATTGAAATTTTTGGTATATGTTGTTAATTTATTTTTAATTTCTGTTTTGTTTCAGATCATAAAATAAATTGTTTACAACTTTTGCAATATATTAAAATAATATGCCTGACTTGAAATAAAAAAGGAATAAAGAAACGCTTATAAACAGATATAAATTTGTCTTTGTATATCAGATAAAGAGTATTTTAATTTTCAAATTGTAAAATGTATTTTGGATGCAAATGTTTGAATGTATCCATTAAAACTAAGGGGAGTGAGTTAAACGATGTCAATATTAATGATGCAGAACTGAACATAAAAGAACAAGCTGAGATTTATTTTGATAATGTAAGCATACAATGTATTTTTGTTAGCAATTTGAAATAATTAATGTTGATATAAATGAATTTTTGATATTTTTCTTAATTTCTTTTAAGAATATTGCTATGGTGAAAGATTTGGATACTATAAAGAAAGAACATCCTGCTCTGGTAGAAGTTAAAAATGTAGATGGATGGGCTGTTTACCGCTGTTATAATTGTATGACATACACTCATGCAATGCATCAGGATTATGGAGCCACTTTGGTTCTGGTCAACGCCAATATTATTGTGAGTTAAGAAATATTGATATAGAATAGAGTATGAATTATTTAGACATAGATCAAAGATTAATTGTTAATATATCTAGACATCTGAAAAAGAAATAAATAATTTGAAGACTAGTAATAGCTATAGTCCAGTTTTTAGAATAATTATTGATTCCAATAAAATGCAAGAGATGGAATCACTTGAGCCACAAATTAAATTTTCAGGTAAAATTTTTAAATTCTGTAACTTGGAAACTATGAAATAAATCAAAGTATTTTTTCAAATGAAATAAATCCTTTTTCAGTGTCTCATTTACCTAGTAATTCAAGATTGGCTCTTGCCATATTAGAACAGCAGCTTGAACAAGCGATTCAGCAACAAGCTCATTTAATCGATTCAAAAATTCGTGAATTCACTAGACAGCAGTATGAGATATTGGATAAATTCAAAGAGCGTGCTCATTCTGAACATTCTTTTCTAACAAGGTATTACATGATTTAATGTACCAGTAGATCTGAGAAGTGCAATTAATAAATTTTTTATTTCTAGATTGATTTGTAGTGAACAAAATACCATAAATGGTACAAATTATACAGAAACTTTACCTGCAGCTGTGCACTCTATTCAGCCAAATAAAACTACCTCAGTGAATGATGCTACAGATACGACAGCAAATCTAATTTCAAGAAATTCTACAGTTAGTCTGCATTCACCCCACAAGTCATATAATATTGGTCACATTGTAAGTACATTATTCGACAAAAGTAAGACTAATTTCACCTTTCTTCTGACTAAGCATTTGTTTTATCAGAATGGTAATAGCCAGAATAGTGACTCACAAATTAGAGATGCAAGTAGCTATGATGGAGAGCCTTTATTTTTACTTGAGGGAATGGATGACAGTCCACCTTTAATGAATAGGCACCACATACAAGTTTCTGATCAGGAATCTGATACTGACGGTATATATAGTTAGCAGACAGCTTCATACAAATGATTTATCTTATAATTATGATTGTTTATGATAATTAAGGAATTTATTTTTTCTACTTATAAGATTCTGGCAATGAAGTAATTCACGTACCTCGTAATCATAGAAGTGGGCATCCAACATTAGCAAAATCTTTGCCTGTCACGGTACCTACTTTTCATTCCTTTAGTCAGCGTTTAGCAATACAAGACGACGATGATGAACAGGTAATTGAGACTTTTTCTCGAAAATTTTTGCAACTTCCTAATAGTTTGAAACATCAATGAGTACTTGATCTTTAATATTTGCTTGCAGATTTCCAGAGATCCTATGGATCCCCACAACATACAAGCTTCTATAAAAGCCTTAGCTAAAAGTGTACATGGTGATACAGTTTTTGGTGATCTACCTCGTCCTCGATTTTCGACTAAAATGTGACTCGATTTGCTGGCAAGAATCGCCAGAATGCTTTCGAGAATTTGAGAATAAATATGTGATGCTATTTCTTTTTATTATTATGACATATGTACGTCAATCATTATTTTTATTTTTTTATATCTACAAATTGCCACTGCTGTGTACGAAGTTGGTTTACAAAAGTTACAATTACTGCATTATTATTAAGAAAAGTTTTAATCTTAGCTATTATTTTGAAAACTGATCAGATTGTAAAGAGAATTAGTAGATTACAAGAAAAAGGTAGACATTTCGATGGTTAAAAGAAAAAGATCAGCAATTTATACTGATAGCAGGCATCATTTTTGCTATATTGACAATGAATGACTATTTTTGTTACATTCATGTAAACATGGCGTGCGTATGCATATCTTAAATAACAGAACCTAATGTTTTTGTGCTAGTAAGTTTCTAAAAATAGTGATGGCCACGTTGTACAGAAAACATTTTAACCTTTTCTTTGGAAAAAAAATCAAATTGAATTTTTGTATGAACTATATAGTTGAAATGTAATTTTAATCTTGTCATTGTTTTTGAAAATCTACAAAAAACGTGCTTCAAATCTTGTATGAAATGAAATGTAAAAAGTTTGGAATTGAAATATTTGTTTTACTATAGTACAATATTCTTGTAAATATAGATCAAAAACTTATTTTTGACAATTTGTGAAAACTAATACAGATGAAACTATTAATGAGCTTATTTTCTAACAATGAAATTAAATACTTAAATAATTTTCTATTTTATTATTGAAAAAAGTAAATTTACTATTGTGTATTATCCACAATGTTCTTGTTGTCTTATAGTAAATTTTATATTATCAGATATTTCAATTGAATTAAAAAATGGTACATTAAAAATGTGAACTTAGATAAAAATGAATAGAAAGTTTCTGTTATAAAGTTGGAATAATACGAAACAAACAATACGAAAAATAGTACAGGAAAAGCTTTTAAAAAATTATGTCAAAAATATCATTTAATTCTAAATAAGTGTACACGTTTATACTTCCATAAACTACGCTCGACTGATCTCCGAATACTCTGCAAATAATATACGAGTGCAAGTATACAGAATAAATTACTGTTAATGACTAAACAACGAGCTGGCAACCTTGTGCCGGCCAGAAAATATCAAGCGTGAATGAATTGAAAATGTAAAAAACTAAGCAGCTTAAAATGATTGCATATCGTGAATACTAGCGAGACATTTGCCAAGAGGCTGGAAATAAAGTAATTGGAATAATGAAATAACAGTTTTTTTGTATTTTATCAATATTTTTATTAATTAATCACTTATGAACATCGACCAATTATTGGAAATACTTTTATTAACATTGTGACAGTCAATATTATTTCTTTTTAATATTATTGTGTGAATAATGTAGAAAATACAAAAGTTCTTTTTATTCCCAATAGAAAAATGTAAAATTGAAAGTAATGTAAGTAAATGTATGTATTCAGTGAGAATATTGATAATAATCCTAATATTATAAAGAGAAAACCTCCATTTTCATAAATTCCCTTGTAAAATATAATTTACCTAAATCAAAATAACTCAGTGGAATTTTCTTATGTGTCAGTGAACTACAGGCGCTTTCATTTTAGCAGCAAGCTCTATTTGCGCTGCAGCCACACTTTTCATGCCATCTTGGACATTTCCCAGATTAGCTTTCCATGCTGCTAGGAGGTCGCGTAACTGCAACCATTGTGGTCTGCCAAAAGTTCGATGCATCGTACTCGAAACGAGAACTTTTCGACCTGCTTGATCCATGCGTGCTCGCACGAGTTTCGTCTTGAGAACTGAAAAATGGATATTAGTAGGACGAAATTTGCACTATGTACACACAGTGAGAATATATTTGAGATTGTTGAATGTTACGATAACTCAAAAAAAACAAGTTTTGTTGAGCCAGTACTAATCCATTTAATTTACCCTATTTTGTACAATGTTAATTTACTTATCAATCAGTAATAAGTAAATAAAGATTAGGGTGAAGTATAACTTTTATATAAAAAATGAATTTACCATCAATGATAAAACTTTCAACTTGATCTTCAGGAATCTGAAGTTCATCCTGAATAGTTTGGAAGGACATTTCTGGGTTCGTTTCAGCAAGTTGCATGAATGTCAGCAGTCTCATTTTTTTCATATTTTGTTCATGATTCAAACCTAAATGACTTTCCACAAACTCCTTGTGATCTTTGTGAAATTTCAAATAAGCTGGAAGTTTCTCCTGAACAAAAATAAGAAGTAAATCATGAATGACTTCCCCTTCCAAGAATTGTACAGGTTTTAAAGCCAACAGTGGATCCAGCAGAAATGTATTTGGATCTGCAAGAGCTGATAAAATACAGCGTTGAGCATCTTCCCTTGCAGCAGATGCATTTTCAGCTGTATATGTACCCAAAAGTTCCACCATAACTGCTGCTGCCTGTTCACTATATACAAAAAAACAATTTATAAAGTTATATTTTCTATAACAATTTGAAAGTATAAATATAATCATACATACCCTTGTTTGCAACTTAATAAAACCTCGTGCAGTAAACGTAGAAGCTTCTGCATCTGATCATTTGCTGGAGGGCATGTTACAAATTGCTGTTTCAATTGATCAACTCCGTTATAAACTGCTTTGACTTGGTCTACGTTTCTTGCTATTTGGACTAAATGATAGTAGACATGATATCTCATTGATGAATCTTCTGGCAGTGATTGGAAAAGGAGCCACAGCCTGAAAATGAAATTTGCTATATTGGATACTTATTATAAACATTTTACAATAACCATTGTTTAAAAACCCATTTACGCTTTCAAACAAACAAGTCCAAGTTTATAGCCAGGAGCTTTTGTTAGTTTCTCACAAAAAGCCAATACTATATTTTCTGCCCGCTCAGTTGGTACCAGAATCATAATTGAGACAATATCATTTAAAATTGTTTCAATTTCAGCTTCATTTCCTTCTTTGAAGCAAGCATCGCAGACGCCAATAATTTTGTGTAAATCATCTTCTATTCCTTTGGGTGATTTTTCTTCACTAATTTCTGCACCAAGACTTTTGAAGTAGATTCTTAATTCTTGAGCCTAACATTTGCATAATTAATAAAAGTTGAATAGAGTCAATATCAAACTGAGGAACGCATAGATAAACTTATTTAAGTATTTTTTAATCTTTGTTTTTGGCTTGCAGCCCATTATGCATGATTTTATTATACACATAATTACTGTACATAGCAACGTGGTATGAATTAGCGTATATCAATTCTTACACTACCTTTCTGTGCCCAACAATTTGTGTGTATAATAAAACCGTACATAATTATCCACATGCCTGTTTCTTTAACAAGTGTATAACATTATTAACAGTCAGTATCTGGTACATATAACCTAAAAATTATTGTAGAAAGAACTGACGAATAATGCGAATACTAATTTGAACATTGAATTTTTCTTTAAATTATCATATTTACCTGATCTTCAGTGGTACCATCCATAAAAACTGCGGGACCCTGCATTGTTTCTGTATTTGAAGTAAAATATATTGAAGCAAAAATCCAACGTCGTTATACTTGTACTCGTGGTATTCCACCAAAAGCGTGAGAGCTATAATAAAGGTTGTGCACGAATAGCGTACTGTAGCGTATAGTATCTATATGGTACGCATGTGTGCACCACACACAGGCAAAGGATAGACTGCTGAGGCCAGGTTATGGAAGAGTGAAAGAGATAGCAACGAATAGTAGGAAGCTTCTGTCTTTTTCTAGTCAACACTTATTTGAGTAGCGATAGCCAATAAGGCCAATAAGAGTCGACTAGAAAGAGACAGAAACTTCCTACTATTTGTTACTATCTTTCTCATTCTCGCGGACAATTCCATAACCTGGCATCAGTACTATTCTTTTATATGCTATGGCGCACACACATACATCTCTATCGTTATTTTTGAATTGTTAAAAGGCATACTTATATAAGATGGCTTTCACTTAGAATATTTCTATATAGTTATTTAAATTAAAAGTCATGTACTTTTTTTTATTTTTACCACTTCTTTAATTTTAATACATTACGATACAAGTGCGGGAAAGTAGATTTTTGTCTGGTGTGACATTTACGCCCAAGCGAAGCGAGGGTGGAAAGGTACACGAGATGAGAAACTCTGCCGAACATGTGCCGTACCGTATTTTTCGATACTCCGTGCGCAAAGTGCGTCTTTCCTGCACGCTTGGCAGAAAACGTGTACATTACGATACAAGTGCGGCAAAGTAAATTCTTGTATCGTATGGCGTTTACGCTCGAGCAAAGCGAGTTTTCCGCACTTGTATCGTAATGTAATCATTCTTCTATTTGAATGTATGGCGATTGAGACACAATCTGTGCCACTATCACCTGAGCATGAGCAAAAGTGATCGAGCGCCTATACGCTTCGAATAACGGAGGTGGAGAACAGGATTAATCCGCTACTGAATTCCTCTAAACCACCTAAAACCAAATGGATCAAGTGGCCTGCGTCTATGCAGTGAGAGGGGCAACACTTTCAGCAACAAAGTATAAAAACAACAGGCCTCGCAACGAATCCAGAAAGGAGGATAATGTAGAGCTGCACGTAGTTGCTGTGTTTCGGCCACCGCTTTTTTAAGCAAAAATAGCTCTTCTTGCGCTGGGGTCAGCGACGCATCAGCAATCGATCTAGTGGTCGGGTCTCTCTCTCTCTCTCTCTCTCTCTCAATCTTGTTCTCTCTTTTCCTTGTCATTAGTAAAGTGCACTTAATATTGAATTCGCAAAGTTGTTCTTTCTCTCTCTTTCTCCACCATCCTCGGCGCCTGCGAGTGAGGCCACACTCTATACCCGGCCAAATTTATCTGCTGTCACGTTACAGCTTGACTTAAGCCATAACAATAATTTTGGATGACGGCAAAAATGAATAACTTAATGGAATAAAACTTTTCTTCCACCTTTTTTCCTCACCAAAATACTCTTGAAAGGATAGAAAAGAAAGAAAAATAAAAGGAAAAAATAGAAAAAATAGAGAAATGGAGAAAAGGATAGAATAAGGATAAGGAAGAATAAATATAAGGAAATAGAACAGATTGTGACAGAGAATTTACGGCAACACCTTATTGCGTAGATAGGCGTGTACTTGCCGACATTAGGTCACAGCGTATATTAGACTACAATTTGGAAAGTTGAAGACAATGCAGCATTGAGTAAAATTTCAAAAGTCGTGCCAGAAAATTCGAGAAATCAATTCGTCAATAATTTAAAAGAATATTTTAGCAATGAAAGTAATAGGTTTTCAAAGAAAATAACCACCGATTAAAAAAAAACAAATCCGTTTAATGAATTTGAAAGAGCAATTAATGACCAGTTTCGAAGATTGTTTTTCAATTACTGTTAAAAGCTCGTCTTCTTTGAATAATAAACGATCAAATGAAAGTATAAAGATAATTATAATTAAAACATTTAAAAAAAGTAATGAAGCAGAAATATTCGGATGAGAACAGCACGAAATGGAAGGCAAAGCTTTTGAAAATTTTGTTTGTGATGAAAGCACCATACTAGAAACTCAAAAAGCTCGACTCGAATGTTCGTCTACCGATGAAAATTTGCAGCCAACAAACTCCAATAATCGTCAAAATTCCGTTAAACTAGTTGAAAATAAGAATGTGAATGATAAGATGTAAATTACGTCAAGGTTTTAGATAATATGAAATCAATGCAACATATGCAACAAGAAATTGATAGGCTTGTAGATTCTTAAATAAGCAAACGAAAAAAGTACATAAATTGGTTATTGAAGTGCCAAATAAAGTGGAATCCAGCTTGCACCAATTTTTTCGAAAAACAATGAACACTCAATGATAACTCACAAATAAATAGAAAACATTTTAGAAGTAAGAGGCACAAAGTAGCGATAGGTAAATTGGCAATAATTACATTTTCCGAAAAAATATGCTAAATGATTCAGATCATATACAGATTAAGAACTCACCTCAAAAATGATCGACTAACTTGATTGGATTTCCATTTGAAGATTTATAGATAATTAGCATATTTAGAAAATGTGATATAAAATACATTAAAAAAATATTCTTTATTTCATACAATAGTTACATCAATGTATTTAGTTGCTAAAATTAAAAATCATTCTCTGAAAATTTATTTGAAAAGAAACGAATGGAATAGGGTCGATCAACGCTTGTGGAATGGAACGACGTGAATTGGTTGGCGCTACTCTCTGATTGACTCATTTTTCCTGACTACTGAACTTAGCGAAATTCCTCGAACCCAACACTGAATGGAATAAGATTGAGTGATTTTAACTTTTTCAAGACATTTATATAAAACTTTTCTTTGATTGGTAAATTTAGGATATTTCCATAAAATATGACCGATATCTTGATCTTCAAATGGACAATGAGAGCATTTACTAAATTTAATAATGTTTTTGTTGTACATATATTAAAAGCGAGAGAATAATAATTAGATCTGAGACAATTATTGGTGACAATATAATTTCTTTGAAAATTACAATTGTTGAACAAGGGTATTGTGTTTTCTTATAAAATTGAAAGAAATAATAATGACCTATATTAGCGCGAAAATTATTTTAAAATTGAAAGAAATCATTATTACAAACTTCATTAACATATTGATGAAAATCAATATATGGAATTTTCAAACTTGGATCTAGACATTCTGTTATCTTGCAAGCATTTTTATTTAAGAGATCTACGTCTTTTTCATTAACTGTTAGTTTAGTCCGCATATCGTCACAAAATATTTCTAGTAATTGTAGTTGCAGCCTGTTATAGCTATAGCTATATAGTCTATACTATATAACTGCCTATGTTATGAAAATCGAGAGAGAGGGAGAGAGAGAGAGAGCGAGCGTGACGGATCTTATCATGGGATCTTCTCCATACTATATAGGTTACTTGCAATTGCCGCCGACTTCTACATGTGTGTGCGATATGTATTTGTGTATTTGTGACCAGTTCTGAATTTATCTTTATACTTAATCCTATTGTATCGAATAATTTTACATAGTTCATCAAGTAACTATCGAATGAAAAATAGTAACATTGAATCATTCCAGGTGCCCGTGATACGTGGCACAAACGTCCTGCATAAATCCGTCCGCACTTATAACAGCTATTGAGCGTTGATTGCAATTAAAAAGTGTTTCTCGTTACCCGAGAAAGGAATAGAAAATCGTTGGCACACTTATTTGCAACATTCTATCAACAGTTGTAGAGGTTTGACGACAAAGTAATTGCTAACCTATAAATTGTCATTTAGCCTTTGAAAAAGTATAGTATATTTATGCTGTAAAATAGAAGGAAAATCATCGCAATGGGTGAGTAGATATAACTTTCTTGTTGATCAATCAACAGATTGATCGACCTTTCCATTAAAACTTAACTGTCACGCAAAATCTTTTTGTAACTTTCAAGATTCATATTCAAGTGTCTGTGTTCATTATTTAAATTAAATTACTTTCATTATTAATGATCATCTTAGGTGGATTGATCAGTTACTTTCGAAACTTGCTTGGAAGCAGAGAAATGAGAATTCTAATTCTTGGCTTGGATGGAGCAGGAAAAACAACAATTTTATACAGGTATAATTTTGAGATATAACCAAATACAATTTGTTGGCATTCATCTTTACCAATATAATGTTTACTGGGTATGGATGATTCCATTTTTCTTTCTCAGATTACAAGTTGGAGAAGTAGTTACAACGATTCCTACCATTGGTTTTAATGTTGAACAAGTTACTTATAAAAATTTAAAGTTTCAAGTATGGGATTTGGGTGGTCAAACAAGTATAAGGTGAAGACCTTGATTACTTAACTGATGATGTATGAAAATAAAAATAAAATTTTAATAAAACAATTTTATTATATTTTAGGCCATACTGGAGGTGTTATTATTCAAATACAGATGCTATAATTTATGTTGTTGATTCAGCTGATAGAGATAGAATAGGCATATCCAAAGATGAACTAATATACATGTTAAGGGTAAGTAAAATAATATTAAATGCAATCTTTCTCATATTATGGAAAATCTTTATTATTTATTAATTACCCTGGCCAAACGGTTCTACAAAATGTTTTAATTATATGTATAACTTTCAATGAATCCTTATTAGCCTTTCGCTGTTGGTTTACTTACTATATCTATATAAAATGGGAAAAAGTGAGCACTTAATACTTGACACCCACATTACGTCCCATCACTCATATTTGTGCTAAAACTTTTACGTGACTAAATTATGCCTGTCATATTTAATTGTCTTGCAAAAATAAGAATTTATCGATGAATTTAAACAGGAAAACTTTCATTTTATTTATTACTTATAGTATTTAGTTTTTTATAGTCTGTCTAAATTTGATATATTCCAATTTTTTAAGACTTACATTATTTGTTAAGGTTTCGAGAGTGTTTATACCAATGTTTAGATTTTAATATTCATTGAAATAAATTAGACAAGCATTTTATGACTTGTATAAGCCACTGTATAAGTCATATACAAAATCTGCAGAGGTACTCAGAGGGATCTATTAATAAATTGGTAAAAAACATAATATAAAAATAATCTTCTGAATTTATATTCCCTTAACGAATCGAAATTCATATCGGGTTTGGAAAAGATTATAAGAATCCAGACTTTATAAAAATTACTTCAATTTGATCCGCTTTAATTCATCAACAAATGTTTGGTTGCGAGCGAGTTGATTACTTTTGCCACGTGGAGCCGTCTTTGAGATTTACGTGAAAATTCGACACTCTGATTGTTACATGCAGTGAATGCTAGGACAAGTAAAAATCTGGCACTTTTACTTCTTTCCGTGAATCAAGATGAACCTGTTTATTTGAATTTAATAAAGCAATGAAGTGTTCGTTGAATGTTTGCATCATACGTTAACATGAAATAAAAAATAGACATTTTTCTAATAACTGATAATGAATAAAAGTAACAGTTACTTACGAATTTTTATAGGAAGAAGAATTACAAAATGCAGTTCTTGTTGTGTTAGCCAACAAACAAGATTTACCAGGTTGTTTGAGCGTCGCCGAAGTGCATCAAGCATTGGGTTTAGATGCTTTAAAAAACCGAACGTTCCAAATTTTCAAAACATCGGCAAAAAAGGGTGAGGGCTTAGATCAGGCCATGGACTGGCTGTCAAACGCCCTGCAAGTTAAAAAATGATCAAGCGTTCGGTGCATTGACACATCCACAAGACACTTACCGGAGCCAATGGCTGGAATGAGCTTGTACGTAGCTTTTGCCGCGTGATTTTAGTCAAACCTACGTTGCTAAGAGAGACGATTACTCACACGAAGCTTTTTTGTATTGTGGGATTATATAAAATGAAAAAGAGAAAAATGAAAAAAAAAACTACGGATCTATTCCGAGAAAAAGTCTGATATAAGCACATTCATTTATACCAAGTTTATTACTTTGTAAACCCGACAATTTCGTTTAGTATCATACACAATAAAATTCATTAATGTGTTTTTGCAAGACTTTTTCCATAGCATAGATTAGTACTTCAATATGTGATTTATATGCCGTGTGTTTCTGAGAAAACTAGCCATAGGACCTCTCATATTATCATTCGCTTGACATGAGAATGCAGGTAAAATCGACGAAATATCAATTCGAGTCACTTACATACTTTTCCATGTAAACTAAATGGTAACACAGGATTCTTAACTTGAATGGCTAGTTCCCGTGGCAAAAAAGGCACGTATGTGTGTGTATGTATGTATGTGTGTGTATAATGTATGTATGCTGTGTATTAGTGCACGCGCGCGTGTGTGTACATATATACATTTAATTATGTAGGCACTTTTATTTTACTCAAAAACAACAGTAATTTTTCCGATTTATAATTATTATCAATTAATCAATATTATGTCAGTTATTGAAATTATTATAGTCTTGTCTTTTTAAAGAAATCATAAATGACTCTTGAATAAAATACATGTTTTCTGTACAAATTTTTTTGTTTTTCATTGCATTATTATACAATTAAATAGACTCAATTCTTAGGAGTTTATAGCTTATTGAATTCAAATAAATATCATTAGTTTCAATTATTAGAAATGAAAATAGCACCACACTAACAAGGATACGATGAGAAATATTAATTTGCACTAGACGTCTAGAATATTGGAGTTTTTAATAAACATTTAATTTTTTAATTTATTATATATATTGAACTAGAATAATAAATAATCATGACGTCTATTTAATTAAAAAGTGGACTTGTGATCTAAGGTCCGACTAAATTTAAAATATTTCAGGAAACTTTTTGCTTTAATGGCAAATCCGTTTCTCTTCTTTTTCGATTCTGGTGAGCTCAAAAAATACATCCGAAACAGTCTCGAATCATTTTTAATTACCAGGTAATGAACGAACACCCCTCTGAAAATTAATATATAGCATCATTTCTATCCAATGATCATGAGAAAATTATTAAACGTTTGTCATAAAAAAACGGCAAGGTAAAAATTTAGAAAGCTTCATTACTACTACGCGTAGTTAATGGCAACAAACGAATTTTTCTTAGCTAATAAATTTCTTCTGCTTGTTGCCATTAGTAATGTCTTACGTGTAATCAGCTGATTGTGCAACGTTTTTTTTACGAACAGCCTTCCAAGCTTTCCTTCGCTCCAGAAAGAACGACTTACAATAATCACTCTTGAATGAACTTTATATTATAAACAAGTTTTCAATACGGTTTGAGCATTACTGTGCAATTCACAATGGCTAGTGATATTACTGTGCATTTTGAATATTCAATTTTTAAGGAATCCAATAATTTAGCACTATTTCTTTGAATTAGATAAAAGTTGATAAAAATATAAAATTCGAACATCTCTACGTAGCTGTTGACTTGCAGTTCCGTTCCGCATGACAAATAACCACTGCAAACTTGAGATTGAAGTTGTATCCGATGGTAAGGTAATATCAAGTATAAAAATGTATACAGTGCAGATCCGAACGGCACTATTCGAAAAACATTTCCAAGCGAATTGCGCCCTTTCTCCGAAACATCATAGATCTATTGAATCTGTCCGATCATGTTTTTGGCTTTACGTCTGGTCATTGGAACTAATGGAACAAAAATCTATCGTACAACGAAGAAAGAATAGTAGGCTTGCACGTCATTTTGCTTGACAGCACAGCACAAGCGTGCACATTCTAATAACCCCTGTCTGCCTTCTATGCAAGAAGCGCGAGGGCCCGTTACGCACTACCATACGCACACGCGGACGTGAAACGGATAATTTCCGGCGTATCTTAGCTGCGATCGTATATCTCGCGGCCAAAGAGTCGGACAACAGCACGAACAGCCGCCTCGATCGAGGCCCTAAAAATTATCCAAAAAGGGGGGTGTAAGAAGCGCTTTTGTTCTTGTTCGTGGTACAGCTTTGATTGAAAGTGAGGCGTTGGACTGTTTAAGTATTTTTAACGGATTGTTTCTTATAAGATAGAAATAATCATACAGTTCAGTGAT
Source organism: Phymastichus coffea (assembly GCF_024137745.1). NCBI lineage: Eukaryota > Metazoa > Arthropoda > Insecta > Hymenoptera > Eulophidae > Phymastichus > Phymastichus coffea. Next base: position 274,268 of record NW_026706907.1, on the reverse strand, counting down.
AGCGAAGAAATAAAGTCGAAAAAGATTATTATAGGGTGTCGGAACGTCGGAAGGGCATCTATACTGGAATTCACGATAAAATTTGAAAAATTATACGAATAAGCAACAACAATAATAACATTTACGTACAAAGAACGCGGTCGATTTTCGACGATCTAATCGCGTTTTTAAACGACACAGTTTTCCGAATAAGTTATAGCATTGAACCTTACATGTTCGCGTCTTTCATTCTTACGTTAAGTTTGGCAACTTAAATTATAAATATCTCAAAAGCGGACTAACAAAGTATTTCGAAACTCTGCAGTTACGTGTGCGTATATCTATTATAACTTCACAAAGTTTCAAGGCATTACAGATAATAGATACCTTAACCAACCGTTATCGTATTATTTGATTTATTCCAAGAAAATAAATAATGGTCTTTTGATTTCTTCGTCTAATTTGTAGTTTACTTGTCCAGCAAAATCAGACGAAATGCCTCGATAACCGAAAAGGTGCTCACACAAGCAGTCAGCAAAGTCAATACGCATTCACTGTACCGGACTATATAGTAAAAATTGTTACGTATTTATATAAACAAATATAAATCAGGCTATTATCGGTGACATCTTTATGCATAGAAAAATGAGCTTTTGGTTGGCGGCTTTCGTTCAAACGTTGATTATTCGGCAAAGCAAATCGAAACAAAGAGAGAAGTGCGAACGAAATGTCCGGCTATAGTTTTGAAACTTGAAAAGCTGTTGGCTTGATTGATCTCGAATCGATCGAGAAACTTTTGATCGGGACTGTACGCGAGACGCGTCTAACAAGGCCGGCGCACGCCCAACAATCTGACCGGGTGTTCGCCGCTTGTTTTCTTTGAAAAATCGCCCCCGCCTCCCCGCCCCCTCCTGCCCGCGCGGCCCATACGTCCAGGCGGCACATTATTACTTTAACGAGCCCCCTTACTGCGGCGCGTTAATTCGTCGCGCTGGTAGATTTACGATCAGCTAGACGCATCTGAGCGTGCGTGACCTCTTTATCCGCGCTGGCCTGACTGCTGCCGTGAGCGGCCCCGGGGCCTGTACTTTATGCCTTCCAAAAATCGGAGGTGAGATAAAGAGTGGTGGCTTGTTTGAATCTCTGCCCGCTTTATCGCCGGGATCCACTGTTACTTCCCTTTCCATTGGCCTTTGTGCCCACGTCCAGATTCATATTTACGCAGGCCTCCCTTTCTCATCATCCCGACTGCCCGTCTCACGTCGACTTTCGTTCCAATACGCTGAAAACAAGGCGCTTTTATCACCAGAGGACTTCTCTCTCATAATAGCCTTAAACGTGCTTATTCTTGCAAGACGATTTCTTTGGATAACGAGAAGCATTGTTCAGAATGACTGCGCTCTTGTTATAGGGAGACCAATTCTGCAGTACAATTGCACCTCTACACGGAAACAATTGGCCTCCTGCATACCGAGAATTTCATTTGGCTAAATTCTTCTCATGTAACACACTTGCAATAAGAGGATTTATTAAGATTAATTGTTAATTCAATTCATGCATATTATGTAAGGGGTGCATATAGTTATTTTCTCAATACTCAAGCTCTTGGGATTCTCTAGTCGATCAGTAATGAGACGCGCTACTCTAAATCATTCTGACTACGAACTGTTGAATATGAAAGTGTGATAAAGATTATGATGCATGATATAAAATAGCAATAACCAGCTACGGCCAAATTTCTGATATTAAAAAAATATGACCAAGGCCACAAAATAAAAGCAGCTGTCCAACTTATTTTATGCCTTGGTTAGAATGACAATGGCCACCTGACTGTGCATGAAAAGAGTACTCGGCAGAAAGATAACTGCGGTGGGTCCGTTGAGTTCCAGCCAAAGCATCCGTCAGCGCCCATTGCTCTCCTTCTGGGTTATACCGACCGACGGTTGTTTTAGACAACTCGTCGGCAATGCGTCATTGCTCGACGATCGAATTGTGCGCTGCGTCGGGGACAGCGAGCGTGGACGGCGCGCAGGTGTCGCGGAAGGCCGCCCGACTCGAGCAACGGATCGCGATCGGGGCTGGCCCTTAACGTTAATTTGACGGCCGTGCGCTGTCGCCGCGCGGATCACTTCTCGAATATACCTGCTGATCGTTTCGATACCTTTGTGCGGCGCGGTGCGCTCTATTGTGCTTACGTACGGCACGCGTGACCCGAGTGCGCGGTGCTCGCATCGACGATCGATCGCGCCGACGGTGTTACCGACCGGGACGCGGAAAATCGATTTCGACGCGCACCCCTTTGCTCCGTTGAGCGGGCTGCCGCGTATTTTTCAAGGCGTTGCCGCGGGCACGGATCGCTTTGTCCTTTTCACCGAGCAGAACAGCGCAGACTTGTTCGCGTGATGATGGCACGTAAATCAATTCTGACTCCATATATAGGCTAACGCTCGAACCACCGATCATTCGGCCGCACCAAAGAAGAAAATAATCTTACGGGTGGAACTGTAAAGGAAAGAAATGTAAAGGGCAGCAGAGCACTTTTTATCTGGGCGACTTTTTGGTTTTTAATTTTTTTTAAGAATGGAGACGAATATCCGCCATCTTCAACGTTAAACATCAGAGACGCATCACATTATGTTGGTTGCGATCTTGAATGACTATTAAATGCTATTTATTCCTTTTATTCCTACTATTGTTCTTCTTCCGAGGGGTTGGCGAGTGGAACAAGCAGGGGTCCAGATCCCCCTTACTGGTATATACGTGTGTATACCGATGAGCACTTTGATGCGGAGATGCCGACGTACACGAAAAGTGCGCAATAACTGTCGGCAGGGCGGACGACAGATCAGTCTAGTCGTAATAACAAACTCGATTTGTTCAACAGTTGATACTGGGGGAGGGGGCAGACGGGATCGAGTACGTGTTCCGATCGGCATCGAGCGAAAGTCTCCTTCGGAGCCTAGGCGCCGATAAGCGAGACCGGAGAAGATTCGCGTACCATATCAGCCGCAGATCGCTGATGGCTAAGAGAGGGAGTACAGAGCTCGCTCGACCAGGGGATCGACGCGCACCTATATAGGACTGTACAATGGGGACAGCTGCGAAAGAATGCAGCCAAAAATTCCGCAATCACGTTTCCCTCTTATGGGCTGCAAACGTACAGTGCGCACGTGTACGCGTGCATATTTACATTGAGACGTCTGGCCGACTTCCTGCTCGCGCGAATATAAGGAACCTCGATTTGGCCTACTCTGCGCCGGCGTGGCTGGACTGCGCGCCTCGCCGTACAGCCGATCGGATTCAATGGAGCCTTTTCATTTTGACAATGCACACAAGCAAGAGAGAAAAAAAGCCCCGCGTACTTGCGCCGCAGTCGAATTGTGCACGCGCCCTCGGTTCCTCTTGCGCGGTACTTTCGTGGTCTACTCTACGATAGGCCACTGCTTTCACATCTATTACGTCTTGTGATAATTAAGACAACGGTCCGAGCATCCTGACGTCAAGCTGGCGTTAGAAATGACGATCGGAAAGCACCGATTCACTTCCGCGCGCGCTCTTCAATATATATAGGCAACGAGATTTCCACGTTGCGAGCGGCGGCGAAGGAAATCTCCAAATTTCGAGCGCAGAGACGTGAAATCGTAAAGCGGATGTCATTAGACGTAGCTGCACATATTGGTCCTCCCAATTTTTTTCACCGACATCCTCTTATCTCATCTCTTCAACGAGCACGAGTACCCTTCCCTCGGCCTTTTCTTTTTTGTTTCGTTATACTTTCCCTTTGATATTAACATCACAGTGTGGGATTTTTTTTCTTTTTCAGATTGCACTCCGTTAAACTTGGTTCGAGAGAACTCCAACTTGATTTTATATGCACGATCGATTTGACAACGCAGCCTTCCACCTGATTGCATCTGGCGCATAGGAATAGTGTAGCTTGTAACGTTTCGTAGTCGGCAGCTGTGAAGGTGCAGCGATACGTCACGCCCGCCTGGAAGACTGCGAATATGCTTTGGAACGCCGACACGCCGTTATGCGGCATTTGTTGTTGTTGTTGTTGTTTTTTGTTTATTGATTTGGCTATTATATTTATCGAGATGTATCGGAGACAAACGTCGAGTATGTTTTACGTGATTTTCACAGTTTCTTTGATTCGACTGATTTTTTAAAAATATATTACAGACGATTCTTGTCTTACACACTACAATCATTTACAACCATGCTGTTACGACCTCATGGTCACAACATCAACGACAAACTACATAATTATAATAACATCTGTCTAATTATCTAAATTTCCACGAAGAATGCTGTTTCAGATTTGATGAGACTGCGTGAAATCTATCGGCCGCTAGGATTTTACTGAAACGGGGGTGCAAACGGTGAACGATAAGAAGTTGAAGGAAGTGCAAATGCCAGAGGAACCGATTAACTGTTTAACGATATTTGCAAAGGTCGAGGAAAAGCTGCTAGAGCGGGAGCGAGCAACGGGAAGGAGGAGGATCCTCACGAGCGCGCCAGTGAAATCGCGACCGAGCGCAGAGGTGCGCCAGCGCCCAGCGGCGTCGAGCGCAGCAGCAGCAAAGTGAGAGAGCGTCCGCGCCAGGTCCCGGAGCCGCCGGGAGCCCATCATCGGTCCCACCAGACTTGGTTGCCCGAGTAGGCGTACGGGACGTTGTCGCAGACCGTGCCGGCGATGGCGTCGCGCACCGGCACCGTGAGTATCCGGAAGTTGACGTCGGTGTAGTTGAGGCCCGCCTCCGACTCGAGGAACTGCGGCATGCGGTCCGTCATGATCCAGAGCAGGCCGCGCCGCTCCTGCAAGGCAGAGCGGACCGTGAGCGAGGCGCGCGGCAGCGGCGGACCGCGGCGGGCCGACCTTCACGTCGGCCGGAAAGATCATGGCCTCGTCGTGGCGCGCGACCACCGCCTGGTTCTGCGGGGCGTAGGGCAGCAGCGAGTTCCAGCAGCCCACGGCGTTCTGGTCGACCAGCGTGAAGAACTGCAGGCCCGCGTCGTCCATGATCTCGGCGGTGGAGTGGCCCAGCGGGCCGCGCTCGGGCAGCACCTGGAACTCGTGGTAGCTGTCGGCGGACAGCCGCTCGTCCCGCAGCACCCTGGTGGACACGGCGAACTCGCGGTTGCTGCTGAGCGGGTGGAAGAAGAGCGTGCGGTAGCCGTCGAGGGCGATCGGCGACAGGCTCACGCCGAAGATGCCCTCCTCGCCCCACTGGAAGTTGAGGCCGCCGATGTTGTAGTCGCCGGCCAGCGGGTCGGGCATGAAGAAGCTGTGGGCGAGCCGCCAGGAGCGGTTCTGCTGCCACGAGTAGACGATCAGCCCGTAGCCCAGCTCGTCCGGCATGTAGGCGAAGGCGTCCTCGCAGCCGGCCTTGCCGAGGTCCACGGCGATGTTGGCCACGAAGGTGTCCTGCGGACCGAGCCGGGGCGCTCAGACCGGGCCGGGCAGGCGGCGGCCGTCGCCGCGCTCGCGCTCACCTGATTCACGTCCTCGGGCCGCAGCTTGTACTGCCTGAGCAGCTTGTCCGTGGTCAGGTCGAACACGTTCAGGGTGTAGGGGCAGGCCTGCACGGTGGTGTTGCCGATGCCGATGGTGCCCACGTCCAGGATCCACAGCCGGTCGCACGCGTCCGCGTGCATTCTGCGCAGGCGCTCAGCCGCTCAGTCGAGTGCGCCGCTTAGTCGACTAAAGCGCCTCGCCGAGAGCGCTTGCTTACCTGTACACGGTGGTCAGTCCGCTGCCGCACGCCCCCGCCACGTTCTGGGCCCAGTTCGGGTAGGGGTTCAGCTTGGGTGCGCCGCCTCGCACCGTGTCCAGGGGGATGTAATTCAAGGTGGCTGGGACCCCTTCAATCAGAAGCGCAGCGACTTACGCTCGAGCCTTCTGCTTACCTTCTCCGGCAACTTTGAACGGAGCTTTTGAGACGGTGCCCAAAGCACTTGGCGTCATTTATAAAGGTTTTTTTTTTAATTTACCCGCGCGGCCGACTTAGTTTTGGCCAAGCTAATGCTCATACGGTTACTAACCAGCCGTCAGCCCATTCGATAGTTCTCCATCATACTGACAGCGCTGCTTATAGCATAAGCAGTTTCTCGATTCGAACGCATTCAAAATTTCATGATTTATTTTACATTCTCTACACACGCTATTTGCTGAATGTACATTTTTTAAATTACTTAACCAATTACAGTTTGGTATTCAGCAAACTTGCAGACGTACACGTAGATACCTGCACGCAAGACGGATTTCCAAACAAAATAAAATAGAAAATTAAATAATAGAACGATACACGAAAAGAACCTCTTTCATATCAACAATTCATTATTTTGTACCGCATTTATCTCCACCAATATATTCTTGTTGTCCGTATCCATTTATTTATTGTACATGTAATAATCATGTATGTTTTATGTCAATGAAAAGCTTGGTAAGAGCATAGTCGACAAAAAAAGATGGTTTTATTTCCTCTAAAGATTGATAGCTTAACTCTCCAATCGACTTCTTTGCCAAGAATACAGTCTTTCGTCCCAATAAATACGATCGCGTTACGGCTATATCAAGTGGCAAATTCTTTTAAACCAAGCCGATTCGCCTCGTTACAAAAGGATCGCTCTTTCAGCGACGACTCGAGGAATCGAGTCACTCGAGCGGATCAACGTTCCTTCACAAGTGACAAAAGCTTTAGCTTGGCGAACGCGGCACCTACCGGACAATCGCTCGCTTCGGCAACATTTGGAACAATTAACATTCAGCTAGCCAACAAGGCAGGCGTATGGCAGATGGAACGGCCGGTATTGGTCGTCGAGTGGAAGCGAGCACACCGCTCGCGCGCGTGTAACTTCAAGAGGAAGTGTAGCCGCGGGCGAAGTGCGTTGAAAGTTGTAGCCCTACAAAAGGTGTGTAAGAGAGAGAGAGAGAGAGAGAGAGAGAAGCGATAGCTAGAGGAGATTATTCAAGGGGCCGCGGAGAAGACCATAATAGCCGTTTGATCCGCGTGCTTCAGTTGGCGAACCGAGAAGACGAAAGGGGGCAGTGAAGGTGACCAGCACGGCCGTGTCTCTTCAATGCGGCTCGCTCGCTGAAGTCAGAGCGCGCGCAGATCACGTTCCGCTCGCCAACAAAAAAAAAAAGAAGAAAAAGCTGAACAAACGCCGCGTTAGCGCAGCCCTTGCCCTCGGCCGCACGGAGGCGCGAAGTCTACGGCGCGGAGGCTTGGGCACGCGCAGCTTCGTCGCGGCCTTGAGATGCCAGACCCCATTCAGCGAATCGAGGATTGGCGCGCACGGAAAAGGGAAGGCAGACTGCGGCTGTCAGGAGCGCGGACGGGAGTCTACCCGCCTACCCGAGGTACACACACGAGCGTGGCAATTCAATTGGCAATCATCCGCGCGACGGAACATGGACATTCTAGCAGGCTTTCCGCTTCCATCTATTGTACGCCACTGGCCATTCAATTGGCAATCAGCCAGACGACGGAACATGGACATTCTAGTAGGTAGGCCAGCCTCGATCCGCTCGCTCTATTTGCAATTTAGGACAATTAGGACAGACGGGTGAAAGGCGCGCTCGGCGAATTATTGCCGACAGAGCGCGAGCCCGAGCGCGAGCCCGAGCGCGGACAATCAGCGCCGAAGAAAAACTTGGCGACCGGGTCGACCGCCAGATCGCGGGAAGGCAGATAGCGCGGGCCGCCGACGTACGCGTCCATTGTCGCGATTGCCGAGCAGATACGCTGTTGACCGCCGCTAATCGTCGAGCGAGTGCACGATCCACGGCCGTCCGGGCGATCGCGCTTGCGACGCGCGCAAGCCCCCGCGCCACGCGATGGACCGTTCGCGTTGGAAAAAAGTGCCGGTGTCGCGCGGCAACGGCGTAATCGAGGAGGAAGCGGGCGTCGCTGCCCTGCAGCTGCACGGATTCGGGAACGCGGCGCCGGACCAATAGACCTTCGCTACGCGATTCCGCCAAAAAGGGGCTGCCCGAGGTATCCGCCCGCTTTTCCGATCGACGAGCGCGCGCCTCGCCGCGACGGCGTGCCCGCGGACGCCGGCGAGCCTCGCCGAGCGTTAAAATCGCTTAGCGGGCCACGTTCGCCCAGGCCCACTTTGCGGGGGCGTCGCGCGCGCGCGCAACGGCTTCCGGTTCCTATTGTGCCGCACAATGGCCATTCAGAGGCCTGGGCCCGGGCACGGCACGGCCCTCTTCCTTCGCTTTTCATGCGCCCCCGGCATAAGTGAAGTCAGAGCACACGCGGGCCGCGGACGCGATTGAGTGGACTTGTTTTCTCATTGTTTTGCCCTTTCATTATGTACTTTTGACGTCTCGCATCGCCATTCATTTCTCGATGTCTCGCGGCTATTGTTCGTCGCGTATCATTATTGCATCGCTTACGCGCAATACGAAGCGGCTCAACGCTCGAGATACGCGGACATAATCGTTTGATAGCGGCCCGCGTGTAATTAAGATCGCCGCCATGGACTTTCGAATAGCTGCATAATGTGAATGTTGTTTGTTTACGAAATAACCAGAAAAGTCATAGAAAAATTTGATAGGTAAGAGTGGCGGAAGCCATTAGGACGTGGATTATGTAAAGGTTGAAGCCGTAAATCAACAACGCCAAGTTTTTCGCATTGGCTGCGAAAACGGCACGCAAGCAGCTCACGCATTTATGCGAGCGCGCGTATTATGTATATGTGTGTCGGCGCGCGCCACGCAGGTGGCATTTAATTTTTCCAAGTCCCACGCGCGCGCGCACGAAAGTGCCATTAGCACTTTCATTTCGCTACCGCTGCTCGCTATCATTTTCTAATTAAGCGGCTCACCGCGATACGTTTTAGCGCTCTCTTCACCCGAAGCTGCTGATATAACGGCGGCACGATCGTCGCCCGAATCGTCATCGGTAACTTCGCGACCACGGGTGACGCCTGGGCGGCAGCTGACGGCATAGTCGATGGCACTGAGCCGAGCACAGATCGAGGGGGGGGGGGGGGCAGGCTATAAGGCGGCTCGCTCGAATGCTATTCCCCGGACACATCGTGTGCGTCACCGTGGAATTGGATCGGTTAATCCGTGAACTTGTCGAAAATGGTGCAAGTAGCTACTCCGAGCGAGGCCGATGAAAGTGTGCTTTGACTAGTGGGCATATCTAGTGCCAGCTGTCCGTCTGCTTCTGCAATTAAAGCGAGCGCACGGCCTTGCGTCATTTTGCCTCTCTCGCTCTCGCGGAATCCTCCCTCCGTCGCTTACGCGCGCGCAGATGATAATTGTGCTGATTAGTGTGCGACGCTTTCTCACGCGCGCCTGAAAACAGACCTATCGAATGGCGAGCGCTCGTCTAGCGACAAACAATTCCAGTTGCGCAAAGCACTACACAACCTATATACGTATCGTAACACACTCGTACACACAATAAAATACACAAATACTCATTAAGAAAGGATAAGAACAATCGTTCATTTAATCGGGTACAGCGAGGTTAAACTTTTGCTTGCAATCGCTAGCTCGTATCGACCGACTAAAAAAGACAAGCAACAACAACAAAACTAACAAACAGTCTTCCCAACAACACTTTATAACGACATATATACACGGAAGCCAATCGTGTGTTATGATTCGTGCAAGCAATTAGACTTCTATTGACATATCTCTTTCAATGCAGTTACGGCACTGCCATTATGTCAATGTCGAGGAATCAAACTGGATCTTGAGAAACCCGGTGATATAATAATATACTATTCAGCGATGCCGCCTCGCTTCAACGTTCTGTGCACACCTTTATGCCCCGCGCGGTCACGCGCACTACGTTCGATTTCGGTTTTACCATCGTTCGACCATTCGATTTTTCAAAGCCGATTTCACCTACAATGCAGCTCTGACGTGCAAGTTCGGAAGAATAAAAAAGCAGCAAAGTGCGATTAAAATGCTCGAACTACTTGGAAGAACGTTAGGAAGCACGAGCGATTCAAAGCCACCTACCTCTTTCGATCTCCCCACATTATGCTTTCGTGCCCTTAGCAGCAGTTAGACTCTGTCGAGCCACGAGTTGCCAGCGACTCGGGCCAATTGTTATATATTATTGGGCTTTGACATCGTAATCGTAGCAACGACCCCCCACGTGCAGGTTGTTTAGCTGTGGGCCATTGATCATACGGTAAATCGAAGGGGCTTACTACTCTTTTTGTCATTGACAAGACGCGAGTGAAGCTGCTGCCGACGGGACGACGCATGATTCGAATCGAAGAAAAGACTAGGTCGACAAGACGCGCTAACGTTAGTCTGTAACTGAACTTGGGCGAAGAGGCACTGGACGTCGCGCCGGTCGAGGCAGGGGTGCTGCGAGTGAGCTGGTGGCTGTGAGCGAGGGGCAGAAAAAATGTGCAAACACTGACCGTTTTTCCATCTCGGCACGGAGACGAAAAGCTTGTCCCTCCAGACCTCGATGCCCACGGGCAGTGCATTTTCGGGAACGAAATCGCCATTGGCGATCGCCTGCTGCCTGCTGATCTCGCTCGGGTAATTCCAGTCCAAGATTCTCCAGGCGAACCTCTCGAGGAGCGGCGCCCTGCCGAATCTGGCTCCTCCTCCGTAAGCTGCTCGAGGGCCGAGGGCTCCTTGGCCGAGCTCGATCGCGATCAACAACGACAACAGTCCCAGCGACACTCGAGCCATGCTGAGCCACGCGACGGAAAACGGCGCTTGCTAAGCTTGCGATCGCGCCTCGCTCTCTCTATATATACATTAGGCGCCGATTGTCCGCCTCCCTCCTCCTGCCCCCCGGCGCAGCCACCCTCCTTCCCGCCCGCCTACGACCACACGGAGCGCGGCCAACTCTCCCCTTTCCCTTTTTTCCCACTGCTCTTCCACTCTGGCTCTCGTGCGCGCATCCTGCCGCGGACCGACCGCGGACCGACCGCGGCCCCCCTCCCCCTTTGCCGTCGCGCTTTTTCGCGCACTCCTGCGACGACTCGCATGCCGCCGCGGGTTTTTCCTCCTGCGCCAGCGATCTACCAATCCATATTCATAGATTCGCGCGTTTCGCAACTTCCTGCGCGCGTCCGCAGCGCGAGCTGGCTTATCTGCCTCGCTGCGCAGCCGAGACGAACTTGCCTTTGCTCTGGCCGACGTAGCTCTCGTCCGCGCTTCTCCTTCTTTATCCTCTTCTTTCGGTGGCTCGCGGCTTCGCCGCCTTTCCGAATCTCGCGTCAATTTTGCACTGCTCGTCAGCCACCCGCCGGAGTACGAATCCGCTGCGGAAAATCCAGAGAACCCAACGAGCAAGCTTTCGCACGGGACGTCTAAATATCGACTCGAGACTCGCTCGGGTACCGCAAACTGCGGCAAAGCTGTCAAGTGAAATAGTCGACAGATAGCAGCGCTAGTTCGTGGCATTGGCTTGTCGGAATATGCAAACGAAGAGAAGCGTCGATTTCGCGGGATCGCGACGCGCGAACGGAAGGTGCTAGCGCGCGAGGAGGCAAACCGAAGTGGTTGCAAGTGGACGGCGCCCGCTGTCAAGGCACTTTTTGCGCGCGATATAGATTGCGCGTGTAAGTTGTAAGGCGCGCGCGCGCGCGAGCGATCGATCCAAGTGGCGCGAATACGCTCGCGGTTATATTTGTTGTTTGCGCGAGCCGAGAAAGTCACGAGGTTTAGAACGACTCTAAACACACGCGCACGCACACGCGCGGCACACGTATGCACGCGCTCGCGCAAAAGGCGCACATATCTCGCGCTGTTCTGAAATGATAATATCCAAGTGCTGGCGTGCGGTATACGAACGGAAATAAAGGCCTATATTATATACATGCACTGCTCGTCTATTATAGCTTTCAACGCTTCAAGACTTTCTAGTTTTACGTGAAAACGACAAAAAGCATCAGTGTGCGCTGGCTTCCGTGAAATTCCCTCGTTGAAGAATGGCCCTCGGCGACCGGGACCAGGACTCGGAGTCATTCTACGCGGCCGCGTGCGAAGCGCCAGCGAGAATCTCGGCGGGTAGCTCGTTTTCTCCCTTACGCTCTTCCTCGTCGTCGTAGCAGCTAGACTACGCCCGCTCGTCGGTTGATCACTCGGGCGCGCCGCTACCTAACAAACGGAAAATTGCCCGAGCGACTTTCGCCTGCTGGCATCTTACTCGACGAGGCACGTCGGCTTCTTTCCCATACGTGCACGTGACGGCGGACAACAGCAAGACCCCGCGGTTGGGCAATGTCTGCTCCACCGAAATCCGATTTTTCCTCTAATTGCGCTTGCTCTGCCACGCCAATTTACTTTTACTCGAGCCAATCCCGCGCAGTTGCAGCCGCCTCTCGACCACGCCGGCCAAGCATCGCCGAATATTCAAAAGCCTCGCCTCACCGATCAATTGGTTATTGCGAAATGCAATATCATTGCAAGGACTTTGGCTCTTTGAAGCGCTATCAATTCGCTGGCTCCGGCGCCGAAACCTTCGAGCGCGAGCGCTGCGGCGCGCAGCTGCTATTATTTAATAACGAAACGAGGTGCGAGTTATATGGAACAGAACGGGCGCGCGTTCTCTTACTTGTTCGCGCGTGCACTCTTGTGCAAAGCCTCGATCGTTGTCGAACGCTCGGCCGTTTTCCAAGAGCCCCGATTAAATGCCGTTCATTGGCATTTTGGCTCACTCGGGAGACGTCGTCGACAGTCCAGTCGGTTGTCACAAACGATTGCGAAATCGCGCGAGTCCGTTGGCGAAGTTCAAGTGTACGGCTCGCTTTGTTAACCCAGACACGGCTGCGCGAGTCGAACGCGCGCATAGACTACCAACTAATAATACGTATTTTCGTTAATCGAGACTGCCTTACGCCCAGGCTATGTATTTTTCAGACCGGCCTGAATCCTAATCCATTCGCAACGTACTCGCGTGACACTGCGTCGTACTTTCATACCGTTGCACCTTTTCAAATGCCAGCGACTCCAGTGTGGTTTAATAATTGTCGTTTGGCTAGCTACTCGAATCAATCTATTACGTGCCATTGCAGCCGCGCATGTGCGTGATTATATGCGTTCACGCTCCGCCGTGGTCTGCCCTTTTCCCGTCCGATATTTGCACGAAGTACAGAATTGTCAACAATGTGGAGCGTAGCATATACGTTCAGTACACGAACGAGTCGTACAATTGTGTCACATTGTGATACGGATCTTCTTCCTTCGTGACCAGCCAGATGAGAGTCAGCAGCCGACACGGCCATCCCTTCGTTGCGTCTCTTCCGTGGCTCCATGTGCTTCTTGTTCCAGAATCTCTACCCTCGCCTGTCTCTCTCTCTCTCTCTCTCTCTCTCTCTCTTTCTCTGGCTCTCATAATCTGCAGCCCTTGCAAGGTTCAAGGACCCACGTGAACCACTCACCTCTGCGCGCACCTTTCCTTTCATACGGTTTCTCCATTAATTTGATCGAGCCAGTGCAAATATTATTCCTCTTCTCGCTTTTGTTTCGGTTCGAACGTTAACGTAGTACTTCCTCGATTGTAGTTTCGACGATGCTTTCTTTCTTTAAATCTCTCTGGCCTGAACAACTTGAAACGAGTATCCGCAGTCGAGGAACAATAGAAAGTCACTCGGAATGTAAAAGCTCTGCGCGTGCACAGATGGCCCTTCTCCTACTGCGCGCATAACGAGCGACGCACAAGCTCTATCGTAAAAAGAAAAAAAGTATCATGCTCATTTGGTGCTGCGGCTCTGAAAGACTCTTTTCAAGCGCTGTACGCGTGCCGAAAGAACTCGCTGCGCGCTGTTTGACAGCGGCTGAAAGGGCCGGGGCTCTGTCGCCGATAAGATCGGCGCGAGTTAATTGGCAATTTCGACCGGCAGACTTTGATCGATTTACTAGTGCGAAAGATAGGCCTGCTCGTTAAAGAGATCTCGGAACAAGTGCGCGCTTGCAAAAGGCTGACGCTGCCGTCAAGTGCGACTTGCAAGCGCGCGCGCACCTCGGCGCCCGTGACCGCGGCGGTGCACTGCGCGCGCGAATACCTCGCGGCGCAGCGTCGACGAGCGCGAGCGGACGCATTGGCAAAGCCAAGCTTGGACGTCGGCCGAGTGCGTTGCGCAACCCAGGGCCCTCGCTGATTTTCCTCGGTGTACCAGTCCCGCCGACGTTCGATCGATTTTTCAATGCTATCGCGCGCGGGCGTCGCTCACTTCCGCGACTTGGAATTGGACGACATTAGGCGCGGCAGATCGAAATGCCGACCGCAGCGTCGAGAAAGCTATTACGATTTCGGCGGGATAGCGGGGATACGAGCCAGAGATTTACGTGCTAATTACGCTGATGAAATCGCAATTTTTTGCTCGCCCGAGCAGGAAGGATTTGTTTCTCTTTCCTCCCCTCCCGCGCGGTTACGCCGCAGCCAAGCAATGCAATATTTATAAACTATATCCATAATCGGTAGGAATTGCCAGCTGCACATATCCATATATACGCAACAGGCCTGAGCTCGAGCGAATCGAATGAATTTTAATTGCGTCGAGCTTTAAATCGATGTGGCGCTTGAGGTGATCGCTCAATTCGCGACAAGCTCGCGTGCGACGCCAACAGACGGTCGAGATCGAGTCGTTCGGAAGTTTCACCGAATATTCATACCCGAGAGCCGTGGCAACGTACGACGTGTTTCTTAGATCAGTTGAGACATTTTAATCGCTCGTTGCAAACGTTTTACCGTCGCACACTTCCAGTGGATATGAATACAATTATTCCTTTCGCAAACTTCTTAACGATTTGAGCTCCATTTTTCATTAGCGCCGCTCGCGCCAACTCAACTTAATGACCGTGCGTATCCGTTAAAGTTATGCGGTCAGGTACGTACGTACGTCTACACGACAGGTCCGTGGAATAAAGCCCTGAAGCACAATTCATTCTATTCCGAACGGATGGAATTCTTCAAGCCGATTACTTATTTCCGCGAGTATACAAAGGGCAGATCATCTTCTCCCCCTCGTTTCATCGAGCTCGATCAAACGAGGGCTCCATTCAGTTAACCTGCTACCTAATAATGCATGAAAATGGATTTGCCGAAGGGGAAAACCATTACGTCGCGTGCAGCAAAGGCCTTTCTATAATTTATCGATCCAACAAGATAACTGTATTTGAAGCTGACAAGTTGTCTTGTGCAAATGATAAGGATTATGATAATCAGTTGATTAATTAGCCAATCAATTAACCAATAATAGTAGCACGCGGGAATGGTCGATAAGGTACAGGGAGGCCGTGAACGTTTACAGCGCCGCGAGAAGAAGCCAGAGATTGAACGTTCAGCGAGCTACGGCCGAGCTGTGGCCGAGGACAGCGCGACGACGATGAATGAGTGCTATTTCGCAAAGTTTGTCGTGTCCTTCCGCGTGTATCGCATCTGACAGTCGGTCGGCGTCGCGGAGCCGATTGCGCGGTTGCTCGTAAACACACAGCCCGAGGCTAATGTCGCTCGTTCCCACTCGCGCACGCGGCCGCCCGCGGGAAAAACCGGTTGTGCGAAAATCATTTTCGTTCTCGCCTTTCATTTTCTCTCTCTCTCTCTCTCTCTCTCTCTCTCTCTCTCTCTCTCTCCGTGTCTCTGTTTGCAGGCCGATTCGCCCGCTCGACCCGAGCCAGCACGCGCGCGCGTTCCATTCGGCGCAAGTGCAATCGACAATGCCGATACTCCTCGGAGACGGATCGAAGCTCGCTGCTGATCGACCGTCGGATCTCCGGGTGTGCGGAGGCTGGCGCGGCGTATAGGGCGGCGGCAGCGCCTGAGTGCCGGCGAGAGACGAGCGGTGACAATCGTTGCACAACCGCGGTCGCACGGGTGCGCGCATGCGGGAAAGTTGGAACGAACCCGTATCGCGCTAATTAGGGTGCTCGGTTCCATTCGAAAAAAGCTTACGTAAAAACGCGCGCTTTGCGCGGTTATCGCGCGCCCGCGTGGAAAGCGCTTCCGCGCGAAGCCCGAGGAATTAACCTGTCAACCGTGTCTCTCCCCCGCGTTCCGAGCGTCTCACGCTCGTTAATTAATGCGCGAGTCGGAAAAGCCCCGCTCCCTTTCTCTCTCTCTCTCTCCCTCTCTCTCGCCGAATCCCTGCTTTCCTTCGGGAACGCGTCAGTCGCATCCGGCTTTGGATTAGTCGCGGCGGACAGCGCCTCGAGAGAAGTAGGTGGCCGCGGCCATCGGCGCTCTCTCGTTTTCTGCTACCGGCGATGTCATTGCGCGACCCTCGCCAAACTGACCTCCGACGGGGCGGCGCTTCCGGCCCGCGACGCGGATTCCATTGCGCACTCGCGCGGTATCGAGAGCAGGAAGGGGCGCCGCGACCTCGAGAACAATGCCCGAGCCGCGCAAAAGTTGCGGCGACGGCCTCGATTCCCGGGGTGACTTGATCGTTAGCCACTCTGACGCGAGCGCGTGCCGGCCGGATTTTCGCCAGTCTCGCGCTGTCATTGCTCTCGGTGGCGCTCGATCGCGGGCGCAAGTCAGTCCCGATCATATCGAGCGATCTCGGCGTGCCGTTGTCGCAACTGATACCGCTGACTCGATTACCTGCCGGGGAGAATTAGACGGGAAACGGGTTTTCGATCGGCGAAACGGGGCCCGTCGGCGCGCGCCGCCCCCCGCTTGTCCGCCGACAAGCCTCGCAGCGAGCTACTCGTTCCTCCGCCTCCGCGCCGAATATCCGCGCGGCGGCTCGCTTCCCGCGCGGCGCGCACTGCTCGCCGGCGGGCCGGCGCGCGCCGATATCATTTCACTCATCGATGTAACGCGTTTCCGCAATTCGCGTTTATTCGCTTTACGTAAGGCTGTTTACTTTGCGGCTGGTTAGTTTAGCATGCGGAAACCGGCCGCTCATTTTCATTATCTCTCGTTTGTTTTTTTTCCAATTTTCTCTCCGTCTCTCTCTCTCTCTCTCTCTCTCTCTCTCTCTTTTTCGTCGCGCGCGTAATCGAATTCATAAATAATTCGCCGAGTGTTGCAACGCCGGGGCGGAGCGCGCGTTTCGGGGCACTCGGAGGTGCCGCCGCGGAGCGCCTGCGACAGCGCAACCGGCGTCGTGCGGCTCCGAGCGCCGGTTGCATATACTCCGCTCCGCTCCCCTCGGGAAACGCGCGCGCCGACCGCTATCATTTCAATTATCGCTGGGCGTACGATCGAATCGCGTAATCCAATGAATTAACGAGTTTACACGCGAGCGTCGAGCCGCGCGCACGCCACGAGCATGAACAAATTGCAGATCGGAGATGCGATAGGCCGAGCGAGGATTATTCGCCGCCGGAATTTCATAAAATCTTTGTGGGCGATGCTGCAGTGTCGCGGACCACACGAGTGCCACTCGTGTCGGAGGAAAGGCCTGCGATTAGTGGTAGAGTATAGGCAAATTACGCTATTAAATACAGCAGCTGCTGCCGTAACGCCATTAGTGCCAATTTCCATAATTGGGCAATCCGAACGACTTCTATCTTGATTATATCGTACGATGTATATCTTGATTATATTGTATGATATTAGTATCGAGCGAGGTAATGTGTTGTCAAGCGCGCAATATGTAAACGCGACGTGCATTTTTCTCCGCGACAACGGTACACGGAGGGCTTTTTTTACGTTGAACACAGCAGACTGCCATACGAAAATGCGCTCGTTCTTGCTCATGGGACAGTCGCGAGAGATAATTTTGCTTTTCAATCCGGCGCGTAACGGATCCACGGACGATCGACGTGGACGCTGAATTAGCCCGAGACACGCCGAAACTTTTACAAACGGGCTGCGAATATACTGGTTTCTCCGGAAGAGCGGCGAAGACGGGTCTGCTGGTCTAATATCAATGCGGAGATACTAGTCTGCCGAGCGCGCGGGGTCGCGGGGCGCGCGGTAGATCACCGTGGAGAGGAGGTATTAGTGAAAATTGATCGCGCGAAGTCGCGGCGGCTTCGCAGAAGTGGCGGGCTAGAGGGAAGGGGCCAGTTAGGAGCGAGCCGGCCGTTAAAAAAAAGAAGAAAGAAAGAGAAAAAAAAAATCGGCCCTCGCTGCCCGAGATTACTGGTATTTTGCTTGAAAAGTGCATAAATCACGGGTAAACCGAGCCCAGCCGAGCGCTCCGTCGCGCGCGCGCGCGCACGCGTCTCGTACCCGCCATCTGCAGCGAGCGTCCACGCTTGCGGCACATGCGGCGCCTCGATGCGCGAGGCATCGAAAGATTCGTGGGCGCGCTCGCGCTCTCGTACGAGTGGTCGTGCTTGCGCGACGTCTACCGTCGTCCTCCGTCAAGGCCGTCCAGGACGCATCGCTTGTTCGCGACGGAGAACCGAGACCGAGCTTGAGAGTCAGCTTGCGCGATGACAACGAGCGCGATGCATATACGCGGAACCTAGTCGACAATCGGCTTCGATCCTGCGATGCTGCTGCGCGCGACTCAGCTAACAGCTGCGCTCATTTAATATGTATTCGGATCGCTCGTTATATCGCTGCTAACCCCGATGGAGCTCAGCCGATGCCCGGTGAAAAGAAACGGTCAGAGAAAAACAAAGATAACGCTGCCAAGTCTAGTTCATTTAAATGACTCGCGCGTGACTCGGCGAAAAGCTTTCGTTTTATCTGCTGACCAACCACCAGGATCAATCGACTCATCGTTCGATTTATGATAATATGGCTTATTACTCGCGATAAAATGCGAGAGATAGGCTCTTGGGGAAGCCGATCGATTATTTTTATTTTTCGTTCAAACTCTCTTTCTCGCGCTGCCTCGTATTTCTTTTTTTTAGCGCCGTGAACTTGAAACTAATTTTTTTCGCTCTTGCGCCTGTAAGATATATCCCGCGCCATGGCTCAAATCAATCCTGCGCAAGAGACTGTTGGTTTTACATATCGAAAAGCATCAATTTACGAAGGGAGCACTGCTCGATTTCGACGAGATGAATTGGACGATAAAGCGGTCTTTTTTTATCGCGACAGCATACCCCCATCCCGGGTTGGCCCGCGAACCTTGCTAATTTCGAGCGGTGTCGCTGTAAATCCAGGGCCGAGGACGGCTGCAGCAAGTAAGTCGCAACTTTCGATGCGGGTGAATGCTCGAAATAAAGAAGGAGACTCGAAGCGCAACGGCGGCGGCAACGGCGGCGGCAACAGCGGCAGGAGGAGAAGAATGAAATCTGCAGGGTGCTCGTGCTTATTTATGCGCATACTTGCCAAAACGCTTGGCACAAAAGAAAAGAGTCTCTCTCTCTCTCTCTCGCTCTGGTCCCCGCTTCTTTTCGAAAAAATAAGCAGACGACGAGCGCTGAAACAACAAGAAAAAATGCCGCGAGCCCGTGCGTTCCCATGCGACGAGCGGAGCGCAGATCGTATCTTGCGCGCGCGGCCCCCACCGGACGATTTATCGTTTGGCGAATCATTTAGCGACGAGAGATCGAGCGCTCTTTGATGCGCGATTTCTTCATTATCCAATGTGCACGCGGGAGAGACGGAAGGACGCGCGGCCTCCCGCTCTCTCCCGCTCGCTTTCATCCCGCAGCGCGTGGACGCCGCCGCGCGCTCTTTGTTTTCGGAAATCCGCTTCGCCGCGTTTCCGCGCGCGTACGATCGGCGTTCGGCTAACGATTGGCCTGGCCAATCGCGCCCAGGCATCGGCCATCCCCGCGGCAATTTGCATGATAGCGATCGCGGGGCAATCGCCGGCTGATATCGGGCGCAGATCGGCCCCGCGAGAGAGAGAGAGAGAGAGAGAGAGAGAGCGGCCCTGCTTCCTCGAGCTCTCGCGCGCCAGACGTTGATAGATACGCGCGCTACCGCGGTGGCGCTCCCGGCCGGCTGCCGTCGAGAACAAAAGTGCGCCCCCTCCCCCGCCCCGGGACTCATGCCCGCCCGCGCGCCTCGCCGAGACGCCCACAAAAGCCCCCGCCGCACGCACCGTCCGCAGCCTCGTCCGGCTGGCCGCGCGCTCGCGATTCGCCGCGAGGCGATCGGCTCCGAGTTTCCGCGCGAGCGACGCGGCGGGGCTCGACCGTCGCGCGGACATCGGCGAGCGCCCTATCGAGGAAGAGCGACGCTCAAGGGTCACGGCCGCGCTCGTAAATCAGCCCCGGCGAGAAGACGGCTCGAGCGCGGGCGCCAACTCAGTGGGAGAGCCGAGCGTCGGCGACGACTCTGTTATTAACGCCCGAGGTGCCGACACCGCAGCGCGGCGACGCCCGGACAAAGACGGCTCTCTCGGTGCGCCTCCGGCGAGCGACGCGAGGGCGGGGGCCAGACTGCGGGTTGGCGCTACGGCGCGCGGGGCACGCGCCTCATCCCCGCCCTCCGGCTCCGCGATCGTCCTCGTATTATTGCAGACCGCCGTCCACTGGGCTCTCCGAAATTCACGCTGGCCGCTAACGAGATAGATGCCCCGTGGATAATCGGCGGCGCTCGACGGGTCGCGCGCAGGTATGGGGCGCGACGAAGCGCGCGCCGAGCGATGCTATTACGGAGGAAAACGAGAGACCATTCGCCTGCCCGCCCAGTAATTGGCGCCCCGTACCCGGCGCGAAATGACGACCAGCTGCGCGATGCTTGCGCGGCCACGCGCTCAATGCCGGAAGTCTCGAGATCGTCGATTATACTCGTAAGTTTGCGTCGACGATTGCAGCGACAGTCGCATTATGCGGCTGCTATCGACGCATCGACGATCCCGTCGTTGCCGCGATCGCGGAAGCTCGAGAGCGCCGCCGAAAGCTGTAGAATCGCGCGGCAACGGTCCTCGGTTGCTGCGGCTGGCTCGCAGACAGGCTCGCGCGGGCCGGAAACCGTAGTAGTCGGTCCGCGCTCCAAATCGTAAATCAGTCGCAGCACGTCGCCATATACGACTCAATCATTACGAGCGAGAGAGAGAGGGAGAGAGAACGAGAGAGCCTGCTGCTGCAGATAGGATACCACTTTTAGCACTTACGTACGAGATACTTATCTCGAGTGGTCGATTTCGCTTTCGGAAGGTCCACCCGAGACAAATATAAATGGTCGGCGCGCCAGAGCACGAAAAGTCAGCGCCGTCGCATTAGCCGAGCAGTCCGACCTTGATTATATATGTACGTGGCAATTGCAGACGTTCGCTGTTCCGCTGGCGAATCTCCCGACAAAGACAGGTCAGGAAGCTACTCGACTCAGTTCTCGCTGATACGAAGTAACAGTTGTTCTGTTTGTAAAAGCTAAGTGAAGTAACGCTCGCTCGATACATCGCCAGTGGGCGCCAAGGCGCCTCTTGTCCTCGCGAGCATTGCCGCGGCAAAGGATAAGCCGCTGCTACTGCCGCCGAGTTTGTTCACATCCGGGCCGGCCTCGCTCTTATTTACCGTGCCGTCCCATGTGCTTCCTCTCGTGTTACGTCGCCGCTACTATAGGCGCTCGATCGCGTCTCGCCGCGCCGCTCGCAACGCTGACGATCGCCCGGCTCGACGATTAATGAATCGACTCGACGCTACGTCCGCGCCCGCGCGTTAGCCGCGTCTCTCGCGTGCACGCGGCCACACCCACCAATCACCGTACGATCTCTCGGCTTTATACGCCGCTTTTCCACCTCCGCCGCGCCGCGCGGCACTGCTCCGACTCGATTTTCCAGCTTTTCCGGGGGCCCGCGCCTCCACGCCCAGCCCATCCGCCTTCCAGAAAATATACTGCCCAACGCTTGGAATGTGGCAGCCAGGCATATACGTGTTTACTGTAAAATACCAGTCACGGTTCTTCCCAATCAATTCAACGATTAGCCGAGACAATTATCGATTCTCCTACGCTGTCTAGCTCTAATGGCTTTCTTTCATTACAGTTTCATGTAACCACTTATTCTTCGTTCGCTTACCAATCGTCATGTTATTATGTTACTTGTAAGATATACACTTTATACCCTATGGTTATGTGAAACATTGCGAGCATTACCTTGCGCTTGAATTGTTTCCTCTGGATCGCCACGCGCATCGGCAATCGTTGCTAAACTTGCAGCAGATCGTGACGAGGCATAAGACTCGCGAAAAGATGTCAACGGCCCGAACGCGCATCGAGTCGGTGTTTAAAATGTTGAGCACAATGCTAACGCGAAGTCACAGCTACCGGACAATTTTATTCCGTCCAGACCAGCGCCGGTTGGTCGGTGAAAGTGGATTGCGTATAATAGCGCGACTCCAAACTGAAAAATCAAGTTCGGTGAGCGCGCGTCGTCACTGAAAAATCGGCTCGCACCCCAAAACAAGATTAACTGGAAAATTGTTGTTCGGGGTGGACCTACTGGTATTTCAGCCGGCTCGTATGATCTGCTTTCTATTACGACAGCGCGTTAGCAACAATTGGCTAGCAGATAGAGTGTATACATTATATGTTGCGGCGTTGAGCGCTGAGTTGTATAGGGCTCAGTAGTCTACTGTAGTCGTCGGTAGAATCACACTGGTCTTTTTTATTAGACGGATTGAATGAACAGGAACTTCGAAGGTGGCATCCGATTCAACGCAATCGGGTAATTTGTTATGAACAAATCAAGTGTGTAAAACGCTAAAACTTTTCCGAAGCCAGCCTCAAAATTCGTGTTCAGCGGATCAAATTACACGAAAAGAGAAATTTGATAAACATCGTCTAAATTAAAAAGGCTGCCGTGAACCTACAACGTTTAGACTATAAGGACGCTAAATACATCAAACCTCTAATGACTTATGAGATTCATTGATACGTCATAGTCAATCTTTGCGACTATTGTAAAACAACGTACGCGGATCGAAGCGTCGACAAATGTACGCGACAATCGAAATATTCTACTTGTTCGTTATGCTTTTGCACAGTTTTTTACGAGGCTATTATAACCAACTTGAAAGAATTAACAATAAACCCAGAACCACTGCGACCACTGCGTGTCTTTTTGGGCCACACACAAAAACCATCCCTGGGTTAGATAAGCCCTTGGAAATGCAACTATACAACTCGACGTAGAGCTGAAAAATAGGGTCGAGAGAGCCGGAAGCCGACGATCCAGAACAATGAATTTGGGACTGCATTTTTTCATCTTCCCTCTCGTTTATTTTTTGTTCTTCGTTTTTTTTTTTTTTTTTTTGTTTTCCTTTTTCCTTCGCCGTCATACCTGTGGACTAGACTCTCCATATCGTTCAACGACTCTTTTACCTGCAAAAGAAAACAAATGAAAAAGGCTCCGACGTCCAAAGTCTCTAAAGTCGATCTTCAGAGGCGTACAAACCACCTAGATTCGCAATTTCAAGGTACTTTCAATTTTTTTCCACGGCGTACTTCTGTTACCGGTCAGTTTTTATCACGTGTAAGTGATTGTCGAGGAAAAGTGATCGTAACTATGTATTTTTCATGTTCTTCTGTAGGATACCATGCTTTTATTTCGTTGATCAATATTAAAGTTTGAAAATATCTTGGTATTAATTTGACACTCTTCTTCGTTTCATTATACATATGTCATGTTGTCCAAACGTACAATTACTTTGATTTCTTTTCTCAAAGTTCTCGTTCTTAGAGTTACATCAGGATTTATTTACTTCGAGTTTATTTTATTACACAACTTGTTTGTTGACGTCACTATTAAAAAGGTCTTTTTCGATTACCACGGCTGTTTTCAAATGCAACAAGTTTCGGATCACGCATCAGCTTGTTTCCGTTTACTGTAGGTATGAACATACGTCACGGCGTTGTAAGTTTGTTACACAAGTATATTACAAAGTGCATACTCGGAACGAGTTCATATACGTGTAAGTTTACTGTTGAGAATCACAATTGACAAGTTATTTGTCAACTCTGGAAAAATAGCTAAAAATGATAATACTGGTCAAATGCGTATGCTGACCACGTGTCCACTTTTCGACATCTATCTTTGAGAGAGAGAGAGAGAGAGAGAGAGAAGAGATTACAATGCATAGAATCTTGGTTTAAAGCTTTGGGGTAGGGCTTGAAGCAAATACAGTCGATAAAAACAAATACAAAATCTGGGCAAACACTATGT
Organism: Phymastichus coffea; assembly: GCF_024137745.1. Classification (NCBI taxonomy): domain Eukaryota; kingdom Metazoa; phylum Arthropoda; class Insecta; order Hymenoptera; family Eulophidae; genus Phymastichus; species Phymastichus coffea. The sequence continues at coordinate 250,316 of NW_026706907.1, read as the reverse complement.
AACGAGAGTACACGAAGCAAACACGATACTCGTAAGAATTATCGCAGAGAATGATAGCGAAGCTAGTGTAGTGTGCTAAAATGCAACTGTACATGCGAGTACGTCTAGTGAAAGCAACACAGAGCGCAAAGAAATAACGTACGATGATGTGGAGTAAGAGAAATATAAAGAGATGGGAGAAAAGAAGCCCTTTCGATGGTCTTTGGTCCGCAGATGTTCCTCTTCCTCGCTTTCTCGGGCGCGCGTATTCGATTTCTCGGTTTTTGGCTCTGACGAGATGCTCTCTCTCCCGTTCTCTCGCTTTAGTGTGGATTACGATGACCACAGAGTCCGAAAGAGGCATCGCACAGTAGCAATGAAGTCGTTTCACGCCCCGCGCGGGCCATGTGCCGTCGGTTTTGCGGTTTTCGTGCGCGTGCGCGCCGATTTTGCCGTCTCTTGGGTCTCCGTGAGCGTCGAGGGGAGCCGTTCTGTTCCGCATCCTAGCGGGCCGCGCTCGTTGGCCAAGCATTGGCCTGTAAGTTGATACTCCGGACGAGCAACGGTTAAAGCAATGGGCGGCAGTTTCGCCAAGCTTGTCAACGAGTCGCGGCGCAATCTAATCGCACTTGGGGAAGCAAGTGCCGATCGGCCAGCAAACGAGGCTCAGGCATCGAACGGCCGACCGCCGAGTATCGATCGGAAGGCACGCATCTCGGTGGCGGTAGCGGCGTGTGGTATCGTCAGTGCCGCCGAATGACAGGGCGACGACGGCCGCCCGCGAGCGCGTCGAATCCGCGTCAACTTCAAAGGCTTCCCCGAATTCGCGCGGTGACCGCCCCTCGAGAGCCGGCCTCGCACCTAACGAGCGCATAATTGCGCGGGCGCTTTTCACTTTTCAGCATTGTTGCCGACGGGGGCTCCGCCCGGCGATTGCGTCTGACTTTCGGCCAAGCCGACCGAGAGCGCGCGGCGGCTTGCCGTGAAAGGTCGATGGAGCAGGGGGCACGGGCAAAGTTGTTTCGAGCGGCAGTCGGGTCTAAATCCAAAGTGCGCTCGCGCGTCGCGCAGCGCATCGGCTCATGGGGAGGGGTGGCAGGGATTAGCTCGGGCAGCCGTAGATCATGATCTCGGTAGTTTCGGTGAGAGAGAACGACCCGATCTGCTGGCCCATGGCACCGGCCGCCACGCTCGTTTCCGTGTTCGCAGCTCGAGCGTAACCACAGGAGTCGGTGCGGCGCGCCGACGGACGTCGTTGCGCTCCTCGTACGAGCATTCGAGGCAAGTCGCCCGAACGTAATTCGAAAGCTATACCTGGCGATTGGGCGGCCGCGCGTACAGGTATGCGCGCGTACGTACAGCAGCAGCCACGAGTCCTGTGCGGCAGAGAGAATGCCAGCAGCTGCTTGCCCTGCGCGTGGAATATTCAGCGAGTAGAGTCCTTACGGCCGAGTGGTTTCAGTTGCGCGCTCATGGGAGCTGCTGGCCGAAAGACGCGCGCCTGAGTCGCCCGGAGCTCTTGCCTCGCTGACTTTGAATTCGGCCCGCGGCACTGTCGGTGCACGGAGAGCCTCGCGCAGGCTCACTTGCGCGCCATGCCCGTCCGAAGCGAGTCCCATTCCGGGGGAGGAAGAGGCGCCGGTCGACGTCGCGCCTCGGCGATCGCCGCGACGATACGCGCACACCTCTCTGCCCGCAGCTTTTTTACGCATTCGAAGGCTGTCCCGGCGGCTCGTGCGCCGCGGTCGTCGGCTCGCGGCGGACCGACTGCGGCCGCGTCTCCGCGCCGGCCAGTTTGCAGATGCACAGGCGCCGCGTAGCCGAACGCCAAACCGCTTATCTGATCGGTACTTCAAGGTGACAGCGCTTTAATATTCCTCGCGCTCGCCTCTTCTGCTCCACCGTCCTCTTTGTGTCCTCTCCTATTCTTTCCACTCGCTGTAGGTGTCGAGTGTTTACGGAAGCCGCTTGAGTAGCAAGGGGCGTCTTGTCATTATGGAGATGCCGTTGCTTCTGCCTGCTGCTGCTGCTAGCGGATCGTGCCTGCGTCCTACTGATTTTGCGGTGACTTTTACGGGCGTTCTTCGTCCGCGAAGGTGGCTTTGTTTTCCTCATAGCAATAACTTAGCGTTGGTCTACCCAGACGTTAGTATGCGCTGCATAGTCAATCGAGAGTGAGTCAGGTCCTTAAGCGCCAAGATAGGTACTACAAACGGAATGAATCGACTCTTCGTGGCAGTCTTCTTCGATCGCGAAGTCGTCGTTCGAATGTTCCAAGATACACTGGATGACAGCCTGAAAAGAAGCTGTTGTCGAAGGTAATCAAGACGCCAGCTCGGAATTCCCAGATAAAAATAAACGTTTGCCAGGATAGGGCGCTTTTCACTTTAATTTGTACGAAATTACGCAAAGCCTCGAAGGTGGCGCGTTTCTTTTCTTCTTTTAGAGGGGCGGGGTGGGGTGGGGGGCTTATCGAATCGACGCGCAGAGGGATTCTCAATTTTTGTCACGTACGCGCGCGCTGTTTCGAAAATGGTTGATTTTCCATGGAACTTTACGCGAGAATCCTCTCAGCAAAGCACCCTCGATTGACACTCGATAAAACCAACTGCAAAAAGAAAAGAAAGGCCTATTCGTTCAGGGTTCCTTTCAAATGAGATTCTTAGCGATTTTCTCGCTCGATTCATTATATGTTCAAGACTCTTGCACAGTTGCGCCATCGATCCATGCGAATGGCGAGGAAAAAAGAATGCCGTTCGATGATTTTTCAACACCATTCGCCTATCGATACGAGAACCCGACGAAAGCATCTACAACGGAAAAACGACGCCTCGCGCGTTGTCGAGCAAATAGTAAAGATGCGATAATAAAGAAAATAAAGCGCGCCAAGGTTCTCTCTCTCTCTCTCTTCCTCTCTTCTAACTTTCGAGGCAACATCGCCAGACGCCCACGCGCCTATTAGTTGCCCAAGATGGCGACACCCGATAAAGATTTTTGGAAAGGTAGACAGCTCTTCCCCCCATGAAAGTAAACTATAGGAATAAACGCTCCACCTGGCTCCTACCGCGTTGCAAGCAACAACGGCTCCCTTTCAATCCTAGCTGTGATTATTGTTATTTTTCGATACGCGAAAACGTAGATACATATATAATAATGTCGAGTCAGGACAAACGTTGATGCAGATCACTGCAACTATCTAGTCTATATTTATTTTTCAATCGAATACGCTTTCAACTTTATTTTCGTTACATTCAATATAAAAAAAAACATCGATTGACATATAATCTCGCTCAAAGAACCTTACACAACGTAAAAGATCAGCAACGTTTTCGTGACATTGAATTTCCAACGAATAATTAAAATTATTTCTAGCGATGTGTGTCGTACAGTGGGAACTGCGATTTTGCGAAAGAGCTCTGCGATAATTCTTAAATAGTCTATAAGAACATCGTAACACCACGTATAATATCATTCTATTCCCAGATAAGTATTTGCATAACAGGAAAATTTACGTTTATTGAGCTAAGCTCCTTCGTCCGCAATACCAGCGCTAGATGATTCATAGGAGGATACCTAACCCTATCTCTAAGATACAGTGCGTCATAGTCAGGTAAAGGGTAGAAAAGTAACCAAGCCACTATAGTCATCGTCGCGGAAATCTAGGGATCGCCGCGACGAGGGTTACCTAAAGTTAGAGAATTCGCCAAAGCTGACTTATTTATCAGAATTACAAAACTTATTATCTATACGTATGTGTAAGTCGTAATCGCGATGGACAATAATCACGAGGTCAATGGAAAGAATATAAATCGATCAAAGGTAGACAATCCGACGATTCATCCCCGTTTCAATAACCTGTTGGCGTTTCTTTCTTTAAAAATGCCAAGAAGTGGCTTCTTACTTGTTGCGTGAAATCAGTTGTGCTTTGTCGGATTTGCAATTTGTTTCTTCGAAATTATGCCGTATTATTCCATAATGCCATCCAGTCTTTTGAGCGTAAGACTAAATGAAACGCACAGATATAGGAGAGAGAGAGAGAGACATAGAGAGCCGTGGTTTTACGCTTGACCGCATCTTTTACTCTATCTCTCTCTCTCTCTCTCTCTCTCTCTCTCTCTCTCTCTCTCTCTCTCTCTGTTCCGGACCACCGAACCATCTCGCTCGGACTCATTGTTCGGACGTGCGCACGCACTTTGGGAGGGCAGCGTACTTTCAAGCTGAACTTGTATCAGGGAGAGAGTTCGATCCCTTTGTTTTTCTCGCTGCGCTACCTGTGCGGAGCCGTGATTGAGCTGATGCCGCTTTTTTTTTTTTTTTTTTTTTTTTTTAATACCTTTGTCGGAGGTAATGCCGACGCAAGCATTCGACCGATGCTATTGAAAGAGCCACGTCTTGCTTGTTCTCCTTCCCTCGTCGGAAACATCGTTGATTCAATTGGCCTAGAGTAATGAATAATCGTGTCAGATTTTCCGTGTGCCGAGTGGTCTGATAAATAATAAAACGATTGCGCAACGGCTTGCGGATCGCTCGAGCAGCTGTCGAATTAGTTATCCGGCAAGTCTTCGCGCAAAGTCTAGCGGCCATCATTAGAAAGCATCAATTCGGCGATTCAAGTCAGACCATCAATCTCGAGGACCATAATTTTTATGAGCGAATTTCATTTCATTTCTATTTTTATTTCGAAAAACTTTCGTGGGCTTGATAGTTCTCTACAAAAGTAAAAGTTGCGATGGCATTGCTAAAATTAGGTCTAGTTTACAGATTTAGATAATCATCGTATTTAACAAGGCACGCTAAGAAGAAGCGGTATAATAGCGATGACATAACAAACAAAATATTATAAGGCAATTTTAGCGAGTATGCTAATGACCTGTGCGTTGTGCAAAGAGCATGGAAAGCGTAAACGCAGACAATGATCAATCGATGAAATCACGCGCGGGAAACAACGATTTTACTGTTCGAGAACTGTGTCGCTCGAGGTGTCGATCCGCCTGAGAACGCCAGGGTGAAACTGCTGTCGCGTGCTGCGCTGCAGTTACGATTCGAAAATGCCCGGCCGCTCGTTTCACTAGTCCACCGGCAGTCCTCCTCGCCCCTCTGGCCGTCGGTCTCGCTCGAGCCACCGCGTATCGGGCAGCATCGCCGTGTCATAAGAACCGAGTCGACGACCAGCGCATGCATAAATCGTCGTTATACGTCTAGTTAGATAGGCAAGTGCAGCTCGCCGAAACACGCGATTACGGCGCGTCGTTGCCGAAGCACTTGCGAGGGACCGTTATTCATAAATTGGCCCGTCTCGCGGATGATTGCCAGCCGAAAAAGCTGGCTTGTACTCGAGAAACGAATGCCGCACACGTTGCCCGCGGGGACTCTCCGGATTCGCCGCAGCTGTCGATTGGAGCGCGCGCGCGCGCGGGCCGCCGCGAAGCGACGCGAACGATCCCGAAACGAATCCGTCCGCAGGGGATGGGCGCGAACGTGCGTCGCGGCGCGACACCGGTGCCGCCGGCCGGCGATCGCGACGAGCGAGCGATACGAGCGCTCGCGGTGGGCGCGCATCGGACACAGCCGGTGCGCTCGAGAGCCGAGGCTCGCGCGTCGGCGCACGCGCGAACGCCACGGCAAGGTGCCGAGATAATAAGTCCGTCGTAAAAATCGAGCCTCTCTCTCGTGAGCTTTGCTCGGTTAGCGCTGCCTCGTAAACTCGCTCGCGCTCGCCAAATTGCGCTCGCGTCAGCGTAATTCTCGAGCGCCGAGGATGCGTTCGCGCGAGCCAGAGCGCGCCGCGACTCGCGCCGAGGATCGAACTTTACGATTATTCGGCGCTTCGTCGACCGAGCCGCCAATTCCGCGATTCCGAAAAACAATCAATTGCCGCCGCTCGGCAATGAACTCGTGGCCTTGGACGACGCGGACATCGCCGCGCATTACCTCCCGGTCATACGCTGCTCATTCCACCTAAGTAGTGCCAGTTATTGCTCTGCCGAAGCTACGAGGCAGTCGGAGGCTCTGGACGAGCCATCTTCTCTCGCTCGATCGCACAACGATGCGTATAGCTTTGGCGACGCGAGCGGAAAGACGGGTAGCGGGCCGCGAAGGGAAATGGAAAAGGGTGAACGACAGGCCCCTGCAACGGGGGGAGAGAGAGATTCGATCGAAGGTACACTTGATTCATTGTGCCAGCTGTGACAAAAGGCGCGGGAGGACATGCGCGCGACAAAGTTTTCGAGAAGGGGATCGCGCATAAGCCTTTCTCTTTTCTTCTCTCTCTTTCGCTTATTTTTTTTTTTTTTTTTTGTCGAGATCTAGGTGCGGAAAGCAGAGAGACCGCGCACAAAGGGCCGCAGGCGGGGGTGGAAGAAAATCACGAATAATAGTACACGCGGCCGAGCGAGCGCGTGTGCGTGCGTGCGTGGATGCGGGACGCGTGCCAGCGCCGCGGCCGGCTCTTACCTGCGCCGCCTGCGCGCTCGCTCGCGCGCAGCTGCGCCCGGAGGAAGAGGATGATTTCGCAGTTTTTCGAGAAAGGGTTGCTCTCCTTTGACGGCCTGTCGATTTTATATAAATGCAGCCTATACGGCTGGATATGGATAATGGCGCTCGAGCCCCTCGGATGCGCGGCTGCGAAGCCCACCTGAGGATCCACGCCGACGCGCGGCTGCGGCCCAAATCAATTGTGCTGTTTGCCTAGCGATCGCGCGTCACCCGGAATCCACGCTTTTCCTCCTCCCCGACGGATGATGGTCCACTCTTCTTCTCCCGTTCAAACCGTATTATTTTATTCCGATCTACTACAGCGTGGCTCCGTCCATGCAGCAGTAAGCTCCTTTTAGCCGTCAAGTACACTTGGTGTAAATAGCTTTCAAATTGCCGAAGCACCTTGATTATGAAAAACTGTAAAAATCTCTGCATGTTTCGCGAATTCAATTTTATTCTATCGCTCTCTCGTTTTTTTCGCACCATTCGCTAAAGCAATAAACTGAGGATAAATGTTGAGGATAGTGGTTGCTTATAAATAATTTATTATTATAAAAGACAGTAGAGACGTAGGAAACATCGTCGACATTTAATTTACAGGCATTTGAGTCAATCGAAGACTAGGTACGAAGCGTCTTCCAGTAAAGTAGAAAATATGTACAATAATAGATAATAGAGAGATCTTGTAAGTAGGGAATTTTTACTAAACGTATGAATATCCGACGTCTGTACTTATCGAATAAATCATCTTGTAAGTAATAGGATCGGTCAAGAGGACTGGCATCGAGTCGTGTTTTTTTCTCAGTGTGCGCGGGTGCCTCAAAAATACAGAGCGATTATTGGTGAGCGTGCGCGTGGTAGACCTCTCAGGTTTCACTCTCAATCATACAATTGTATTAGGGCAAAACGAAAAGTTAATTATCAAGAAACGCATCCCCAGCAGTATCGCAGCTGCGGTGGCTACGCTATATCCCAAAACCAGCTGTGTTTGCCTTTTACGCTCGGCTGGCTATGTTTGCCTTGCCTCCTTGCTTGTCTACACTATTTGCGCAGTTTCTTGCCTTTTTTATATGCATACACCCACATACGCGCACACAACACATAGAGAAAAATAGAGAGTACATTTCAAAAAAATGAATACCTGCTCGTTCATTTTCAAGTTGTTACGTCGTATATAGTTTTCGTAGCAATTGTTTGGTTCAACAATAGACATTTCTTAGTTTTTACAAAATTTTCAACTGATTTTGCTTTCAACAAACTATAAACAAATCATTTGCTTGTTTATTATTCAAGGTACTGTGAATAAGGCAGATATATATCTGATGTGCGTTCCTTTAGTTTGTGTAGCCATATAAATATAAGTTTAAATTAATCGTCGTATAGTCACGATTCTTCGTCTAGATACTTGTTGCTTGCGTGTTATGCTCACGGTTTGTCACGTACATTTACAAGATCTTCTTTCTAAATATTTAGACGTAGACAGTACCATTACTGTGAATTTTTTTGGTACGTACAGCATATCAATAACAATCACGCGATACGCAACATCCACGCGAGGTGTGTGAACCTAGATGCAAAATCACACGAGCTTGTCATTATTCAAGGGCTGACTCGGCATTTATAAGCATCCAATCGACACGTGGGCTGCGATCGGTGTATATACATATAGCGCAGATGAGGCACACAGGAGGTAAGGCGACATTTCAACGGCAAACGTTGAAAAGTCAATTAGCAAAGAGGCAATTGCCATCAGAGGTACTGTCGAGTATAAGGCAGCCGTGGCGGCAGCACGTGGGTGCGCGTGTCGCTGCGCAAGCCACCACCACCTGTAAGGGGGAGGCAGGTGTGTGCCTTGCGCGCGGCGCTCTCGCGCACGCCTCGATTTATCTCGTCTGCTTTATCGGCCCTCGGCTTCCCTTCCTCTCGCCGCAGCTTTCTACTTCCCGATTCTCGATGCCACTCGCCACGAGTAATATACGGACTTGCGAAGCTATATTAGTGCGGCGGCTCGACTGATTTCCGGCGCGATCTTCGGCACCTCTCGTTCGATCGCCTGCCGCAGTCGCAGAAGGCGAGTCGCGGGCGACGAGTATCGAGCTGCCTGTTTGTTCTTGCCTTCGCTCACTTTCACTTGCTCTTCTCTCTGCGACTCTTCTCGTGGCGCTTTAGCTCGGCCTCGCGCTCATTTTCGCGCCTCTTTCATCGGCAAAATCGAACAAAGTGAGCGAGAGAGAGAGAGAGAGAGAGAGAGAGAGAGAGAGAGAGAGAGAGAGAGAGAGAGAGAGAGAGAGCGAAAGACAGCATAATGCGACGACACGCGAGGCTCGCGCGGACTTTCGATACAGCGGTACGCGCGACTTTGGCATTCGCCGCGGCAGGAGAGAGTCGTCGGCGAGTAGCCGAGAGAGCGAGGCCGAAGAAAGGATACGCGTGGCGTGCGCGACGAGGGAGACGCGGACAGATAAATATAAATAGCGTCTGACCTCGGGATGCCCGCAGTCTCCTAGGAAAAAGAATGAAATGTGCAGCCGCTCGCTGCATTAACGAGCTGGTCCTTGAGCGGACCGCTCGCGAGCGCGTGCCCATGCAAATCGGCGAGTCACCGCGGATTCCGATGCCACGCACGACGCGCATTCCCGGCTCCGCACGTGAGATCTAGCCGCTGCTCACTGTCCGCGGGGATCGCGTCAGCGCGGGGCCTGCACTCCAAGCCGCGCCCCTTCGCGGGCACGTACGTGTGCGCGCTGCCCCCGCCACGCGCCTTATTAGCCTCAATCGAGGCGCCGCTGCCGGCAGCCTGCTCGGCGCTGGATTATTAATATTCCTCGTAATGCGCGCCGCGGCAACGACGCCGTTGTCCGCTCACCGCCGCGAGACGCTTCGACGCAGCCTCGACGCGAATCATCGGCCGCGCCGTTCCCAACCTGTTTGCTGGACGTGCGCGAGCTCGGCTTGCATTGCAACAGCTTCGCTCTTGCAAGCTCCACGTTGCTACGAGACGCCCGCAGTGTCCCGACAATGAATGTCAGGCGGACAGTCGAAGCGAGCTTTAGCCCGTGCACCTACGCAGAGCCAGCGACAAGCGCACGCGCAAACTCTCTACATTCTTCAACGATTCGCAGTAACCGTACGAATTTGCAGATGAAATTGCGAGCACAAGCACCTCCAAATCGCATAAAGCCTCGAATGACAAAGTCGACGCCTTAGGACGTCGTCTCGAGAAAGGGATAAGCCAGTCTGGGCAGAACAGGTGCTGTATCTCGAGGTGGCGCGCGTCTCCGTTCCAGTGAGTTGCGCCGGCGAAGACACCGATCGAACAAGTGCGCGCATCTGCCGCTGATGGATCTCCGTCCAATTTTTGTAGCGCTTCCGACGATTTATGAATTTTTCATACGTGCCCGCACATCGAGACCCCTCGATAATTTTCATGCCCTTAATGCATATACATAACCTTTGTTTGACTTTTGCGGGTCGCAATTAACATTGCCGACGATAATTAAAAGTAGTTACAGCAAGGCGCTATATCGTTTCGGAAGAATTCTCTCGCTGCGACGAATGGAACCTCCTTGTTTATCCGCACTTGAACAATATTCCGCAACACTGTCCGTGATAATAGACATCATTATAGATTTCTCTTTTTTTCAGTTGGCCCATGTAGAAGAACTTTAATTTCCGCGGCATATTAACGGCAATACCGCACTGAAAATATCTATATACCGATACCGGCTTTATTTTAATGTAATCACGAGCGATACGCGCGCCTGGGCAATTTTATTGCTCCACGCGGCAACACCTGTTTGAAAGCTAACGGTAACCAAATCAGGTGCCTCGAAATTTTTCTTTTTTGCCTTTGCTGCTATACTTGCGCGCGCGACGTCGCTCATCTCAACAAACTTATCAGATGAAACGACGGTATGCAAACGATAGTAAACGGTTTCGAGGTGAAAATGTTGGAGCCGCGATTGGAAAGCCAGCGGATTATAAGAGGCACACGGATGACTGCTCACGGGCCAAAGTTACGATCCTGCCAAAAGCAACTCGCGACTCGATTCAGCGGAGTTCGGGAGTGCGAGAAGCCATCGGGAACTGGCGAAACAAAGCGCTGAGAGAAAAGATACGGCATCGCAATTAAGAAAAAAAGTCAGTCCAGCTGAAATAAAAAGACGAGTGGTGGCGAGATAAAAAACAAGCGCGCAGCAGGTCCATGTAAATTCTTACGAGCATATAACTTTCGTTGCGAGAGAGACAGAAAGAGAGAGAGTCGCGCACTTGCGCTGGCGCGGTTCGGTGCTCCAAAAAGACGAACTGGTCCCTGCCACGCGCCACAGGACCCCTACTCTCTTCCTCGCGTCTGCGGCGTGCGCAAGCGACGAACGATGCTGGTTCCTTCACCTTGAGCTGCCCTGTTTTTATCTCTTTTCGTCTTTTTATCCTTTCTTGCTTTTGCCCGATAGTGAAAGTATAGTCGAGAAAGAGAGAGAAAGAGAGAGAGATCAAACGAAACACGTCCGTTCGAATTCCCTGCCTTCTTCGCTGCAGTTTTCCGGCTTCGACGGCAAGCCCAACTGATGCCGATGAAATTTCGTGTCGCTAATCACGCCAAGCAGCTTGTCGTGCCACGCGGCGGCGGCGGCGGCGGCCGGCCGGCCGGTCGACCGGTCGGTGTGTGGCGCCGCGCTACACGCGCGCACAGGAGCGAGGCACGTGCGCGCGCCTCTATTATGCTAAATCTTAATTAGAGTAAAGACGTCAAGCTGATCGGGCGGTTCGCCGAAGCGCTTAGCATAAAAATTCGGGAATAGCGAAGAGAGCGCGCGCAGATTATTCGCATGCGAGTCGACGCGGCTCTACCGGCGCCGTCTGCCTATCGACTGGCTCGCGCGCTAGCCGAGCGTCGGACTATGCCGAAGGAGAGCGCCTCGCGTTTTATCGCTTCGTTTATTGGACACGTGGCGCGGCCTCTGCAATAAACCAGACCCGCGGCAGCATCTTCGAAATCCAAGCGTTCAACGACACTATTGCTATCAACTCGAACATCTTTCGGCCGTAGATTACCGGGCCGCGCGTTATTTTCCGAAGAGAGACGCAGCTCCGTGCCGCGCGGTATCTGCGTCGCTCGCGCGACGATGCTGGTATCTCGACTTTAGATACGGGCTCACGGAGCGAAGGTATAGCATAAAAAAAAACACAGAGAAGGACGTAAAAAGTTGAGGCCAGGCAGGCAGGCAGCCAGGCAGGCAGGCAGGCAAGCAGGCGGCCAAGCAGGACGCTCGCTCTTTCTCTCTCGGCGCGTGGCAGCTGCAGTGGCACACGCGTCCCAATACCACTTTTATGGGGAGGCCGTCTTTTTTCCGTTCGTCTCTCTCTCTCTCTCTCTCTCTCTCTCGCTCTCTTATAATCCTATTTTTCTCGAGGAAGCGCGCTGCGAGAATTGTCCCTCCGCGCGGACCCTTTGTCGTGGGACCGTCGGTTCGAGATGGGGCAGGGGAGGCGGGCGCGAGCTCGAAAAAAATGTCGCGCGCAGAGCAATGAAATTGGCCCAGGGGCTCCGTTGGCTTAACTCGGATCGGCGCGCTCTGATCCTGGCGACAAGGCGGGCAGAATAACGCGCTCTTCGGCTGATAAATCGCTGCTTATTGCTCCCGAGCTCGACTAGACTTCTCTCTAATCAGACGTCCCGCGCGCCATTTGCACTTCTTTCGACCCTCGTGGCACGAGCGCCCCCCCCCCCCCCTCCCGGAAAGCTCGTGCCGCCGGCGGACGCGCGTATGAGCGGGAGTTCGAGCCAAGTGCCACCGAGAGCGCGCCGGCAGCCGCGTCGGCCAATTGCCCGGCGCGATCGGCAAAAAATGCACGCGGACGAGAGCGGCCGGGGGATAAAAGATTGCCAACTGCAGCAGAAAGAAAATTAGAGAGTAGATTACTGAATTTATGGCCCGAGTCTCTGCGCACGTGAGCTTCGATTACGGATATTCGCGGACGTGTAGCGTCGCACGGCAATCGCTGCCACGCGTTGCGATGAATCGTAGTCCTGCGTCGTTGTTCTTTCTTTGTAAAATAGATCGGCCATTAGGCAGCGATGCGCCATTAAATTCGTTGATTTGATGTCTTTCGTGCAGTCAGCAGACGTTCACAAGCTCGATGAATTCATCGCATAAATCGATTGGCTAAGAATTTAATAGACTGCACACGCGCGGTCACAATGAAGCGATACTGGTTAGTCTGCTCGATTAGATCGACTCTAACATCAAATAAAATCCTCTGGATGTCGCCATCGTATTCGATCCCAACGCGTATATCCCAAGTCGTGAAATTTGCGGCAGAAGCAGAGCAGTCGGACCACCGGACTTGTCACCTGGAATATTTCTCTCTCTCTCTCTCTCTCTCTCTCTCTCTCTCTCTCTTTCTCGCTCTCTGGCTCTCTCGTACGAGGAGGCCATTTTCTGATGTGAGCCAGTTGAAAAGAGATATATGATTAAACGAGCCGAAGGATGACATTGCAACAGATCTGATGCCCTCCCAAAGAACGACTTGTTGGCTTCGCGTGTGTAAGCGACGAGTGCTCGTCCATCAGATTTCGTCGACGACGTGTACTATACAATGCTATAATGACGGTTAAGAAAAGTGGAGTGTTGTCTACTTGTATTGCTTCTCTGAAAGGGGAAGCTGCATTTCTGCCCGACTTTTCAAGTGCGATTGCTCAATAGTTGATAAATGAGAAATCGCAACTGCGTAATTAAAAAAAAAATCTTTGCTCTACGATCAGACACGTATTCTTCATTTACGTTAAACCTTTGGTAAAAAGAAAAACGATTTACATCGTAACGCCACGTGCTTCGGGCGAGCCACAGCGGTAAAGTGAAAAAAAAAAAGCCATCGTCTCGTGAGCGAAGAAAGAAGAAAAAGGACTGGGAAACGACGAGGCGCAGGTGAGAAATAGGGCCCATTTCAAAATGTTCAAAGGCAGCCTCATATCTGCGGGTTCGGCTAAATATCGCGCGGATCCATTTGAAGGAGTGAGCGCGGCATGGCGCCACGTGAAGCGGCCGCATATTAAATTTCAAAACGGCGCGCTTATCCAAACAGATCGCCGCGAGTAAGCGAAGGGTTGGGGCACGAGGCAGAGGGGAGTCCACGCTAGGTCGAGCGAGCGACGGACAATCGTAGGCGCAGTCGGCCGAGCGGATGCATATACGATCTCCTATCAATTACTTGGTCGTCCGACGCAAGCGCGACGTCGCGCAGCAAAAGCCGTCGGAGACGCCGATCGCAGCGTCGACTTTATCCGCAGCGCACAGGCGACCACGCGAGAACGTGTCAAGAGGCCGCTCGGACGACTTCGTCCGAGAATTCCGCGTAATTAGTATGGAACGAAGGAACATTTTTCTTCTTTTTTTTTTTCGTCCGAGCTGCCGCACTCATCCCCTACATCTCGAGACGCAGGCGCGCGCCAAGCGCGTGTGTATCTCTCCGCTCTCAGCGGCAGGTGGACCTTCTCCCGAAAATTTACTGGTTTGCTCGTCGTACGTATTTTTTTTTCCTCTTGCCGTACCGGGCGCCATCTCCACTCTGAATTAGCTACCGATTTATACAATGTCGCGGCCAGCGAGCGCTTGCCTTCCATTATCCCCGTCCACCGTTGCTGCTCTCGCTTCTCGCTCTGCCCCCCCCCCCTCCCCCAACCCCTCCCCCCGCTCTGTTGCCCCTTACACGTGGAGGTGCTGTTTTCTTCGACCGAGGAGACGACATCGTCGCTCGAAAAGTGTCGAAAATTGACAGCTTTGTTTGCGCAGCTTACCCGAGCCGCTCGTTCTCGGACGTACGCCGCGACGCCAATGCAAATCTCTCTATCTCGAGCGTCTTATCAGCCGTCAGTTCCGCGCTTGGCCGATTGCGCACCGGTGCGAACAAATCGTGGCATTTAGGCGACGAGCGATGCCGAGGGACTTGCTCGGGAACGGCTTTCGGAAAAACACGCGCGTGCCCGTGCAGGCGCCTCGTATCCGCACCCAAGCACATACAAGCGGACTCCTAATCAGAATGTACACACGCGCACGCGCTCGCTGCCGAGGCGGCTTCCTTTCCAAACCAATGCCGGCGCTTTACAGCCGTGGACCGACTGTTTACCTGTCTAACGGTACGTAGATCCATTGCCGCCTAGCCGCGCGCCGCCCTTCATTAGCGAGCGATAAGAGTCGCTATTTGTTTAAATGCCATGCTTTGCGGAAATCACGAGAGACGCGGTAGTCAATCCGAGATGCCTTTCCATTTATCCTTCTTTCTTTTTTTCCGAGTGGCACGACAGTCAGGTACACAACGAACACTTATACATACACCATTACCTTTCGTTGTGCGCGAACAAAAATTAATAATAACGCAAGACTGATTATCCGGCGGTCGTTTAGTGGAGTAGTAAGCAGACGAGAAAATAACGGACTCGGCGCTCGGTTTGTATAAAGAAACGTTTAATTACGAGCAATTGGTCATTAAAATGTCAAAAAGAAGGAAATTTTGCGTAAGATGATCGGTTCTTTCATCGCCGGCGTGCAACCAGTTTTTAAAAAAGCACAATCATCCGTGCGAAAACCGACAGTCGGCGGTTAAATAAGGAAAAGCTGTAGAAATTGAGACGAGCGTGTATCACCAAGCGAGAGCACTTTGGATGTTTCATTCCGGTTTCCCGCTCAATAAAAAGACCCACTGCATAATGCCTACTTACTGCGTAATGCACGGCGAACACGGTACGAGATTACGTACAGCACCAAGTGTCCTGCAGGTACAGAATTACCACGAGTATGTTCGTAACGTGTGCGTTTCCACGGACCTGATTACGTACACAGACTAGAATATGCTTATTGAAAGAATTCTTTAATGTTGCAGAATTCGCGAAACTCAATGAACTGTGGTCGGAGCGAAGACTATGTCGTTCATTATAAACCCATTATGGTACCTACCTGTTACTTCAAACTGAAGCCTTTTAGAGCATAATGAGATTTACTTGAAAAGATTCACAATGGAAAACACAATGCTATAAGCTCGCTTGATGAATAGTTGTTGACTTGAATGTAGGATTATCTGGGCAATTATCGGTCAGTTGTATAGCATTAGGCTTAATAAAGTATGAGGAAATATTCAATAGGCGCGTTTAGTACTGTTCTATATGTAAATGCAAAGTCCTATTCGAATCCTTTATTTTTTTCTCTTTTAACGTGTTTCTTTTTTGATTATCGAGCGTGAGATGAACGTGCATTATTCACATCGTGACAGCAGTTGGAAAAAATTATGAATTATAAAAAAGCTTGAATAAATCACGGCAAATGGCGAATCAACGAGAGGCGCGTTGCAGTCAAATTATGCAGTTACAAAATCGCCCGGCCAACCATGTTTATATAATTCGTATCTGAAGAATGAAGCGATTTAATTATCTGCGCTGACGACACATTGCTGTAACTTCGACGACCGGTTAGCATTAGCCGGAACTTGGACATCCGAACGAGCGATACTTGCTCAAAAATGAAAATTCGCTTGAGCAATAAGCCGAAGTCAATTAAAAAGAAAACGAAGAAGTAAGCTGAAACGGCTACCAGGTGCTCAAACTCGGCTGCCGATTGAAAAAAACAGATAAAAACGCGGAGTGGGAAAGGGTGGAAGAAAAAGGATACGAGACTATCGCGTTGCGCCGAAGCTACGCGCAATTGCAATCGGCCGAAAAATTGAAGCTCAGCCGTTTCCAACGCAGTGGGCGACGCGAGGTAGCTGCGAATCACGGGGCGCGCGCAGGTGACAGGCACGGGGCGCGCGCGTAGCTATAATAACAGCAGTGCCAGAGCCGCATACACACGAGTGCAGCTTGGCAGCTGGTGCGTGCTGATTCGCAAATGATATTCACGGTGGAGCGCGTGCGTTCGATTGCAGATCCGGACGACTCGGCGGACGGAAAAGCCACGAATACGTGTCCGAGATCCACGATCGATACGCGCACGCGTCTCGCAACTTCTACGAAAGTCGATCGCTCGTCGAGCGCCGCCGATCGCCGCGGCTCCACGCAGCATACCGGGCGCATTGCCGCGCGGGGATCGACTCGATTTTTCAAAACACGACCACTCGCCCGCGCCTCACCTGTTTCTTGACTGCCCATTTTCACCAGAGCCAGCCTGTCTCTGTTTTCGTCGGCTCGCGCGTTTCCTACATGTACACATATGCAAATAACCCGAATCTTTGTCCATTCGATTTCTTCTCAAAATCGGTTTTTTCCTGTTATCCAAATTCGATCCCATTTATAAATTCGGCACTCAATAAAAAAAAACCACAGCTAATTTTAAAGATGCGATCGAATTCTATCCTCTGAAAAAGCAGTGGTTGCATATATATATATATATATATATATATATATATATATATATATATATATATATATATATATATAGTCGACCTGCGCGCGACAGATGCGAGCCGCAACGAGCGCGCAGCCAAGTCGAAAATCGATATTTTGAGGTCCGTGTACCGTTTAAGAGGATCTCGAAGCACGTTGCAGGAATGTACTTCGTAGATTTCGTTATTCTTACTTATTTTAAAACTTTTTGTCAATATCTGACCCGGCCGTCGTTCAATATTACTGAACGAAAGAGAGCGGGGGGAGGGGGGCGTCAAATATTGACAAAGAGTGGAAAATTGAAAGTAGAAAGGAAATAACGAAATGTGGGATAATGTGGCTAACTATCTATCCCCTAATATGTATTCATATGGGCTCCCGTGGCTTGAATCCCCTTACCAGTTACCACCCTCCCCCCTTCGGGGGCACCTTGTAGCTTGAAAACGACCGAACGGCATCCTCCCATTCTCGACACCCGACGTCGACGTGTATAATGCTCTCGAGCATTCCTCCCAGCTTTGCGTATTAATGCGTATAATCATCGATACTGCTGTTCGCATGCAACGAGCTCGGCCGTTTGATTCGACCACTGAGTGCACGAGACCGCAGGTCACGCCTATTATTATATATGCAGGCGGCCTTGCGCCCGCATTCAGGTGTCCCGCTGCGAGGACAAATCTGCGGAATCGACGAAACCGCGCGTCGGCCTTTGGCTACGGGAGGGACGACAAGTGAAAAGCGCATTAACGACGCGCTCCTTTGCGGCTGCCTGCGCGACGAGCGGACACTTTACGTGCGGGCAGAGTTAGCCAACGGCTTATCCGCGAGCCAAGCCGCCCAGCACTCGAGTGCGCAAGTGCATCGATCCGTATCCGCGGAGCACGTCTAACGGCGATCTTAGTGCCGAGCTGGCAAATGGCATCGCATCGGTCGCCGCGCTCGACCGCATCAC
The DNA here is from genome assembly GCF_024137745.1 of Phymastichus coffea. Lineage (NCBI taxonomy): Eukaryota > Metazoa > Arthropoda > Insecta > Hymenoptera > Eulophidae > Phymastichus > Phymastichus coffea. Next base: position 232,536 of record NW_026706907.1, on the reverse strand, counting down.
GGCAAAGCCCAAAGGCAGTCGAAGCGCGGCTCTGCTCTCAACACCCCCGCTAGATTTACGAGTGCAGCGTGCATGTACCGGGCGAAAGTGACCGGGCTGCGTGGCCGAGGTACTGTAATTATACACCTGTACCGAGAACCAGACCGAGAGAAGGAGTTCGCCCCGAGGTGTCGAGATTTACTTTTCGGCGAAAGGCTATCGCGCCTACGCATCCCGTTAAAGCCACGGTGCCCGGGCTGTTATTTCTCTCTCTCTCTCTCTTTTATTTTACCTCTCCCCTCGACTTTCTTTCTTTCTCCTCGGAAGGATGCGATATATCGGCTAATTTATTATGCAGAGTCAGAGAAACAAAGGGAGCCTTTGTAGCGTGCGAGGGGAGCAAGTTTATTGTGTAAAATGATAATTTCTTAATTTTCGGGGCTGCGGATTCGATTTTCGTCCATTGTATCATCAAGCAGTTCTTTATTCGTACGCATTTGTTTGCCTCTTTCTTTTTTTTTTCTTTTCTTTCTTGATTTCTCCGTTGCAGGCCAGCGGAATGTTTATTTGCGGCGCGGCAAGCGGGTTTATCGCGGATGCGTTGGCCTGCAACTGCGCATTATACACAGGTGTGTGGGCGATTTCGCGGGTCGCGCGATTTTTCGCAACGACGACCATCGACAGCAGCCTTCGAGGGTGCGACGACGGGCAAATAAATACTGCTGGTCGCCAGGCAGTAGCTGTCGCTACGCGTATTATAGAGGTAAAATACCTTTCGAGAGAGAGAGAGAGACGCGCGCGCGTTTGCTTTGGGACCGGTGCCTGCGCGGTGATGCGTGCGCGTCGTCGCCCGGGGCCCTTGGGTGGGGATGCGAGGCGCGCGCCACAACAGGCCGATAGTGGGGAGGACTCGCTTATTGCTTGCTTATACTCGCTACTCGCTCTCCCCCCGTTTTTTTTCTCTCTCTCTCTCTCTCTCTCTCTCTCTCATCGTTTTTTCAATGTATTCGTTTTCTCGTTCGCTGCTGGCTGGCTCCCGCTCGTAACTTTGTTCGCGTAATAAATGCGGCGTCGCTGCTGCCGCGCTGCCGGGGCTAATTTTTGAGATCGCCCGATCGACCGATTGCCCTCTCTTTACGCGACTATCCAAGTGGCTGTAAATGCACTTGATATGTACAGAGCTCGATTGCCGCTTGCAGGCTCGCCCGTTACGCAACGAACGATATCCATTAGAGGCGCGAACGCGAGGGATAGCCGTTGCATTCCTTTGACAACGCTGCTAACGATCAGTCCAGAACATTACTTCGCTGGGAGGATCATTCGAAAAACGTTGGCCTAGACCGTTTTATCGTAGGTTTATATCTGGGCAGCGTGCACTTAATCTTAGTAGCAGCCCCGTGGCATCAACCTCCCCCTCTAGCTCTCTCTCTCTCTCTCTTCTCATTCTGGTTCGCTCGCCTTCATCCGCCGCTGCTCGCGAGCGAGCCGGAGTGTGTGCTGCGTGCGCTCCCTCCTATGGCTGCTTTTTCGGGCCTGCTGCCGGGCGCGCGCGAGCTGCTCCCCTCCTCCGGCTGGACCAGTCTGGCTCCTGCCTGGTGCGCGCGCGCGCGCCTGCGTGCGCGTGCTTTTTTTCCTCGGCTGCCGCGGTAACTGTTCAAATTTTGACGGCAGGAGCAGGCAGGACGGGGAAGGGGGATGCTGCCGGTGCTGTTGCTGTCGCAACTCATGACTGATGTAGGGCCGCGTGCGCTGGTGTACGCGCGCGCGCGCGCCCGCAGTGCTTCTCAATTCGACGCGCTCTCCGCCACTGGGCTGGCTCCCGATGGGCCCTCCGCTTTTTATCATTCAGATTAGATTCTCCGCTGCCGCACTCCCGTACGCGGGAACCTTAATGGGCTCGCCCTTTCGCGATCTCTCGGATTGGCCGAATGCTTTATTAGACTACCGTCACGGCGGTTTTGGCAGCCGTTCGCGCGCGAGCTCGAGCGCTAGGAGCCGGAGGCGAGAGCGGCTGCGAGCTCCTCGGCAGCCCTATTGCCGGCTGCACTCTCAATTTCCTCGCACTTGTTTCGATTGCAGCGCACTGCTGCACTTGATCTCGCGCGCGCATTCCGCGAGCGAGAGAAAGTCCGCCAGCTCCCATCGGTCGCAGTCAGTTATGGTTGGGGAGTCGTGTGGGCCCGATCGGACCGGGCGGGGGGAGGGATGCGCGGTCGCGTGCCGGCGCACTGCATGCATACTCGCACTTGAACTTGTTGTTGGTCGGCTGGATCGAGGGGAAGCGCGCGGCGAGAAAGGGACGAGGAGGAGAGGACGGGCGGGGGGCAGGGGTTCGCGTGCGCGTGCTCGTACACCGCGCCTCGTCTCTCGGTCGGTACTATAGTAGCAAGAGAGGAGCAGCAGGCCCCTTCGGCGAGAGAGAGAGAGAGAGAGAGAGAGAGAGAGAGAGAAAGAGAGAGACGGAAGGAGAATAACCGGCCGAGTGGTGGGGGACGAGGCGCGTGCCCCGCACCGGTTATATAAGGCCCCGAGCCCTCCGTGCCGAGTTATTTCGGGAGCCACGATCGTCGAGTTCACACGCTCTTCTCTGGCAGCTTCGCTTCAGTCGACTTTTCTCTGTCGCACGTGTTGGACTCACTGTTTTTGTGTGCGTGCCGTTCGACTAGTGCCTGTTCGCCGGCTCACTTGGCGTAGCCAGCAGTACACGCTCGGGCTCTCAGCGTGTCATGACACTGGTGGGCCTTGACGGCAGCAGCAATCTCGTGTCCATGATGCTGAGCGTGCAGTCGCAGTACCAGCAGTCGTCGATCGGCCACCGCGGCAACGTAATCGTCGCCACGAGCGGCGGCGGCGGCGGCGGCGGCGGCGAGGCCGCCAAGGCGCACCAGCAGCAGCAGCAGCAGTCCGCGGCCCAGCAGAAGAAGAAGATGTACGCGCAGTCGGCGCCCTACGGCGGCAGCAGCGGCGGCGGCAGCCAGCCGGCCTCGGTGGCGAGGAGGAACGCGCGCGAGCGCAACCGCGTGAAGCAGGTGAACAATGGCTTCGCCACCCTCAGGCAGCACATCCCGCAGAGCCTGGCCCAGGCGCTCGGCTCCAACACCGCGGGCACGCACGGCGGCGCGCGCGCCGGCAGCAAGAAGCTGTCCAAGGTGGAGACCCTGCGCATGGCCGTCGAGTACATCCGCAACCTGCAGCAGCTGCTGGAGGAGCACGACGCCGAGCTCGGCAGCTCGTCCGTCGGCGACGGCAGCCTCGGCTCCTCGCCCTCGCACAGCCTCTCGCAGCCCGCCGACCTGATCAAGTTCGAGCTCAAGTCCGAGAGCGGCGACGAGCACTACCAGCGGCAGGTCAGCCCGCAGCGCCAGAGCCCCGTCTACGCGCCGGCCTCCGGCAGCTCCGACGCCGCCAGCTCGCCCACCCCCAGCTTCGTCTCCGACACGTCGTCGCAGGGCGGCCCCGCGCCCAACTACGGCGCCAACTTCACCACCGCCATCTACCCGGCCGACGGCTACGAAAACTACGACCCCATGAGCCCCGGCGACGAGGTGCTGCTCGACTACATCAGCAACAACTACATGTGGCCGTAGCCGCGGTGAGCCGCCGCACTCCTGGATCCTCTCTCGCCCCCAGCCGACTGGACGTCGCGCCGCGGGCCGCTCGCTTTTTGCCAGGTTGGTGGCCCCTTCTCGCCTTCCGACGACCCGTCGCGGTCGATCCCGGCGAATCGTCGTCGGCCCGCCGCGCGTAAAATCATTAACGAGGCCCGCGTTCTCGGGCGAGCGAGCGCTCGCCTCTCGCAGGGGGAGAAAAAAAAAGAGCGAGATTTGTGACCTTGCCCCTCACAATGCGCGCGCGACCCCTCGGCTACGAGCCATTCATGCATTCACTATGGGTATGGGGCGTCTTTGTCCGCCGGATTTCTTTGGAGCTGCGCTGCGCTGCTCTCCTCCGTCCTCCCTCTTCTTTCAAAGCGGCGCGGCGCGCTTCTTTTCCCTCCCCTTCGCCGAGGCAACAGAGCATTTTCCAGCGCTCGGCTCGCTGCCGGTCCGCCCCTAATGCGCGCGATTCCTTTTTCGTTGCGCCGACTCTGTCCGTCTCCCTATCTCTCTCTCCCTCTCTTTCTTTCTCGATTCTATACGCCGTAGACTTTTATTCGCGCCTTTGCTCTCTCGGAGCTTTTGTCCTCCCTGGTCCCCGGCATCGATCGATCTCTCTCTCTCTCTCTCTCTCTTTGTGCTCGCAATCGGCTCGATTTTTCAAAGTATCGCCTCGGTATCAGCAGTGCCCTGCGGGCATTGAAATCACCGGAGCTAGCTTCGCCCCTCGAATTTTCGCTCGAGCGATCTTCCCATTTTCTTTTTCCGAGTTGGCTCTCTTGGTGCATTCAACGCGAATTCATCCCTCGGGCAGCAAGGATAACACGAGCGGAGGCAAAGAGAAAGAGAGAGAGAGAGAGAGAGGCGATCTCCTTTTGTCGGTGCTGGAACCGGTATGGCGAGTAAGTGCTGCTCACCGCCAGGCCAGCTCCAGAGTTTCGACTCCCGTGTGAAAATCCGGCACGAGTCGGACCTCGCGCTCGCGCACTTGGTAGTTAGCTTAGCATATTGATTGCCTACCGACGTCTGTTAATTTATGGTTTTAATCGCTGCCCGTTGGGAGCTTGGCCCGAGTGGCCGCGGCCGCCGCGAAAAGTGTTGCCGACCAATATTTATTCGAGATCCGAGGAGTCGTTGCTTTCGGTGGTTCGCCCATATCTGTCTAACTTTTCCTTTTCTCCGCGTATACCTGGCTTCGGTAGGCCGTACTGCACTTAATGTAAGCCCGCCCTTAGCTTTGCCTCTCTCTCTCTCTCTCTCCCCTATGTATACCTGCTCGGCCGGCCTGCGCGCCTATCGTGCCGGAGTACTTATAATACGACCCTCTCCAAATGGCTTTGCTCATGAAATATTTGTCTTGATTTTTGTTGCAGAATGCCGTGGAAATGAAAAGCGGAAAGCCGATGGAACGTGTAAATATAGCGTGGCGATGGATTGCCCAGCCAAGGTTCGCCGTTATCTAGTCAGCGATGCGTCACAACCACAACGACACTCTGCATGCTGCATCGACGATGCTATGCCCGCGGAGAATTAGACTATTGTGAATAATCTGAGTAGCTGTAAATGTATTTATGCCCGCACCGGTAGATTAAGGGAAAGCGCCCTTGTAACCAATTTTGACAATTTCATTGCTATTTATTCTAATTTAATTTCGCAACGTACTCAAGATGCGAAGCAGTCGCTCGCGAGGTCTCCTTGTCTGGACCCCCCCCCCCCCCCCCGTTCCACTCTCCTTTCGTCTTTCTATCTCGAGGTGGGATACAGTTGTTGTTGCGTACGCGCATCATGTAAATAATCGGGTCCACTTGTCGCTTCGCACGCGAGTTATATACATCTTCGTTGCATTGTGTGCTAATAACATGGGAATAAACCAAGTTCCAGCCGACGCAGTTTAACTGCGAGTCTTGAGATCGATACGAAAGACACGTGCGTGCCTGGAGATTTATCCTGCCATCATTCGACCTTTAGTTATGTAGTGATTGACAGTCTTAGCTGTCTCTGTTTCTGCGTGGACGATCGGCTAGAAATACATGTGCCTTATATAAGATATAATATAGATTACTGCGATTAACATACTTTTTGGCTGTAATGCGTGTATGTATATTATGTATCATATTTGTATATATTCATATATAGATCGCAAGATCAACCGTTACTATTTTAAATAAGAAGTTATACTGAAAATTACGGAAAGTTTGCGTTATTTCAATTCCATCCCATCCACGTCCATCAACATTTCAGACAAACAATCCGACGAATAATGGCATCGGGCGTCCTACATTTTCGGGGCCTACAGCGCATTCACCTGCATGCCGTAAATAAAAATATTCTTGGCAGAGTGCAGCGCACACGTGCGCTCCCTCGCAACCGAGCCGCAGCCAAAAGTGAGCTTTGAGAAATCGATCGTCGAGAAAGATAAGTACGATGCTCGGTGAACCGCCTGTGGCAAGTCGGCGGGGGTGAAAAGTGCAGTTTAAGACAGCGAATCGTTCGAGCGCTCCGCAACATTTCGCGCGCTTTACTCGACGTGCAATCAGTTAGCTGGCATTTGTCTCCGTAATTATCATCACCGCCGCATCGTATTTACAACAATACAATGCGTCGCGTCTACTTTGCGAGGTCTTAAACTTACGCCGGGCGTGTATAACTGCTTTGTCGGTTTCCAAGAATACAAGGGACGAGTAGATACAGTTTTGCTCGCGCGCATCGCTTGAAGGCGATGAATTAGTACCGAGTCCGACGAGTAGACGTGGAGCGAGAAACGCTCGCGCGTTATTTATTGATTTCCTTTTCAATTTATTCGGCGTTGGCGCATTTCCAATTCACGGTGCATGCAAATAATGTTTCTGTTAAATCCCACCCTCGGTAACTGGTACTACGCACCAGAAATAGCCTCCGTAATATGTATAAGCGATCACAGCCACCTGCCGTCAGATCTAGCGCTCGGTCAAGTTCAGCGTTTCGCCTTAATTACCACTGATGAATGCTCACAGCGAGATTATTATTTGTTCGACTTCGATCAAATAGCCGTAATCAGAAATTTCCACATCGATGTATAAACATACATAGAGGTAGCTGCGCATTTCGAAGCGAAGTTTATGTGCTACACCTAACCCAACCCCTTCTGGTGTGAGCTATATAAATTGCAGGTATGCCCAATTGTGAGGTTGAAGTTCCCCTGTGCGCATGCGCAGCGAATGGGCCTCGCGCAACAGACTGCCAACTTTGTGCAATTGATACAGATTGTGCGCGCTGCTACATTAGGGATGAGAAAAATAAATAATCCGTCCATATTGCTGGAAAATCATGAAGGTGATAGCCTAATAGCTCGTAGATCATAAAAATTGTATGTCGGCATATGATTTATACGTATATGTATATATAAGTAGTGTTTGCATCAGTTGTACAAATTACAAAGTTGGCATTTTGATCGTCTAAGAAAAGTTGGAGCAATGCTCCACACCAAGCATGTATTTTAACAATTATAAAAAAATATATCTAAATCTTAGGTGGATTTTGACGATTGTACAAATACAAGAATTAAAATTGCAAAATTTCACCGCTAAAAGGAATGCCAGGATGCTACAAATATTGACCGTGTTATAACGCTTTGAATTTTTAAAAAATTGGCATATTTTTGGTAAAAGTACAAAGACGTTGCAAATTTTTTTAATAGCAGGTTTCAATAGTGTGATTTCGGTCCTACAATTTCGTATAATTTGAATAGCTCATACCTCCACAGCCAGACGAGTGTAGGTCTGTGCGACACGCAATTCGACTATTCAATACTCAACGTTTGATTTTGGTTGTCAACATAATCTTTGTTAGGAGGAGTATCTACGCAAAACGCCCATTACATTGTAATTTTTCGGAAAATTGCTCTCATCCACTCGAAATCCATCTGTCTACATTCATGACAGATCAAATATCAACGATGTACTTAATTACCAAAGATGTACTGACGAAAGAAAAAATATTTCAGGAACGTACGTGTTATTAATGAATTTCCGCCGGCTCTATCTTACGCCTGAACGTTGCAGCAACGTAGCAACGGCATTAAAGCTCTCGAGGTAGGCCATTAGGCTCACATTTATAGTACCTGTAATATAGTGGATTTAACGAATTCTTGTGGTTGAGCCTCGGCACGCGATGCTCAATGCACTGCAGGCGCCTAAAGGGGGCCAGGCCGGCACATATACGTTCGTTTTAGCAGCGCACGCGTTGCAGTGGCGCGCTCGCCCGCCTGTTATCCGCCTCTCCGTCGTGCGCGCGCTTATTTACCGTTCAGTCTTTCCTCGTATTAGCAGCCCTCTCCCTCTTTTCTCGTCTGCGTGATTGATCTGCCTCTCGTCTCTATGACTTTCGCGCTCTCGCGCGCATCTTCGTCTTCTCGGCGATAATTATTACAGCTGCATTGCGAAAGCAATATCGCCTAAAAATTAGCGTTATCGTCACGGTAAACCTGGGACGTGATAACAGTTCATGGATTCTAATTATAAAAACGGATAAATTATTACGAATCTAAGTATAAAAATTGTTCAACGCACTTCAAGAAATATTACAGTTCCGTACTGTAATGTTTTTGACAGATAATATTTGTAATGAATTTATAGAATTTTTCGGACGATATTGATGAATTTCTACATTATGCACGTTGAATTTTCCAGTTCCATCTTAGTCATTTGTACTGATGGTAAACTGCAAAATTTCACAAAGGCAAAATGGTGTCGCTGCGGATGTTCCATTCGCGCAGCACGAGTGAAAACATTTGTTATCGTTGTACGTTCCTAAATTGAAGGCAAAATAAAAAATTCGATTAATTAATTGAGCATCCGATAATGTAAAATCATCTAATAAATTAAAATTCTTCTTTGGTAGTTGCATCAAAAAGTTTGCGGATTGATTCAACATTGTTATAACTTTCAATATCGCGATACTTTGAACCATGTTATCTGTGTTATCGACTAGGAGTGCCGTGTTCGGAAGAAAAATTATACGAAATCACATAAAATTTATACGTCTCAGCTTTACCGTAATGCACTGAAATTTTTGTTGTTGAAAATCATCGTAATTTTTATGAAACATTTCTTTCCGTGTTCCATATTGAGCTTTACTTAGCAAGTTTGTTTTTATATAATCGATATTATTCTCATTCGTCAAACACACTTGGCTTCGTAAATAACATCGACGTTTCTTTACACAAAATGAAAAAAACTGCCACGTTGTAAAGAACATTGTGAAGAAGCTATCATTGTGCTGTTCCAGGAATTTAACCCTCTAGGGGAGACTTTCTAATTTTTGTTTTGCTTAACATTTTTTGGTAATATTCGATGTCCAAGAAGTTGAAATGTTTTAAGCACTTTTCTTGCTACCATTTGACGAGATATATTTTTTAACATTTTCAGAGAAGAAATATTCCTCGGCTAAATATTTGTGCCTAAAAATAAATTGTAACGATTACGTATATGAGATTTTATGGAGAAATCCAAACTGTACGAATAAACGTCAGACGAAATACTATATGTCTTACTTCAATCTGAAAATCATACATAAAAAACGAAAGAACACCTTGTTTCACACTCGAACTTTAAGATCTTTTGAATTTATGCCGAAACACGCAAAGATCTTAATAGCTAGGAAACCATGAGATCAGATGAGACCACCGCGTTTTCCTCGACTTACCGCCTGCTTTTACGAATTTCCTACGGGGAAAAGAAAACTGTCAATCGCGTATATAAAACTATGCGATGGAATTGCGATAAACGTCAGACGTGCCTAGATCTCACCTGAAACTTCGTTGACCTGGGATACCCTTTCTTCGCTGGCCCTAGCTGTGGTTTTATGCGATTCGACTCACAGATATGGGTCACTGGGTGAATTTCGGGACAATTTGTGATCTCGCCAGGCTTTTCCGTCACGCTTGCCGAGATAATTAAGCCATGCTAACGGTGGCCGACAAAATACTTGTATATTTGTTGGTCGACCTTACTTATGCATCTGCATAACTAAGTATTGGGGAGAATATTTTCCAGGGCCGTGACTAATGAAACCGTAACGAGGGGCTTGCTCTTGCGGTTTATTATTAGCCGTCTTTGAGAGCACTGAGCGATGGCAAGTCGCCGATTGTACACAATTTATCTTATGGGGATCATCATTGTTTGGTTGCAGATATGCCTCTGAGAACAAGATAAATATTTAGTGAAATTTCATGAGACCGTCAGTCGATTAGATTTTCATTTTAAACGGGGATGATTTTTTCATTTTAAAGCTCTACTGATGTGGGAGTATTCCGGGGTTAATTGTATTGTCGCACGTAGAATTCCTCTACGTCGCGTCATTTACAAAAGTTTTCAAATCATATAGCGCTTTGAATTGAGTTCAATGTGTAAATAAGAATTAGACGCCTGAAAAGACTTAACTAACGGACTCAATCAATATTAATTTTATGTGACTGAAAGCATTTTTTAGAAAAGTTTGAGTCTTACGAAACCACAATTTATTATTGCCATGTGTTGCAGTGTGAATTACGATATGAATTTCGTAAATCAACATTCTGATGGTTCGGTTTTTTTTTTAACTTGGAGAAGTCAATTTGCATACTATTTTGTAAAATACAAGTTTGTTTGTCCCCGAATCATCTCGAATAAAAAAATCATACAAGATGTAATTAGTCAAAATTTTCATCATGACAGCAATACTCCGAAAATGAAAATGCTCATAATTTTACAAACGATACTATTCTAATAGATACAGAACGCAAGTTAGGTTATAGCATTTCAATTAATAATTTCGTAAATCAATGTTACTGTAGTTGATGCCGACGTCGCGAAGAGCAAAGGCAACGAGCATAGCCGCGATGGAAATCTTGCGCAAGGGCTTAGTCCGTGCCTGAGAAATGCTGGAAAATTCGTAGAAAAAGACAAAGAAGCTGGAAAGGAATCAAAAGCCGCGCACCACGGAGGCTGCGACGATCGGCCTTTTCAGGCGTGCCCTCGGCCGTGGTCGCGCTCAGTTTGACGGATGCTCGCCGATAAAAATCTTCGGGTGCCGGTTTTCGTCCCGGCGAAATCATCGGGAAATCGGTCCACGGATCGACGTTGCCGGCGCGAGTTTTCGGTATTTCGTTGTTTTCTGTTTTGCTTTCTTTTTCTTCTTCTTCTTCTTCTTCTTATTTTTATTTTATTTTTTTTCTCGCGCGCTTCGCAGTGCATTTGCTCGACACACGCGCGGCTGGATGCGCCGTGCGCGACAGCTCAGCCACGGATGCGGACCGACGAGCGCGCGATTACGCGTACTTATAGCCGGCTACGCGTTTGAAGTTTTGACGAACGACCTTTTAAAGTGTCGGCGCGGCATCGCGGAAAACGACGACGCTGATGCCGTAAAAACGGCGTTAAAACAGAGCGCGCGCTTGTTTCTCTCGAGGCCGCTCCGCTTGATTGATTCCTTTGTTTGCGGCTTCATTCCCCTTGGCTCGTTGCGCGACGAGGCGGCGTCCTTAAATTATTCGGTAGCTCGATTGGCGGGGACGGCAGCTCGAGAGCTAAAACTTGGCGCGAGAAGAGAAAATTCCGATGGCGGGCAGCAGGTCGGGCAATCGTAAATATGTACGAATCGGCACCTTCATCGCGGCGGCAATTTTGTGCGTGCGTTGCAATCGACTACAGTCGAAAGTGGAAGACACTTTCCATTCGGGAGAAGCCCGTGGAAAGCGCTCGCATCAACGTATACCAAACTCTTGGCCGTGCAGTAGTGCTTTGAAGAGCGAGACACTTCCATCGAGGCGCATAATAGAGAAGCCGAGAACGAGGAGAAAGAATAAATTCGGCGTAAAAGTGGAATTCCGCAGAGCTGGAAAAGTGTCGGTTCGCTCGACGAGCGCTCAGAAAGGAATGAGTCTCCAAAAGAGCAACGAACGACCCGAGCTCCGAAAAATAACACCACCGCGCTGAAGTGAAAAAAAAAAATAATCATGAAAATGCGTGGCACAATGCGAAGAAAAGAGACACTGCATCCCCGTGTCAATTAAAACGATATTCATTGCAGCCAGAGAGAGGGAGAGAGATAGTTTTTCAGCCTGTCCGTCCGTCAAGAACATAATGGAGGGTGAAAATAAAAAAAAAAAAGATAAATAAAACCGAGGCCCCAGAGTCACCACAGGACCCAAATATTCAATGGCGGAAGGAAAAGGCGCCGCGGGAGAGCTCAAGCGTCGGAGTTGCGGCACAACGCAAAACCGCGCCAACAACACTTGGCGGTGGAGCACCCCGGCGAGCGAAAAATCCCGCGCCCGATACGTCCTAATGACGTTACCGCGGCTCACGCTATCGCTTTTGCAACCGCGCTCGTCGCGGCTGGGATGCGCCCGACAACGGGCCCGGCAAGCCCGTCGGCTCGTCCGTTACCGCCGCGACGCGCACATCTCCAGAAATCAAAATTTCCGGGGCCCGCGCGGCTTCGTTCTCCATCGTCGACAATAACTCGACGTGACTCCGCGGGAGAGGCGTGCGACACACGTACGCACGCTTCCCGCAGAACGACGAGCTCGCGCCTTGCGCGCGCCTCTCGAGGAAGTCGTGGTCAATGGCTCAATGGGGGACCCCGTGGGGCGCGAAAAACTTGCGCACGCGAGCGCCCAGCGGACGCTGATGCTCTCTCTCCCTCTCTTTCTCTCTCTCGCGACCACACATTGGGCGCGCGCGCGAGACGCCGAAACCACTTCTATGCCGCTGACTTCTGATTGCCTTCCTCGGGATCTTCCTTTCAGCTCGAGCAACCCACTGACCTTTGTCGTCCGTCGATGAAAAGCTTCCAAGACCTTTTATTGTGCGCGTGTAGCGGATTCGTAGCGCGCATACCTCCGCCCTCGTTCGATCGAAAAAAGAGAAAGGGAAAAAAATGACGCCGCTGCGCGTCATGCGTGCCTCAAAGAAAGCTGGGCGGAATCGAGAGAGAAGAATTTTTTATTTGTATTATCCCACAATAAACATTTGAATTCGAGACTACCGCGTAAAAATCTCATTGTCTTCGCGCCGAAAAATAATATCTCAATCGTGGAGGGCCATGAATCTGGTGCACTACGCGAGCTTACTGGAGAAAAGCAGCACGTGAGAATTCTTCGTCTTTACGATTCCCCGGTGAGAGAGAGAGAGAGAGAGAGAGAGACGAGCAGAGCCTTCCTCTAAACGGAAAAAAGATAAATACCCACGATTGGCTTACCATGACGCAGTTTGTCTTTCCATCCTAGAATAATATTGTTTTGGATGCCGAGCGGGAGCGAGCTCAAACCAAAGAGAGGAAGGAACTGTGCAAACGAGAGGAAATCGACGCAGACAAGCACTAGATTCTCGGATTCTCCGAGAGTTTGTGTACCGACCAGGCAAATTACGCCGCGGTGTTCCAAACGATTTTGAACACACGCGAGTGCGCGTTTCTACCTTGGCGTACCGCTTCCGTCGACCGTCGGGCAAAAAAACTCGAGGCTTTCGTACGTCGCTCGCGAACGAGGACAGCGCGCCGATGCACTTCGTTCGGCGGAAAATCAGGCAGCGCAGCGGCCAGGCAGTGCGAACGTAGCACGTGCCAAGCAGAAGCTGTAACGTCTGTGGAGCGGCGGCCAACTCAAATTTCAGCAGCGCCCGGTGGCTCTCTACCTCCCCCACGAATGTAGAGCACGCAGAAAATCGCTAAAAATAAATCTGTCCTCCCCCCCCCCCCCCTCCCGCCCTCCCCCACGCCCCCAACGAGTCGAAAACGAGCTGGGAAAAAATCGCCACGTTCGCTTAATTTTCGTGACGCGTGACGCTTATAATATCCGGTCGGCAAGCTCCGCTTGCCCTTGTTGACACTTCGACGAGGCACCGCAACTTTTCATACGCGAGAACGCGTCAATGCGTTTGCTCTTTTCATTACGCCAATAGCTCGAAAATAACACGCGATGCCATACTTTTTCCAGACTTAGATAGCCGCCGTTCCAAATAGACTGCTAGCGAATTATTTTCGAATTCACTTTATAGCAAATACGCATATGCACAGCGTGAAACGACATCCGACAACAGCTCGTTTTGCTACAAGACGAATTTTTCTTAGTTTAACGATAAATATCCTCTTCCATCGGGATTGTTTCATCTTGTAATAAGAATTTTCAGACCATAAGAATATTTCACACGGGAGGATTTTCTGCGAGAAGGAGGCAGGTAAATTGTTGTGGGACACCAGTACCGAGAAAACGAACTGGAGAAATATCCGCTGCTCTGTTTCGCTGGCAGAAAACAAAAGAGCCGGCAGAGTGAGAGCGGTAAGTAGGTCCGTGGGCCAGTGGAGTATGAGGAGCGAGAGCCTTAAGGGCAAAAACCGCGGGCGCGTGTCGAGAGAGAGAGAGAGAGAGAGAGAGAGAGAGAGAGCTGGAAAGAGGCTGCGCACTGCGGAGAAAGGGCCCTGCTCTCGTGCCTGTATCGTGGGCACCGATTCGTACGGCCCGAATTTCGCGAGAGCGAGCGCGGCTCGTGTTTATTGAGACGTGCTCGCTCGCAGCTCGATTTCTTTGAATGAGATCGAGATAATTTCGGCTCTTCCTTTCGGCTGCCTGCGAGCGGATCCACGACCTCGCGAGAAAGGATACGCGCGGCGGGCTGCACCCGCGCCTCCTTGTTCCAGATCGACCAACGTGCCGAAGCCGCGCCAAGCACCGTCGATTCGCGGTGCACTTGCTGAAAAGTAAGGCCGTTTTGCCGTAAGCGAAGCGAACACCGCTCCTAAATCAGACGACCCGCGCGAAAGCCTGCTCGCCGGTTAAGTCTGACTGCAGGCGTCGCGTTGCCTATACCACACGCGCCACAGGTAGCTCGCCACGGCTGTGCGACTCAGGCGTCACTATACTTTCACTGACGTCTCTCCGGTAAACACGCGTGCATCGGCTTAACGCATGTGGAGCACTTTGTTACATATGCATTATTCGCATGAGCAACCACTTTTTTTTATGGAGGTCCGGCTTCGAACAAACATAGACAAACAGGAAGAGAATATACATCAATGGATTATTTTGAAAGAATAGCGTGAAGTAATTTCGAGGCAGTCGATGCAATAAGGCATTGACAAACTTTTAAAAAATTGCTTTTGTAAACTTGAACGAAATCGCGCAGTACTTACAGCTGAATAGTTGAAAAACAGTATCATCTTCATTTTTCAAAATGCAGCTAATTTCATTTTTAAGAAGAGTGTTGCGTGGAACTAATCAAGATTAATTGATAGTAAGCATTTATCAAACTGATCTTCTGATTCGGTTAAATTGTATACAATTAATTGGTATACAACATAAAGGCTCTTTAAAGAAGTTGGAAATTACAAAGAAGCGCTTAAAACATAGAGCAAATTAAATAATTAGGCACACCTGATGGTTTGATTTAGTTAGAAGATTAGAAAGCGGTAAAAATTGATTGCATATAGTTAAGCACGTGGAAGCTCCCGTTACTGAATCTAATTATTTTACTAAAGCTGAACGTAGAATAAGAAATATTTAAAATAACCTATTCTAAGAGATCAAATTCATTTTATTCTAATCAGCAAGCTATTGAAAGTAAGATTATTTTTTTACGGAGTGTCGAACATCTACCGAAATCTCTTATTTATATCGTTAAGGCTACGATCAAAGAAAACTATCATTTTTAAAGTTGTTACTACATCTTTTTGAAATTTTCTGATTTTTAAATGGACCTGCGATCGATAAAAGTTTCCTTGACAGTACTTTCGAATGATGCATAAACGAAAGTGCACGTTCATTTAGCAATAATGAACAGGATCGACTGTAACGTATTTAAAGTCATGGGAATATTTAAAGTGTAATGCACTTTGGAATGTTCCATTTCGCCAATAAAAATTATAAATGGCGGATGCACTAACGATAAGTCGAGCATCGGAAGAAGCAAAAGAGTTGAGCACGCGAAGCAGGTCAAACGTCAAGCTGACAGCGGAAGACGAGCAAGAGAGAGAGAGCCGATTGTCCGAAGCGAGCGACGGATCGCGATGGAAGGATGAAAAATTCGCGGCAGTTGGACTGCACTTTAATTGAAAAGCACGCGATAACGAATGTGTGTGTACGGTGAGCAACCTTGGGCGATCGCGGTAAGCAGGTGCTTTTCAGAAGGTGCGCACCCCGCTCCCGGGTGCGCTTCATTAACGGCCCGATTCCGCGAAAAATTGAATTCTTAGTCGAGTGTACGCCGTAAGCTCGAGCGTCCCCTTTGAAGGACTCGATATTATTTTTACGCGCAGCTGCACCGTCGGCATTTCCTATTGTTCATCAAATTGAATTATCGGCCGAAGGCCCATGCGATGGTCGCTGTGCCGCGGCGTACCGCCTCGACTAGAGATCCAGCTCGGAAAATCCAGCTCGATACAGTAGGATTCCACGCGGATTTGAGCAATGAACGAGTTATCTGCGACTCCCACTATCAAACGTGAGAATGTCTTGAAAATTATAATGCTATCGCTGAAAAATCGATCGAATTGCAAACTTTTTTATCATTACACCGATTTTTGGCTTTTCAATTTTTTCGATAACTTTCCATTCCATCGAATCAATTTCTAATAATAGATTCTCCATAGAATCCAATACAGTTTTATTCAAATTGTAATATTACCATTCTTACGTCTTAATTTTACTACCACAAAAATAAAGTTTTTTTTTTTCGTGAGCGTCCACCTGGCAGGAAAAAATCACAAAATCACCTGTTCAATGGGGATAGCTACCATTTTTATAACAATGAAGGAAGAAGGTAACGAATTTCTTGATTCGAAGATTTCTGATTCCAACATTCAAAAACATGTTCAACCATTCCGTGAGAAAATGCATTTACTGCAAATCCATATAAAAGCAACTCTATTTCGTACTTTTCCACTAAAAAAGTGAGAATAAAGAAAATTAACATTTAGTTTTAATAGGTCGGTAAAAGTGTTTGGCCGACCAACATTTTTTTTTTTTTTGGCAGGTTGTTTTTTTGATGAAAAGAAATCGGCACAGGTGTGCGGCTTTGTCTTTTAACACTTTTAAAACTTTTGCCTTTTAAAATACGCGTGTACGGGCGTAAAGCACGGGGAATCGGGGAAAATGAGTAGTCGACAGTGGGCAGTGCATTGGGAGGTGTTGCGCAAGAAACAAAGAGGGAAATGGGAATGGAGGTCGGCCGCAAGATTAGACTGGCGAGCGAGACTCGGGAATCAAGAGGAGGCACCTGTCGCGCGCGGACAGGCGATCGGTGCATTCGATAGCGGCTTAATGAGTTGGCGCATTTCTCTTCGGCGCGCTCGCGTCCCGCGCGCCTCCCGATTATTATTGCCGATAGCGGCGCTGCACGTTGAGCGCCGACGCGTGCCGAGTGCATGCGCGCGTGCACGCGCGCTTTTTTGGCGCGCGCGTTCGTTCTTTGTTTGGCGCGAGGCGACGCGCATCTGCGCTGCTTACGCTCGCGCTCTCTCCTCGCCTCGCCTCGGGCTTAGCAGTTCCGAAGGAAAGTGAAATATCACCGGATGACGTGATGATAACGGGGATTCGCCAAATTGTTTTCCCTCTCTGTTGGGCGCCCGCCGCAACGACAATTGCCATTAAAGCCAATGAAATGCAATGCGGTATAAGCTTACGCAAGTCGGCAGCAATTTGGATGTCGAAGGAGAGCGCAGGCTTTATAATTATAATTGGTCGAGAAAAACGAGCCGAGTCAAGGCAAGCCCGCGCGAATACCGTGGTCGGCTTTCGAAGAAAGAAGACCAGAGGACGGGGTCGCGCTGTGATCGACCACGAGCTAAGGTGAGTACTATTCGCGCGCGCGCGCGCACTGCTTGTTGCATTCGGGAGCGCGCGCGTATCGCAAACAAGTGGCGAGTCAACTGAGGCTTATTTGGCAGGCAGACGTGGGATATTAAAGGGGGATGAATGATAATGAGCCGGCAGGGAGGGGGGGAGGACGCGTGGCTAAGAGCCGTTGCACCTGCGGCGCCATCCATATATTTCTGCGTCTGTTCGTCGCTGTCCTCCTTCGGCGGCGCGGCGCTGGCACGCGAACACCTTTGCCTTGGCTGTTTCTTTGCACCTTGCCTCGTCTCCGGAGTGGGGGACGAGAGAGCCTGCGCGATCGACGACGCGCGCGTTGCGTAAGAATTATGCTCTCTCTCTCTCGCGCGCGCGCGCGCGCTCTCACTCTCCCCCCGCCGACGGCCGATTCATCGCGGCACGAGCCGCCTGCGCCCTCATCCAGCACGACTTTTGCGGTTTCGCTCGTTTGTATCTCACTTTTGCCGAAGGTATTCTCTTTTCAATTGGCTTCGCCGTGCCTCGGATGCCGAGTCGACGTCGTAATCGCCGATGATCCTTCGCGCGACCGCGAGCCGTCGAAGATCCCGCCGCGACGACGAGCTCGCAATTCGAGACCTAGGACTCGAGGCGCAGGCCCCGCAGAAAAACAGAAGGCAGGCCGCGAACAGGCGCACTCCTCGGCGAAACGGGCCCGAGCCCTTTGTTGATATTTCTCCCGCGGGCTTATGCATCCGACTTTCTTCTCACTTTTAATTTGTCTGACGCGCGAGAAGTGAAAGAGGAGAGCTGCTGCTGCTGCTGCTGCTGCACCGGCGGCAGCCTAAAACGCCAATTTCGCGTATACGTATTGCGTTGGCTCCTTTTTTTTTTCTTTCTTTCTTTTTCATTCTGCTGCCCTCCTTCCAATCACTTCACCTGGCCTATTACGCTGCAGCTCTCGGAGCGCGCGTGGCCCGAAATATAATTGGCGGGCCGATGCACCTGTCCGTTCTCCCTCTCTCTCTCTCTCCTTCTCCTTTCTGCCTCTCGAAGCGGCGCGTGCACTCACCCGCGTATATATCTCCTTGGGTCTTCTATCGCGGTAGTTCTATCTGCACGAGAATGAGAATCGAGATGAATTTTTTTCTGGATCTTGGCGATGCCCTTTTTCAGCGAGGCTCTTTGGCCCAAGGGGCTTTTATAGTGCGCCCGGTGCTTTTTTTTTGTTATCTTAGACCTTTTGGCTGATTCCTTGCTCGCTACGATGAGCTAACAATTTGCCGGCTGGAGCCTTCAACTATCGATCTGCACTTTTTGACTGTTCAATGAATTGCCTTCTAGAGACCAATCCGCTTCTTCCGGCAAATTTGTGGATGGATGATCCAATTATGCCAATCTTCATGCTCATTACTACTTGCAAGAAAAACCAATTCATAAACAACATAGGGTTGCGTATTGCAAACAAATGTAACTTTAAATGCCTCGTCATTCAACATCCTTGCTTCCTCGTTAGTTATTTTTGTGAAAATATTTATTCCTATAAAAAAAATTACATTTTTGTAAATATTGCAGAAACATGTTTAAGATATTAGGAACCATAGTCATTTTCAAAAAATGTCCGTATGTATGTGGGTATATAGTCTTTAGGCACGAATACTTCGAAAGCTTAGAACTCTTTCGATTTATTTTTATCAATATGGAAACTTTAGCTCTTCGATAATTAAAAACCATTTTTGTTGTTACATGGAAATTCTGCATAGTATTTTAATATGGACTCTTGCTTTGTTTAAAATTTTCTTCAAACTGAAAAAATCAGCTCACCAGTTGCTTCCAATTAATAGTTATGACGAAAATTGTAAATAAGAAAATGTACTATATGATATTTTGCAAAATGTTTAAGTTGTCCTGTATATATAATAAAATAATCTATGAATTTCAAGTAATTACGTTAAGTGAGTATTGAAAAGTTATAATTTTGGCTAACATTAAGCCCTTTACGTTTTTACTATCATTAGAATAATTTGATCCAATCCCATCTGAAATTTGCTGTACAAATACTGTTTCTTACAAATTATGAACATTGTTCATTGTGCAAATATTCAGCTAGTACCTAAAATATAGTTAATAATATAGCATTTCTTAGCGCAGAAAGATTTAACTTTTGACTGAAGTAAAATTTTTCATCGTACAGGATCGTGAAATGCTGACCCACAGCATTTCATTTTACGACACAACTTTTTTCGGTAAGCGAAAGTGAGTATGCATGATGTGGACTTTCCGAATGGTATTGAATTGATGTATTATATGAAGTCATGTAGTCACGTAAAATTTTAATTTGAGGAAATGTGTGACGGATATAAAGCGTCTAGATGTAAATGTGAAAATTCGACGAAACTGTGCTGAATTAAAGATATTTCATGAAATGTTTGGAATGCGTAAATAAATTTTGAATGAGAATAAAAATTGAAGAACAAGAGTCGATAGATTCCTATATCGTAGAAAATAGATTAGCAGGGATTCTTATTTACGGGAGCATATTTTATATGCGTATCGAAGCGTTGCCCGGTACATTGGCCCTTTATTGCCTTTGTCTCAGTTAGGCAGCTCGACCAAAACGAGAAGAGCGCGATTTGGCTCGACTCGATTCGAGCAAGAGAGAGAGAGAGAGAGAGAGAGAGAGAGAGAGAGAGAGAGAGAGAAGGGCTGCACAGGCATTATGCATAGGAGAAAACAACACCTGCGTGCCACGGCAACCAGCCATCTCCGAAACATTATTATCCAACTACTGCTCTGCTGCCTACATTTGGCAAATTGAAATTTTTCAATTACGCGCCGTGGACTAGTTTCGCAAGGTCGCCGGGCCAATTGCATATATGAAAGTTTTGTTGCTGCCAGCGGAAAAAGAGTTGCAGCTTTTTCGAGCGTGAAAGTACGCGCGCGCGGGTCGCGGCTTTTGCTTTGTTTTTTTCCTTTTTTCCTCTTTTTTTTTTTTTTGTTTTACGCGCGACCGGGGCCTTTACTTTATGATTCTATAAATTGGCCGCTTTCTTGCGCCCCGTCGTTCAGCCGGCAAGCCGCTCCAATTTTTAAGGACTATTGTCTCCTCGCCGATCGTTTGACTTTTTTGCCTCGGTCCAATTAGAGCGCATAACGTTTTATTGCCGTTTTCAATTCATTGACGTCTTTATCCATTGCACATTAGCAAACTGCACTGAGAAAGGTCCCCTCGTAAAAGCAGAATTCCTCTTGTACCAAGATCATTTTCGAAATCCCTCTTGTAAGAGGAGCGTCCTCTTAATTAGGAAAATTACTTTTCTTTTCATAAGAAAATATAATTTTGTTAAAAGAGGATTTTTCATTACAGGAGGATATGCGCTCAAAATTATTGTTCACTCGAAGCAAGATATTTATTTTTCGATGTTTCGATTAAGCTTTTGTCACGGTAGTTTGAACGGATACGTAAAACAAAAGTTTAACTCAAAGGCGAAATAGTACATATCCCTAGCGGCTAAGTGGCTTTCTTCGAGACGAATTAGCTGAAAAGCCGTTCGTTCCAAGTAATGCCTGTACTATTTTTCTTTTATTGAAAATTCTCACAGCAATAACGACTTGTAAAATCTAAAATCACGGCAAAAGAATCAAGGCGTTAACCGACGACAGCGGGTGTGTTTATATTAGCTCGTACGCCATCTCTGAGCGCGGGTAGGAGTTGTCGGCTCGTTCGCGCGCCTGCGCTTGGGCCACGTATCTGTGCCGCTGAAGCAGACAACTGTCGCACTGGTTTATCACGGTTAGCGATTCAAAAGATTGAAAAGATCGTGTAAGTTTTAGGTTTCATCCCTTGTTATAACTTTTTCATCGCGTCAGCATCCGGTTGAAGAGAAATTACATATATAAAAATTGTTATTTCGGCGTGTCTGGTGCTTCCGCAAAGTTAGCGAAAGGTGTATGTATTTGCACGAAGCGTGCCTTGCCAAACGGCGCGCGAAGACTTGGACTAGCTACTGTAAGGTTCAGACGTTCGTGCCGGGTATACTAACAGTTATCTCACGTGTACGTTACGAGCAAGCTGAGAGCAAACGTTTAAGAATTTCATCGTCAATCTTCCCCCCTTTTCTCCGACTGTGCTAGTGCGAGTTTACGAGCGAGCGTCTTTATGAAAAAAACGCACTGAGCATTACGTTCCAGTCGGTCGGATTTCTTCCTCGTTGTTTATTTCTCTCTCTCTCTCTCTCTCTCTCTCTCTCTCTCTCTCTCTCTCTCTCTCTCTCTCTCTCTCTCTCTCTCTTTCTCTCATGCGGACAAAGCGATCGCAATGATCGAGTCGAATCGTCGCTGAAAAGACCAGCGAAGAAAAAGCTTTTTGTGAGAGCGCACACTGTACGGGACGAAGACTCTGGAAAAAATCCGGAAGAATTGCCGAGAATGATTTCTCGGGGGAAACGATCGATTCTTCACACGCGAACTTTCCGCCTGTCACTGGCAAGGCGATCCAACGGGAAAACGAGGGGAGGTGGAGGAGCCGGATAAGTAATTACTCGGCCTTACGGGGAGGTTTGCGCGACGAAAGTCGGAAAAGCAGATATATCCTGCTATATCAGCGGCTGAATAGGGCGGAGGGCGCTGCGCAAGGTATCGATATCGGGGAGGATCGCCGTCGTCGGCACGCACGCGATCGACGCTCGAACAATGAACCGACGAATCGGTAAATAAATCTCCATAGGGCCCGCTACGGCCGGAGGGGGTGGGGGTCCCTTTCACTTATTTTTCCATGGAACGCCCGTGCGAGCGGGCAAACTGATTTCTCGCGAGAGAACGAAGAGGACGTTTTCGTGCGGCGCGCTGACAGCATCGAGAGGAAAGACGGATGACTTGGTTGGCGAGCGCAGAAGGAACGAGGGTGAAAACCGAGACGCGTGCCGTCGCAGTCCAGTACGTCCGCCTAACTATCATTTTTATCGCGTACTTTCACATCGGCGCGTTCGGCAATCGTCTAATCGAGTACAGGTCGCCGTTCCCAGTGACGCTTGCCATCTTTTAACGCACACGAGCACGCATCCATAATGACCTGGCCACGAACGAAAAAGGCGCCCTTGATATTGATCAATCGGAGTCTCGAATGGCTCAATGAACGATACACCTATCGGGGACGCGTCGCGAACGCCTCGCACGCAGTGCCTACGACCCGTATCAATTAAGCGATAAATCAGGACTGCAACGCGCGCGTACACTTGTGACAGATTGTCTGCGACGAAAGTCACAATTCGGGATCGCGCGCTGCAGCCGCGTCCGTACGGCTGAGGTCCATTGTCTGCGCGCGACGGAGAGAGAAAGAGAGAGAGAGAGAGAGAGGCGGCACTATTTTTCCACTGTCTCGGCGCGGCGTACCGGAGTCGCTGACGATTCGGCTCGGCAATATCGACAATGCTCCCCGGATGCTGCACAACGAATTCTCGAGTTTTCGGGATGAACGTCGCCGCATTCCGTTGAGTTTATCGAGTGAAAAACGCGCCGTATGCGAGAGAAGCAACGCGCGAGTGGCCGCGCGATCGACCGGCCGTGTGCGACACGCCGAATCGAGCCGATGGTTGTGAAATTATTGCCTCGCACGAATGTCTACGGCGGTGCCAATACTCTCCTTTTCAGGCGCCTCTTCGTCGTGTGCCTTGCAAAAGCGGCGGCACGAGCAGGTCGGCAGGTCGAGCCGCGAACAGAGCGTCGTGCACACAAGCACACTCTCGTTCCCCGGACGCCTCGGCGCGAAAAATATTCGACCAACGCCAGAGAAAAATCCGCGAACGATCCGCAATGAGGTCGGTTGTCGAAATCCACGGACAGCTCCGACCGATGAAACTCTATCCCGGAGCAACAGAGAGACAGGGCGAGCTGCAAGTGTAAAGTCAGCGGGATTGATGAAGCGATATCAATGTGCACGAGCGAGGCGCCCCGTTTCCCCCGAATACGACGGGCGCGCGCGTCGTGCCTCGGCATCCCGCGTCACGACTACCGTGTGCTTCAGTTCATAAGCAACCCCTCATTATTTCAATTCCATTGTGGCGCTCACGCGCATTCGCCAGCCTGCACATGCGCTCTGCGCGCCATCGCACCTCGACGTGCGATCCCCCTCCGCCTAAAAATCCTGCCACGAATTTCCATGAGAAGCGACCGACGCGTGCGCGCGCATAGCCGCCGAGTCGTCGAATACGAGCTTTCAATTCTGCCGATCAGAAGTCATTATTTTGTTCGCAAAGGAGCGTCGAGCTCATAGTTGCGTTCTCGCGCCAGCTTGTCGCCGGGCGATCGCTATGTATTTCGCAGATAGGTTCATACGTTGCCCCGCCGCAGCGATCGCTGCGGCCGAACGTTCTATTCAGTGTCCCTCTGAGCCACAACTGCACGTCGTATTTTACAAAGATTCCGCACGAGCGACCGTCTGTGGTCGCAAGACCGGTCGACGAGGAAACGACCAAGCTGTTGCGCACACTGCCAAATTACGAATGTAATGCTGCAGTGACGCGTCTATAAGCAGGCTGCAAGAGTCAAACAATTTCCTAAGGTCGATTCATTGTATTGTACCGGGGTGGGGGGGGGGGGGGGGGGGGGGGGGGGGAGTGAACAGGTCCTCGACGCAGATAAAAAGCTAGGGGCCAAAGCGAAATCGAAGGTCACGTAATGAGCGACGATGGCGTCCGCCACATTGGTATCTCGTTCGTGCGACTCGATGCAAGTGACGCAGGACTGTGTGTTGCCCTCGGATATGTAGCCGAAAACACGGAGCAAGGTAGAAACGAGGGGGAACGAAGTTGCGACCCAGTGTGGGGAGGGGGGGGGGCGCTCGGACGAGGTGAGACGCACGTGCACGCACGCGCGGCCACGCGTCCCCATAGCGAGCGACAAAGGGCCCACACGGTCTAGATAAATAGAGCGCGAGCGGCGATCTGCTTTGTCCTGTCTATGGCCGCTTCTCCTTTGATTTTACTCGCGCGTGGATCGACCAATTCGGCCGCGCGTGGCTATAGATTCGCCAACGTCAACCTGCCCGCGCCGCTGAGCTTTACCGTAAACGAAAATCGTGGACGTTGCACGTCGAAACGCTCGTCAGTGGAGAAATGTGCGCGTCGCATCCTGTCGATCCGAGGACACGGCCTCTCATGCCCTGTCGGACACGTGCGCATTCTCAAACGACATCTCGAGCTTCTTTGGAGTACGTTAATTTAACAAAAACTTGAAACTTGGTCTTTCCATCCCAACCCCATTCTTTTTTCTGCCCTTCGAGATCCATGCACGACTATTTGTCACGTGTAATTCTAGCTCCACGGAAAAGTATAGCGTCATTGGAAAAAGGTTTCTCGGTAAGACTTACCATTAGCCATCCCCCCTTCGTCGACCCGTTTTCCCCATTTCGTCCTCGTGTACTCTCATAAAATCCGGACTTGACTTGACTTCCAAGTCCTTCCTGTGACAGTTGTCGTCCTCCCTTTCAAATCCACGTACATTATGATCCAGTATTTCATTCTCTACAGCTCGTATCTCACATTTTTACGAGGTCCAAAGTGTTGATGCAGCGATATTAAGATCAAGGTATATTTAATGGGATCTTAAATGCCGTTCCAAGTAATCGCGAACATCAACTACAAGATATGATTTTCTATTTCTCATGGAAAAAGCTCGTATCAGAAGTACATTCGAGCTCGTATCATTACAAGATTCGTTAGGAAAAGTAACATATAGGAATAAAAAAGTAGCTGAGCTGGCAGGTCAAGGTCAGGACCGCGGGGTCAGGCGGACCGATGAGTCGAGCGAACGAACATCGGAACTTTTGGAGACAGCGTAAGAGCAATAGCCGTCCCGCAGAGTGGATTGCCGGCGGCGAGCGATGTCGGTGCGCTCGTTCAAATTCGATCCCCGGAAGCTTTGCTCGTCGCTCGAGATGGCGCGTCGAGGGGCAAAAACCGGGCCTTCGAGGCTCGCCGTATCCTGTTGCACGTAAAGCTATAGAATAAAGTAGAGTATAGAGTAGACGCGAGTGGAGCAGAGAACTCGGCACACGTGTGCGCTCTTCCAATCCGGTTAGGGCCCAAGAGAGATTAAAGTTTCGGGGGTTGGGCGCATCGCCGGGCGCTGAAAACCTATACAAATCATTTTCTACTGCGCCGTTATAATAACGCCACTACCCCGGGTCCGCTTTATAAGTAGGTCGGCTTATACGCCATCTCTCTCTCTCTCTCTCTCTCTCTCATTTTTTCCTCTCCTTTTTTATTCAGGCAGCGCGCTTGCGCCTCTCTTCCTCCGCTACGCATTTTCGTCAGTTTTTATAGCGCGCGCGCGCGTATACACTTTTGTACCGACCCTTTTTCCCTTCGAACTTGCTAATGCGAGCCTGCGCCTATCATGCTGTCTCTGTACGTCTGTCAGTGCGCTACCGGATTGCCTGCCGTACGTCGCTCTACAACTCTCGAATCGGAAAATCGCCGGTCACATCGGTGCTCGATCATTTTCTAGATTATATCCCCTTCGCCGCGGCATTGCGAGCGAAGCGGCTCGTAGGCCGGCCAATCGCGGTTATCGTCGCGCCACCCCTGATCCAGCCGTTCCCCCTTATCGCGTCAACGAGATAAACCGATCGGTGCGTGCTTCACGCGCATCAACGGGCCTCCTTGTTCCACGTCGTCTCGTGCGCAACCGCTATCATCGCGCGCGAGCACGGATTACATCTAAATACTTTTATTGGCAAATGTTCCGTTGGAGTCGGTCCGACCGATCTCATCTCTCGGCTCGTGCCACTCTCCCCTTGTCGTCGCTCCGCATCCAACCGAGTATAACGACTCGACAGCCTCTGCGAGCATCGACATCGACGCGGAGCTGCGCCGAAACATAAAGAGAAACGACGCGAGAAGCCGAGGCGGTTGGCAACAGCCAGTCTCGTCATCTTGGCTGCCGTCGGTGGCTCGCGCGCAGGTATGCAGCCTTGCAATTGGGCGAAAGCCGAGGACTGCGAGAGCGAGCGGCTCGCGCGCGGATATAATCGAGCTTGCCGCGCGGCATATGGTGCGTGCCTCATAGGTGTGTACATTGGGAGAGCGCGCGCGAGTGCGCTCGCGCCATCGGGCCGCCTGCCTCGATCGGGCCCCCTTTTCTCTTTCTCCTCCCTGCTGCGTAGACAACGTCGGTGTGCGCGCGCGCACACGCGGAGGGAGCGCTTTCGCGCGAATATTTCTCCGTCGTCTCGCGCGGGGCTCTCGGTGCCGCGGCGCTGTACTTTTGGATCGCCGGCTCTTGGCAGGAGGGGTGGTAGCTGCCGCCACGACGGAGACGGCGGTACGCGTAATCACCGATCGACAATCGACACGCGATCGCTCGCGACGGGGAGAACGCCGCGGTGCCGTAGCTGCTGGCTCGTCTCCCGAGCGAGCAGGCCAGTTTATGGCTGGGGTGTGCACCTCGCGTTTTGCGATCGCTGTGCCAGTCACGGCGCCTACTCGCGCATAGCGTACAGGCCACGCCGTCGCTCGGTCCTGAAATGTCTAACGTTTCGAATGCGAACGCGGCTGTGTCGAGCAGCTCTTTCTTTATTTGCAGGACAATCCCCGGAAACCTTCGGATGGCGGTTGGCGCCTTTAAAGATCTTGGTCATCCCGCGAATGGAAAGTGCGCCTCGCGACACCAACCTTCGATTCCGTCAGGCTGCGTGTCGTGTAACTTGCAACTGCCGCTGCGATAGCTCATTCCAATGGCCACGACTCAAGGGCTGGCTGACTTTCGACCAGCCGATCGGGCTGACGGCCACGAGGATGCCGGCGTTTGGTCGGGATCTAGCCGATTTAACGGAGCCTCGCTGCAAATTATATCGCACGCAGCGCGAGCAGGGCATTACGTACGCGCGCGTTACGAGCGTGACCGAAGGAGCGAGCTGCCGCGAGAGGAAGGCAGGCAAGCAGGCAGGCAGGCAGGCAGGCAGGCGGCCAGGGGGAGGGAGAGAGGGGCTGCTGTCGGCGCGGCACAGCGACTCGCGCTCGGCGCGTGCTGTTCCACCCCACTACCGAACGCACACATGTGCACTCGTCAATCTTCCCTGCAATAAGCGAAGAGGGAGAGAGAGAGAGAGAGAGAGAGAGAGAGAGAGAGAGCACGAGAGAGGCGAGGGGTGCGCCAGTTCAGCTCCCTACCATCGGGCTTGCGCGCGCGGGCACGCGACTCGCTGCTGAAATTCAAACCATCCGCATTCGAGGTGCGGCGCCCGAAGCCGAAGCGCGGCATGAGTGGACGAGCAGCGCCCGTGTCGTAACGGCTCTGCC
Source organism: Phymastichus coffea (assembly GCF_024137745.1). Classification (NCBI taxonomy): domain Eukaryota; kingdom Metazoa; phylum Arthropoda; class Insecta; order Hymenoptera; family Eulophidae; genus Phymastichus; species Phymastichus coffea. Next base: position 204,880 of record NW_026706907.1, on the reverse strand, counting down.
CGTTGTCCCCGTGAAAAGTGTCGTTGCCGCAGTGCGCGGTGCGCATGTGTGTCTCCAGTGCAATAGTAAAATGTCGACCATGGGCCTCGTGTACAACGCGGCGAGCGGAGCCGGCGGCGGAGGCGGCGGCGAGCAAGTGATGCTCCTGAGAACACTGCAGGACAACGAGAGCAACATCATGGGCGCCCGGGCGTGCCTGGCCGCCTCCGGCCAGCAGCAGCCGCCCCCGAAGCACAACGCGAGCGCGATCGGCGTCGCGCACGGCGAGCCGCTCGGCGGCGGCTGCAAGGGCGGCGCCCAGGCCCTGCCGGCCTACGACCCCTCCAGGCTGAAGAAGCACGGCAAGAACGGCCAGCCGCCGCCCATCGCCGTGGCCAAGCGCAACGCCCGCGAGCGGAACAGGGTGAAGCAGGTAAGCACCACCGGTGCCGGCGAGCCCCGGCCGCCCGCGCGTCTCGCTCACGCGGCTGCTTTCTCGCCTGCCGCCGGGGCGCACAGGTCAACAACGGGTTCGCCACGCTCCGCCAGCACATCCCGAGCCACGTGGCCCAGGGCTACGGCGACCGGGGCAAGAAGCTCTCGAAGGTGGAGACGCTGCGGATGGCCGTCGAGTACATCCGCGGGCTGCAGCGGCTGCTCGCCGAGGCCGACGCCGGCGGCATGGAGCTCGAGGCGAGGCTCGGCCGCGCGAGCCACGAGTCGCCGATGACGATCCCCTCGCCCGCGGGCAGCCTCTACTCCAGCAGCACGCACAACGGCTCGGCCGAGGCCTTCGGCCTGGACGACCACCCGCGGGAGCTCGACCTCGCGGACGAGGCCGAGCGCGAGGAGGGCGAGGACGAGGACGACGGCGAGGAGGAGGAGGAGGAGGAGGGGGACGACGACTACGACGAGGAGGAGGCGCTCGTCGAGCGGCGCCGCGCGCAGCTGCTCCAGCGGCAGCGGCAGCGCCGCGCGGACGGCCACCGCGAGCTGGCGAGCGAGCCGCCCCGGGACAGGCGCCCGGGCGGGCGCTCGCGGGTCGAGCCCCGGAGGGCGGCGGGCAGGTAACGAGACTCGGCGGCGCCCGCGCCAGAGCCGCCACTAACCGCAGCGAACGCTCGCGCGCTTGCACGCAGGCTGTCGGAGAACCAGAACCGCGAGCGCTGCCGCCGGCGCGAGGACGGCTACTTCAAGCAGGCGTCCTTCGGCGACGAGGAGAACATCGAGCCGCTGGGCGCGCGCAACAACAACAACAACAGCAGCCTCAGCAACAACAACAACGTGCTGGCCGGCTTCGCGCCGATGCTCGTGCAGGCGGCGACGTCGGCGATGGGCGGCCTGGCCTGCGTGAAGCGCGAGGCGCAGCAGCCGCTGGACGAGGAGGACGGCCGGCGCTCGGGCGCGGACGAGCCGCCCGGCGGCGAGGGCGTGATCCTGGCCGCGTCCTCGCCCTACACCGGCGAGATCTTCATCGAGAGCCCCGGGACGGGCCGCCTGGTGCCGCTGAAGATCGAGGAGCACGAGGCGCAGCTGGTGTACGTGGGCACCGGCGAGCCGGCCTACTACAAGGCCGAGCTGTCGGACGGTGCGGCCGAGCTGAGCTGGTGGGAGCAGGAGTGCATCGTCCAGCAGCTGCAGCAGCAGCAGCAGCAGCAGCAGCAGCAGCACCAGCAGCAGCAGCCGGAGGCGTCCGCCCAGCGGCCGCTCGCCCACGTCTGACCAAGGCCGCGCGACTCGCGTCAGGTAAGCGGCGCGCAGCCGGCCGGAGAGACGGCCGCTGGATGGAGGCGCGCGAGAGCCCGCAGAGCCGGGGCTCGCACACGTGGTCGCGCGAGAGACGAGAGACCTCGGAAATAGAAGTGTCACTCGAGCGCTGGAAAAATAAAACGACCACCTCGCCCGTATGCGCGTCGCGCGCGCCACGCGTCGCCCGCCTGCCCGCCCATCCGTTTGGGCAGCGTCTTCGCCTCCTCGACGCCAGAGCCCGCTCGCTATCTCGCTGCGTCCGCGTCCGCCTGTCTGCCGCGCTTCCGTCGACGAGTCGTCTTTGGGGCCCGCGCGTCTTCCCCGCGCTATCGGCTCCCGCGACGATCGATCGAACGTCGATCGGACGGCGTGTGCAAGCGAGTTGCACGGCCGGGCAGCTCCGGAAGTGGTCCAGTGCAGCGTGCGCGCCACGCGCGTGTGCGTGCCCGCGTGGACCGGAAGCGGCGCGCGCTCTCGTCCGGCCTCGACCTCGCCGACTCGCGGGACGAGCGGCGCGCGCGAGCCCCACTTGGATTCGATCCTCGTCGCGCTCGATCTCGAGAATCCGAGCGGGACGTATGCGCGCGATCGACCGAAAACGGAAGCCGGGCGCTTGAGAACGAGCGAGACGTCGGCGGAGCGACAGCAGGAGCGAGCGGCGCGGGCAACATATGGCCGGCAAGGAGCTCGAACTCGCCGCCATATGCCAGCGAGTTGTTTGCCTCGGTGGCCAAGGCTGTTGCCGACGCCGCGCCCGAGAATTTCGCGCGCGCGTGGCGTTCTCGGCGGAAAAGCGAGCGGCGCGAGTGCGCCGACGACGATCCTCCCGGCCGGCCGCTCGCATGCGGGCTCACGCGCGCCGCCTGCATGATCGCGGCTTTGTTCTCGTACGCTTGCCCGTCGTTTCTAGCGGCGCCTTCCGGGCTACGTCACTCGCACTCGATTAATCGCCTGCGCTATCGATACGCGCACGCTCTCGCGCGGTTCCGATTGTCCCTATTGGCTTTCTTTTCGCGCTCTCTGCCAGGTCGACGGGTCGCCGGGTCGCCGGGTCGCCGGGTCGCCGGGCTAAGAATATCCCCTCGCGTCCGCGACACCTCTCGCCTTGACCGTCTCGAGCGAGTCTCAAGCAAGACCGGCCTCGTAGCAAGATAACTTTGATCGTGTATCGTAGCAGTAAATACAACTTTATTATCCCTAAAATGTTCATAATTGCTTAACTTGGCACGAAGGTCGTTGGCAATGATGGACTGGAGAGAACGAGAAGGAGAACAAAAGGAAAAAGGCAGCCGCGTCTCAAAGCGAACGCCGAGGCGAACGCGTTAAAAAGCCGACTTGAGCGGTCGGCAGGGTGAAGCGATCCCCGCAAGAGGGTACATTTATTGAATTAATCCGCCGCCGCGTCGACGTGGCGGATCTCTGCTGAATTCCCTTTTTATAGATGACCTCACTCTCTTACGCACTCGTTGCAGTCACTTAGCGACGCTGCTTCTCGCGCTCTTCTAATTGCGTTACCCGCGCCTTTCATCTGCTTATTTATGAATGAGCTCGAACTGCGAATTTCAGCAGTCGTTGACGCTCTCTCCCTCTCTGTCGGCTCCGCTTTATCGTTCCTTTCGTTCGCGTCTTCTTCGGCTCGCAGCAGCGGATCAGCGATGGGCGACGACGAGAGGAGGCGCGCGTCTCGATTCGAGGGGGCTTTCCCGCGATGCGTATCTCTCCGAGCGGCGCACGGCTCCCCGTCGGCTTTTCACACTCCGCGGCAGCTCGACTTCCGAGGCGAGCCCACGTACGGTTTCCCACGGGCCTGGCGAAAAACTGCCGCGCTTTTTCACGTCGTGCAGCTCGAGTGCAGAGGGGAAGCGGCCGCCGCGGCAGATCGGCAGCTCTCCTCCTGTTCAGCGCGCATCTAGCTCGGCGCGACACGGCCGCGATCATTTCAGTTTCAACTGTGCGCCAACGACGTCTTGTGCTTGTTCTCAGTGCCACTGGAGCAGGCCAAGCGACGGACCGACAATGGCGTCGTCCGTTGCGCGCGTCGATGGACGTCGGAGATAAGCTCGAGGAGCGGCGTATTTTCCACTCGGCCCAGCGGCCAAATGGTGTCGAAGGGTTACGGCGAGGCACACGGCGGCGCATGGGAAAGTACACAACCCGACACGCGCACGAGACAGACATTTTGTGGGACTGTCGAGAGGAAGAGGAAAGTTACTACACCGTGCCGTTACACACCACGGGACCAAATCGAATCCATTACGCTTGTGCGTTGCATCCGACTCTATGTGTACACGTGATTTATACGTATAGTCGGAGTCTTTCTCGGATCACGCGCGATCATTGCTTGTTGTTAACGATAGGGATAATTGAACGTTGTACAATGGCCATACTTTTTTGTGGCTCACTCGTGTGCCTCCACATGGCATCATACATACTTAAGTATTATTGGATGACTTGCATATTTTTTATACTGTATAGTTGTCATTTTTATACATATACGTGCCTTAATTAGACACGGAATGGCCCAATGGTTATCCGTTATTTTTTATTATTATGCTTAAGATGTACATTCTTTATACATACATACTCTAAAATACTTATGATTCAGTTACGATTGTGACAAAATTATTACGCATACATGCCATTTGCCATTTGATTTGTCTGACGGGTGCGCGGCCCAGATTCGAATCAATCACGCAGACTTAGAGTTTTGCAGAGTTATCACGTACTTAGTTCTGCGGCATTTCTTGTAATTTTTAGTAAAGATGTATACAGATATTACATCTTTTTGTATATAGATATAGATGTATAGATATATTACTGTTTTAACGAGAGAATGTGGTTGTAAAGCATCTTTAATATGAATTAAAGTTACAAAAAGAGGGCCATTCAGTTTATCAAGTAACTAGTCTTCTAAGGGTTACGTCATTCAAATCCAGTGAATGATCGAGTATTTCCTTTTCTTAATTATCAAAGACGTGCAAAGTTTTGTGATTAGACAATCAGTACTTTTGTATAACATAATAGAGTAATGAATCTGACTCATAAGTTATTATTATATCGATGTAGGCATATGTCGAAAATGCTTGGAAACGTTTTGTATGTATTTTTCATACATATAGTAATGATACTAGTGCCTTCTAGCAATTGGCAATGAATATTTTTGATGAAACAGGTTATATTCGTATATTTTATATACCAAACGTCATTCAAATAAATTTATGTACTTATTTATAAAAACATTTGTTTGTTGACTTGATCAAAGTCCCAATTTTATCCCTGACAACAAGAAAACAATAACACCTAAAGATAGAGTAAGAAATGTTACGATTATTATGAAACTGTTCCTTCACTCGTATGTTTTCTATGTAAATTGCGGCATTTGCATTTAATTGATTTTAGCAAGAGGTTTGTGCACCAGCTGACAATGTATTTAAATATATTAGCATCTTAATTCACTGACATACATTGATATCCAAGTCATCTGCGACATTCAAATAATGAACAATTCTTTATCCACAAGCTAAAAAATACATTCGAGTAAGGCCACGTTTCCCAAGGTAACTAATCGACACGGTAGCTGCTCAGGGTATGCGCAATAGATTTACTCCCCCTCCTCTCCCCCTAGGCAGCGATTTACTTACTACATGGCGTGCGGCACAGGTGAGCGCAATAAAATCAATATGCGGGGAGAACACTATTTTATTTTTTAGTACGTGGCTGAACGAAAGGTAGTTACACAATTTCCGGACCCTAGTATGCACCCCTGGGGCAGGGGGGGGGGGGGCGCAAAATGAGCCACGTCACTTCCGCCGGACGTTTCGGCCGTTTTTGGGGGCTGCCTCGAGCACTCCCACGCACGTTACATCTGTTTACGCAGTCTGACAACCCCAAGATCATTTTTCTTTCCCTGGAGATCATTGGGCTGGGCGACAAGATAAACGCTGTTTTTTTCGATAATTATACAAACAACACTTGAAATTTCCACTTCTATTTAATGCGGATTAATAGGATGACATGACATAAAAACCTTGATTAATTTAACATAGACACTCTCAGTTTTCTCTATTACAAGAAACTTTTTTATATACGTTGACATGTTTTTGATGATCTATATTGTGGCTGCACTGGTTATTAATTTACGTGGTAATCGTGCAAATATTTTTGATTATTGGCAGCATTGATCGGCATAATGTTATTATGTACACAATAAACTTTTCAAAGTTTCATATTAAATATACGTGAGGTTTTGCTATTATGAATGATGACAAGAGACTAACATGGGAATATTGTTCAAAAAGCCCAAAACAAATATATGAACGGTATTCTCGTCGATTTCGCGGACGACTTGATTCGCGCGTACGTTTGCGAATTTGCGATGCAAAACGTCTAGAGTGTGCACGCAGACTCGGCGTTGTACTAAGGTCACCGCATAAGTAAGTTACAAATATCGGAATTTTTTTGGTTTTCTCACCTTCTATAAAACACCCAACTTTGCCCGCCAACGTCGGCAGTCTTATATCGGTTGGTGTTCGAATGATAGCGTTACTCCGACATTTTATGTTTGTCCAATCTGTTTTTCAAATCTGGAATAAGTGCTATTTACTCTGTTATCACTGTCGGTGTTTTTTATGATTAATTTGTTTCTTTAAATTGTAATTAGTTAATATAAACGGTTAAGATGGAGGCTGTACCTATGAATTCGTCTTATTTACCAACTGCTATCTTTTGGCCACTGGTCATCGTCGTTGGAGCTTTAACTGCATTGTATTATTACATGGAAACGTCTCGAATGGTTAAGATGGGAAACAAATTGCCAGGTATAAAATTTAAAAAAGGAAGTATTTAGTTACTTATCACGTTAACAATAATAATTCGTTATTTAAGGGCCAAAAACTGTGCCATTCTTTGGCAATGCTCTATTAGCATGGGGCGTGAAGCCAGAAGATGTTCTGACAGAGGTTCTAAAATATGATATCTACGGAAACGTAGCAAGAGTGTTTCTAGGTCCAAAGCTAGTGGTTTTTCTTGTTGATCCACGTGATGTGGAAATTATTCTCAGTAGTCCAGTTCACATTGACAAATCGCCGGAATATAGGTAAGAAGACATTTTCTAAATTAAACAAATATTTTTAACTGAAACTTTACCAATAACTGTTGATGCAATCAGATATTTTGCACCATGGTTGGGCGAAGGTCTACTTATCAGTACTGGTGATAAATGGCGTACTCACAGAAAAATTATTGCACCAACTTTCCATCTTAACGTTTTGAAGTCATTTGTCCCTTTATTTTACGAAAACAGCATTGATCTTGTCAACAGATTAAAGCCAGAAGTTGGCAAAGAATTTGATTGTCATGACTATTTATCGAGTATCACTGTTGACATTCTTCTGGAAACGGCTATGGGAGTACGAGGCGGTCAGAAAGAAAAGAGTAGCTTCGATTACGCTATGGCAGTCATGAAGTGAGTATTTTATTTTGTTATTAGACCATTCGTAAATATTGTCAACTATAATAGTTCAATTTTATCAATTACGCATTTTATTCAAATTTATTAAAATTTGTTAAAGAAATTTTCTTCTATTATCTTACATTAATATATAATTCGTTAATGTTATATTAATAATTTGGCTATGAATAAATCGATTAATTTCTCTTTTCGTAAATAGCTTAACAATTAATAAGTAAGGTCATAGACACGGCTCACTTTTTGCGCAGTCATACTCTAAAAAACTTGAAAATGTGCAAGCGAACAGGTATTGCAAATTTTCGACTGCTGAAAGCAGCGAAAACTTTAACGTACCTTGTTGCATTAAAGTTCCCACGTGCAGCATTAATTATTCACAGATTTTCATTCAATAGACTGTCCGTGTCATTTTCCACTTAACACATGTATGCATATTGAATGATACAATCACATAAACAATTTAACGTTTTTAATTTTGCATAGATTGTGCAACATTATTCATCAAAGACAATACAACTTTCTATTACGTATGGATACGTTCTACCAGTTTACTAAATTCGCTAAGCAACAACAAAATTTCCTCGAAACTATCCACGGTTTAACATCACGTGTGATCAAGAAGCGTAAAGCAGAAGTCTTTGACAAGCTCGATATTTCAAAGGAACCAGCAGCACCCAAGAAAGAATCAAAAAATGAATCGACTACGATTATTCATACGAAAAAGCAAGAACCCGAAATGAAATACGTCAGAGATGATCTTGATGATATAGACGAGAATGACGTTGGTTAGACCATTTTCATAAAATTTGATGTGGCAAAATATAAAATTTCGTATGCCATGAAATGAATGAATCCAAACATGATAGAGAAATTGAAACAAATAAACTACTGAATCATTTCTAAGTTATTATTTCTAAATGAAGCAGCTATTAATTATAAAATATAATTTTTTCAACAGGTGAAAAAAGAAGACTTGCATTTCTTGATTTGATGTTGGAAATGAGGAAAAACGGAGAGCAACTGACCGATGAGGAAATCAAAGAAGAAGTTAATACTATCATGTTTGAGGTTATTACAATTGACATGTATTTAAAAATCTTTGTATTGCGATAAAACTCTATTATATAGTTTACTATTGGTGTTGTAGGGTCATGATACTACTGCAGCTGGATCAAGTTTTGTTCTTTGTATCCTAGGCATTCATCAAGACGTTCAGGTAATTGCAGTTTTATCCTTAAACTGTTATAATATTTCGTCCTCCATTAGTAACGTATTCGATCTAGATGATCTTTCTATATTTAATGCGATCATTGAACTTGAGAATAATAGCAGTAATCAAACTTCTATAGGAATACGAATTTTGGAAATATTACATTTTCTCTTTTTATGTGACTTTTATCAACAAAAGAGAAACTAGAAAAATAAATGACATATATTAAATATTTAACGATATATGAGTGGTTAAACATTAAACAAAGAAAAATTGAAAAATTAGATATTTCACAGTGCATTAATACTTGATGATGTCATTTAGAATAGAGTGATGGAGGAACTGAATGAAATATTCAAAGGCTCTGATAGACCTTGCACTTTCCAAGATACACTCGAAATGAAGTACCTTGAAAGAGTAATTTTGGAGACTTTGAGATTGTTTCCACCCGTACCCGCCATTGCTCGGCAACTTAATCATGACGTTCAATTAGGTAAAGCACTTATCAGTAATTTTTCCACAAGTCATTGTTCTAAATACCTTCGATTGATATTCAAAACTATTTCTAGCTTCTGGAGACTACGTTGTGCCATCTGGCAGTACTGTTGTTATTCCACAGTTTAAGATTCATCGACTCAAAGAACATTATGCTGATCCTGAAACATTCAATCCTGATAACTTCTTGCCAGAAAATACTCAAGACAGGCATTATTATGCTTATATTCCATTTAGCGCTGGACCAAGGTATGTTTAATAATTTTTATTAAACATACAATGTAAATATTTTTAACTTACTCTAATTTATATACGTAGATCTTGTGTCGGTCGTAAATACGCAATGCTAAAACTAAAAGTTCTGCTGTCGACAATTTTAAGAAACTACAAGATAAAATCCGATCTTTCTGAACAAGATTTCAAGCTACAGGTAGACATCATCTTAAAAAGGTCCGATGGCTTCAAAATAAAGATTGAACCACGAAATCAATCCATAGTTGTATAGATTTGATTGCATGATTGAAATTCCATCTTCTTGTACATTATTTTTACGATAGTTTAAGTAGTTAGTAAGTGTTTGTGAAAATCGAGAAATCAGTCATGTTCTATAGGCAAAAGATTATCATCTACGTTTAGAGTTGAACAATTGTCTTTTGACTAATAATTTGTATTTTAACTAGACTGCATCATAATCTATTATAAAAAGTAAAACTCTTAAAAAAAATTGAAATAGTTATTTTTGGACCATAGTTACATGCTTTATGCTATATAGCAGATTACTAAATTAGTTCATTACAAAGATTAAATCACATTGACGAATAAATTCCACAATGTTATCTTTTGTTATCTCTTATCGGTTAAAGTAAATCATCATTTTAATAAATAATAGTATTTTGCTCATGAAACTCGATAAATAAACGAAATCCACTTGCATGTACAACTGATGACTTTAATTTCGTTCATTCGTAATAATTTTAAGCAGTTTTTTACACATTCTCAATGTCACATTACGTAAGACACATCACGAGTGATTATTATTTAGAATGTTTCTTCTATCCATTGCTAATTCCATTCCCCACGGCACAATAAATAATGCATTCATTACCAGAAGTACAACTTGGCACACAGTGAAACTATCAGTCCAGTCTTTTATGAAACCTTAAATAAAAATATATTTCTCGATCAATCTATGTAGAATCCATAATTATGAAATAAACGTAATTGAAATCGGCCAAGGCATAATAAAGAATGTTGTATAGAATACAATGATATGTACCGGCAAAGGGACCCAATATGACAGATATAACGCCACTAACAATACCGTAGACGCCGTAAGCGGCGGCAATCTGGTCGACTCCGATGTCTTCCACGACAACAAGTGGCTGGGGCACGAGTAACCACGAGCGTGTGAAGCCTATTACTACGACCATGCTTATTGTACCCGTCAGCGTGTCCTCTAGATAGAGATAGCCTGTGCGTACAATGAAATGAGATAAGAGGTGTAAATTGCAAGTCACGCTATGTTCGGACTGAGGTGTTTTCTATTTTCAAAGATAAAGATAGTCGAGTTGACACTCCGATGTGAAAATTTTGTTCACAATGGCTCAAAAAAAAGAAATTGTACCGCGTGAAAAATTGATTTAATAACTCACCAGCTTTAGCAAAAGTCATAAGAATCATTGCTCCGAAATAGATTACTTTTGGTCTAACATCAACAAAAATAGTAAATACTGCTAAACAAATGCGCGATATTAACTCAGCACTAGCAGATACAGTTATTGCTAGAGCGGCGTCGGCTTTTGTGAACCCATTTCGAGACATCATCATCGGTAGAAATCCTAAGAATGTGAAGTCACTAGTAGATACGAAACTTAGTCCTAGGCATGCATTCAAGAAAGAGCGATTTTTAAGTAGAGAAAAATCAATTAAACTATCTAGTATACGCCTTCTGAAAGTAATTTTTTTTCTAGTAAATTATAAAGATAACCGCAAACCTAAAAATAAATTAATTTTCCTTACTTAGTTTTTGAATTTTCCACCTTTTTCCGAATTCCGACGGCTTCTCTTGGTTCACTATCCCTGTCGTCTTCGTTAATAGCCATTCTAGGTACTCCAAATTGTAGAACCGCTTGGTTCAAGCTTTCGCTACCGGGCAGCACTCGAATGTTTGTCAAACTTGATGGAGTGAAACTAGCCAATAAAGAATTCTTTCGCGTCTTGCTCCAATTTGGTCGACCAATTGGTAATAAAGACATGCTACGACCCCTTTGAACTCCTTTTTCTACGTCCGAGACTGAAGCAACTCTTACTTCAGACATCTTCTCAGAATGCCCAGTCACGAGAAATATTTCATAATTCCATTACTTATTCGAAAGTAAACGTACCAACGCTTTATGAGTTTTGACTGAAAGTTCCTTCATGCTCTATAAAATACACAATAATTACCAGTTCCGGAACATCAATTCTCTTCTCTTCTTGCAAACTCCTCGTACTATTCCATTTTTCATTTTTCTTAAGGACATCTACTTCACGGGGTTTCGGCTGAGAGTTCGCTGTAGACAGCAGTTCTTCTCGTTCCTCTGCTAGTGTATTTTCCTTTGTTGATTTTCTAGCACGAATTTTAGCCTTCCAAATCGCAGGTGGCTTCATTAGTGCCATAGCCGGAATACAATTGAGACTTAATGCTCCTATAATTAGTGAAGTTCCTGTAATCATTTTCTTTTTTAAATTAACAATACTTATATATTTGGTATCCATTTCTTCACCCATAAGCAAATATACACGTAATACAATTACACCTATTTGGATTTTTTCGTTTTTGATAATTGATCACTCTTGATAATAAGTTATTATAACAGAAAAAGTTTGATAAATTATCATACCTCTAAATCCATATTCTTCCATCATAAACTCAATTAATATTGGATATACAATCCCACCTGCACCAACGATAGCTTGCGACACTCCCATCACCTAAAATTTAACAATAGAGAAAGTTGTTATCATTATAGATATTTTCACGATTATTATCGTTTAAGTTTTTGTCTAAATACTTTGCATGTCAAACTCATTCTTGTAATTATTTTTAGAAATTATACTTTTATTTGTTACACGAAATAAGTGTCAATATTTTAATCTATGCTCGAGGAACATATCCGTAATATATTGATTCATGTGATATATATATGTGAACGTGCTCCGCATCAATCACAATACAACTTTTTTATACATGTCATAACTCTGTATACTGTATACCAACAAAAAATAATAATGCATCTATCGTACGTTTAAATAAAATATTCCTTCATTTTAGTAAAAGAACAGTGTTTTTGTAAAACACTACTTTTTACCCATTGCAATCAGATAATTATTTATTTAATGTATAAATCAAGATTTGCCCATTAATGCAGATTTCTATGTGAGTAGCATAATATTAAGATAAAATTTAAGATGAATTGTAACATGATAATAATGAAGCAACATTTTTATTTACAATAAAAAAGTCATTTTTAATATCATTTTGAAATATACATGGGTGCCTACTACTAGTTCTTGAACTTGCAAATATTCACATATCCAGATTAAGCAGAAATATATCAGTTAGTGTTTCCAGCTTTTCACTCAGTAGTACTAAAAGTTATACCGAAATAATAAACAATAAACAAACCGATTATAGACTGAATATTGTTTTGCAAAAATACAACCATATTATAACAAATAATAAACATAAAGACTACATATCGTTTATTCTGCTATTGTATTGATGATAATTTTCTTAAATTGTAAAGTGCAGTTAATCGTATAACGATTTCTTCTATTTTCAACGCTTTCAATTTAATAAATGTGTCTATATAAGAAATTTCATTGTAAATAGATTACTTTATAGAAATTACATTTACCATTGATCTCTTTTTTTCAAAGTAGGCATTAAAATTGGTGTTACATATAGTAAATAGTAGTCCCATACCAATGCCTTGGAAAAAAAATATCACAGCCATTTCTATGACATGACGTATGTACCCTAAGGTAACATTCGGTACTGCAAATAACATAGCGCCAATTACACCTACTGTTCTCATGGAGAACTGCTTCAAAAGGGGACTAGTCACTAAACCTGTAATAAGCATTCTTATTTAATTGATTGACATTTGAATATTCGTATTATTATTTTGATTAATTTAGTAAGCAATTACGTATAAAAAATAAAACTCATATGAAAGAACTTTTTTAGCAGGTGCTAAAAAAAACAATGATACCCAAAAGCTTATTATACTACGCTACGAAATATAAAATAGCAAACTCGCGTAGTATGTGATAATAGATTTTATCCCAAGTATCAGTATATTATGTATTGTCAATAAAACTCATTGCAATACTTGTCACAAACAAAAGTTGTACAGGCCGATACATCAATTACGAAATTATAAATGACATTAAAGGTTTAAAATTTTTCTCAATTCGTCACAAAACTGTTGTACGGCCATCGCAAAAATACAAATATAATTAAATAACATTCTTTACAAATCATTTGATTTCACGTACCCAACGACAAATATTGACAAACTTGAATGTTTAATATTTAAAATACAAAATAATCCATAAACGTCAACTTGGCAAGTAATTTGAACTTCGTTGACGAAGCAATTATTTAAATTCTTCATCGTCAATTCAAAAAACCTACTCTAGCGAGGAAAAGTTTTATGCAAAGTTTATGCAAAAGTTTTATTCCGTAATATTTCAAGCTTTTTCTTATGATTAAAATTTGTTTTAAGTATTAAGAAAATTAAAATTATATCCAATTGATTGAAATAGAATAATATTTCAAATTAATTTTTCTATTAAGAATATGCAAATTGATTAAAAAACGTATTCAGAAGTATAGGTAATAAGTAGATAAGATAAAAGAGAATTTGAATAACGTATCATTCTCAGAGCGAATAACTTATGTGATTTAAAATTCAAATATAGTTTCAGATTGTATTTAAAAGTATATAGAGGTCTTTGAACTCTATGTTATTACAGTACTCATTTGTTATTTACAAACTGCAACTGCAACTGCATCTCAACTTACTTACAAGCTTACATTCAACTGTAAAAACTATTTTTACACCGTTGGTATACAATGTATACTTACTAGCTAAAGAATATGTTACATTGAACAATGAATTCAACATTGTAGTAACTGAACCAGCTGCTCCCGTTGAATCAAAAAAATCACCAAAAATAACTGTGAATGAAGCATTAGGCCCAATGGTTGTTACCTACAAAAGATCAACTGATAAGTAGACTATTATTCAATTCTATTACTGATCAAATAATAATTATCAAACGACTAATTGCTAAATTATATTTAATAATATTCTGTAACAGTTCTAAAAAAATTCATTCAATTTCATACATAAAAAAATTAATTGTTATTTTTCCTTCAGATTTATATTATTAATACATTCCTATAAAAAAAACGGTAAAACAAACAATAATTGATATTTTGAAAGCATAATTATATTCTTACGAAAACAACAATGAGCCCGAGGGTGACCATCCATCCCCATCCACCATCTGGTGCCTCGTAATCATTATCTATGTTCATGAATGTATTTTCTACTTCATTTTCTTGTTTGTTTGAATATTGTTCTATTTTATTTTTTTCGGCAAGTGGCACTTCAGTTTCTAGTTTTCTCTTTTCTTCGGCAATTTTGAAGCTATTTTTCAAATTTTTCTTTAACACCATGGTCTTAACTGCATTAAATACTGATCGCAAAGTTTATTGTCTGAATAATTATAAAATTATAGAAATAATAATAGAAACGTAATGTATAGGTATTATTTGGATTAATTTTTTTTATTTATTCTAAAAAGTTCTTGTAAGCGTACTGTAATGGGACAATAATAGATCTTAACATGTTGATAACAACTGTCTAATACCAATACAACATATGGTAGAATGTAAACGAAAATAATTTAATGTGAGTGCAGTCGACATGGTTTAATTGCTATAAACTGTTGTTACATAACTTTCGTTATGTTGTATTTATAGAATAGTTTAAGAATACATTAAAACGTTCGCCACTTGTGTGATTGTCATGATTACTTAATAAATACTGTTATTATGTAATTGTGTAAATAATGTAATATTTATTAATTTTATAAAATTGCTATGAAATTAGTATCGACAAGATCGTAGATATGATTCAAAATCAACGTTTATAAATGAAAAAAAACGTAATGTGTAGAACTTAAATTACCTGTTCTATTTGTATTTATTGTCGTGGTGATCCAGTCTTATTAATCTGCGTTGATAGCCAACATTACTTGAAAATTATCATTGAATAATAATTTTTGATGCATTTTTGTAGTGATTTCAATATTTATCCATCTCTCATAGAAACATTAATATTTTAAAAAGGTAAATTTTCTAAAAATTGATGAGTAATCTAGATAAGCACAACAATCATTAATGTTATTGTATTTTGAAATACAATAATCATTTAATCTATTTTCACAGGTAGTCTGAAATGAAAAAAAGACTAGCACTCGATATTTTCTATTCAACAAGTAATTTGAGTAGTTCTTGCCTCCGTCAGTCCTCCAAATGATAATGTAACAGGAACAAAATTAGATGTTGTACTTGCAGTTATAGCGATGTACATGTCAGGTACATTCGTAAATCACGATAACAAACTCATTATGTGAAGACGAAGAGGGATAAAAATTTGTTAAAGCTTCTGAGAAAACATACTTGTTCAACGTCTGTCTCGCATTTAAGCACCTTTCAATTTTTTCTGACTTATAATATATTCCTCTTCAAAAGGACTGACAGTGCCTCACATTCTTATCAGGCCAAGATATCTTGGAAACGTCCGTGTTGAGAATAAAATTTATATTCAATTAAGTAGGTATTATTATTTGTTCAATAAACCATATAAAGATTCCTTATCAATTTAATATCGATGTCAACAGATATGTTTCAATAAGATATAAGTACCAATAATATCAATGTATTTTAATTAATCAGCAATTGATAAGTGAATTATCATTAGGAATTGTAAAATTGATCAGTAAGTGCAGGCGTCGGTTCTTTTTAATAAGCTCGTGAGATATTTTGCGTGGAGTCAGTATCTTGTTTCTGTTATTATTCAAGAGCATTACAAAATGACCGGATCATAATTTGTATGGAGCGATTCACACAGGTAAGATTTTACTTTCCGACTGACAAGGATGTATACGTCTAAATAAAATAATATACGTCTTCATCGTTCAAAAGACAAATCATTATTGCTTATTGAGCGATTGCTCTGGACGTTTATATTATTAACTATCAATTTATAGTACGACAAAGACGAAAGTGCATGAAAGAAGAACGAGAACTATTAAATTACGCACAATGTACGACAAGTTTTTAATCCGCGATAGTTTACCGACAATTTGTTAAACTTTGATGAAGCATATCGATAAAATAATACATGCTGGAAACTATTAATTTGATTCTCCATTTCATTGCTAGCTTTGGTAAAGAAAGCAGATTAAGCTGAAAACAAATTATTTCTGCTTGAGTGTGTTCAATCACCAACCTCCCAATAATCCGATAAAAATAGTGGGTTAATTCATAATCGATCCTATTTAAGATGGAATTTCTAAATCATTTCTAACTTCAGTTTAAAAATATTTTTAATAACATATAGTTTATACCATTGTGAATGTTGTTATTTGCAATCGCTTACATGAAATAAAATGGAACTATTTTGATTCAAACTAAGCACAATGAAGATAGTGCAGATTCAACCGGTATCAATTTGACGCAACAAGTACAGTGCCCAGAAAAAAGCATAAAGCATGTTAATATTTTGTTTTATTTTCACAAGCTTTGGAATTGAAAGCTTACGAAACTAGATGAAACTATTTTTTTTGAAACAACTTAAACAGAAATCAGTCAATTAGGTCATTGTAATATCATGAAAAAGTAACTAATAAGAATATTAAAATATTAAACGGAACTTCTACAAATCGCTTGAATTTATCGCAAAGACTATTATCATTACGTAATGTCAGTTTGAAATCTAAAAGTACGAGTAATGAGAGTATATCAGACATACACAGCGATGGAGTGTACAGCTTATGCTAATATGAGCACAAGATCTGACGGCGTTGCGATCGCGACCAAGTTATTATTACAGATACGATTGGCAGTTAGATGTTCGCCATTCGTTATTGCGTCCTACTATCGCGCGCACTTTGTTAAGTGGCTCTAATCGTGTAATTTAAAAATATTAATTTTAATATCAAGCGGCCTCCTGAATTTATTCGATAACCCATACAGAAATAACACTTGATTTTATAACAATTCCGCAATTCTCCATATGAATCAAGCGACGATTCATAAAAATTTGACTTTATTAAACTGCACTACCTTTGTTTGTTATCACCGAGATAGTTATATGGAATATAAGGAATAATTGTATCAAGATGAATTTATTTGGCAATATCGCTTGCAAAGGTTTAATAAATCTAAACTTATTTAAAACTTCACATCTTATAAATATTACGTAGCCTGTACATACCTGATAACTATCATATGACTGTGCATTGCCGTAGCTTTTACTCCTTAATTAAGCAACTAAATGTTGGTTATCGATTATCTCTGGATTTATTACCAAATGTAATTTGTCCCCTTTCAACTATGTATTCTTACGTCGCACATAACTAACAAAC
The DNA here is from genome assembly GCF_024137745.1 of Phymastichus coffea. Classification (NCBI taxonomy): domain Eukaryota; kingdom Metazoa; phylum Arthropoda; class Insecta; order Hymenoptera; family Eulophidae; genus Phymastichus; species Phymastichus coffea. The sequence continues at coordinate 187,271 of NW_026706907.1, read as the reverse complement.
GCACTGTATTTAAGATTAAACAACATTGTCTTTTGATGACATAGGTAGATTATATAAGCATTCGAAAATAAAGACGTGCATCGAAAACTTTTTAGAAGCTACAAACCATTATGAAATAAGACATCATATGTAATAAAGTAACATAGAACAAAACCTTCTTTTGATTATTGTGCTCATTGATTGTATTGCTACATGATTAAAATTGCCACAAGGCACATGTTCGAGTGTTTAAAAAAGCACGTGCTTATTTTGAATTGGCCGTAGATTTAACAAAATCTGCCATTAAACATTTGAAAAAAGTAATAAACGACTCAATAAGAAATAACTTTTACTGGCAAATGTTTTCAGAAGCTATAGGAAATGATTAGGCTTATATGTGAAACGTGAGACTTTCTGCGCTAATCTATTGCAATGAAGCGACGTCACAATGGACTCTTCCGCATTGCAGTCTCTCAGCGCTTGTTCACCAAGCAGACGCACACTCTCCCCCTGTCTATCTGCCTCTCTTTCTTTCTCTCTCTCACTCTCCTCTCTCTTTCTCTGTCTACGGTAGCTGGTCGTTGCTGAACTTGGCCCACTCATTAAGGTCGCGTGCCTGTTGCCATAGTGCGTCCTTGTTGTGAACTGCTATATGCGTTGCGGATCTAATTACCACGGCGCTTGTTAAAGACTTTTCACGCGGAGAGCGAAAAAAATCGCACCCACACAATGCCCTTCTTTTCTCACGTCACCCTTTGGCGCCCTCCTTACTTCTCACCGGTGCATTTCGATTCCGACCAGCAGGCTATGAGATATTTCGTAGATGCGTGCTCGATCTTACCGCGAGAACGAAGTGCAGAAACGAGAGAGTGAGAGTGAGAGAGAAACAGCTTAGATTCAAGAACGAGGATTTTTATTCAGATTTGAATCTTGATGGCTCATATGCAAGATGTGCTCGTGAAAATGTTTGCCTTTTCCCCCTTTCTCTCTCTCTCTCTCTCTCTCTCTCTCTCTCTCTCTCTCTCTCTCTCTCTCTCTCTCTCCCTCTTTCTATGCTACACGAAAGAAATTTCGAATTGGTAAAAATACTTGTTAATATTGACGAATAAGTTTAGTTCCAAGTAAATTTATGACAACAATAAACCGTTATCATCTTTTTCAGTGTATTTGCGTATCACTTGATCGCTAGAGAGGCTGTGCGTGGCGCTGATCGATACTAGGTTCGGAAAGTCAATGGAAATTGAACAATTAAACATGAAGCGTGTTTTAGTATCATTGAATTATATTTATCAAATACAACATTAATTTTACATAGAGATGAGAGGAAAAAATATTGTACAATATTGTCCGCCGTCGGCCTTAATATTGCTCCAGATCTTCATCAATTAATATTGATAAAATGTCAATGAGAACACAGAATAAAATCTTAACCGTTATCAAGTGTAGGAGATAACTAAAACTTAACAATCTTTGCAAATAAATAAAATAGCGTTCCATCCCATACACACTTATGATATAAATGCTCGTAGCCACTTGTTTACATTCGATTCGATATAATCTTACTGATATTTATAATTAACAATAAAACTCGAGCAATCATTCGTAGGGTAGACTTGATTGATTACTGGGCAATCCTCGTTAAACGTCATTTCCATTATAGCCTAACAATAAACATCTTTATCGGTGTCTTTCCTAATAACGTGAATACTTTGAGATTCCTCGTTAATACTCACTCATCACGAGCAGATACTTATGTAACGAGTCGCTAGCGCGGTATTAACAAAAACGCGAAGACGTACAAGCGCAAATTCCACATCCGTAAAAGAGGCACACGTGTATATACACAAACAGCATTAACAAGTGCACAGGAGAATGAAACTTGATTGATGCATCGAGAGTCGTAGGAAAAAAGAAAGGAGCGACGAGGAGGAAGTTATATAGCTTTGAGGCTCGCGGCGCTCTCGTGTCTTCCCCGTCGACGACTTTATGAAAATGCATATTCTCGCTCGCGCGCTGGAACCCGCTTATAACTCGGTCATGCGCGCGCGCGCGCGCGCATCTCGGGCGGCGTGTACGGTCTCTTTTTACCTCTCGTCGTCGCTTTCTCGTAACCTCCGCGCGCCCGCGAGTTTCACGCCACTAAAACTTTTCACGCCGCTTCTCGCCCCCCCACCCGCGGCACCCCGGCCGAAAACGTTCGGCCAACGATTGCCGTTGGCCCTGCGACGCGTATCGACGTTCGATTCACGGCCGATGCTCTCCCGTTCGCTCGTGAAAGTGAAATGAAGCCTCGCGTGACAGCGATGAGTTTTCCCTTCGGTTAATCTTAAAAAGGACGGACGTGCAATTGAGTCGCGCTGCACGCCGTGGATTAATAATTTTCCCTAATCATCCGCTCGCGCGCGCTCGTTAGTGCCTTCTCCTTCTTTTTCCCTTCGTCTCCGCTCCATCGCGGAGTTTTCACTTGTTGCGCCGAGCGCGCGTAACAGCGCGGATCGCAACGAGCGGGAACTGTGTCTCGCGTCCGTCGCGGCGCGAGAGCGAATCGCCGCGACCGTTCAGTGGACTTTCGTGCGAAAATACGTTACCTTGGAGTGGCCGGCGTAGAGGACCGGCGTCGAGGCCGGCTCCGGAAGTACGTCGGACTCGCTCCTCCATCGTGGCTGATTCGCGCTCGCCGCTATTTGCTCGTGCTCCATGATGCCCCAGAGCGCCGGAGCGGCGGATTCCGGAACGTTGGCCTGCACCGCCAGATTGTTAACCGCCTGCGGCAGCACTTGATAAGCCTGCTCCAGTACGCCCGAGTCCTGCTTCACTTTCGCTCTTCGGGCCTTTGATCTGGTGCCGTCGCGGGCCTCCTTTGTCGCCGACGACAGGCTGTCCAGCGAGTTGGGATTTGGAATCGGAGTGACCACGTAAACTCTTTCCTTCTCCTTCTCGCGGCTACCGATGCTACTAGCACTGGCCGACTTCTCCAGCTGCTCCGGCTTCTTCGTACTCTTTGGATAAATGGCGTTCACTACCTTCACCTTGCTCGTCGGCTCAGTCCTCGTCGTCGTCGTCGTTGTCGTCGTCGTCGTCGTCGTCGTCGTCGTCTTCATCGTCGTACTCGCCGTCACCTGTAATGTCGAATGTTTGCCTCTTTCAACTCAATCACAAACTGGAATTCAGTCGCCACGCGTATTTTCATAAATAAAGAGTAGGCATGGTAGTAAGTGTTAATTAGAAAAGTATACAAATAAACAAAATAAAAAGAAATCAGTGATCGTTGAGGGAGCGAAAACGTGAAAATGTGAAGCCTGATATTGGTCGAGTGTTGGGCTAAAACGATCGAAAGTGAACCTGAATTTGGTTGGTCCCTCGGTGCAGCAGCGTTTCGTGACTAAAATCATAATACTCGTTACTGTCTTCCTCAGTAGTGGCTAGCAAGTATTCATCGGGTATTTGTTTTGAAGAAATCCAGCGAGGATAAGTAGTATTTATCGAGTTTCTAATTGCTGATTCTTTTTTAGAAAATTCCTAGAATGGTTTTGTTATAATTGTTATCGTTAATGAAGAGATAATGATTTGTCAAAGTGATGTCATGACAAGAGAGCAAGAGAGATAGAGAGGGGGGGGGGGTCGATTAGTCACAATTGTTCGTTAGCATGATTGATTAAGCAAATTGAAGTACTGGAGCGTCAATGAAGCTGCGAGTGACAGAGCAAGCGACGTACCTGTATCGTCCAGTTGTCGATGTTCTTCTGGAGTCTGTGCACGTCAATGCTGTTGTTCGTGTGATTGTTGCGCGAGGCAGTCTCAGGTGAGCGCGTCACTGGCGCAGCACGCCTCGGCTCTTGAATCAGGACGCTGTTCTCGACGCTATTGTCATCCCCGACGTCTAGCTGTACTTTCGTCGCGCGGTGCGTCGTCTGTTCTGGCTGACGGTCGTTTCCTTGACCCACTGACTTGGTCGGGTGAAAGGGACTCGGCGTGTATTGAGAAGTGTAAGGGATGATTATCTGAATGATCTTGAGAGGCATGCAAGTTAGTCGGGAGAAAAATACTACGATGTATATGTGGCGCAAGTGGCGACTTTAGAAGCTGGTACCTTTTTCGCGGTGTCGCTGGAATTGCTTGGAGCCAAGGCCTCTCGACTGGCGCTAAAATCGTCGCCCTCGCCGAATGCCCTGCTGCCGGTCTTCGGCGCCTCGTTGGGCTCCGTGCGACTGCTGTTGCTCTTATAAAACTCGTACGCCTGGACTAGAGTTTCCACGCGAGACTCTTGGTGCTTTTGGTCGACTGCGACCTCGACGTTCCTATCCGTGCTCGTGGCAGGGGACGTGGTCGTGGTCGTGGTCGGTCTGGTTTCTTGCTTGGCGCTCGCTTCGCGTGGACCCGACACGATGTAATCGATCAGAGTCGCCGACAGCGGGACGGTCGACGATTCAGCACCGGCTCCCGTGTTCGTCTTCGCCGGGAAACGGCCGCCGCCACTCGTCGGCGTCGACTCGCCCGCCACGCTCAGCTCCACCAGGGGCGAGCGCTGAAAGTGCACGCCCGAGCCGCTTGTCGGCGAGTACTCTTTCGAGTCGGCCGCCGCCTCGCTGGCGATGAACACCGGCCGGGACTCAGCCTGGTCCGCGTCTTGCTGATTGCTTATTTCGACGTTCAGATCGAAAGGAGCGTCCTTCGTCACGCCCGTGTGCTGCTGCGAAGTCGCCTCGACATTTGTCGCGACCCCCTGGTGATAGTCCAAGCTTGGCGCTGGATGCTCTTCCTCGGCAATGGATGCCGGTTCAATGTCGATTATCGGTGATTGTTGCACTTGGATGCTGTAATGCTGGTTGCCCTTTGCCGGGTCCTGTTGATTATATCGAACTTCCGACTGAAAATCAGCCAGCAAAGGCTGACGCTCGAAATGTTCAAGTGCCGGCGGCGGCGGCGGCGGCGGCTGCTGCTGCTGCTGTTGCTGCTGCTGCTGCTGCTGCTGCTGCTGCTGCTGCTGCTGCTGCTGATGGTGATAAGGGTGACGAAGATGCTGGTCGAAGTTTACGGGAGAAACTTGATGAAACATTGGCGGAGGTAGCTCGTCGGGACTAGACGCCGAATAATAGCCTTGAGTCTGCGGTCGGGCCTGGTACAGCTGAGGCGTCGTCCCGGAGGGCAGATGCAGATCCGGGTTCCGATGACCGTTGCCTCTCTGATCCGTCGGCGCCGGGTAGGAGTAGCCGGGCCCGTCGACTGGTCGCGTCGCTGCCGAGGCAGCGGCAACGTCGTTGGAGCCGAATCCGGCGGCGTATTGAGCGTGATGAGAGGCGAGGTCGCTGCGAACGACCGGCGTCCAGGGAAACACGTCGCACGGATTGCAAATCTTGCCGCTCGTCCAGGCGGACGACGCTCTGGGAAACTGGCCCGGCGTCGGGGCCGCCGGTGGACGCGGCAGCGGCGCGTTGCCCTGAGCTGGGCCGCCGGTGTACCTGACGGCGAGCGATTGCGTGAAACCAAAGCAGCCACTGGAGCGACAGCGCGTTTATCGCAGCCCTCGGGCCTCGCCGCCGCTCGCGCTCCCCGCGACACCGAAGGACACGCGCGCAGCGGTTACTTACGGCATGCGCGGTGCGTACCGCGGGAGGGCGGACGAGTCCTGGGCGTGAGCGTCCTTGGCCGCGGCATCGAGTCCGCCGCCGAGCGTGTTCAGCCAGCCGGCCAGGTTGCCCAAGTATCCCGGATCGGCGCCCAGCGGCCTGGCGTGGCGGCCGTTCCGGGCGTGCTTCGGCGGTGGCGACAGCGCCGGCGGGTTCGGCTGCTGGCCGCGGCCGCTGCCGTTCGGTTTTCGCAGGCGGTGGCTCGGCGCGATCGACTGGGCGTGGCTGCCGACGGGGGGCAACGGGGGCGGCTCGAGGAATTCGCTGACGGCGCGCGCCGAGCGCCGCAGGACGGGCGACCTGGCCCGCTGGCGCCTCGGCGCGATTCGCGACGAGCTCCCGGCAGCCCGAGACCAGGCGGCGCTCGCGCAGGCCAGCAGGAGCAACAGCGACATCTGCAAAGGTCAAGGTCAGGCGCGGCTGGTCCGGTCGGCCGACAGCGCGATCGAAGCCCGGCCCACGCTGTCGGCCGAGAGCCGCGCCGAGAGAGCGACGAGCCCGCGGACGGAAAGTGTGACGCGCTCCGCGAGAACGAGACGCACCATCTGCCGAGTGCGCGCGCCTATGTAGGTAAGTGGGCTGCCGCGAAGAGCGCGGCGCCCGCGCCGGGGCCTGGAGCGTCGCGAGCCGTTGCGAAATCGGCGCGACGGAGCGACGCGCGGCTAAAAGCGAAAGCCGGCGCATCCCGGAGGTGCGTCGTGCTCGCGGACAGCGGGCCACGGGCGAAAGCGCGCGGCGAGGCAATTGCAGCGACGTCGCGCGCGGTGATGGACGGAGCATCGCCACTTTCTCCTTCGATCGAGCCGCTCGAGATCACCGATGCGCCAGCTTATACAACGATCGATGGGCTCGATGCCCGGCGCGCGTAGCCTCGTTGCAAGCGTCCGAGATCCCACGGCGCGTCCTTGCGACGAGTGCGAGCCAACGCAGTGCAGGAAGATACACCGTTAGCCGACCCAGCAGCAGGCACCTCTCTCGCTCTCCGCTGGTGCCCTTTTCCCTCTCCATGGCGTACGTACGTATTAGGCGGCTGTGAGAATGCCGGCAGTGAAATAGGCGCGAGAAAGCGATCCGTCGCGTGTTCGCTTATTTGGATTCGCGTTTTCCTCTCGGCCTCCCGCTTTTCCGAGCTTCGCGTGCGTTCCGCCCGCGAGTCGGACGCGACGCTTCCGTTCGTCAACGCGCACGCGGCTCGGCTCGAAGCTCCGGTCCCATCGACGTCCACTCGACGAAAGCGCCGCCAAGATTGCTGGTCCGATCCGCGGCCGCCGAGAGGAGCGAAATTAGCCTATTTCTCGTGCGCATCGCTATCTGCCCGAAGAATCTGCGCGGAGTGAAACCTGCATGATCCGGTTGCCGCGTGCAATCGGTAAAAGCTCCCTATCAATTGACAGCGAACGCGTTCTACATTCGACGCCTTCGCCGACGCTTCCGCGCGGCCGATCCTCTGCGCAGGCTGGCGCCCGACCAATTTCTGATATCGCACGTTATAGAAAGTACCGTGTTAATATTCAAGAATTTCGTGCGCGAGCTGCACGTGTATGATATGGTCGCCAGAGTCCATCGGTTCGTCAGAAATTTATCTAGTGGTATCTGGCGTGCGATCGCCTTTCCACCGATTACACCGTAACTGCGTGTGTTATCGTATGTGTTTTGATAGTTATGAAAAGTCGCAAATGCATTCATACTTGTTTACTTTCTCTTGGATACACGAAAGATAAACCTCTGATGCATACATTCTCGTGCTCGTTCCTTTGATCGTTTGTCAAACAATTCGATCTTTTGATAAGCTGCTTGATTCGATACTCTGCTCGAGACACGATTCTCCGATAGGCAAGCTATCGTCGCATTGCGCGATTATCTCCAAATACTCATAAGCTTATTAAGATGACGGATGATAAATGTCAGTAATTTTAGTTTCTCCTAAAATACGATAAAAAGTAAGACCGAAAGAATTGTTACGTGGTCAATTTCATTGGGGAAGCGTTTGGTTGCTCATAGTAATGAAGCACGTACAGTCTTATGTTCTTTCCGTCGGTTCAACGTTGTTTATTCTATTTGCTCACGTCTGTTTCAGAAATGTGCGCGAAGAAAGAAACGACCTGACTCGGTGCTGCACGTCGCTATCGGCTTCCGAGTTCATTCGGATCGAAATCTAAAATATTCAAGTGCTGAAAAATGAGTTTATCTTCGAGAGTCGAAGACTCTACGAGGGCTGTGATAAAGCAGCACGTTCTCGTTCGTCGAATAGTACATTTCAGAAATGCGGATTTGTAAAAGAAGAATAACGTTAAAAGCATTCGGTCCATTCTTTCAAGACTTCGCAAAGAAGCTTTAAACCATCAGTTATGAATTATGTATTTTCCCGAAAAAATCGCTATATTGTAAAAAGCTGTTTCGAGAGCAACGGTGTTACTGTTATAAGGTATGAATTGCACGCGACATCGTAAGAGTTGTAAGCCTGCTTACGAGGCGAGTGAGCAAAGAGTCGAGAAAGTGCACTTACGAGTCGAAGGTCCATCGTCCGTTGTCCGTGAAGCGTTGGGCTGTGCGTATCACTGACGAGTCCCGCGTTCTGTCATGCCAGCGTATTTTAATCACTCGGCACTGCTGTCACCGAGGCTTCGAGCAAGCTGACTAGACAGCGCGCCGACCTGTCGACGCCAGAGCAAAGCGTCAAGACCGAAGCGCGAGGCCGGTGCCAAAACAATTTTGAGTCGGGTAATTTCGAAGGAACGGTTAAAGTCGGGGAGGTCGACGGCAGCGGGATAAAGGTTAATTGGCCCGAGGCCGGGGCAAGAGCTGGCTAGAGGTGCGTGCCGCGGAAGCGGAAGGCGCGAGTAGACTAAGTTGAGGGATGGAGGCGACGCTCGACGGGTCACACCGGAGAGAGTCCTCCTCCTCCTCCTCCTCCTCCTCCTCCTCCTCCTCTCTTTCTCTCGGCGGCGCCGACTACAAGCAACGGCGCCGCCGCCGTCGCCGCTACACTTTTCTCCGGCCAGCCACCTCCACTTTCTTCCCTCCTCTCTCTCTCTCTCTCTCTCTCTCTCTCTCTCATTGTCGCTAGATTCTCGAGGACTCGGTCATTCTCTCTCTCTTCGCACGCGCACTCTCGCTTCTTCTGCCAGATCGAGCGCACCGATTGTCGCGCCTTGCACTTGCGTCGCTATCCAGGCCATTTCACTTGCAGGGATGATATTTCACGTTTGCCGCTCGTCCATCCGAGACTTTCCGGTGCTTGGTTCGACATCGTCTCACCGAAGCGCGACCGCGATCGCGCGACAACGAACTCATCGACTGCGTGCTGCGCGTTTGCTCGTGAGCGATCGATCGCTCTTCCCGATAAGAGGCAAAGACGTTAGCTCCCGCGAGAAAGTGCGCGGACGATGAGGCAAGCGCGCAGGGGGCTTCCGGATTCGTGCTTTTCGCAAGACCGATTCGATATCGCCGTCGTATACGTGCCGGGCCTGAGCTGACTGACAAATTCGAGAAACCTCCGCGAGTCCGTGCAATCTGAATTTACGTGCCGCGTGAAACTGGCGATGCGCCACTACGGCTCACGGAGACGCGAGCGCGCGAGTCGAATACCACTCGAGACGGCGCGCCCCTCGGCACTCGCCTCTCTCTCTCTCTCTCTCTCTCATCGCTGCGCGTGAAATTGCCGACGAGCACGCGTCGCTCGAAAGCCAGACCGGCTCGCGGACAATGCAGGTGCCGTTTTCTCTCGCGGACTACAGAGGAGCGCCGCGACGAGAGGAGCCGGCCCGAAAGCGATCCGCTCGCGGTCGCCCCGCGATCGACGCCGCGGCCGCGGAATCGATCCAATTACGCGCATTTCGAAACGAAGACGAGCCGCGAGCGCGCGCGCGCGCCGCTAGAAAGCGATGATCTTGCGAATTCGCTGGCGCGCGCGCGCGAGCGGATTTCCAATAAGAGCGCCATTTCGCAGCTGCCGCGCCGAGAGTTTTCTCTGCACGCGCGCCGCGCGCACAACGTTTTATGTTTATTGGCTACGCGGACGGCATAAATTAGCCCGGGCGCGCTGCTCGCTGGCCTCCTAATGGAGTATTAATAATTTAAGTGCTCACCGGAGAAAGACCGAGTGAGACGCGCTGCGCCGCTCTTGGAGCTTCTCCCTCGTTTCGACGACTGTATGATTCTTTCTTCCCGTAGCCTTTTACAGCAGCCGAGACGCTTTCGTTATTGGTGCCGTGTTCGAGTGCAACCTAACGATCCTATTATTAACGCGGAATCATCGGCCTTGCTGTGAGTCAGGTCAAGTGGCGGGTTTCGAGGTTGAATACGAAACGAATCTAAGATGATAAACTGTAGCGTCGGAGAAGAAGATTGCAACAAGCGACCGTATCGATGTATTCGTTATTCTACTGTGCTCTTTGAAATTCATCGCATCGCGCATTGGCGCGGCGATAAGCGAATCGCCCAGTCGAATAGAGAGGTGCGAGTCGGCGCGCACTTACCGCCTACAGGATTACGTGCACGCAGCACGTTTTCTCTTCGGCGCCGCGATGCAGCGATGGGCACATGTGAAAATTGGCTGAATTCGCCTTTTCAGGGTGAGAACAGCTGAAAATTCGAGAAATTCGATCTTTGTGTTGGAGCGAACGAGGAGTTGCTGATTTCTCGCGCTGCCTCGCGCTGCCGACTCGCGCCAGAAGCTCAACGGCCCTGAGAATCGACGGGTCGCGGCGGCGGCGGCGGCGGCGGGCGCACGTGGAAGCAAGGAAAGCAACGAGGCGGGCACAGGGTATCGATCGAGGGGCAGCGACGCGACGGGCGTTGAGCAACGTCGAGACGTGTCCGGCGGCAGCTGAAAGTGAAGGTGCACTCACGCGCGGGCTAGAAGAGAAACCGGTACGGCGCCTACACCGCGGGTTGCGCTCCTCCGATTACTCGCGCGTGACCTTGGCCAACGCAACGCAACCCGGCGCGGTGAAGGGGGGGGGGGGGCACTTGGGCGAGCGCACGTCGGAGTTTTTCGGCCGAGCAGTCCGAGGTGTCCTCCGGAGGCCAAAGCACCGCTGTCCGCCAGACGATTTGCCGTAGCCCTCGAGTCTTGCGCCATGTGGCTGCTGCCGCTGCTGATGCTGCTGCTGCTGCTGCTGCTGCCGCTGCTGCTGCTCGACCTCGCGATGAAGCGTCGCGCTGCTCGCAAGAACTATCCCCCAGGTAGGCAAACGAAAAGTCTCGCCGCGCGCGTCACGAGTAAGCTGACTGGAGCTCTCGATGCGTAAGGGCCGATGGCGCTGCCGATCGTCGGCAATCTGCACCAAGTCGTGCGGCTGGTCAAGCAGACGCGTTTCCATTGGGGCGCTTGGAGCCGCCTGTCGCAGATTTACGGCCCGGTGTTGAAAATTCGGCTGGGCATGGCCAAGCCGCTGATCGTCGTCTCCGGTCGAGAGGCCGTGCTGGACGTGCTCCTGAGGCGGGACTTCGACGGCAGACCCGACACCTACGAGACTCGCCACAGGTGCCTCGGACGAAAGCGAGGAATCGTCTTGAACGACGGCCAGGACTGGTGCGAACAGAGAAGGTGCGCGCAACGGTCCACTCGCGTTGAGGTTGCTCCGATTCGGCGATACGCGGACTAAAGACCAGCCGCTACTTTCAGATTCCTATTGAAAATCTTGAAAGACTTTGGGTTCGGCAAGCAGAGCATGGAAGAGCTGACGCTGGAGGACGCCGCCGCGCTGTGCGACATAATCCACGAGAAAATGCTCGACAGGCCGATCGATATTCATGAATTCTGCCAAGTGACCGCGGTTGCCGTCATAAGCAGTCTGTGGAGTTTGATCGCGGGTAAAAGGTAGGCCAGTTGACTTTGCGAAATTGCGCGCTCGGCTGTGCGTAATGCATCGAGCTCGTTAGCCCAGCCTCGAGCGCTCGACCGTGCGCGAGTTATTGCGTCAAGCATTTCTTGTTTTTCCCCCCAATCGACGCCGGCGTTATTGCGCGCGCAGGTGCGATCCGAGCGAAGAAAATTCGGAAGTGAAGGATATCCTGAGCATTCTGAACGAGTCGTTTAGAAATGGAAGCGCCACCGGTGCGCTGTGGCAACACTTGCCTATTCTGCGTCGCCTCGTGCCCAAGTACTCCGGATTCGCCGAGCAAGACAGAAGGGTCAGCGCGATGTCGAAATATTTCTTGGTAAATAATTGGATCGACGCTCGTCCGTTCGCCGATTAGACGATCAAATTCGCTCCAGTGACGAATCGTTATCAGAGTCGCGTTGCAGGACGAAGTGGCCCGGCACAAATTGACCCGAGTGCAGGGAGAGCCGCGGGATCTGATCGACCACTACCTCGACGAAATAGGGTCTCGCTGCGGCAGCGGCGAATCCTCCTCCTACGACGGTAAGTCGAGTCGAGCCCCGACGAAGGCGCGCACGAGTCTCGAACTGATCAGTCGCATTGGCGTTCGCCGTTCGAACAGCAGAGCTGCAATTGTCGGTACTGCTGAAAGACATGTTCTCGGCGGGAATCGAGACGACATCCAACGCAATAGGCTTCGCAATAGCTTACCTGGCCAAATACCCAGAGGCTCAGAGGAGAGTCCGAGCGGAGCTGGACCAAGTGATCGGGAGCGCGGGCGTGCCCAAGCTTGCTTACAAAAATTCGTAAGGGCCGTCGGCCGCTCCGTGGCTGCACGCGCGCCGCCGTCCGCCAACAGGCGCCACGCGCGAGATGGGAAAGCGGGACAAGTGGATTACATTACAAGGCCCTGTTTTTGCTGTTCCCAGACTGCCATATCTGAGCGCAACAATTGCCGAAGTTTCGAGGTTAGCGAACATCGCGCCAACAACAATAGCGCACCGGGCCGTCGTCGATTGCTCGTTAATGGGCTACGACGTCGAGAAAGATTGGTCGCTAATTGCCAATCTGCGCAGCGTTCACATGGATCCGGATCACTGGGTTGACTCCGAAGCCTTTCGCCCCGACAGATTCATCGACGGCGCCGGCCACTTCGTCGAAGACCCCTGGCTCATACCTTTCGGGGCAGGTAATCAAACCAAATCAGACCGACGCCTGCAAGCCTAAGCGCCCGTCCATCGATCACAAGGATGGAGCCGGACTACCATGAAGCCTGCCTATATATAGACGTAACGACAAGCTGCGGGCCACTCGAACGTTTTCTGGCCTGTCGCTGTTATTATATCGTTTCAATGCTGCTTCTCAACTGCAGCGACCTATCATGCGAGTGAAAGCTCCCGAGTCGGCGGCCACTCCGCTGATATTTGTCGCCGCAAATTTTTTTTCCTCGATCGACTCTCCCTACCGATCGCCAAAAATCCTGTCGGTCGCCGTTCTCTCCCCCCGTTGTCCGCTTTAAAATCAGCTATGGGCTTTTCAGGGCGCAGGAAGTGCTTGGGCGAAAACTTGGCGAGGATGAGCCTGTTCGTGTTCGTGGCGAGCCTGCTGCAAAAGTTCCGATTTGGGCTGGCGCCAAACGAGACGGCGCCTTGTATGCTCGGAGTCAACGGTTTCACCGTCGCGCCGCCGCACGTCAACGTCCTCATAGCGTCGCGCTCTTGCGGCTCGCGCGACAACGCATGAATTACACATCTTGCCCGGAATATACAATGGACTCCGAGCTTCTCTCCGCGTGCTACATCTCGCTAATTGATTGACTGCGATTCTGGGCTTTCACCTCGAACCTTCTCAGCAATTATTATCATCGACACGGCTTCTATTCCGAAAGCTTCGTATTACGGTTGCATCTATTCGCTCTATTCGCTGGCACACGGCGCCTAATGACCCGAGTGCCAGAGCAAATCAACGGCAGGGATATTATTAGAGTCGGAATGAGCACTTTATGCAAACAATGCAGCCAAGTCTATTCGCTAATAAAACTACTTTCACAATTCTACATTCGCGATCATTCATTGTCGTTGCACGTGCGACTGGGTAACGAAGTTCGGCTGAGAGAGTTGCGGATAAATCCCTACAGATGGCCATCGTGGCGCTAAAATTTGATCGCTCCTGAGCAGTGAATCTCTTAGCGCGGAGCGACCATTATCCTGCGTGGTAAAGCAGTCCCGTGCTCCGCGTACTCTGGCCGCAGCGTGGACGTGCTGTCGGGATAAATGATCATCCCAATCGACAGTTCAACGACGTTGAATAAACGTAAGCCGGGCTCGGCCGCTACTTTCTCTTCAAATTCTAAAAATGCATCTTTGGACTTGCTATTTTACTTTCATTTACAAACGTCTTATCTGGAATTGGTAAGACAGATTTTGCTGCGACGTGACTTTCTAAACAGATTTTTTATTTAAAACGCGATCGAATCGCGGAATCTTTGTGTCGATGCCGCCAGATGCGCGTAGAATCTTCTGGGCTCTTATACATACTCAACGGATGCTTTTAAAACTAAATTTAATTTTTTTCGACGAACAGTACCGAAATGCTGATACTGAAAAGCTGCGACGATATGCTTGTTTGTCACAATCGTTTGCCGCTTTTAAGGACGCGCACGAATGATTATGTTATCGAAAACAACTAGATAAGCGTTGCATTGACAGCGCGAATTAAGCAACTTCAACTCTAGCAACATAACGAGCAATCAGTAGATGCTGGAACTCATCGCGGCGCAACTATGGAGACAAAGAAAAACTATAAGCGCAGGCACGCGGCACATCGCGATAAGAAAACTTCGGCTCATTCGCGCTTGCGCCCGGAAATTCTTCAGCGCACTCTGACGCGATCGTCTGGCCGAACTTGCTAATCAATGCTCGCCACGACGGCGCGAGTTAGCCTATGCGAGGAAATTTCTCAGCGGCGACGTTCGCGCGCGTCTTGCCATCGTCGCCGGCGCAATAGCCCCGTCGAAGTCGTAAATTACGCGCGCGGGCGCCCAGCACTCGAAATTGACTATTTTTCCGGTTGTCTTTTCGCTTTCTTGGCGACGCGCCAGCGAAAGCTCGCGCGTTCGAGCCCGCGGCGGTCTAAGTAGCGTTAATATCAATTTGCAGGCCCGACGGTGAATAGGAGTGAGAAGTAGGCCAAACGAAACAGAAAGAAAAAAAAAGTAAAAGAGAGCATGTACGCACACGCACGTCGACGTAAAGGAGCGCGCAAGCGCCCAGCCAAGCGCAAGTCTCCCATGCCCGGACAGCCATGGAGAATGGCTGCGAGTGGCGCAGAGTGAGCCATTCGAGATGAAAAGCGACGACGGACGGATGAGTCAGATGTGCGTGGCGCGCGAGGCCAGGCTAAATTTCTGGAATCCGAGTTGAGGATTCGTCGCGCCGTGGTGCGATCGGTATATATGCGGCCGCTGGCGCTCTGCCACGTCGCGCTTCAGCGATTTTAATAGAAAGTAATCGGGCGCGGCGTGTGCGTCGATGGTCCCGGCGCGAAAGCGCGCGTCTTGAGGCCGCTGCGAAGACGGCGAGCGTTCCGACCGTGGGCGCGCGCGCCGTCTTGAATATCGCGATCAGGCGCGCGCGCGTGCGCACTCGTCGCGCGGGCCGTGCGCGCCAACTGACTGCACAACGCCAATTAAGTATTATTAATTCTCGCGCGATAAAAGCGTTCGCGGCGGGGTCGAGTGGACATTAGCGAGCGAGCGTGGACCGGATAAGCGGCGGCAGAGGCGCGAGAAGATATCGGCGAGCGCAAGGTCGGCAGGACGCGTAAGGTCACGAGATGAGTCGGGCTAAGCTGCCGCGTCCACGGATATTTCGGGGAGTAACGAATCCAAGCAGAAGAAGGAGTATAGCGGAGGCGCTGGGCGGCGCGGAAGTCGGCACTCAATGTTAAATAGAGGAGGCAAGAAAGAGATGGAAGAGGCGCGGTGACGGCGGCGGCGGCGGCGGCGGCGGCGGCGGCGGCGGCGGCGCGTCGATCGCGAGTAAACGCGTAACCGGGCCGTCCTAGAGTCAACTGCAGCGTGCGAGACTATTATAATTGTTCGCGTTCTCTTGGAAAGCTGCGCACAGGTCGATCTGGCACAGTGTCGATTGCGGCCGCGCGAGTGAAATATATACAAAGCTCCGCGACGTGTGCCGAATGCATACGAGCTTGTATGTCAAGCAACATTGCACGATCGTGGTTGCCGTGGCGCGTCGCTGTTAAGCTCGTTACACCGTGCTCCGTGAGCAGCGCGTGGGATCTCTCCCTCCCTCTCGCTCTCTCTCTCTCGCTCTCTCTCTCTCTCTGATTTCTGTACCCGTGCTCGTACTATACACCGAGAACGTCGTCCGCCGCCCGCGTGGCATCGCGGCAAATCGTTCCCTCTCTCTCTCTCTCACTCGCTCTCTATCTCTCTCTTTCTCCAATACGCGCGCTATCGCTATCGTAGTTGTAGTTTAGCTATACCACGTGTACGAGTATGACAATTGTGCATGTGGCTGCTGCCGTCAAGACTTGGACATTCTGATTCATCAGATTGTGACCGGCCGGTACGTATCCAGCACCTTCATCTTCATTCCGCCCATAATTCCCCGTTCGGGATAGCTCTCCGTCGATGCCGCTCGCCTCGGTCGCCCGTGCCCAGTGTAACGAGCATCAGCTGTTGCGACTCAGCTGATCGGACCGCCGTGAAAATGTCCCCGCGGACGAGCGCGCGCGGCGAGGCCAAGCGTCGCGATCGCCGATGGCAAAATGGACCGCGCACCGCTGGCTCCGACTGGTTGTAAATGGCCGACGCGAAGAAGCGAGCGTTGCTCCTCGAGGGCCCGCCGCCGTGCCAATCGTCGCGAAAGATCGTCGCGAGCGGCCGACACGCACGCGTGCAGCGGTGCGCGCCACTGGACGCGGACAAATTCATCCGCCGCGAGTGGACTCGGGCCGCGCGCGGCGAAAGGCAGGCAGGCAGGCGGGCGGGCGCGCGGCCCCAAAACCAAAATAGCCCAGCGTGGAATTATTAATAACCGCGGCGGCGCGGCGCGGGTGACGCTGGCCCACGCCTCGCGATCGTCCGTCGCGCTTCGCAGACAACCGGCCGCGCCAGAGCCAGCGGTAACGTCGAGGCGGACCGAAGACGCGCGCGGAAGGACGGGCGCAGCGCAGTCCGGCGAACGAGTCCGGTCGCAGGCTGCGCGCCCGTGACCGGAAGTTCGCGTCGCTTATCCGTGCACGTGCGCGCGTGCGTCGGGCGGCAGCGCGCACCTCGAGTCACGGGCGCGCAGGCGCCGTGCTCGCGGTCGCGCGCGAGCTTGCCGCTCGGTTTTCGGCAATCGGTACGTGTGCGCACGCCCGCGGCTCGCCATAGCTCCTCCCGCGACGTCGGCCTTCGTCGATTCCTCGCCGCGCGTTTGCGTTTCCGCCGTCGGCGCTTCGAATCGCGTTCGCCTTCACCCGCGCACGCAAAATCCTCCAGCCGCTTCTCGGTCGGCTTCCTCTCGTGGATTCGTTAATTGCACTTTTGTCGAGCATTATCGAATCCTTCGATCTCTTCGACTTATCGCACAGCGCACGGCAGCCCAAGAGGCTGTGTCGTTCATTGTGGAAGCGATTAAACTTTCACGTATTTGCTAGAAAACTCTCTGGCACGTATTATCTCGGGAAGAAAATAGATAAAAGTTGACAATTTGCAAAGATGCCTTGTTTCCCATGCTATATATTCATTTCGTACTTTCAGTCTATTTGTATGTAGCTGGCCGAGGACCCAAGTAATCCATTTATCGTGAATTTTCGAAGGTGATTATACTCAATTTTATTGGCAACCTCAATTTTGCAAAAGCAAAGGATGATGTTGTCTTTAATTTTCCCACTGGAAACTATTTCTTCTAACTTTGTTCGATAAGAAAGTACCGCAGAATCCATCCACATCTGACTTTATCTAGGAATGTCAATATTCAATGAAGCATTTTTGAAAACGATAAGTATTTGATTGTTTACACGCGCATCTATAGTACATCCTGAAAACAATTGACATCGATAAATCTCGAAAAACATTTAAACTTGCGTCCATTCGCAAGGCTCGAGAACGCGATGCGGTTGCTTGCGTTGCTGCAACGCGCCGACGACACTACCGCGATCGGAGTGATTGCTCGCGTTAACTTGTTGTGTGCTCGGGCGCGATTCAAATGAGACGAGGGGGCTGCGGCGGGTACATACCGGAAATTAATGCGTGCATCGCTGATGGCAGTCTTACAACAGACGCTAACCATGACGGATCAGCTGATGTCCATGCAATCGAAATGACGCCGCTGAAGTAGCGTGCCAAATGCCGCACCGCAGCGACGCTGCCATTGTCGCTCTCGTTGGCAATTGTCTTTTCTGTTTTTTGCTTCTCCAGCGATTGTCGGATGCACGAACAAACGAGCCGCGCGTCGTCGCACGCGCTTATCGAATTCCCGCGCGTACGCGACAGGCTTCCCTCGCGTCGATCGACGGCGACGCAAGCTCGCGATTCCGAGCAGTTGTCCTTCGCTCGCGGCCCGCGATAGCGAGTGTTCAACTGTAAAGCTACGATCGAAGGCAAATCGGCCGCCGCGCTCATCGAGCCGGCAAATACGAGCGATAAGATAACAGCGCCGTTTCCTTCGCGAGAGATCGCAAGCCTTCGTTAGACCATCGGTTGACGGTCCGCGTCGCAGAGGCCAATTGCGTTCGCTCGACAATCGGAATGAATCGAGCTTGCATCAGTGGCGAGCGCGGCGATAATGGCTTCGAGCGTGCCGCAGCACTTTACGTAAACGCCAACGGCGCGACTTGAACGACCCGAAGAAAACAGGATCCGAGTAGGCTCGCGCTTTTGGCCTTTATCAAAGCGGAGACGAGCCTCGGTGCTTCTTTTTACTTTCGCCGCGGCAGCAGACGTATCGCTCTCGCTCTCGGGTGCGCGCGACGCGATAACGCCAGTGCGATAAACGCATCTGCCTCTCGCGGCGCATCCGTGACTCGGTCGTCCGTCCGCGCGGCCGCGGGTCTCGCGATTCGACGCCACCTGGACGAGAGATCGTCGTTGAGCCGGGACTCGATCGCCAATACGCGTCGTGGCATCGTGGCATTACCAACGCGCGCCTTTTCGCCGAGTGCGTCGCCGCCGGCCGGAGTCGCATCGCGGATGGCGACGTTCTCAGGTACGTGATCAGGCGAACTCGACCGCCGCTCGGTTCGCCGACGATTGCCGGCGATCGCGCAAAACGTTTCGAAAGCCAAACGCGCCGGTCGTCGATCTGTGCGTCACGATCGCGACGATGGCTAATGACGAGCGAGCGATATGATCTATCGCGGCAACGGTGCGCGTAGCCTTGTGCGATCGGCGATCTCGTGCTCGCGCAGCCTGCGACGTACGCGGAATCGACGGCTGTAATTATTGACCGACGGCATCATTGCCATTTCCACGATAAACTACAATAAATTAGCATAACAGCGACAGCATAACCGACAAGTATTAATTAGAGCTGATAAACCATAAATTCATTTTGTTTTTCCGTCTTTCCTTTTATTATTTGCACTGCTCGTTATTCTCCGTTGCGTGGATGCTCGGCTAATTGCTCGCGACGGCTCGCATGCGTCGTTCCGAGGCGCCCCGCGTCGGGTCGATCGCTTCTCCGCCGGCAAATCGTTCGCTCGGTCAGCGATTGCTCCCCGGCGGCGCGACGAGCCGACGTCCGACGAGCGGCCGCGCGCGTGCTCGCGGGGCAGGGCCGCGGCTCACGCGGGCGTACGACTTTGCTTGCGACAGGTGAGCGCTCGCCATGCCAGTATGGAGCCAGCGTGCTCGCGGAGCGACACGGAGGAGGCGCTGAGCGAGAGCGGAGAGGCGCAGCAGCCGCGCGACCCAGCGCCGGCCGTGGCGGCCGAGTCGCCGACAGCCGGCGGCGAGCCGCGCAACGGCCCCGTCGCTGCCCCGACCCTGGCGCAGCCACCGCCGCCCAAGGCTGCGCCGCCCAGGCGAAAGATGAGCGTCATGCTGGAGGAGGACAGCTCCGACGACCTCGACAATGACTGCCCGAACAGGTGTGCACCGACGATTTCTTACCCCCGGCCTCGTCGCTCCAACTCCAAGCCTCGCCAACGACGCGCCGTCGCGGACGGCTCGAGTTGTGCTGGCGACGCGACTTTATTCGCTGACGCCCGGAACGCCAGCCTCGGAATCGGTCGGGCAGCGCGAGCGCAAAACTCCGGCGACGGAGAGACCGAGGCTCGTGCGAAACGGCGAGTCGAGACGTCGAAGGATGCGCGAGGCCAGCCGGGCAATTCGCGTTATCCACTGCTGAGAAGCAGCATGTTTGCTTATTAGTGCGCGTAGCATTGGAAGCAGCCACCCGGACAACGACTCGGACTCGACGTACGAGGAGCGCGGTCGGCTGCTCAGCGCCGAGTCGATCTCCGCGTGTCCGACGATGCGCAAGTCCCTGCAGCACATCCCGAGCGGCCGGACAGCCAGCCACGGCAGCCAGAGCAGCCGAGCCTCCAGCCGGCTCAACAGTCCGGTGGCCAAGCGCTCGGCTGGCAGCGCGTCGCTCGACAGCTTCCACGAGAGATCGTCGCGCTCGCGCACCGACACTCCGCCCCCACCTCGACGGCCGCGCCACCAGCATCGCGAGTCGCAGAGGCGACCGGCGCCGCCGCTGCAGCCGCCGCCGCCGCCGCCGCCGCCGCCGCCGCCGCAACACCACCACCTTCAGCAGCAGCACTCGCAGCGCCGACAATTGCACAGGCCCTTAGAGAGCGGCAGCGCCAGTAGGCGGGGGGACTCGGCGAGCCGACACTGCAGTCGGAACCCCAGCATGCGCTCGCTCAAGTCCAGCTCTGCAAGCGACGAGCAGCACTGCGCCTCCTGCTACCCGGTAAATTCGCTCGCGCGCGGCTCACTTACTGACACGGCAACTGACATGTCAACTCGCTGTCTGTCGCTGTCAAAGCTTCCTCGATAAACAGAGTGACTGCAGGTGCTGGTGCTTGTGAGTGCGCGTGAGTCCGAGCTTCTCTCTCTTTCTCTTTCTCTCTCTCTCTCTCTGTCTTTCTTTCTACCTCTGCTTGCTATGTCACGCTGTATTATACTCTGCTAATTACCATATTATATGTTCAAATGCCTTTGGAAATCAAAGTAGTGCGTGTACTTTGGAATGACGTAACAAACGCGAATCAAGCCGCGAATTTCAAGTTCAAAGTAAGTCTCGCGTTCGCGCGGAGTTGACTCAGCGATCGCTATCTCTCAGCTCGGCTATTCAAAAAAAAAAAAAAAAAAACTAGCCACAGCTTCGATGCAGTACTCGCACTTATATATCTCGTGTCATCGTAGACAAACTTGATAATACTAGATAAGGCGAGCGTGCAATGCCAGTGTAACGCGCGAAAAATTGTGTGCCGCAACAGCTTCAACATCAGCAGCAACAGCCGGCGCTGCAGCTCTACCCGTCCAAGACCTGCGCCAGCTGGGGCTCGATCCTGTTCCCGGACCAGTCCACCGTCATGGCGGCCAGGCCCACGGACGTCGTCTCCATTCGCTCGCTCGCCTCGATCGGCATGGGCTCGTCCGACGGCAGGAAGCTGACCATACGGCGCGTGCCCACCTCGCCGTCCGAGCTGCTCAACATGGTCCAGCCGGCCACGTGAGTACGCGACGTGCCCGTAACGAGCAGCGAGCGCTCGGGCGTCCAGCTTCGTGAGTACAGCTGCGTGTCAAGGAAGCGGACGCGCGCACGCCCGCACGCCAGCCGCATTTGCCGCGGAGGAAAACAATTTGCGCTCTGCTCTGCGCGCGTTTCGTAATCACGCACCGCGCCGCTGATGAATCGCGTGCACGCCAGCCCGCGCGTATTCTGGCTCCGCGCGTACGTCGGCCGATGCCCGATCCGGCGCGCGCCGACTTTTGTCCGGCTCGGAGCGCTGAAAAATTCTCCCTCCGCACGTCCAGTTTCCCGCTCGCCGACCCGATCGCTGACTCACGAGTGCGCGTGTCCATTTGTTTTCTTCCTCCTTTTCTCTCTCTCGCTGTCTTCTCGCGCCGTGGCCGAGCACCTATCACTCGACTAACGAACTCCTCGTTGCCCCTCGCAGCGCGTCGCTGCGCTAGTTTGCCCGCTCGCTGACGCGCGCTCCAGATCTTGCGTCAGATTCTATTCGGGCACCGACAGCGTGGGGTCAGCGTACTCTCGTTGCACCGCACCAACGACAACGCTGTCGCGCCGCTTTTCTGCCCTGCGCCTCGACAGGATCGCTCCGTTTCGTATCGGCACGTCGCGAGAATCAACCGTTTCTCACGGCGCCCGCTCGCTTCGAATGTCGCGGCGCGCGATTTTCACGACTCCCGATCCGCGACGGCACAGTGACGCGGGATAATCGTCTCCGCATTCTTTTCGTCTCCGGTAAAGACGAGCTACGATCAGTTTTGTCCCTCCGTAGCGCATTTCGAGCGTACGTCATTTGCTTATTTGCCAAGAAAATCATTCCGGTGTAAATCTTATTTGCCGTGTTAGCCGCGTTGCTAGTCATAGCTTCGCTGAAAATATTGACAAACGGCGTCAAGAGTTTATAATTTGAAAAGCGCGCGCCAACTGACAGGTCATTATTTGGATTCCATCTCTCTGTTACGACGCATTGCTGCGCCAGCTTGTAGTTGGGAGTATATCGAGTTTTCTTTTTCCTTTATCTCGCGCTAATTCAAATCGCACACTATTCCGATGCTCACTAGTTGGCGCAGAAATCTCCAGCGTCCGCGCATCGCGTAGCTGCGGATAATTATGCCCACTAGTCGATTGATTTTCAACCGAGGCAATCGAGCACTGTGGATTCATTTTTGATTGAGATGCTTGATGGAAGACGATTAATATTTATAGAAGCGTTAAATTGTAATGCCGTAGTAAAATTATTGAAGCGCTACTTTGAACATTCGTTTGAATAACGTACATAGCCTAGATAATTTTAGATGTCACCTTGAGCCTTTGTAGCTGTGAAAAATTAATGTGCATCTAACGAGACGAAAATGATCGCAAAGTAGAGTTGAGGAGCTTCATCGTGTGTCCGGGGATATTATTTTAGGAAGCTGTTCGTGCAAAGAGAAAAAACCTTGGCAACTGTCGTTGTAGTTTATGCTGCGCTTCCTTGTGTTACTTTATGTTTGCTCACAAATCAGTCAACAACAATCGAGTAGTCGGAATCCACAGCAGATGTGATAATTTATCGACGGTATATTTTGCCGAGTCAAACAATTGGAGCAGGCTAGCTACGATCGACAGCGCGAAACGGTGAGCGAGTACACGGTTGTGTGTGTGCACAGCAATTAGATGACGCAAGGTCAGTTTACTTAGAGGGTAGTAATCTAAATGTTTTCACGTTCGACACGAGAATACGAGAATCGCATGACGAACATCTCGCTAACATCGTGGCGGCTGCTGAGGCGCAATTTGCACTCCAATACTCAGTGGCTAATTCGCAAGGAAACCGGAGATATTGTGCGAGTTAAAGAGCTGGAAAGTGGGCCAACTCGCATCAGTCCGCGACAATAGACGGGCGCACAAGTGGCAGCGCGCGCCGCGGTAGGAGTTTGATCGTGAATTTCATTGCGGGCGATCATTCGAAAATGTTGCGGAGGCGAAGTAAGCCGATTAGGCTAGCTAATCAATTGAGCGCTGAATTGAGCGGGATACACGGCGACTTAAATCAATTCGTGGCAGGCAATCAAGGTTCGTCGCGGCGACCGCGAGCGAAGAAAGAAAGACACGGACGCGCGTTGAAATCGCGGCGCGGCGCCCGAACTCGCGAACGGCACGCCGAGGCCGGTCGATCGAGAGAGCGCGGCTGCAGCTTCGCGTCGTGACGGGAGCTTTCGCTTTGCAGGCCCGCGGAGGACGATCTGTCGACGTGCACCAGTTACGACGACGGCGACGCCGAGGACCCGAGCGAGTATCGTCAGCCGAGGCGGCCGCACTGGGAGAACAAAGTGCAGTTCGTTTCTCGCCTGCATCGGCTACTCGGTCGGCCTGGGCAACGTCTGGAGGTTCCCTTATCTGTGTTACAAAAGCGGCGGAGGTAAGACTATTTCGTTACGCTTCGACGCGTCGATCGCACGCAGCAATTTCTCAACCCTGTCCAGCCTGCTATTGTCGATCAATCGAAACGCTCGATCGTTTGTTCGCACTGGGCTGGTAGCGTCGAACGAGCAGGACGATCGAGAAGCAGCGGCGTCGCGAGTCGCGCCGCGCCACTCGATAGCGCGCTCGGCGCGGACAAATTGAGCGCGCAGACTCGTCGCCGAGCGCTCGTGGTGGCGGCAGATTTGATTACTCGCGTCTGCAGGCCAGGAGGAATAATTGATAAATTCGAATTTCCGGAGCGAGATTATACAACGATACAGTTCCCTCGGCTCGGCTGGTAATTCGATCAGACGAGAGAGAGAGAGAGAGAGAGAGAGAGAGAGAGAGAGAGAGAGAGAGAGAGAGAGAGAGAGAGAGAGAGAGAGAGAGAGAGAGAGAGACAGAGCCATTGCGTAACGCCGGCTTCTGCGTGTGCAAATGGGCTGCGAAGTGCAGGTACTCGTCGCGACGTAGGCTCGTTCGGTGGGCCGCCGCGGACCGCTAGAAAGACGAGCGGCGGCGAGCGCGGCGCGTGGCAGGCGAAGAAGCGCGAGGCCGCGCGCGCGCGCCGATTGGCGCGGGATTACGTCAGAGCCGAGCAACGCTGATTCTCGGGTTGCTCGCGGAAACCGGCCGCGATTTTTCATCCGGGCGTTTATCCGGGAAGGCCGCTCGCTCGCCGAGCCAGGGTCGCGCGCATCGAGTTCCAAGTGCAGCGGCGCGAGCGACGCGCGGTCGGGTGGGGGCCTAACTGGACGCGCCGACGCGCGCGCCGAGTGCCCTTGCTCTCGCGCGCGCGGCCGGATGCCCGCGCGCGAGGCGTACGCTGTCGTTTGGAGACATTGGAGCGGGATCGAGCGGCGATCGCGTCGATTAGCAGGGGGGCAGTGCCGACGAGAGACGCCAGCGAGGGCGTCAACGGAAGGCCTCGTCAAATATTTGGGTTGTTTACCGACCTTATCCCCCCCTCTCTCTCTCTCTCTCTCTCTCTCTCTCTCTCTCTCTCTCTCTCTCTCTCTCTCTCTCTCTCTCTCTTCTCTCTCTCTCTCTCTCTCTCTCTCTCTCTCTCTCTCTCTCTCTCTCTCTCTCTCTCTCTCTCTGCAGCTGCGTTGCTCGATTGCGCAGTGCGATTTCTCTCCCGAGGACAATGTTACTGCCATTCGCTCTTGCGGGTTGGCTCTTCGAATTCGGCTGACGCGAGGGTATTTGTCGACAGGGGTATTCCTGATACCGTACTTTCTAGTGCTGATCGTGTGTGGCGTGCCGCTGCTGTACATGGAGTTGAGCATCGGGCAGTTCACGCGGCGCGGCCCGATCGGCGCACTCGGCCAGATCTGCCCGCTGTTCAAAGGTAATTAAGCGATAAAGTAGTGGTTTGGAATCGCTGCTGGCTCGGGGCAGCTGTAATTGAAAAAGTAGCGCGCGCGGCCTCGTTCAGCGGCCAGTCGCGCGTAATCGAGAGCGGCGCATTTCTGAATAATTGGCGCGCGCGATTGTCGTGCTTAGGGGCAGGACTGTCGTCGGTGGTCATATCCTTCATCATGTCGACCTACCACAACGTGATAATCGCCTACGCGATCTACTACTTCTTCACGGGATGCAAGTCCATACAGCCGTGGTCCAACTGCGACAACAAGTGGAACACGCCGCACTGCTGGCCGCGCGACGAGAGCCTCCTGAGCAACCACAGCCGCGCGCTGAAGAACCGAACGATACCGGCCGCTGAGTTTTTCGAGTAACTATGCTCGGAGGCGTTCGCGCCTGGCGCTTCCCGACGCTCAACGAGCGCGCGTTGTTGCAGCCGCAAGGTGCTGAAGATCAGCGACGGCATCGAGCACCCGGGCTCGCTGAGGTGGGAGCTGGCCGCCTGCCTGATCGCCGCCTGGGTCATCGTCTACTTCAGCATCTGGAAGTCGATCAAGTCGTCGGCGCGCGTCAGGTACATCACGGCCACGCTGCCGTTCCTGCTGATATTTCATTTTTTCTCACGCGCTCGCTCACCCTCGAGGGAGCCGAGCAGGGCCTGCAGTTCTTCTTCCATCCGGACTGGCAGCTGCTCAAGACGCCAAGGTACGGCCGGACGCGACCGCTCGCCGTCCGTTGCGCTTCTCCCGCCGCTCTGATCCGACTGTTCGCACGCAGGTGTGGGTGAACGCGGCCGCTCAGATCTTCAACTCGGTGGGCATAGCCTTCGGCTCGATGATCTGCTTCGCCAGTTACAACAAGTTCCACAACAACATCCTCGTCGACGCGGTCGCGGTGTCGATGATCAACGCCTTCAGTTGCCTGTTGGTGGGTATATTCGCCTTCGCGACTATCGGCAACATCGCCGTCGAGCTCAACATGACGGTACCGCAGGTGCTCAACGACGGTACGTCACAGCCCAATCAGTACATCTCCGCGTCTCGATATTCATTTTCGTTCGCGCGAGAATCGTCGCGCGACCCACCGCGAAAACCAGCAGAAAGCCGTTTGTCCGCACAAACTCGCGTGCCTACGGCGACAGCGATGCTCATCGAGTTTTATCGATGTTATCCACAGATCAGCTTCTCCCGATGCTTTAAAGATAACGTATAACTTCCATTTAAGGACCCGGCCTGGTATTCGTGGTTTATCCACAGGCCTTGGCCAAAATGCCGTGGTCCCAGATGTGGGCGACGCTCTTCTTCTTTATGCTGGTCTGCTTGACTCTCAACAGCCAGGTTGGTAAAGGATTTATCTCCGTCCCCGTGATTGCGCCAGTCTGCGCAACTAACGCATAACGAAGCACCGTCGTTAAGCTTCGTCTTCCCCTCTCAATCGTTTGGTCTTTCAGTTTGCGATCGTCGAAGTGGTGGTCACCTCCATACAGGACGGCTTCCCCAAGTGGGTCAAAAAACATCTGATGTGCCACGAGATGCTAGTTCTGCTGGTGTGCATAGTCTCTTTTCTCCTTGGCTTGCCGAACGTCACGGAAGTAATTACCGCCGCATTATTGGCTCGCGCGCGCGCGCGCGATTCTCCTTTTCGCGCGGCGTAGCCTCAAGGCGAAAGAGAATCGAAGCGCGCGACAAGCGTTACGTCAACAATAAGTACAATGCATTCCGCACGGCGTACGTTCCAGGGAGGAATCTATTTCTTCCAGCTGATCGACCACTACGCAGCCTCGATCTCAATTATGTTCCTAGCCTTCTTCGAGGTGATCGCCATCTCGTGGTTCTACGGGGTTCGACGGCTCTGCAGCAACGTGAAGGAGATGACCGGCCGGGCGCCGGGTATCTACTTTCGCTTCTGCTGGCTCATCGCCGCTCCTCTCCTCATAATGGTATTAGTCTGAGCTTGCGCGAAATTTGCGCCCCTGACCTCGCGCCCTTCCTCGCGCCCTTCCTCGCGAGCGCACGCCAACGTTTCCCTTGCTGTGCGCTCGACTTTCGACGCAACCACAGCCGCGTCTACATTCACTGGCTGGATTTTCAGGCTGTGTGGGTGTTTAGCTTGATCGACTACGAGCCCCCGCATTACACCAGAAATATGGGCGTCAAGTACCAATATCCATGGTGGGCGGAGGCCATTGGCTGGGGTATCGCCTCGCTCTCGCTCGTTTGCATTCCAGCCTTTGCCGCTTGCGTTCTGTACCGAGCCGAAGGAACCAGCTTCACCGAGGTGGGTTCCCGTGCGCCGACTGCGCGTGCACCGACGACTCGCGCTAACGCCTCGGCCACTTTCCAGAAGCTGCACAACGCCATCAAGTCCGATTTCGAGGCCTGCGAGGTGTGCGGACAGGAGTACTGCACCGAGCCGTCGCACAGCACGGACGACGACGTGCTCAAGGAGCCACTTCACGAGATGAACAACGTCATGGTGAACGATGCCAGCCAGCGCGCGACGGTACGGCGAGCGCCGGACTAATGCGACCGTTGCGGCGTTTTGCAGGTGGTGCAAACATTCCAACCGCCGAAAACTCAATTGTGAAGCAACAACGATGACTTAGTTAAATTGACGAAAGCCAGAGACTCGACCCGCGAGAGGCAACCAGATCTTCGCCTAGAAGCCGATCTCGCTCGAAGATCGCCTCGCGACGGCTGCGCGCTGCCTCGTGCTTGCTCGAGTCACGCGACGTTGCGATTGCTGCGCAGACCAATCTTCTCGCGGGCACCTCGCGAGCTTTCGCGTGTCAGCTGATATTTTAACTTATTTAATTGTCTAATATTGTATTACGCTGTATTCTTCACTAGACATTCCGATAGTCGGCTTCAGTGCCGACAGCGCCGACTTAGTGATGCTCATCCAGGTGTGAGCGATGATTTTAGCTTCAATCGGCAGAGATATCAGAGCATGGCCTCTGGGACAACGACGTACAATACCTATTTTCTTTCTGCGAATAAACTGTTGTTTTTCTAAAAAAGAAAGTCAAAAGCCAGCATCCGAGCTTCAGTTATCTCCATCTCGATTCTCCTATAGGCGCTGCGCTGGGCTAACACTTGTGCGTGTCCGTTTATTCAAATAGTGCTAGGGCTACCTTGCACCGATAGGACTTGAAACTGTACAACCTCGCGGGCGCTTCGCTGTGACTTGAGTCGCGATCGCAATGTGAAATAGCGTTCGCGTTCAAGCAGTTAATATCGTATGTAACAGCTTATAAAAGGAGCGTGAATTGTGCTCCGTCGTGCGTGTGGCCTCCATCGCTCTTATCGACGAGGCCTTCCTCGCGAATCGCTCCAGTCGAGAACGCGTCGAGACGAGCGCCCGAACGTCTCGCCCTCGTAAAAATTCTGTTCTAGAAACACTGGAACGCTACCCCGATCTTTGGCGCTGCCACCAAAGCCGTTTGCGAGCTTACGTATATACAATGCTTCGACGTTCGAACAGTCACTCAGTTCTTGCCATGTTTGTAGAAGTTCGCGTTTTTCAGGACATGTCATTGTTTTATTTTCTCATACTTTTGGACCTCGAGAAATGGCATTTTACAACAAATTAAAGAGAATGTCGTCTCGCTGCAACAGCATGGATTTCGAAAGACTGTACTACACCGACTGTATCACACAGACACTTTTTTTCAGAGTAAATCGTGCCGTTCTTACTCATGCTAACACGGAACAGAAATTGCAAATATTTCTTCTTGTAGCAAGGAGACGCCAAATGTTTTCAAGCAACGAATTCGAGCACAAAAATATCAATAAACCGTCGAATCGTTGTGTCGAACGAGCGAATTGCATTAGCTTTTACCGATTTGAAAGAAAGAAGCGAACCTGACTTTTTTTTATTGCGAATAAGTTTTAAGATCACCCAAACGGAATTTAGTTATCGACATCTACCAAAAAGATCAATTGCCACGTATGTAATTAGGAGCTGCTTGCTTACCGTCGTTATGAACATTTAATATACTTCGCCGGTCATGTTAATGACAAGGGAGCCGCGAGAACAATGGAATTGATACACACACTGGCGAAGCGATACCTTTTCTTCTGATATGCATCTATCCCCACTTGTACAAGGTAGCTGCCTGACTGGGAATGGAAATAAATGCACTCGATCTATGGGATTTCTAACCGATTGCTACTTCGGTAAATAAACCATTATTCGTCCAAACGGATATCGAAAGGGATCGATATTAATTGAAAGGACTAACGATCGCTGCTTACCCCATTCCATTGGTTGTTTATCAAAGTTCGCCGGCAATTTCGTCGGTGCTGCAGATGGTGAGTTCGGTTGCGACAAGCGCGAATATTGGGAATATTGGGATTCCACAAGTCAGGCGAGTGATATTGCAAAACGAGCGCGCTGTGCAGGCGTGTGGAATCGAAGAAAGGCTGGCAAAATAAGGGAGATAAGTGAGCGAAACGAGTCATACGCGCGACAGAATCTTGAGATAAAGTGAAGGTGTACCGCGCGCGCGCGCGCCTGTGTTGGATGTTTGCTCGTTTGGCGCGCGCAGTGAGGGGAAAAACGAGGACATGCCGCGCGGCGAACAAGAGTGAACGTTCGTTAGATAAGCGCAATCGGTAATAAATCAGTGCCACTTGGGATGCAACGTTTTATTTCATACGTGTACAATTATAATGCGGCATCGGCTGCGCCGAGAAGAGTATACAAGTACTATCAGTAAAGAAGAAAGTGCTTATGAGCTACCGATCGTGAGGTCTACCTTTGCTTGTCTTTTCATTGAAAACCGCGCGTCTGCGGCGAACGGCAAGAGCCGATACAGATCATCGGATGCGCGTATACATAAATACATATATTTTAACGTGGACGCAGGTAAGTTCAGATACCTTGACGCACGATACACAGGACATCCGTGCGGTGGCGGCGGCAGCGGGGGTGGCGGCAGCGGCAGCAGCGGCGGCGGCAGCAGCAGCAGCAGCAGCAGCAGCAGCAGCAGCACGACACACGCGCTCGTTCGATCGAGGAGGACAGCGGGACGCGTATGTACAGAGGAGGGAGAGAGCAGAGAGGCGAGGACTCGATCCTTGGGACGAGTGCGCGCGAAGCAGAGGCAAGGGAAGGCGAGACGGGCGCGCGCTCAGGACTTCTGGTCGTCCTGCTCGGGGTGGGCGGCGTTCCACTCGAGCGCCCGCTTGATGGCCTCGGGGATGGGCGGCGGCGTGGGCAGGTGCGCGCCCTGCGGCTGGAAGCCGTTCTCGTCGGCCACGTAGGTCATGGCGATGTCGGCGCCGTCGTCGGCCTTGTAGCTGAAGGCGCCCTCGGCGTGCATGGCCTCGTTCTCCGCGCCGGCGTTGTTCAGGTGGCCCTCCTCGTTGGCCTTGATGCCGTTGCCGGCCTCGAAGGCCCACTTGTACGAGCCGTCCGGGTTGGGGCCCTCCTGCGTCTGGCTGACGATCGGGATCGGCTCCTCGGCCGCCGGCGCCGCGGCCGCGCTCGCGCAGCCGGCCACCAGCAGCATCGCCGACAACTGCAACGACCGAGCGGCCACGCGGCCTGTACAAGCACCGACTCGCGCTCCCGGCCGCGCGTCGCTTACCAGTGCAGCAGCGTTCATGGTGGGCGCTCCGACGGTCTCGCTCTGATACGTGAGTCTCGGCGCTGGGTGCAGCAAACGGGCCCGACGATCGTGCAGCCGCCTCCGGACGAAAGCTCGCAGCCGGTCTCGGAGCCCAGCAGCCGCGGTGGCGTCTTTATATATACGCGGCGCGCTGCACACCGATGCTCCTCTCCCCCGTGACGGCGCCTCCGCCTCCTCTCGTTCCTCTCTCGCTCGCTCCCGCGCGGAGCTCCGTCCGCGCCCGCCGAGCCGTGCATGTCGCGGCCGACGAGAGCGGCCTCTCGGCCACTTTCGGCGCTCGCGCCCGTCGCCTCGGGGATGCGCGACCGGCCCTCGGCGTCGCTCCACCGCCGAATCCGCCGAATCCGCCGAATCCGCCGAATCCGCCGAGTGGAAAGCGACGCTCGCCCCGGATTCCGAGCCCAAAGACAAAGCCGCTCCGGCACTCCCGCCCCGTGCCCAGACAGCTCCAATCCAGCGGATAACGGCTGAATTATGACGATCGGCCTCGCTGCTCTTCGGATAGCGGCGACGCCGGCAGGAGCGCAGAGCCAACGCGCCTGCACATACCGCAGGCGTGTCGTCGACGATCGAAAGAGAGAGGCAGACGTATCCTCGGAGTCTCGGCTGCGCTGGGCTCCGCTGAGTAGTCGTGTGTGAGAAAGAGCAGGCCTCCCAGTGCATCATGATGTACGTTTGTTTTTCAATCGAGGTGCTGCGCCGTGCCCCCTCGGCCGCCCTGCCCTGTTTTCTCTCTCTCTCTCTCGCCGTGAGACCGCCGACGTTTCCCTTCGCGCGACAGACTCTTTCTATTTTTGAACGGCTTTTGCCGCGTCGTTCGAGAGATTCTGGCGACCACCCCTGTCTCGTCCAGCCGATAGCCTTTCTTCGCGGTGACGACCCGAGCAACGATCTTGCACAACGTCGCCAAAGTCATGTCGGCGACGGCAGTCGCTGAGAGCGCGAGGCAAATAAATCTCGGATCGTTCGTCGCGGCGCTCGTCGCTGGCCGCGCGACGATAAGCGGAAAAAAGAAAAACACGAGAAGTCATCGGCAGAACGCCGCGGCGAGCGCAGAATCGCAGCCCAAGGTAACGTCCGCGAGCGACCAGTCAGTGCCGGAGTCGAATTGCTCGCAGGCGAAAAACAAAAGCAGCGCTGCTCGGGAAAAACATGATCTCCCCCCCCCCTCTCTCTCTCTCCCTCGCGCGCGCATCTTCTAATTAATCGATCAGCCACGTTACGTCGCTATTCTGCGATTGCTCAAGAAAGTCTCACCTCGCCTCTGAATTCGCCTCTGCGTCGTTAAAATCCCATTGCGCAACGCGCGGCGACGCATCTCTCGAAGAAGCGGCGCGTGTGGCGTATTTTTTTCTCGCGCACATATTTATCTACATATGTGCATAATGCGTCTGTCTGTGTGCGTACAAGAGTAGGCCTCCCAATGCATCATGACGTATATTTTCCAATCGCGGCGCTGCACTATGTACAGTTGCATACGTACACTCCCGCGAAACAGCGTGCAGACTGTTGCCTTCGTCCTCTTTCTTTATACACTTCTGTGGATTTCAAATGACCGACGCGTCGAGAGACGACTTTGCATCGACTATTTGACGGCCTTGTCGCGCTGACTTTTTGATTTCAGCTGTTAGTTGTTCAATTTTTCATTTATCCCCTGTATCATTCTCCTTTGCCGCTTCACTATTGTTTCTTGCGTGCTCGTGTCGTTCTGCAACGGCTCGTGTACGTCAGTTGTTTCTCAATGATGGTGCTATTGAAGAGGAGCTATTCAAATTGTAACCTTTTAAGACTCATACATAAGAAAACATTCATTTTCTCGTTGATCACCTCCGTCTTCCACCTCTAATTCATTCGACTAGATATTCAAGAATTTCCACTTGGCATTAGAAAAAGGAAAAAAAAACGTTGCGATATCCTTTGTAACAAAGACTCGCACTCGGACTCGAATCCATCGAGACAACGAAAGACCTCCGTCGAGCACAGTCAAATGTATCCTGGTCGCGAAGGACAATTAACGCGAGCGAGCGATTGCCAAGGAGATTGTTTAGTTTGCGAACAGTAAATTAGCGATCGCCATCTTGGCAATAATGACGATCACGGCCGACGATCATCGAACGATCATCCGATGTGTCTCTCCGCTTCTTCAGCTCCGCTCGACAGCGAGAGATCCTCGTCGAATGCGCCCGATCTGGGAATGCAACGAGTGAGCGCTCGGGAAAAAAAAAAAAAAAAAAATGTGCACAATCGCGGATAAATGCACGTAGCCACAATTGTAATTGGCGGCTACCGCCTGAGCGTTCGCGGTGGCGAACAAGTTTTCGCCCGGTGAACGAAGACAAGGAAAAAAAAAAAAAAAAAAAAACGCAGAGCGCGACGCGCGTGTGTTCTGCACGTCGGGCCGTTGCATTGTTTTGCCAACAGCGAGCAGCGTTGATCCATTGAATGGAAAAGCTAAACGATTGCCAATGGTCGCTACTGATGGTATCGATGTTGCGCAGCGGCCTGCTCGTTTAAAGCTGGTCGAGCGACAATTGGACAATTGGGATGCAGAACAAGCTTGCGCGGGAACCCAGCGCGCGAACCGACGACGAGATCGATGTAGAGCTACGTCCAACGAGGCTCGACGCAAGAACAATTAAGTCGGTCGTGAAGGGTGGGCACGACGGTAATTCGCTTGCGCGCCAAGAGTTACGACAATCGCGAGCCGCAGTCTACCGCACACACTGGCATCGCGGCGCTCGATCGCGCTCGTTCGCGCTCGTTCGCGCTCGTTCGCGAACTATCGGGATGCCCGCGAAGCAGAACAACGAGAAAGGGATAATCGGCTTGGCCTACCCGAGCGCGATTGATCTTTGCGCTCTATTATCGTAGTCCAGGCTGCCACTGCAATTTCTGCCTCTTTTTTTTTTTTTTCACATGCCGTCATTCTCTATCGATGTAAACATGTTCCGCTCTTGAGGAATATTTCCAAGCTACGTCACGAATCAGACAAATCGATTACGCGCATTTGCATGGATGAAACGAACTGGCGGATCGTCAGTTTTAATTGTCGATTCACAGACGGCCGAGATAGAGAGAGAGAGAGAGCATCCACAATGTCTATTTCCGAGCCGTATCGACAATTTTCGCTTTGCTACGGCATTGACGCCATGCATTCATCGCATCACCAGCATCGACACGAGTAACGACGACAAAATGTCACCCAAACAAATTCATCTTCATAATTCTAAGCTTTTCAATGGCTCATCCAAGTATATGTTAAAAAGTCAATGTCGAACGTGTTCGTAAAGCTTACTCCGCATCATTCACCAGGCTAACCCCGTCGACTCAACCATTTTCCGTTTATGCATTCGATCGTTTATCCAACTCGATCGCGTTTTCGTATGAACATCTCTACCTTGGCGCTAAGAGCGCTTCTCGTAAACCGCCCATTGCCGAACAATGCATAGCTGCCTCGATTTACTTTACACATTAGCTTCATCTTGTGAGCATTCACGTCTTGATCGTCGTTAATGCCACACTCTTTATTTACTACTATTTGGCATTGTGACTTGAACTCATCAATGTTTCGTGACACATAGTATATTGTAAGTCATCTATACAATTCAATGTGTACAACATGTTGTAAATCATCAATGCTTATTAACATCAATAAGAATCACATCAAAATAAAAGTAATTTCTTAGTAGGCCTGTCACTGAAAATGTTTTTACTTGAAAATTTCGTCAACAGTTAATAGTCTTGTTACGGATACTTATAAGGTGAAACCCTTTAACGAAAAAAATTAGCATTTACTGCTGTCTTTACTTTCAATTTCTACGAACTATTTCAATCGATGATTTGAATGTAGTTGAGAAAGAGCCGATCTAACGAATCAATGAATGAAAATGGAGTTGTGCGCGTTTTCAAAAGAAAGATGAAAATCTTATCGAATTGCTATTGACTGTCTTCGCTCATTGGCGGTTCGCAATGGAAAAACATATACACCTCGACGATACACGTTGACCAACCGCTGAATGTGATTTCTCAGGCAACTTCCTGGACAGCTCCGATGAATAACGGTTAAAGTGTAACTTGTGACATCATCGCCATTGTCGCCTCATCAGCCCTCGGCAACAGAAATTAATGCTAATAATCGCGCCTCGATTGCAGTGCGCGACTAATGAATTATCGTCGAAAGCCGGCGCAATGCGAAAGTTATTATCCGAGCATAAATATGTTGGAAATTTGCAAGTTGCGTAAATGTCCCTTCGCGCTCAAGTATTTCGTGCAAGAATTGAAGATTGCACACGCGGCATCGCAATGCTCTCGCCGCCGCGTAGCCTAGGCGGCCGCGAGACACTATAAATTGGGCAATTACCAGCGCGCGACGAGACGAGGCGCGACTTGCGTGCTCGCTGCTGGATTACATTATGATTCCCAGTGGTCGTGGATACGCGCGTGCACGGGCGGCCGCGTTCGATCCGCGGCCCGAGCGACGGCGCGGCGGGACCGATTGCTCGCGGGCAGGCGCGGCCGATCGCCGAGAGCGGCTGCAACCGGGCTCGCAGTGCCGATCGGCGCGCGGCCTCGACGCAGGCGCGCCAAACCGCTCGACGACGCACGCAGCACCTCGTGGTGCGGATTGCGCCGCGATTTCGGGAACAGCAGCTTGAATTTTCCGCGCGTCTCTCGTCGTCTCGATTTGTCACCGCGTCCTGACGAAAGAGCACGAGGTCGGTTGCGCAAGCGACGAGACCACGTTAGACGCTCGGTGAGTCGTCCGCTGATAATCGTAGCTAAGCGCGGATGAGCAAAGCCGGCAATTCGAGGCTCGAGCCGCTGGTTCATTGGCAAAATGGAATTTTAAGGGAATAGCCGCGTCGCGGATAAAGGCGCAGCGAATCGATCAAGTCGCAAGTGTGTCGCGCGATTAGGTAAGCTCTGCGGCGTCGCGGCTTATCGGGCTGCAGGCTGCAGGCTGCAGGCTGCAGGCTGCAGGCTAAATTTATCATCGACGCCGGCCGTATTAAATAATAGACCGTCGGCCCGATGATGCCAGTAGGCGCGACGGGTTGGGTTTTTACGGGTTTTTTTTTTCGCTGAATGCTCGGGCGAGGAGAAAGAGTCGCCTCGGCGCCGCTGTGCGTTCGAGCTAACGGGCGAAGGCTTTGTGAAAGTCGACTGACGGACCAGACGCGAGCGAGTGCCGTGTGGTTAACAGTGTATTTTGGCCATATATCTACATACTTATGTACAAATATTTACAGCGAGACGCGGAACACGAGCGCGGCGCTCGGCCGGCTACAAGTTGTCCTCCTCGGGGTGGTGGGCTATCCACTCGAGGGCCCTGAGGATGGCCGGGGGTATCTCGGGCGGCTGGGGAATGGCGGCGCCCTGGGGCCGGAAGCCGTTCTCGTCGGCGGTGTAGCTGATCTCCACGGGCGTGCCGTCGTCCGCCTGGTAGCTGTAGCTGCCGCGCACCGAGGCGATCGTCTCGCCGGGCTCGGAGCCCGGCTTCAGCCGGCCCTCCTCCTCGGACTTGATGCCGTTGGCCGTCTCGAACGACCAGTTGTAGGAGCCGTCGGGCTTGGGCCCTTCCCCGCTGCTCCTCAGGATCGGGATGGGCGGCGAGGTGCCCGGCGCCGCGGCCGCCCAGCCGCCGTGGCTGCCCACCAGGCACGCCAGTCCGAACAGAAACAGGGATCTCTGCTGCAACGCCACGCGGCCGATGCGTCAGCGCGCCAAAGACAAGTGCGAGATAAGCTTTACGGACTTACCATGTTGGGTGTAGTGCGGTCACGGGTGTCCTTACGACGTGTGCTTGGCCAGCGCCGGAGCCGCAGCTTTTATATAACCAGAAGGCGACGAGACGTGGCCCCTTTGATGCGCATAACCGAGCCCCGCCTAAACGCGCATGTGTGCCGCGAACGGGTCCTACGGCCGTCTTCGGGCTCCCCCTCGATCGCCACCTGCCACGCGCTCCTCTGGCGCGGCTTCCCGCGCGGCGCTCTTCTCTGGACACCGGCGTCGCTATTGCGACACGCCCGAAAGGCTCCTCGCGCGCGTGTCGCTCCTCGCGCGCACTACGAACCGTCTTGATCGAGACCCTGAACCCGGCTCTTTTGCCCATAAATTTCCTTGATTTATCTCGGCCGAGCCTCGACAACGCGCTGCGCATTTTTCTTCTTGCAACATTAGATCTCAACGCGAGCCATCTCTCTCTCTCTCTCTCTCTCTCTCTCCGGTCTCCGTTTCACAGCCTCGTGCATTCGATCGATCATGCACATCCGCGCAGGCACCACTTGCGCTTTCATTGCAAGCCTCGTTCCTAGCGATCGTTTCAATAGCGCTCCGCTAGTCCGTTGCAACGACGCTCGCGGATTCCCAAACTTCAACAACACTTTACGCGCGTGCTTTCCCCGGTCAATTACGCAACTGGCTGCTCAGCTCTGCCGCCAAATTTACAAAAACTAATCGAGCGCAGCCCCGCTCTATGCAAGTGTCCAAGCTGATCTCGGCCAAAACGGTTGACCGTCGTTAGGCGTAAATAAATCGCGTCGTCCGGATCGCCAACGGAATACGCTTGCCAAGGAATCCATACTATATGGGAAGTTTCGGTGAACCAGCTGCTCACTCGAGTGCTAAATTTATCAACGCTTAAGGCAAAAAGTCAAAGATAATTGAAAGAATCTATTGACTTTTAAGGTTGATGCCACCTTTATAGTATGAATGACAATGCCGACTAATTTAAATAACAGATTTCGTGCTTTAGCTTAGTCATCGTGAAATCTCACAGCCGCTTATTTTCATCGCACTTGGATCATTTCAGTTGGACATTTGATTATTGATAATTTTTCGATGCTATTGGTTCAGCGAGCAAATAAAAAAATGAAAATTTTCAATTAATCAAAGTTACATAATTTTGCTATGCAGGTATGTTTTGGCAATCGTCAATGACAGATAGTTGTGGAACACGAACGTCATCGGATATACATATTTAATCGACAATCAAAGCCTGACGTACTTGAAAATAATTCGTTGCTATCACGTGTTAACACGTAACAAGTAAAGAGAGAGAGAGAGTGGCGTAGCAGCATGTGATATATGTCCAGGTATTAAAGATGAGCTGCCGAAATGATGGTAAGATTAGCAAGAAACAACTATGCGGTCGCATTGAAGCTGGTAACGTGATTCGCAAGAGTCGAAACAGTCTTACCTATAGGAGAACTCTCAATTTGTCAGCCCGCGGCGTTTCGTCCGTTGCTCGACTGCGATTACATTACATGGACGGGGCACGATAAGGCTGCACGAGAGGAGCTAATATTTGCGTGAATTTCACTTTTCACGGGACGTCGCTCCAGCGCACGCGCGAATAGAAATTGTCTTGAACTAACTACGCCATCAATCTGCGGCGACTTTCATGATGGCACTTGCCAATTATTAGTAAGTTTGTTCAAACAATAATTTGAGGCCACGAGATCGATACATCGATGTGCGCTTGTGCAATCGTCTCCCAGAAATCTTTCCAACCAATTTGGCTCCCACGATCGTTTCGTTCTCATTGCGACGAGCTGACACTTGTCTCGAATATTTTTCATTTCTTCCTGTCACTAAATATTGCAAGCTTTCTAGTGCTTCGACCCGTGATTCCGATATAATCTGGAAACCAAATTTTAAATTTGAAAGTTGTCGAAAGGCAGAGCACTACGTATACATAAAGAAAAATTTAAGTAACTTTTCGCCGCGGATCGTCGCTCCAAAGAATCGCACGTCGAGTTGGTCATTTTATACCGAATCAGCAGAAGATGATTGGCACTTGAGCATCTGCCTCCAAATTACCTTTACTTTTCAACAACATATTCAATATTTTAGCCAATGCCGAAATATAACTTTAAAGATGGTAGCGGTGACGATGACAAATGCACATCGCAGGTATTGGCTCATCTCCAAAAATAAATGAGACGGCAGACGCGCGAGACTTGTTGAAATTACAGGAAAAATCGGTTTCTTACGAAAAACATCTGCACGAACAATGACGCGATGAAGCTGTGGGAAACTCCGGGAGCCACAAAAATGTATAAGATATCGCCGATGCTCTTGCCCAGCAGAGCACTGTTGGCAGCGCGCTCGGTAGGGCGATCCGTCGCTCGCCCTATTCAATCCGCGTTAGCGCGCGCGACCTCCGACGCTCGCCTGGTTTAATGGTCAAGGCGTGTAAGGTCGCCTTGTCTACAGCAATTACGCAGATGCGCGGGGCCCGATCGCATCTGCGCCGGAAAAAAAAAAAAAAAAAAAAAAAGAAAAAGCGAAAAAAAGAAAGAAAAAACGCAATTGAGCATAGCCACGCGAGTGGGGACTAGTTTGTTTTTTGTCGTGGCACCAGCTATATAAAACGTAAGGCCCAGCCGTGGGCAAGTGTCAGTTCGCTAAAAACGCTCTGTGATACATCTGCCGAGTCGCTCCCGTACTCTCACCACTCATTCCAGGATGAACCGATTGGTGAGTAAGCGCATCCAGGCACACTCTATACCTGCAATTGCCTTAGGCATTAGGAATATCATGTCCTCTCCATTACGCAAAGTGGAATGCCACGTACGGCGCTTGTACGCTAAACCGCTCGTTTTGACTCTTCTTTTCGTCTACGCTTGAATGAGAACCAGCGTAGATGCCCTCGTTCGGCAGGTATATCTAATCGAAACGAGGGGCTGCGTTATCGCACGACGTTAATGGCTAAAACTAATCGCGACAAATGAAGACGGTCGTACGTAGTGTACGAAGAGGAGCTGCTGCCGAATGAATAAATGATGAAAGCTTTGCGCGCTGGTGCGAGGCTGCTAATAAACAGCCAAATATTTATAATGCCGGGTGCTAATTGTCCGAATGGGGGCGGTTCAGGGTCGCGATCTTGGACGGTGTAACGAACGAGGCGAAAGGTCCAGGGCCAGCTGTTGTGCGGAGCTCGACTCGAGAGCGGTTGGTCAAAAGGCAAAATGAACAAGGTTGCGAATTGCAGGTATTGTTGGTCGTCGCCAGCCTGGCCGCCGCCAGCGCCGTGCCCCTTCAGCCGGACAGCAGTACCGCCGTGCCGGTGGCCATCGTGCGCTCGGCCGCCGACGGACCCAACCCCGACGGCACTTACAACTGGTCGTACGAGACTGAGAACGGCATCAAGGCCGAGGAGCACGGCGAACTGAAGGCCGTTGCGCGCAGCGCGGACAACGAGGAAGGCCGCCAGGCCATCGCTGCTCAGGGTGCATACAGCTACACCGCCCCCGACGGCACTCTCTTCGAGGTCAAGTACGTCGCCGATGAGAATGGATTCCAGCCCCAGGGCGCCCATCTTCCAGTCGCTCCGGCCATACCCGAGGCTATCCAGAGGTCTCTCGAGTGGATCGCTACCCACCCCCACAAGGAACAAGAGGACCAACAATAACAACCTGAGCGTCGTCTTTTCTTCCCTCGGCTATAGATGACCAACAGCCGGACTTATCGGGCGTATCTAGCGCTCTACATTAGGAGTCGCCTCACTCGTCG
Source organism: Phymastichus coffea (assembly GCF_024137745.1). Classification (NCBI taxonomy): domain Eukaryota; kingdom Metazoa; phylum Arthropoda; class Insecta; order Hymenoptera; family Eulophidae; genus Phymastichus; species Phymastichus coffea. The sequence goes on along the minus strand of NW_026706907.1, from coordinate 147,160 downwards.
ATAACGCACGCCTGTTTATTGATTACCTCTTTTATTATTCCTACATACTCTAATCCTACTAGTGCATCACTTTTGCTCCATTCACCTTTTTTGTTTTCGTTATGTTCTTTTGTGTTTGTGTTTGTGTTATTTTTCGTACGTTTTGTATCTACGAATTTCTCAATCTTGACTTTTTGACATTGATATCACTCCAACTTTTCACATGATAAATCCGAGATTGATAATAATTAATAATGCTGGCGAAGGTACATAAGCAAATTTTGTCAAATAGTAATAAATATTATTTGAATGAAATAAACGGTTCATTATTACTCAGCCACAGACTAACAGTATATAACAACGCGTGATCATAAAGGATACATGAAATTCCTCAAACATTATATTCGGTACTTTGGAAATGGCGCATTATTCACAAGCGTATATAAAATGCCTCACCCAGGTTTCAAAGAGTCTCCTATTATTCACTCTTAATGCTCTTTGAATGCACTTACGGCAGCCGTATATTACTTTATATCTATAGTTACGTAAATAGTTTGCCACTCTAAAACTTTATTAGATTTATTTTTTCGCTTACATGTGACGTGCGTGAAAGCTTTCTCGGCGCTATAATCATAATAAATATGTTTTACGCGCCACCAATACCAATGAAATATTCTTATACTTTATAATTTCACTGACTCTTTTTCTTTTTCCATGAGACTTTTTTAGTTTACTGAAAATATGATGAGAATGGAGTTTGTGAAAGAGTCGATTGAAACACCATAAATATTAATAAATCAATCTTTGAACATTAATATCGATTTAATTTAACTCAATAGGTATTCTCATAAATAACACATTCGCTTGTAAACGCTCACAGTAAAGTGAATTATTTTTAAGTAATTATAACAGCGTGTGAGCCTGCGTGTAACAATATTGTTTAAATTGGAGATAATCTCGAAATTAAGAAGTTGATAAAATATTCTATGTCGCACGGGGCTGTTAATTTCAATTTCAAAACAATAATAAAATATAGATCGGTCGGTCTCTCAACTAAAGATTGTAAATTCGAGTCTGGTAAACGAAATTAAAGCAATTACCACATTGAAAGTTAGTTTGATCTCGTCGGTAGGTAATAAAACGTACGCGGACGCGCAAGTTGTATGTGAAAGAAAATCTTTATCCGGAACCTTTCACCTTGGAACCAAGTTACAGGTTGTTATTTGAACGAAATGAACCGATGGCATCACACATACGTTTACATGAAGTCATGTGGTATTCGGAGGCGTTCGAGAAGGAAAAGAGAATGGATAGGCAAAGCCACTTTCGATCTCTTCACCGTGAATCGTGACCCACAATGAAGTATTCCAACTTCGTCTTGATACGGCTTAGCAGCTCTTCTCACTTTTTTTGCCGCTTGATGGCCTTTTATCGCAGCCGTACATCGAACTAAATTTATGCGGTTTTACGAATCGTTGGATTCGGTAGCAAGTTTTAAGATTGAGGAATAAATTGTTCCTCTGGGTTTTTCTTATACTATCATATGACGTCATTTACCAAATATATCATCACAAAATCAGCACAATTACATATTGGTTTGAACTATTCATTGATATTCGATGTGAGAATATCCGGAATACTGAAAAATGTGAAAGCAAATCGATATAGAATAGTTTTGAAAATATTCAGCACGATTTCTAGCGTCATCTTTGAAAGATCACGTCAAACTTGTCTGATTTTTATCGTCGGTAGATTGGCTAGCCCCGTAGATTTCCGGAATTCGTCAAGGACGATAACGTAGATTCGGCAGTATCATCTGACGTTAAACGTTGTAAACACGGCAAAATGGTAATTATATTATTCCGCGTTCATGTGCACTGGCTGCGTTAAACTACAATTTTTATTCGAATTATTATCGAAGCTCACGTTAATTTTGAAACTCACTGGAATAGAGATCATACGATTTGTCAATCATTGCTACTATCGCCTATACACTTATAGGCGTATTTTTATCTATTTACTAATTTATAAGTTAATCCGTTACATATAGATCGTCTATTATCTGTTTAATCGCACGTATTTTTACATACCTAATTTATACTGACACCTTATATAGTAATCAAATATTTATTCTGCCACTTGTGAGAATCGAATCGTCCAACTACACGTGATTCCTGTAACTTACTGTCTGATCTTTGCGCAAAATGCAGTTAGTAGCTTCGCTAGGTGGCGATAACTTTAACTGAGAGCCGATTGACTTGTGTTATTAACTACTATTACGCGATAAAACGATTACTTAAACAAAAAGTTATTTTATCGCTTTTACGGAGAGAGTGGTGAAAGCTCTGTAATACTCAGGGTGCCAATTACCTGAATACTGTACTTACAGTTCGAGGTGGAATTCGAATCATCGGAGCCATAATGTCACAATCTTGGAACAAACACTTATCGAAAAAAAAGCCATTGGTACCCCAGATATAAGAGACCAACGTTCTATGCACTAAGACACTGGGTCTCTTCAATATGCACGCGCTAGGAACTCAGATCCGACCCCACCCTAGTAGTTGTTAGTGTGTTCATTGTAAACATTATTCAAATTATAATTTTATAATTGTTCGAGTTTTCTATGTTTTGTAGTAAATTTTATTGCAACTATAGCACATTTTAATATAACAATCCTCTTAATGAGGGAATTATAAAACAATAATATATTTGTTGAACTAACCTAAAGATTATTGATGGCGGTGTCGCATGTGAAATTGTTTTTTTGTTTGTTTCCGATAAAGAAAAAATACACGAGTGTCCTTGTATTGGCAAGTGCAAATATTTGACAAGCAACTACGTGTCTGAAATAGGTATAAAATGATGAGTACAAGTGCGAGATAATCTGCAACTGATTGACATCCAGGAGTGTGAAAAAAATACATAACAGAAAAGCCATCAGCATCAGCGGGAGTAGGAGAGTCGGGAGGTGCAAGTGAGCCCCCGGAATCTATACAGAGAAGGAACTTGCAGGAGCTGCAAATGGAGGAAGATCGGAGCAAGACAAAGAAACTAGAAAGACTGTTGTCTCTTGAGTGGGAGAGGCTTGTTGAACTGCTGCTTCTTGATGAGGATGGGCTTGGGCTGGAGGGGTTTGAAGCTGGTGGGCGCATCGTAGTCGGGCTCCTCGGTGGTGGGCTGCTTGGCGAGCCAGTCAAGGGCTCTCTGGATCTCCGGGGGAATGGGCGGCGGAGTGGGCAAGTGGGTGCCGGAAACGCGCGCCCCAAACTCATCGGCGGTCCAGCTGATGGCCACGGGGGTGCCGTCGGGCGCGTTGTACTGCACCGAGCCCTGGATCAGCTGGGTCTCGTCCTCGGTGCCCTCGTACTTGCGCTGGCCAGTCTCGCGCTGCAGGATGCCGCCCTCGGTCTCGTACGCGAACGCGTAGTTGCCCAGCCTGTCGCCCACCTCGTTCTGGGCCTTCACGATCTTCTCCGGCTGCCTGAAGTACAGCTCGTCCTGGCAATAGGCTGTCGCCAGCAGGCAACTCAGCAGCTGCAACACAACGAGCACGCCTCGTAACGGCAGCATCGACGACGCGGTCGCTTTCGCCTGGGACGGCTCGGACGGAGCTCGCCAAACTGGGCGCTGGCGCGTAGCGCGGCCTGCATCTGGCTGACGCAACGTGTGTACAATCGACGAGCCTCCTCCCACAGCCTAGCTCTCTCTCTCTCTCTCTCTCTCTCTCTCTCTCTCGCTCGCCGCTCTCGCCATTTTTCCGCGCGGATTCTCATACCCTCTCGCCGCGATCGGCCGTTGCCTCCGGCAACTCTACTGCACTGCGATGGGTCGCACCTTCTATCGCGTCTCCTTCGATTTTCTCCAATTAGCTCGCGCTCCTCGCTTCTATGCGCCGCTCCACACCAGCACCGACAATTACGTGATTTTACCAATTGCGAAAAGCTTTGCTATTTCATTCAAGGCCATTTATGCAACTATCGTCAATCCGACGCGCGAAGAATGTCGCGGCTGCGTTCGATTGGAAATGGATGAGTATGATGAAAAAAAAATAGATAAAATGAAAAGACACAAACTGAACGATTAGCTCGAGATCCGACTGCGAACGACCGATGAAGTTTGCCACGTGCGACTGAAAACTCACCAGGATACGCATGGCGAAAGCTTCAGGTGCAGGATCACTGGCGATTGGGTGGCGATTGGGACCCAAAGGTGCGTTTCGTCAGCTGACGGATAAAACGAGTACACGGGCGTTCGCCGGGTGAGCACAAACACGCCACACTTGCCGAGCAGCAGAGCCAACGCGAAACCGTGCAAAAAAAGCGGCCGCGCCGAACGAGAATCGACAGGCAGACTGAGGCCCAAGCAGGAGTGAGGTCCGCGAGAGACTCTTGGATAGTCGCGGGGGCACTGCGATCTTTATACCGTCTTTGCGCACCCGCGGTCTACACCCGTCGCACGGGGCTTTTACATAAGTCGGGAAAGTACAATTTCGGCGCCGCTCCTACCACTCGCGCCTCACCCTACTGGGCTTTCTCATCGCCGATCGGCAATCTCCCCCCTGCCCGCTACGAGCTTCCATTGTCCCGTCATTTTGGACAGGATTGTCGACATCGTCCTCCGACTCCCTGTCGCTCTCTCGATCTTTCTTTCGATTAGTAGGCTATTCTTCTAACTTCTTTGACATTGCGTTAATTAATATAAAGTTATTCTTAAAAGATTGCTTGTTTTTTTTGTGTCATTGTGAAATATTACACTTATTTAGCAATCGTGCGTTCATATTTATGTTAATATTTTATCCGCGCATGTATGATTGCTTTATAGTTACATGGCCGGTAGCAACACAAAGATTTGAAAAATCAAATGGAATCTCTGTCTAGGAGTTATTGTAACGAGGAATGCGCCATTCGCCAGGTAGATTGAGCCACGAAAAGCGCACTGCTCGACGAGCTTTGCGCGTAACTTCTCGTCGGCAAGTTTGAGGATAATTCTAAGTCTCTTTATGCTAGTGGGTCACAGCTGTCCCGTAAAAATGCAAGCCTCGCGCGCCTTCAACGATTGAGCGATAAAATGAAGTATTTTGATAGAAAGCACGCTTCTAACGATTCGCACTTCCCGCTACATAATCCTACATAATCATTGCATAATAGGCCGCGAGTAGATAAACTGTCTTTTGATCATAGACGAATATAATAATTAAGCTTTACGTAACGTTGCATACAGGCAAAGTATCTGCACAAGTACAAAGTTGTGTCAGACGAACGTGCGCACCTCTATAGGGCTCATTAGAAAGTTTATTTTTGACAAACGAACGACGCTGAGCGAACGATTATAGGATCGTCGTGAGCAACGAAATATAATCGTCGCGCGTATTCGTATCGATCGTTTACACCTGAATTTAGCGAAGCTCCATCCTGCTACGCGCCGCCGAAATTCATCGACCACAAGTGACAAAAATCCACGAGCATCACTTTATTGCAAAATACCATCTGCGCCTTCTTCCTCGGGGTCGAACTTTCAATAAATAACGTGTCCGAAAGCACGCGCCAGTCTGCGACATACTCGCGCGCATAATATTTACGTGCACTTACATTACGTCGAATTCGTTATGAAATGATAAAATAATCAGCATAACTGAATTAACTTGCGTTAACTAAAGGTTATTTAGACATTTTGGACTAAGCATGCCGTCTAACCTTCGCCTACTTATATACATAAATTCTAATGTGAAATTTTCGTTTCATTTTTTTAAGACAAGTCGAATGAATTATTGCCAAGGTCAAATTTAAAATGCAATCGTGCGATCCAATCTGCAGGCCTGCACGGTAAGATGATAGTTTTGCCTTCTCGATTGTGCCAAGTTAAAGTTTTTGATTATGCTAATCTGCAGAGCAGCTCGTGAAATGTTATCTGCTCTTCGACTGCTCAATTGAGTAATACTATAAATAAATTTTGGAGTAATACGAGTAGGCAGTTTGCCTTGCTTTAACGCATCATCCGAGACATCATTTTCCAAAGCGAATGGACGCACTGATCTGTCATCGGTCTAGCATTCGACCTTTGTCAATGGTTGTCACCAATATTGTCACACCCCATCACCTTTCATTACTTTTTCCATAAGAACTTCATTAGCAAACACACCTTTCCACCTGACAATGGACGTGAGTAACAATAGCATTATTCAATCGGCTTTACGTTTGCCTAACAATGTTCATCAATATATTATGACAATCGTGGAAATATTATTAGCTCTCCGAATTGATGTCACTCTTAGAACAATAGTGCCAAATATTACATGCCAACTGAATAATTCAGTGATTCGACAATGAGCTACTTTCTCTCTGACCAAATAGCAAGAATTATTGAATCGTGAATTTTAAATGATCCAAGACTGACGCTAGCTGCTATGTCATGGAATCCACGGAGAGTCGTTGCTCCGCAGGATATCAAATCGCAAATGTCATGTGCGGTTGAGAAATTGAATATGCAAAACGAGCAACGCCGATTACGATATCGTTGTCAGGATCGATCATTTCGTAAAAACAGTTTTCGTTTCATTTATCGCGATGCAAGTATCTGTCGATGAATTTTTGGATTTGCCTCATCTAAGTTTTTTTTTTTCACTCGCGACACCGATCGAGCTTCAATTTTCCATTCCGCGAATCGTACAGGCTTCGCCTGCTAAATTGCTGACCCTTTCGTTTCTCAAGCCATTTTCAGGCATACAAACTGAACGTGAACTACGTATGCCCCAGGAAACCACGAGCGGTGCATGCTCGTGAGAAAGAGCGCTCCGGGCCCGCCGAGTCTCTTGTTTTATGAGCGCCAGCCTACCAGCTTTGCGAACTCCTTAGCACTTATTTATGACGTTCTTCCTACGAAATCGTTCGACAACTTTTATCGTGTAACGATAAAATTCCGTACAGAGAAAAAAATAGATCCTCACTCGGACTATTGCGATGTTTATTTCACGTAGGCGCAAATGTCATTAGAATGTCGTTGCTGCAATAACATACGATTTTGTCATTATGAACAGCGATCTTAAAAACCGTACTCCTCTCCATCACAGATATTTCACACAAATAAAACTATAGCGAGGCAAAGATTTCCATCAAATATACAACAGCGCCATTTTTTTTTTTTTTTTTTTTTTTTTTTTTTTTTCAAAAAATTAACTTGATAGAAATGGCAAGTGGAGGGACTGTTGTGCAATCAGGAAGCGCAACACTGATAATTCATGTTGCTCGTTAGAATGGTCTTGCTCGGTGGGAATAAAACCGAATACTCTCTCAAAGGATCAGCAGCGAGTAGACTACGGGCGCCGAAACACTCCCTCGCTCTCGCGTTCGATGTACGATTCGAGAAATTGAACGCTACCGTTAAGCCATCAAAGAAAGTCTTTTACATTCAGTCAAAAATATGAGATATCAGTAACAAAGTTTATTTATCTTCTTTTCTTTTAGAAAGCATACTGACAATTAACGAAAGTAATTAAATGTAAATGTATCATTATTTCGAGTATAGGATAGCATTAATTGAAATATTGGAAACATATAAGATTGAAGTGAGTTAGAATAGCTTCAACTCAAGGTTTTAGTTAAATTGATCTGTTTCCGGTTCAACAAGCGTTTAGAAGATAAAATTCAATGTAGCGTTTCATAACTTTTAGCGATACGTTATTCCAATACTTCAAGTTTTATCTTACTTGATTCTGTCCTGTATTTATCGTTATCTTAATGGCGAATGTTTCGTGCGCATACCACTTTGACCGAAATAGCTGTTCTACCGTAGCTCTTACTTCGGATTTAAGTGCAAGAGCCTTGAGCATCGAGTCGTTGGTTGGGATAGAGTACTTGTTTAACATTTCAAGTTTTGTTTTTCTTTCCAAGTCATTGTCCATTGTATGGTTCTAACGTTTTGACTTCTTTGAGTGAAAATCTATTAACTTACAATAATATCATTATAGGTGCTTCTCCGAATAAAGACGAGAGTCAGTCAAGTTGAATTCTTTTGCTAACCCAGTTTCGCCAGTTTGTACAGATTAAGCAAGGACTCAATCCACTGTGTGAAATAACAAAAATACCAGTAACTACCTCATACAATTGATCTCAGGGACAAGATAGTGCAGTAAGTAGTTAATCGTTGCAGAGCTCATTTTCTTCTATAAAGGAGACTTTGTAAAAGTTATATCTTGCGAAATTATAGAGCAAAGAAAGAAGAGAGTGATGCGTAAATACTATAAATAAAAACTATCTCCAATCAATTTATGTTTGATAACGTTTTGCTGGTTTATCTTTATTAAAGTTAGTCAAATTACCGAAACCCATCTCAATAAACTAAAATTTAACATGAAATTTTAGAAGCAACGGTGATTTTTAACGTTGATTTATTAGTCATCATTTACACTTCATGCTTGACTTCAAGTTGGATGGGCTTCTGTAACAAAATTTAAATACCTTGCAAGGCTTCATCTAAAGAAATGAGCCGTCGAACGACTATTTTAATTGAAACAGCAAATGCTTGGAACGTTTGAAATCTCGGCTTGCAAAATAATTTAATATCCTTATAGGAGGGACTGCAAAAAATCAGAATGAAAAACTAAACGAAGTAGAATTTTAATAAAAATCCACTTGAAGGTATGCCAATTATTTTTTAATCTTTGGCACTTCACCTGTGTTGATAGACATTTAGAAAAATATTTTCTACAGAGCAGAAGTTGGTAAGTTGCCATGCTATGACACCGCCGTATTTTTGATCCAACAGAGATCTCATATAGTACAGAGCAGTTGACCGAGCTATGTCGGATTTCCTACCTTTCCCTTGTCCGACAATAGTTGCTACGCTCACCTACAGAGACCGTTTCTAGCAAGTTCCTATCATTTTTTGAACCACCAAACACTCTACCGTTGCACTAAGAGAACTATATAATTAATAAATGTGCTAGAGTTGCAATAAAATTTACTACAGAGTTTAGTAATCGTACGGTATACTCAAGTCATTATAAAATTTATCAAGTTTTTGTTAATTTGAATAATTTAAAAATTTATTATAACAAATAATATAAATTATTATTATTATTATTACTATGTAATAATAATTGTTAACATAGATAATAATATATTTTACAATATTCAGTAAAAGTTATTATGATTTGAACAATTTTTACAATAATGAACACAGAGTCGTTAATTACTGGGGGGTCAGATTGCGCGTTCTCAGTGGCAACTGCATTTTATGCAGAAGGAACTGGTTGGGACATAAGTTACACGTGCCACGTACAGATGGCGGTTCAATTCTCGCAAGTGATAAAATAAATAGATGTAACACGATGGCAATGTATAAATTTTAACAAGCCAATAAAAAATACTATTCAATTCAGAATAAATATTGAAATGCTATATAAGAGCATCTCAGTCTAAATAATACATGTAAAAATGCGTGTACTGATGAATCGTATACGCCCTATTTAAAAAATAATGTAACCTTCGACAATAATTCGAATGAAATATAACATTTTAATCTGAGAATTGCTTTGTATGTAGTAAAATTTACCGAACTACATAAATCTGCCGTATTCTGTTTATAGCAATAATTGCCATGGGTTCTAGTAAATACTATGTTACTTAATACAACTTGCAACACTTAAATTTTAATATGTTATATAGCAATTTTTACTACACTCAGAGTATATCTCACGATTACTGTGTTCTGTAGTAAATTTTACTATGGATTATGGGAGTTTTTATAATATCGATTCCTTAATGTAAATTCTTTGAATAATAATATTAAGCTGATAGCCAATTATTGCACATCCAATACTCGCAAAGTTCTTAATCCGCTCGTTTACGTCAACAGTCAAGGTGGCATTTTCTATTTTCGCAATTATTAATTTAAATCAACGTTACATGTTGAGTGTTACAGAATGTAGTACAGTGAGGTTTTATTTTCAGTTGATCAAGGGTAGCATGTTGAGAACACATTGTCATAAGCAGCTAATTGAAAATGGGATTATTTACAGTGACAGAAAGAAATGAAAAAGTCCAGTGGGCTCCAATCGCGAATGTAGCAAAAACGTAGGAAATATTGCGAAATTGCAAGATAGAAAGAAAGGTCGTAAAACGGTCGGTGGTGTGCACAAAACGCACCGGGTGGGAGTACGGGCGAAGCGGAGAAGGGGGCAACTGCCCACACCTCAGGGACAATTGAAAGTTGAATCCCCACCAACGGACACATCTACGAAGTTTGGGAAAGAGAGAGAGAGAGAGCGAGAGAGAGAGAGAACGTGCGCTCGAGGCACCACCCGGCGAACGTATTAATGCGCTTCACGTAACCCACGCGTCCTTAAATCTCGTGCTCTTGCCGCTTATTAAAGTGGCATGAGGCTTTCTATCTCTTTCTCACACTTTTGCTCCCTATATTTTTTGCGCTTGCTTTATTAATATAAGACAGTGGCGAGCTTTTACGATTTGTCGAGTACGTGCTTGGCAAGTGAGTTTCGTTCGCAATTGCGAAAGCGCACGGTTATTATGCATTGATGACTCCGCGGCAGACGCTTATTGGAAAGATCTGCTCGGAGGCTCGGGCATTATCGGCTGACCAAGCGACGTCGAGGGTTCCGGTCGCTTTGACGATTAGCTCGTGACTAATTTACGATCGAGCTCTTTGCCGGCAACAACTGCTCGAGTCGCACATCGACAGCCGGCAGTCTAATTCAGTCGAAGGATTTCGCCAGAGTGAAAGAGAGTCCGATCGAGCGGCGCAAGGAGCGCGCGAGCCAGCATCTCCGACTCGTCGCCACGCAGATCGGCCGACGTAACAATCGCGGCAGCTCGCATTTGCATAACTCGGATCATCTCTTGACATATTCTGAAAACATGAGCAACGTGTAAAAATGCGCGCAGCTGATGCAACTGCAACAACCGAGCGATCCGCCGAGCGCGCGGAGCTTTGGATTCCAGTATGACGCAATTCGGTCGCGCGCTCATCGCCGCCAGCCCTCCGCGGCGGCGCTTCGCCGGGCTCCGGTTACCGCGCGGTAATCGCGATTGTGGCCGGCGCCGATTGCCAATCGAAAGTCGACGCGGCTCGCCGTGGCCGCGGCTGCCGCCTCACGGGCGATTGCTCGCGATCGGCTCCTCGCGGCCATCCCCGGCTGGCAATTGATACGAGCACGCGCCGTTCGGGCTAAGCCACCTCGGGGACGCTCCTCTCGCCTCTTCGCAATTTTCGACTGTCACCGTTTGCGCGCGCTCGGACCGATCGGAAGCGCTCCCAGCGAAAACTTCAAATTGGATTTCGATCGCGGGGAAAAATAGTCCGGGCGTGTAAGCGCGCTCGCCGCCGGGAATCAGCCGCGGTAGATATCGCCCCCGCCGAGCTACGTATCCGGTCTCGCGTTCGATCGCACCCTCCTCCCACTTCGCCCCGAAACTTGAAAATTATCTACCGGCTTCGGTCTGTCAATGATAATCTCGAATATTCCCTCCGCTCCTTCCTTTCCACCTTCTGCCGCATCGCCCCCTCTTCATATTTCTATACTTTTTCTATACATTCTTACTTCCTCGCGAATCATACTTTCTACAAGAATTTTTTTCTTCATATCGTTGTTAAAATATGTTTAAAACGGCTGTATATACATTGCGTATGCGCGAACTCGCCAATAACGCAAGCTCGACCTGGTAGAACTTGATGCGCGAAGGCTCATTCGATTTTCTTTTTTCTTCTCTTTTTTTGCCAAATGAAGAGTGGAAGAGAGATTCAAAACTCGAAGAAAATATCATGTTTCAGTTTTTGCAATTTGATTTTTCAATTATTTCCGATGTTACGCGTACATTTTATATTATTTTGATGCAAAACTTTGCAGTGGTTGAACTGTTTGCTGGCACCTGAAGTACTACGATCATTGGAACATGAAATTCACTTGATTGAAAAGAGACCTCTTTAGTTTTTACGATGACAAAGTACTTTTACTCAAACCGATCTGAAACTTCGCGTACGGATATTGTTCATTTAAAACAAAGTTTCATATGATCAATTTCATAAAGATAGTTGACCCGCGCAATTGCATCTTACCCCAACTTAACTTTAGTTTTGTAAGCAAAAATAAGTGTGTGTGATACGGGTTTTTCAATGAAATATCAAGACAATTGAGATAGTAATAGTTTGAAAATAGGACTTATCAAATTATTATCCAAAAAATAAATGTAGGCTTTGTTGATATTGTCTAGTTGACAATGTCATCGCAGCAGTTGATTATGATATATGTGGCATAAAATGTGAACAGCAAAATATGAAGTTCGAGATTTGGTGTTCTCGAAACAGCCGGATTCCTCTAGATAGAAGAGTACTGTCTCTCAAAATGGCTGTCAGAGGAATTTTCTCGGAATAAGACGAATACGGGGAATTATTCTCCTTGTTAGAGCACTACTCTCCAAGATCTTTGTTTAGCGCAAGAAAACGATTCTTGCGGGTATAACAGGATTAATTCTTGCAAAAAGCTTCACACTACTTTAAGATTGAATGCTCTTACGGCAAGAGGGTTCCTCCTGTATCAAGAAGATATAATCTAACGAACGAAAAAAGAATTTCTTTTACACGGATCAAAGAGGATGGCTCGTGCAACGAGACAGGAGTTATCTCGAACAATCCTCTTTTATCGAGATGATTCGAAATCTTCTTGTTGCAAAAGAACCTTTTTTCCTTTCGGTGTGTGCCACAGACATTCTTTCGGCACTGGAACGTGGCAAAACGGCAAAAGTTTAAATAGAATTGCGGGCATTCGCAGAGGAACACAAGTTACAATCAGGGCTTAATAGGATGCGAACGAGAATGCAACGCGTAGAGGAGGCCGATTAGGTGCTAAAAAAGAAGCGTAGCTTGCATGCTGGAAGATGCACAAGAGCGAGCGAGAGAGAGAGAGCGAGCGGTGCGGTGCGGCGTGGCATGGCGTGGCGGTGACGGCGAGGAGGGCAGGGATGACCCCTTTCACCGGTGTGCTCTTGCCGCGCGCTCTCGCTCCGACCCACGAGTGCTCGGCGCTCAGCACGTATATAAGGAGCCTCGCCTCCGAACGAAGAGCTAACATTAAGCCGACAGGGTTAACGCATCTGCCGCGAGCTCTGTTTTGCTCTCCGTCTGCCTGTGCATCTCGGCCTACCGCTCGAGTTCGACTCTGCCAAAGTTGGTCGTCTGCTCGAGTCAAGCTTACCGGCAGCCATTCCCGGACACCAGCGCGCGATATGCTGAACGCCAAGGTCAGTACGACACTCGTTCCTAGCTCGGAGCTCGCGCGACCTCGCGAGTCGCCAGCTGCGACGGAGCTTCGCCGCTCCACCCCGCCGACTCGCTCTCTCGCTCTCTCTTCCGCGACTCGCGGCCGCGCCTATTTATCGTGCCGAGCGCCCGCCGACGATGGAGCGAGAGTCGCGGCTTCGCTTTCGGCCCCTCGGGCTCCTGCGCCGAGATTCCCGAGACTCGTCCGCAGCGTTTTATCGCTCGTCGCGCTGAGCTCTTCCAGTCTATTTACACTCCGCGATCGCGGGCACGAGCTTGCGCGTCAATCCGCTTAGGGATACTGCCTGCGCTAATCCCGCGATATACCAGCACTCGGCGGCCTGAAACGGCGAAACTCGACTTGTAGCCACTTCTTGCTCGCCGTCGCCGCCACCGCCTAATCTCTCCCGGGCCGTGAATTTCCCTAAGGGAAATAAATATTCCCCAACCCTCTCTCTCTCTCTGTCTCTCGCGGTCTCATCCGCCAGATACTTTTGCATAGCTTTGCATCTGCTTGACGGGGCAAGCACAGCCACTTGCACCCAGCCGGCGCGCCGCTACAGTCGTCCAAACTCTCCCGTTTTTCGCCATCACCGCGGCATTATGATTGCAAATGTCGCGCGCATCCGCGAAGGAGGATCCGAGCCATGCTAATGTCGCCGGGTCTCTCTCTCTCTCTCTCTCTCTCTCTCTCTCTCTCTCTCTCTCTCTCTCTCTCTCTCTTTCTTTGCATCCTTCGCGACGCGTTCGGCGGAACAGCTTGCCGCCGTTGCTCCGCGGAGGCAGGACGGTACGCTCGTTGCGAAAGCTCGGCGCGGACGACGGCTGGTCGTCGTTCGGGGAGCAGCCGGGCTAATTGCAGCCGCGCGACGCGCACTTCGGACTGATATGTTCGCAATCGCGGCGCCCGTCCCGCGTCCTTAATCGCAATGGGCGCGCGGGCGCCTGCGCCGCGGCTGACGAAAACGAAATTGAAATCGCGCCCGCGAGCCGCGGCAATTCGCCAGAATTGTCTCGCCGCGTAGGCGCAATTAGGCTTCGCGAGAAAGCTCGGCGAGACAGAGCGGCGCGGAGGACCGCGGCGGGCCGGCTAATTATGCGCGCACCCCGGCAAATTGGCGTCGATTAAGACGTTACGGAGTGCATCTTACTGGCAAATGCGTTCGGATTCCCCTCGCGTTCTCGCGTCGAGGCCCGATGACGTATAAATCGCCACGCATCAGCCGCGAGGACGACCGGTGACTCAATAGCAGCTATTATTACGAAGGCTTCTTCCTCTACTTGTGCACGGCTCGCGCACCTTCGTTTTTATGCGTTTGCGCCTCCTCTAATGGCTCTCTCCTACTCGTCTCGCGCATTTTCCTCGAGGCAGTCCGCTGTTAAGCTGAATGCGAATCGTGCGTGCCAGCTCCAAGCTCACCTTGCGAATATTCAATGTCTCGCTTCGGAGACTTTGAGAAGTAGTGAGTGGCTTGGGCTGCAAGCATCGTCGCACTTGTGATTAGTTACATATAGATGGCATAATTGTCAAGCGCATCGATCGCGGAGGTTCAAGTTATACACGATAACGATGATCGTTGTTTACGAACATACCAGTCGAAGCTTGTCTATTTGCGATGAAAATTTTCCGAGAACAATTGTTCGTCTAGATCGCTGGAGAAACAAATCTGATAACGACATTATCCCGAGAGCGAAGGCTGTAACGTATTTGACGAACAAGTGAAATGTCAACTCTCGAGATCATGTTAGATGGCGTTTCCATGTAACAGGAAAAGTCAGCATACTACGTTGATATCGCTCTCTGCGGATCAGGCGTGTCTATAAGTCAATGAAAAAGCATTTTTATGAATAGTAAAAACACAAGACGACATTAGTCATAGCCGAGTAATTACACATTCGCAGCGGCACGCCTATTATTTATGCGCAGCATTGATGCGCAACAATCGACTCGGTAACTTTCCGCTATGGACGATTTAACTGTATCGTATAAAACTGTGATGGGACGCTACTCAACATTCACAAAATCAATGCTGCAATGCACTTCGCAACAGTAATCAGTACGAAATCTTGTCGCTTCAATTGTCGTCGAGATAAATGACGTCACTCGTTATTTCTCTGCCGACCATCGGTCGAAAGGAAGCGTTTGCTTTTCGCGGCACAGCGACGAAAATAGTCTTAATTCTAATCGAGCCGAGAGCAAAATGACGCTGGCGATATTAGTTATTTGTCGTGGCAACGTCGACCGCGTCGTTCGCTCAAACGGACAATTTTCCTCGTGGAAACACGAACGAAATGACGCGTGCGTTAGATCGGAACGCCGAATCCGAAGTAATCTTCCAAGTGCTGCTTACTGCGATCCAATGCAAGCATTGCTTTTCGGAATAATGTCGCGACAACCAGAATGACGTTGCTGCCTTCGACTCTAGTCGCGAGCTTATGAACGATCACACGCGTGCATGCATACTCCCGCGGCACGCGCATATTTGTGTGTAGATATACGCGCGCACACGCATATTTCGAGCAGCATAACGATTTATGCAAAGTTCAGCGCAGCCGTCCAAAAGTGATGGCTGCCGAACGTGCAATACGCGAGATCGACACGGGCATTTTGTAGTGCAAGGAGTAGCGCATTGTAAAATCACGCGCAGGTGATCATGAAGCTGCCGCGGTGACTTTCTGCGAGACGCGAGATAAGACAGCGCTCGAGCCGAAATTCCGAAGCAGTCCAGTCGCTAAGACATAAACAGTGCGAGCGGAATCAGTAGTACAAGTAAACGTATGACTCGAGCGGACCACGGAAATTAATCCTGCGCGGCATTGATCGTCGTCCGTTGGTTTCCTAACACACGTAAACGATTAATTGGCAAAATCAAGAGAAGTCTATCGCGGGCCTGAGTCTGGCGTTGGAAAATTGGAAGTTGGTCGGCGACGGGAGGAAGGGGGGGGGGGGGCAGATCGGAAAGTAAAAGTGCGCATTCGAGTGGTCGGCGCGGAACACAAACCGAACGAGTGGAGAATCGAATTGGTGTGGTCCGCAGCTGGAGATTGGCAAGAGAGGAACGGCGCGCGCGAATTAATTCATTGGTAAGACCTTTGTAGCCCAACAACCTGCCAGGCCCGTTAATCATTACTCGTAACGAGAGAGAGAGAGAGAGAGAGAGAGAGAGAGAGAGAACGAGAGAAAGAGAGTTGGAAAAAAGCTGGCGCTAACCCACATTTCTGCTTCAACGGCTGACACCTATTTTCTCCGTTTCATTCCATCTCTTTCTCATTCTCTCTTCGTGGCACTCGCAATATTTGTCCTAGAGGGCAAAAACACAATAGCGTACGTCACGTGGAGCAAAGAAACACCCAGCAGGCAGGCAGCGACAAGATCGAACGGAGCGCACTCCCGAGATAACAATAGGACGAGGCAGAACTCGCAACCGCAAGCTCTCTCTCTCTCTCTCTCTCTCTCTCGCTCTCTCTCTCTCTGCCGACTGTGTACAATGAGGGACATTCTTTCGACGATGATTGCCGCGGCTGGAATTCGTAATTGCGGCTGCTGATATTTTTCAGCTCGGCTGCAGCTGCACGTTCGGCAATTACAGATTTATAATAGTGCGTTGGCGCAACGGCCGTTTTTTGAATAATACGAGAGCGCATTGCCGAAACAATAGTCGCCGACGGGCGCGGAATATCTTTCGAGCGCTGGTATCGCGTGTACGCGTATGCATCGCGGATAGCAAGGAAAGGTGAATGAAATGCAGTTGCCGAGAACGGCGGAGTAGCCGATCAACGCTGTACAAGCAGTCGCTAATAACACAGGCCGCGCACTACGCCTCTCTCTCTCTCTCTTTCTCTCTATCTCTGCGTCAGCCCCGTGGACTAGCGGCTCGACTTGCACCAAAGACAGAGAGCTGCATGGCGCGTGCGTCAAAGCGCTTTGATCGCGATAGTCGCTGGTTTGGAGACTCGCTTAAGCGTATTGCCGACGTCGATGCGAGGCCGGGGCGCGCAGCCACAAAAGACATTCGCGCGAATTTTTCGTCAAAGAGATACGGCAAACAGCCGGATAAAGCGAAAAACCCGAGCCGCGCGACGTCTGCGTCTGAGCCCGCGACGAGAGCGAACAATAAAAGCGCTCTATCTGTGCCGCAACATCTGCGCCGCCGTGCGTCCATTTACATTTTCCATTTTCCCCTCTCGGCCCCTCGCACTGCCCGTCACCGAGCTCGACTGCTGCGCTGCCGGTTGCCCGAGGCGTCGCCGCGCGACATAAGCAGCCGTTAAGCAGGCTGGATAAGCGAGCGAGCGCCGACGCGGACCCTCCGACGAGCGACAAGAGCGTCTCCGCGGCCTTGATCGACGACGCTGAATGCCAGCTCGGGAATGCCTTTCTCTCGGCTGGATCTTCTGCTGCACCCTCGCCGTTCGCCCGTCGTCGCGGTGCGTTGCGACGTGCACGGCTGCGAAACCCAGAGAGAGAGAGAGAGAGAGAGAGAGAGAGAGAGAGAGCTGACCGGGATCCGGTGCAGATGCGGCTTCGCTCCGCCGGCGCGTCAACGATAATCAACGGCGACGCCTCGTCATCGTGAGCGCGACTTTTACTCGAGAGGGGAGCCGCGTCGCTCGCGCGAGCGAGTGCCGTGTATTTCATAATGTCATTTCTGCCGCTGATGTAACGAGGCGGCGGCGGCGGCGGCGCCCTTTAACGTGACTTTCCAGATAATTCCGCGAATATCGCGCACGATTCACCCGCGAGGCTGAAGCGCGACCCAACCCAGCGCTCAATGGATGAATGGCGCAGTGGAGCGCACCCATCCCGGTACTCTCTCTCTCTCTCTTTCGCTCTCTCGTTCTCGAGTCGCGCCGCATGCCACCGCACGATAACATCGGCCGTCCTTTTCTCGCGCGCCTCTCTCATCCGCATACAAATTAACAAAGTCCCAATCGCTCTTCAGAATTTCAGCAAACTTCTGCGCTCTGCGTTCGAGACGTATAGCGTGCGATCGCTCGAAGCGTTTCGACGAGAGACGCAACGCGAACGCCTCGGCCTCGTAGAACGCGCGTCAAGCGAAAACCGACGCAGCCGCTCCGCCAGCCACGATCGTATTATTTAGTCGGCCGGCCGCGCGCGCGACGGGTCCGTCGAACGGTGTAGCCAGGGAGGACTGATTGCAGATAGCGGTGTGGCTGTGCCTGCTGGGCTCAGCGCTCGGCGCGCCACAGAGGGGCGGAGGCGCCGACAAGGACGCGGTCATCACCTCCCAACAGCTCGAGCTCAACTTCGACGGCAACTACGTCAACAAGTGAGTGCGACGCGAACGCCGCTCGAGGATGCCACGTGATCGCGACGGGGTTGGTTGTTGCAGCTTCGAGACGAGCAACGGCATCAGCCATCAGGAGAGCGGCGCGCCAAAGGCCCAGGGCAGCGACGGCCCCGCCGTCTCCTCGCAGGGCGCGACCTCGTACACGGCGCCCAACGGCGAGGTGGTGTCCATCCAGTTCGTGGCCGACGAGAACGGCTACGTGGCACAGGGCTCGCACATCCCCACGGCCCCGCCCATACCCCCGGAGATCCTGCGCGGCCTCGAGTGGAACGCCGCTCATCCCGAGGAGGACAGCATCGACTCTCAGCAGCCCGCCAATCGACCGCCGGCCCGAGGTTAGTCTCCCGCTGGCACCTCGACTCGCCGCTACTTCGCGCCATCGCTCCGGCCCATCGCTCGTCATTGTCCTCGCGGCTCGTTGCCTCTAATTGCGGCCACCTCTCGCCTATGCTAATGACGCTGCCGCCACGTTTCCTCCACGCACGGCAACACTCGAAGCTTTACGACTGCGAGCTATCGATCCGATGCTAATTGGAATTCGCGGCTTTTCCACCGGTTTCGCGGCTAACGGCGAGAACCATCTCCGCGATGCGCCGTCGCATTACAGTTGCACTCGGAGATCAATAATTTGGGCGCTTTCCGCAAATTTGATAAAGCCCCTTGTTTGGAGTAGGCCGCTGATTGTGTCGATCAATTATTCAGGAGGGCCGAGGCCCGATCGATCCTCTCTCTCTCTCTCTCTCTCTCTCTCTCTCTCTCTCTCTCTCTCTCTCTCTCTCTCTCTCTCTCTCTCTCTCTCGGCCGGAGACCCGGGCGTTCGCACTCTGCGCGTGAGTCGATCATAATATCCCTTCGCGCTCAACGGATACACGGAAGCCATTCGCGCGTCTCCGCTTCGAGAGTCTGCGAGTGAAATGTGCCCTCGTCAGCGCTATCCGTTAACTTGCCCCGACGGAGGAGCGTCGATGTCCACCTACGGACTTGCGGATCGAACGGCAGATTCGCGTGTGCCGAGCGTTCGATCGCGGACAAGATCAAGTTTGCCTCGGTGCGCGCACAGCCGTGAACTACTTTGCGCGAACGATTGCGCCAGCAATTTTCCGTCCCGCCTCGTCCCGCTGAACACGAACGGGGGCACGGATCCGCGTGTACGCGTGTGCAGATGGAGATGCACGTGTCGGATGGACTAAAGGTGAAACTCTCGGCTTGCAATTGCAGGTTAACCGCAGAGCGTAACATAGGATCGCCGCTGTAAAGCCGAGCCCCAGCGCCGAGGATCAACGCGAGAGCGAGCGAGAAGAGGAGACTCGATACAGCTGCGAAGGACTCTATCTCTCGCTCTCCCATCTCTTCGCCGTGCAGAGAGCCGAAGCTGCGCGCGGCGTATCTTACTAATCTTCGTATTTTAATGGATCCGCAACGACGCGGGGACGCCAAACGCCCCCCCTCCCCCCCGAAAAAGACAAAAAAATATCGCACAAAAAAATAAAATAAAATAAAATAAAATAAAAAGATATATGAACGTTTCGCACGCGCGTACACCGACCCGAGTCGCGAGTCGCATAACAATGGCATCCAACCATCTATATCTCTATGTAAAACTAAACAACCATTTTACACACTTGCAGCTGCTTCGTGAACCTAAATTACACTACGATGCATGTACGCTTGCTTATATACTACATATGTTTTGACAGCCGTCGTGGGACGCCCGTGTGTCGCGCGGGAGTCATCTGTCGCCTTCTTACAGCTTGTACTTTTCTTTGTTAATCCGCACGCAGAAGATATTGAAAGAAAAAAAAATACAAATAAAAAGAAGAATAATGATCAAATCAAGCGCTTCTCTGTCCGAGGAGTGGCAGCAGCCTCCTCTTCTACTACCATACGCCGTAACAACGCATTAAGCGAATTGTATGAATGTATACACACTATTGTTCTTGTGATTTCTTTTTTATTATATGTAAATAAAGAGTTCCGCCTGATTTGCTGTTGTGCCTGGGCAATTGACTTTCCTCGAAGGCGCTTAGCCTTGAAAAGGCATCGTCGACGGGCCGCTGATCGATGCGCGCCTAGAAAATTGACATTCCAGGAGAATCGAAAAGAATGGACAATGGAAAAACAGCTGAGCGTGGCATTGAGCAATTAAATGGATAGCTCGACGGGCGAGCCCGACGGCGTTGACGTGCAGCCGCACATCGCGCGCGTTGGCTCGATCAGCGGGCGAAATTCGGTCGCGCGGCATAAAGCCGAGGCGAAAGGCCGCGAGCTTTCGGGTGAACTGGTGGCAATCGCGCGCCGCCGAACGAACGAGCAGCGAAGCGCGCAGAGGTCGGCGAAAGGAGCGACACCGGGGAGGAGCAGAGCAGCAGCAGCAGCGCGCCGTGTCGCTGTAAGCAGGTATTGGTATTAGCTGCCGGAGCGGCGTTGCGAAAGGCGGCGGTAGCGCGCGGCTGGGCTCTCCGTCGTTATCCTCGCTGACCTCCTCGGAGCGAGCGTTCGACGCTTAATTGCTCGTTCGGAGCGCCGTCTTCGGCGCGCGCTATCATCGGCAATTTCCGTATCGCCGCCGCCGACGCTCCTTGTCCAGTGCGCTCGCGCGTCGAGTTTCCGTCGATCGATCGAGTCCGCCAACTGGTACGCGTCGCGCGTCGGATGCGCGCTTCGCGATCGTTTCTGCGTAAACGCAAAAATCGAAATGCCAGTCGGGACGAGGGACGAACAACGAAATCCACTCGAGCCGAGCGGCGCAAACGTGTGCCGAAGAATAAAGGGAACGAGTCTGCACGGTAGAAGTGTACGTGTACGCTAATGAATGGCTCTATAATTAAATGGCTGCGCTACGGGTTCACGCTTTAGATGGGCAAATCCTGCCGAAATGATGCATCCGCCACTGTAACAATAATCAGACGACTGGGTTAATCCGATTAAAAGCGCTCGCCCGAATTCAAACTGATCTTTACCGCTCGGCGCAGCCGTCGTACATTAGAGCGCGCTCGGGCGATCGAGTTGGATTCGCTTTTAGCAGGCGCCGCGATTGAGCCGTCGCGCACACCGAAAGGGCGCTCTCACCGATAGGCGGCCGGCTGCGCGATCGGCAAGCGAGCGCGGGCTCTCGATCGGCTGCCGCCGTTGCGCACAGGCTCGCCAGGCAGATGCCGGCGAAGGACGATCTCGGGGCACCAGCGGCTGGATGCGCGCCGCCTGCAGTTTCGTCAGCGTGCATTTGCATCGCGATGGAATAAGAAAAAGAGGGAATCGAGGCGCTCTATTGCGCGAGGAGCGTACACACCTATGCGCACCGCGGCTCTCGCTGGATAATGCCGCCTCGTTCGTTAAATAACGAACGGCGCGGTATCGCAGGAGGCGTATTGCGACACTGTGGAACGAGCGTTTAGCCGAATAATTTTCTCGCGGACGTTCGCGCGCGTACGCGAGCGGCCGGGCGCGACCAGAGGCGCTGCTGCGTCGTAAAAATATAACCGTGGGCGCAGCAGGCTGCCGCGCCACGGCCGTCCCGAAACCCATTAAAAACGAAAAGCGCCTCTCTGCAAAAAGCACTTTCTCGCCTCCGACCTTTCGTCTCGAAAATAAATTCGCGCCTGCGCTCGTCGCGCAGCTTCGCGCGTACGGATTGCGCAACCGACTTGAGTGCCGTTAATAACACTCTCGAACTTACTCGACTGCGAGCAACTGCTCGTTTAATGACAGCCAATCCGCGCCGGCCGCGCTATTGATTATTCGCCTGCAGCGTCGGTCTGCGCGCGAAAACTTTGCAAAACTGCTCGCACTTTCGAATCTTCTCGGTTTCGCTCTTTGTATTTTTCAACTTCGACCTCGCGAATATCAGTCATCCCGGCGTCCCTTCCAGAAAGCCGAGTACGGTGCATTTGCTCAAGATCCTCCCTCGAGTTGTGCGAGTCAGCGGCCCCGTCCGCCTAAGCCTCGTACGTATCGATGTTCGAAAAATCCGAGCGCAATGCGATCATCGAGAAAAGATGAAATGCGCAATATGAAACTTATGCAAACACCTGCACACGGGTAACGCGTGTATTTACTCGAGGAAGAGGGAGAACATGAAAAATGGAACAGCTATCTCGCATTTCTTTATCTTTTGCAGTGGCACGTTCATCCCATAATCCGTCGCCCGAGGAGACTCGGCGAGAAAAAAGAAGGAACGAAGAAGAAGACGAGGACGAGCAGGGGGAGGCGAAGGTGGGGCGGTCGCGCCCCGCTCATTTATAGCGCAATTTCGCGCGACCAGCGCGCGTCACGGTGGTGCAGATATGTGCGTTGCCACGTTGACGCAACGCTTCGACCTGTGCCCGGCAGCGCGAAAGTGCGCGCGCGTCCGTGGGACGCGCAGCTCTATAAAAGCTGCGGGACGCGCTGTCCGCGCTTATCAGCCGAGCGCGTCAGAGTCCCGAGCTTGACCGCGGCGTTCCGCAGCCCCGGACGATAAAAATGCTGCTCCACTGTAGCTTGGCCCTGCTGGCGTTGAACGGCGTCTGGGCGCAGCGCCGGGCGTACCCCAGCTCGTCGGCGTCCGCGCCGCCAGGCCCGAGGCAGCAGCAGCAGCAGCAGCAGCAGCAGCAGCAGCAGCAGGCCACCGACATACTGGAGCAAGTGAGCGACATCAGCCCCGACGGCAGCTTCCACACCAAGTGGGCGAGCGCCAACGGGATCACTTTCGAGGAGTTCGGCCAGCCGAAGAGCCTGGGCCAGCAGGTGGCCGAGGAGGTGCAGGGCTCGGCTAGCTGGACCTCCGACGACGGCGAGCAGGTCAGCATCAGCTGGCACGCCGACGAGAACGGAGCGGTGATCGAGGGCGACCACGTGCCCACCCCGCCGCCGGTGCCGCCGCTCATCCAGCGAGCCCTCGACTACATCGCCGCTAATCCGCCGAGGAGCGCCGAGGAGGGCGCCTACGTCGCCGACGCCGATCGGCTCGGGCCGCCCCAGCCATCCGCGGGCTTCCCGGCAGCACCGAGAGCCCGGCTCAGGCCCAGGTCCCGACGCCTCGTCACCACCGCCGCCGCCGCCGCCGCCGCCGCTCGATCTTCCTGATCCGACTCTGCTCCGCGTCCTCGCAGTATATACCCAATGGCCATCCGCTTGTTATTGGCGTCTCTATGTAATATTGCGTCACCTATCACTGCAACCAGAAAATAAACTTTTATTGCCCACTTGAACCGTCTACTGGACAGTGTTCACCTGTCTCTTCGGCCAGAGCTCGGCTGAATCACCTGCATTTGTATCTATTTGGCCAATACCAAGTGCCGCGAGCCTTTTATCGTGCGAAATTCGCTCGTCAATGATCTCTCGGCGGCTTAGCATCATCCTCGATACCAACGACGCGATATGTCGAAAGGTACGAAGCGCAAGTGGGTGTCGATTGCGCATCATCCGATTGCCGATGGGCAAATCGGAGCCAGCCCAGTAGCCACTCGAGATTTTTCGTCGCGCGCCGGCCTGAACGCGCATCTTATCGTTCGAGAAAAGTTGGAGTAGCCCGCGGCGATCTCGGGCCGAATTCAGGAAAGCGCGCCCGCCAGCGATCGGCCGTGACGGACGCGCCACAGCTACTCGACAGCTCTCGCGCGCCGCACGGGAGATGAAAAAAAATCGCACGCTCGTTATGCAGATGCCGTTACGCGTACGTTTTGCAGCGCGTATGCCAATAGCCGAGCATCCGTCGCGTTAAAACCTTTGCTCGCGCGCCGGAGCCGCGTGGCGCCCGTGGGCACGGCACGCGCGATCGTTCGATTCCCTCTGCCGAGCGACATTGGCGCGACGCCACCTCGATCGGGAGCCGTCGCGCGAGACGCGACCCTTCGGCAGCGCGCGCTCTCGAGGCGAGACTCGCCGCGGAATGCGAGCGTAGCAGCCGTTCGGCGGGCACAACTAAAAGCGGCGAAAGTTGATTAAGCATACCGAGCGCGGATAAATTGCAGCCAAGTTGGCGTCGGCAGCGCAGGTCTCTGCTCGGCGAGCGCATGCACGTACGCGAGAGATCCTGCGCGCGCTGCGGTGCGCGCGTTCGACGGGCAGCTCTCGCTCGGCCGTGTGTGCGCGCACGCCTGTCCTTCGCGAGGACGTACACGTGCGAATGGCGAGGGACCGAACGACAGGACCAAATGGAAGATGACGAATTCAGAAAGAGACCGGCTTACAAAGACCCGTCCGTGTGTTTGGCCAAGAGAGAGAGTGTCGCGGTGGCAGCGCACCGACAAACGCGGCTGGCGAGCGTCGGACGAGGTGGGTTTTCGAGCGACTCGCTCCGATTTCCGGCGCGCCCGCGTGCCCACTCCAAGAAGCCCTCCCTCTCCTGCCATTTCGCTCGTGCTTTCCGACGAATCCGAGCTTTCTCTTTCTGTCTGGCTGGCGTCCCATCCCCCTCGCCCGCCCCTCGGCGAAAGCTAAAGAGTCGCGCGCAAGCACCGACCTCGGCTGCACCGTTACTTCATTTCGCGAGTGCCCTCGAGAGCTCGCGCGGGGAAATTGCTCTCGCCCGCGGGCGAGCGCGGAGATAATAAAAGCCGGCTGCCGGGGGAATCCCCTTGGCGGAATTCGACGTAAGGAGCCCGTTAACGTCGCTCGCAGGCGGGCGCGCCGCTCCGCGACAACGCGCGGCCGATCTCGCGGCCGAAAACGACGGGCTCTCGAGCAAGGCAGCCGGCGAGACTCGAGGAGCCGCCGCGGAAGGGGAATTCGATCCGCTCTCGGGCGTCCCTGAGCGCGCGGCGAGCGCGTCTCTTCGCGGCGGGACACGCGTCGCGCCGCGTCCGCGCGCTCGATCAAAGCGGCCGATAAGCCGTGAGTGCCGGGATCAATTATTCGCCTCCAGCCAATTAGGGCGAACGCCGGCCGCCGTCCGCACGGGCCGCGCGATCGAGCGCGTCGCTCGCGCACGCAGCCGCACAGTCGCGCTCTCGTTGCGACGAATTAGCGATGTATCTAGGCGGATGACCCTGCAGAACGGAGCGTCACGCACTTCGAGAGGGTTAAATCACTTGCGCGAGTGACGTTCGGAGCTGCTGGCGTTGCGCGCGCGTATATACGCCCGAGACAGACGGCCTCCGAGCCCACTGCAGTGGAAACGCGCGCGCTCTGCGAGTCTCAGCCCGGAGCATGATCGTCATCCTCGTGCCGTTTTTCTTGGGTTAGTATCGCCGCTCGGCGGCAGCGGCAGAGGTAGAGTGCACTGATAGCGTACGCTTGGGCGTGTGCAGCGGCCCAGCTGCGGGAGGCGGCTTGGCACGGCGGCGGCGGCGGCGGCGGCGGCAGCGTGCCCGAGGCCACCTATCGGTTCAGCCTCAACTCCACGGCGGTGTCCGCGTCCAGGCTGCAGGCGCGCGCCGCCGACCGGTCGACGCGCTTCGACATGAGCGCGCTGCTCAAGTGCAGGTTCCGCGGGCCGGCCTCCCTCCTCTGCCACATGACCGACTCCAAGGCGGTGAGTAAGGCGCGCGCTGCGGCGGCTCACGGCCGCGGCTCATCGCTGCGAGCGGTTCGCAGGTGAGCTTCGCCTCGAGCACCCTGGACCCGGCGTTGCCCGGAGTGCCGCTGCCCGGGACCACGGACCAGCACCCCGAGTACCAGCTGGCCGAGGAGGCCTTCGAGGTGACCTTCACGCCCTACGGCATCGGCAAGATCCTGGTGAACCGGAGCGTCAGCCCGGCCGACCTGAACATGATCCGGGCGGTGGTGAACCAGCTCAACGTCGGCGCCAACATCGCCCAGCGCAAGGAGGCCCAGTTCCAGCACACCGAGAAGTCGCTCATCGGCAAGTGCGACACGACCTACCGCGTGGCCAAGGACTCGTCGGGCGGCGCGGTCAGTGTCCCCTGCGGCGCGGGCGTCAGCGTGTGCCGGCATCGTCACTCGACCGCCTCTGTCGCAGGCAGCTGAGTCGGCGCCGCAGCCCTGGGAGGACGACTACCGGCTGAGCGGCCTGGAGAGCCTCGGGCGCAGGAAGGCCGAGACGCTGCGGCTGGAGAAGCGTCGCAACCTGCACAAGTGCAGTCTCCGCGCGGACTACTTCTTCGGCAGCCGCGAGGGCCTCAAGACCGACCCGTCCGACTTCGAGGCTCGCGTCGTAAGTGTGCCCGCGCGGCGAGTGCCGCTCGCCCCCGAAGCGTTCGCCCATGCCATGCCGCCGTGCGTGACGTTTCGCAGGTGTCGTCGGAGAGCACGATCTACGTGTCGGACGAGCAGTTCGCCTCGTACACGCACAACGAGCTGGAGATCGACCGCCGGTACGGCGAGGACCTGATCGTCTACGAGAACTACGCCATGAGCCTGATGTCCGTCGACCTGGCCGAGGTCGGCCTGATACCGGCCTCCATCGTCGATCCCGTCTCCGCTTCGATCTACGCCTACCAGTACGTCGACGACGACGACGACGACGACGAGTCCGCCGAGATGCACGAGCGCGCCCGAGTGGCCTCCTCCTCCTCCTCCTCCCCCTCGCGCAGCTCTCGCCGCTGACTCTTCCGCCCGTTCGCTCGCGTTCCCGGCGGCGCGCGAGGCAGCCCGAGGAGCTAGCGAAGCGGCTTCGCTCGAACGCTGCGCCGGCGCGACGCCGCCTTTCCCCTTTCTCCGCTTTTTCCTTTTCTCCCCCTTTCCTCGGGCGCGCGCTAGTGGCTTTATCAGCCTCGAGCCCGCCGGCCGATTGATTTTTTTTAATTGGCCCCGCGGACTCGAGTCCTGCATTTCAGCCAGGCCAATTTGCTCGAGTTCCACCGTGAGCTAAGGCTGCCAAGAAAAGTAGACCTTTTCCGCTCTCGTGAACGGGAGACATTAGCCGCGAGAATTTTTTAATAATTTCCGCTCGAGCTTTTTTTCCTTCTCGCTCCAGCGCCGAGGCTTATTTTCATCTTTGTAACGCGTGCTGCAGTTGCTGTCACCGTTTCATTAATTCCCGGAAAGCTCGCGTGAGAATGTACGCGGGGAACAGTAATAAAGTCGTTGAATAAAGGCAATTGGGAAGGAAAGGCAAATCATGGGACAATAAGAAACTGCAGTGTCATTTTAATATAGATAGATTTATTAATGATTTCGTCGTTAGAGTATCTGTCGATAATGTTGGATTATGTACAAAATAACGCTGAAGTATGACAGAATATATACTATATACAGAGAGGTGGGGCGCGCACGGGCAATCGGGCGCGCGGAGACGCGCGGAGACGCGCAGAGAGCGCACGTAATGCGTCGTAATTGAACGCACTTAGAATGCTAGACGTGTTATATACACGTGGGCCGGTTGCGAGCAGGCAGCGCTCGCAAGGACATATCTTACTCAGGCGCTCGTTCGGATTAAACTTTCTGGCGAAACTCCGCTCCCGCCGCGCTAATCTTTCGCACGCTTGGCGCTCGTTTGGCGCTATCGCATATCATCTCCGGCGCTAGAGCGACGATAAGCCCAGCCAGCCACGAGGAGACCGAGGCGCAGGCTTATCAGCCGAAGCCGCGGCAAGCGGGCGCAGCTTAATTCCGCAATCGCTTCGTTCCGCGCCTTCTCGCCTCGCGCGCCCCCCGCCGGCACGGCCCCAGTGCCGGCGGCCATCTATCATTGGCAGCGATACCGATATGTACACTGGCTGGCTGCCTCTTTCTTCGGATTAGCCGCGCTGGCTGCGACGGCGCCGAGCCAGCCCAGGAACACGCTCACCGCGTTATTGCACAGACGATGCGCATCGGCCGCCGACGCGCTTGTCGCTCGGACCGATTAGCGATTGCTAGTGTCGGTGGCGCAAACCAAAGATAATCCCTTCGATCGAGCCAGTATGCTTTCCTTCCTGCCCAGACGCACGCACCACTCTTAATCGCTTCGGCCTACATACGCTATCGCGTGGTGCGCGTTGCGTTGGCGCGAGTACGCCGGGCACATGTATGGACAGCGAATACGTACAGCTCGCAGCCGCTGGCGGCAAACTAATCGGCAAAGAGTTTACACGCACGTTCGGATCGAGAGGAGGAATGTATTTACAGCAACAAGAGAACAGAAAAAACAAGATAACAATGGCACGCCGTTGCGCACACGCACGCTCGTTCTCGCTGGCGCACGGATCCCCGCAATCGGACCGCCTCTCTCCCGTCAATAATAAATTACAAGGATTCGCCCTCCGCGAGGAAGACGAATGGCAAAGAGCTTAGCTTAGCACAAGTACAATTTGATAAATAATTTAAACGCGATACGTAGGTTCGCTCGTTTCCTTAAGTACGATCGAGGCGAACCCCCATCAGACGGAATATCGCCTCTCTGGGTCGCTAGTACATTATTCTTACAAAAAAATACACATATTTACACGCTTTGCGACTTTCTTCAGCTACGAGTTATGTATATATACATACATACATACATAGTTGTGCAATATATATACATATGTATAATATATATATATATATAGCACTACGTATTCGAGTGTAGATATACACGATTATTAGGTAGTATTATCAAGTTGTTTATTTCGGATACACAATCATATCTCGTGTGATATTCGAAAGGTTACTCGAAAGTTATATTGCTAGGTAAGACTTCTAGAGCAGTGCATACGCAAACATTAGAAACATTAGAAAAATCAAGTGGACAAGTATATTGCTTTTGGTTGGACGAACGCGTGGAAGAGCCAGCGCTGCATCGAAACGCTGCCTCGGTGCATCATACATAGATAGTGAAAAACCAAACACTCAAAGGCAGAAAACGTCCGAAAAAGACCGGAGGTAGATGTAAATGGAACGGAGGAAGAAATAGAGAGCGAGAGAGAGAGAGAGAGAGAAAGAAACGCGAGCTTACCAGGGAAGGGAAAAAAGGTGAGCGGGGGTTGGTCAGGCCGTATGTGTCGGCTTGTATATATCGGCATTCCTGAGATAGCGTCGAGCTATAATATACGAAGGAGGTGTGCTCGCATGCGGGGGCAGGAGGAGAAGGAGAGTTATGTAGGAGAGCTAGCCCAGTTCGTACGTTGTATTGCTTTCTCAATAAGGCGTTGGCTATAGCCATAATGCCGTAGCGAGCAGCGCGAGGCTGCGCGCGACGCTCCCCGTTATTAATGGCTCTCGATCGCCGGCAGCCTTGCGCGCCAGAAAAATTAGCGGGACGAAGCGGCAACGAGCCGAGGACATTGATTTTTCTATCGCTAAGCGATTGAGAGCTGAATTGTACTTATTTCCAGCCAGCGAGAGAGAGAGAGAGAGAGATTTAGCACGGTCGATGGGCCTTAAGTGAAGCGAGAAATCGAAAACTCGCGAGGCCGTGTTCTCGATTGCTTTGTCTCTCGCTTCATTTCACGCACTTTACCTCTTTTTCCAAATTCCCTTTATCGCCTTCTTCCGCGCGCGCGTCGAAGAAGATTTCCCTTTCCTTTCTTCTTTTTTTTTTTCGGAAAAGCTCGTTCGCTCGCAAGTTTAGGCATAAAAATTCCGCTGGCCTTTGGGGCCGAAAGTTTCCGGGACGGGGGTGGGGCGAAGGGGAGCCGCCTAAATAAAAGACGAAATCACTCTTACATCCGAGGAACAAATTTGGGAAGCCTCCGTTCGGAGTCGCGAGGCCGAGCGTAAAACATTTATGAGGGCGGCGAATCACTCGATTCAAATGAAGAAGAGCGAGAAAGCCGGCCAGTTGCAGGAACTAAGTTTTCTCTCCGGGCTCGCCCTCCCGTGTTCGGCGAGTTACGCTTTCACGTACTCGGTAACGACGACGATCACTTTCTTCGGGCGAACGTGCCGAGTATGCGAGAAACGAGCGCCTCCCTTTTTTCGCGTCAAGCACTTTCCGAGTTTAGCTCTCCGGCGGATTTGTATAATCGGCTGAGGATCTAGAATTCCGCTCTTAAAAGCAGAAGAGAAAGAGAGGCAGCGGGGATAGAGAGAGAGAGAGAGAGAGAGAGAGAGAGAGAGAGAGAAAGAGAGTGCGCGCGCCGGGATCTGTTAATCAACGTGATCTAGTGCAGCGATTTATAGCCGATTGAACAAGATTTAATTGAGTGGATTTTGCTGTCGGCGATAATAGCCGCCGTCCATTTGCATCCGGTTGTATAGCTAGTCGCAGCTCGCTCGCGCATAATTATTTTTGTCGCATGAAGCTCCGACGGCCGTTCGCTCGATCGACTGGCTCTGCCGCTGGAAAAACGTGGACAAGTGCGCGGCCCAGTTAAAAGGTGATTTCTCGCTTCCGCGCTAGAAAAAGCTCCCCCTTCTCCCTCGCTCTCCCTCTCTCTCTCTTCCCCGCCATAAAGCACACACGACGGGTCTACTACGGCGAATGCATGCTCATCGAGCTGTGCATCAAAAGAAAACAAGTCGAGGGCGAAAGCATTTGGCGGCTTTGATCTTCGATCTGAGCTTGCTCAGAGCCGCGGAAATGAAATTACTCCTCTGGCGACGGCAAAAAAAAAAAAAAATAAATAAAGGAAAAAAAATGGCGGCATTTATTTCGACGGCGATACCGCGACCCTTCCCGAGGATTCTCGCTCAAAGGAAGCTTCGTAGCTACGTTCGCAGACAATTCCGGCGCGCGCACGTCCGTATAGATAGCGTAATCTAATGGTCGCTCGGCCGAACTATCACAGACGGAGAAAGAGATGAGAGTGCGCGGCTTTGGGACGCGGGGCCCCGAGTCGAAGCAGAGCACACGCCCAAGGCGTATACGCAAACTCCGGTCGAGGGAGTAGCCCCGAATCTTCTTGTCTCAAAGGTGAGCGAACAAAGGCAGCTGTGTGCAAGACCGAGCTCGTTACCGAGCCGCAGCACGAATTTCCGATTCGTAGCCGACCCCCTCTTTGACGCACGATCGACGCTTCTCCCATGGCAAATTGCTTTCCCTTGAAGCTTGATCCATTGCGGTCCAATTCGACATTCGTGTCCCGGTCCATTTTTTTCTCTCTCTCTCTCTCTCTCGCTCTCGTCGTTTCACTCGCTTCATAAAAATACGTCGTCTCGAGTTTAAGGAAAGCCAAAGCCACATCGACGCGCCTAATAACGCTCTCTCGTCGGGATCTTTTTGACTTTGCTTTCGGCGACACGCGTCATCGGAGCAGCTCGGCACTGTGGACGCGTCGACGCGGAACTGATTCGCTCCGATAGCTCTCTTGACAGTGTTATTCGGCATCCTCGTGGAAAAACTGACATCGGCTGCCTTGGAAAAGCTGCTTATTAATTCGCCCAAGACATTAGTACGCCCTCGCGCGGCTCCACTCGGCGGAACGTTCTTGTAAGCCTGCTTGCCTCTTACAATCAAGCTCCGAAATTCGCGCGACGCGCCAATTAAGGTGTCGCTGCTCCGCGCGGAGATTAGAAAGATGCCCTTCATTAGTGCGCGCTTTTTCGGTTCTCGTCCAATCTCCTGTACCGAATCGCGCAACAGAGAGCGCATATTTTGGTCGATGATTTTTATCATTCGGCGTCAATTAGAAATTGCCTTTGAACGAGAAGGCAGGAGACACGCCCATGGAAGGGAAGGAAAAAGACGAAGAGCGAGAGACGGGATAGATATTTGTAGGAAAGAGAAAGAGAAAGAGAAATAGAATCGAAAATGTATAGTTACGGGGAGTGGCGATGGGGAAAAGAGATACCCGTGTCCTGGCGAGCTTCCATTCTGACGTCGTCACGAGTTATGTCTCGACGAAAGACACTCGTATCATTTCCTTTTTCTTTCTCGACGCTTTAAAAGCTCCGACTTGATTAGACCCACACATGCCCTCGCCCTAACGACGATAACCTCAACGTGTAACAGCCTTCGGACTCAATTGCTAAATCGAACTTTGCTCCTTTCTTTCACAAGCGGCCCTTCCGTCGCTCTGGCCGCCGCCACTCATACGCACGTATGCATATTCGCCTCTCGTGCGCAGCGCGATCGCTTGCTGCGCAACGTGCCTCGCTTTCTCCATGCGAACAGGGAGGAAGAATCACCGCGAGCATTCCTTAAACTTCTAGATTACATTCGCACTCACATACGCAATGACGCCGAACACGCTCGAAAAGTTATTGGCAATCTAAGGCTTGACTATGTTTCTCTCTTGCCAGCGACTAGTCGGATTTTTCTTTCTTTTTTGTTTTCTTTTTGTTGCTTCGACTCTGTTCCTTACTCCGCTCGACGCAAGCTCGAGTCCAACTGAGCAGAACAACGCCAGTCGCTGATCGTTTTACGATATAATTTACGAATATATGTACACGCACATGTAGGTGTACATGTACATGTAGATATATATAATTTATAAAATTACTACTTTCAACAAGTTAGCCCGGGTATGGACTAGGCGGGATTCTGCTAGTCGGATCGCCGGCCGTGCCCAGCCAACAGAACAGTCTGCAGTATAACGATTCAAAGGAGAAAAATAAATACACAAGGAGAGCGAACGAGCGGCAACATTCACAAACACGCGCGCACGCGCTAAGAGCAACAAGAAGAAGTAGAACAAGAACAACAACAACAACAACAACAACAGCTCTAATCTGGATTGCTTTTCGTTACATATCACGGCACAGAACTCGTCGCACTGCTCGTCGTCGTCGTCGTCGTCGTCGTCGTCATCGTCGTCGTAGTCGCGCGTCAGTCTTGCGCGGGTTCTCGCACTCGAGAGTCTCTGTCGGGCGGCTCGGTCGACCGGCCGGCCGCTCGGAAGGAGAAGGTGGTGTCCTCGTGGAGGCGGGCTCACGCGTGGTAGCCGGCCAGCTCGCGCCTGGCCAGGCTGCCGTGGCGGCTCTCCAGCTGCTGCTGGCGCTGCTGGTGCGACGAGGCCGAGAGCTGCTCCAGGCGGCGGCCGCCGCCGCCGCCGCCGCGCTCGCGCTCGGGGCCGCGCGGCCGGGCGGCGCCGGGCGCCGGCTCCGCGATCGTCTCGTAGGGCACCTGGTAGTGGTGGCAGGCACTGCCGTTGATGGGCAGCGTGGGGTACTGGTGCGGGTACCTGGGCGGCGGCGGCGGCGGCGGCGAGGGCGAGCGCCTCGGCGGGCTGGCGCCGCGGCGCAGCGACTGGTAGGCGTGGTGGTGGTGGTGGTGCTGGGCCAGTTCGGCGCCCGCCGCGCAGGCCGGGCTCGCGCACAGGCGCAGGCTCGCGCCGGCGGGCAGCGTGCCGGCGGCCGGCGGGCGCAGTTGGCGCGCGCCGTCGCTGTCGAGGTAGGCGAAGCCCTCGGTGGGCGTGCCGCCGCTCCCGCCGTGCGGCAGAAACCAGACCCCGCCGGCCTGCGGCTGGCCGCCGTTGCCGGGGCTCGCCGCGCGAAGCTCTAGCTACAGCTCCGTGACGGGCACGGGCTTGAGGCCCGCGGAGGAGGCCAGCTGCTGCTGGTGCGCGTGAGGGTGCGGGTGCTGCTGCTGCGGGTGCGGGAACTGCTGGTGCGGGTGCTGCTGCTGCTGATGGTGATGGTGGTGGTGGTGCTGCTGCTGCTGCTGCTGCTGGTGGTGGTGGTGGTGGTGCTGCTGCTGCTGCTGCTGGTGGACGGCGGCCAGCTGCTGCTGGTGGGCGTGCGCGTGCGCCTGTAGCCGCAGCGGCTGAGGCCCCGCGGCCGCCGCCCGTACCACGTACTCGTCCTCGCTGAAGGTCTTCTGGTACTCGTGCTCCTTGCGCGAGATGGCGCGGTTCTTCCATTCGAGGTCCTTGAAGGCGTCGCGCACGCGCCGCCTGCAGCGGTAGTAGAGCACGAAGGCCGCCCCCGCGGCCGCCGCCAGGCCCGCGGCGGCCAGCGTGGCCAGCAGCGCCTGCTTCTTCGGGTCGGAGAAGGCGCAGCCGAGGCGCTCGGGGCGCATGCCGCGCAGCGACTTGTCCTTGAGCTCGGGCGGCTCCGCGCAGTTGACCGGGCTGAAGTTGCGCGAGGCCAGCACCTCGCTCAGCCAGAGCACGCCGCAGTCGCAGACGAGCGGGTTCTCGCTGAGGTTGAGGTGGCGCAGCTCCGTCCAGGCGAGCAGCGACTCGCTGAAGCCGGCGAAGTTGTTGTCGCGCAGGTAGAGGTAGCGCAGGTTGGGCAGGCCCGCCAGCGCGCCGTCCTCTAGCGTGGCCAGGCGCTTGTTGCTGTTCAGGCTGAGCGTCTCCAGGTTGGCGTTGTCCGAGAAGGCCCCGCGGCGCACCGCGCTCAGCAGCTTCGCCCCCGAGACGTCCAGCTTCTTGAGGTTGAGCAGGCCCTTGAACGAGCCGGCGCGCAGCGCCGCGAACGAGTTCTGCCCGAGCCAGAGCTCCTCGAGGCGCGCCAGCCGCGCCAGCTGGCGCGTGGGCACCTCGCGCAGGCTGTTGTCGTTGAGGCGCAGGCTGCGCAGCGCCGCCAGCCCGCGGAACGCCTCCAGGCTGATGTTGTCCAGGCCGGCCGAGGCCACGTCCAGCACGGCCAGGCGCTCGAGCCCGCGGAAGGCGTCGTCGGGCAGCGCGGTGAAGGCGTTCAGGCCGATGTGCAGCTCGGCGAGGGCGTTCAGCGGGCCCAGCGCCGCCGAGGGGATGCTCTGCAGCTGGTTGTCGTCCAGGTAGAGCACGCGCAGCGCGCCCAGCTTCTGGAACGCGTCCGGGTCCACGCTCGAGATGCGGTTCTCGCCGAGGTCCAGCTCCTCGAGCCGGTCCAGCGCGGCGAACAGGCCCTGGCCCAGGCCCTCCAGGTAGTTGTTGCGCAGGTTCAGCACCGTCAGCGAGCGCAGCCCGTGGAAGGTGCGCTCGCTCAGCGCCGAGATCTTGTTGCTCTGCAGGTGCAGCTCCACGAGCTGCTTCTGCGCCTCGAAGCTCAGGTCGGGGATGCTCAGCAGGTGGTTCACCGACAGGTTCACGATGCGCAGGTCGCCGTAGAACTGGAACGCCGCCGCGTCCACGGTCTTGATCAGGTTGCCGCCGAGGTTGATCCGCTGGATGCTGGGGTTCAGCGCGATCGGGATCACGTCGAGCTTGGCGTTGCTGCACGACACCACCAGCGTCTCGTCGTCGCAGTCGCAGCCAGCCGGGCAGAACGCCGCCGCGGCCTGGCCGAGCGCGGCCGTCAGCGTCGCCGCGAGCAGCGCCAGCCGCACCAGCCGGCTGCCTGGCTGCCTGGCCGTCTGCCTCTGGATCGGCATCTGCAACACCAAACGAACGCCTCGGTCAGTCCTCGATCCCGCTGCTCGCCGCTCGGCCGGCCGCCCCGCCTGATCCCGGCGGCTAACTGGATTCCGAGCAAGCCGGCCGAGGCGCTAAATAAAAATCCCGCTGACTGCGGCTCGAAAGCTCTAATAGAGACATCAAAGTTCCCGGACAGAAAGAGACTCTCTCTCTCTCTCTCTCTCGAGTCCATTAAGCGCACGTGCTTCGTTAAAAAGAATCCTTTGGAGGATTACCCGCTGCCAAGCTCGCTCCGGCTCGCTCCGGCTCGCTCCGGCTCGCTTATTTAATTTGCCGAGAGTGCGCGCCGCGTCGGCGCGGACGGCGCAATTTCAATCTGGGCGCTTCGATTGCCGAGTGCACTTGACTAATAACCGGGCGTCGTCCCTCCGCGCGTATCGCCCGGCTCGAATAAAGCGCTCGACAATCGGTCGACCTTCCCGATCAGCCGTGCCTCCGGGCTGCGGGGGCATCGAGGCGAGCGCGCACCGCCGCCCGCGGCAGCCCGGTCTTACCCGAAACGGAATTAGCCCCGTTTTCGACTGCAGCTCATCAGCGCTGATGCAATTGCCTTAATCGCCGGCCAAACGCAGCTGGCTTTCGGCATCGGTGCGCCCGAAGCCAGGCCAGTCCGATTTTCTCCGCCTCTCTTCGCGTTGAATCTAACGAGGTCAATTCATTAGGTAAATTCATTCGCGTCTATTTGCAGATTTACGCCCGCTGCGCTGCACCAGGTCCAGCCGTTTCCATCAATTCAACTTGCAATTTCCGATCGCCGCAAGAGCGCCGATCGATGAGGCCAGCAACGTTGCGCGCAGCGCTCGTTGACTCGCGCGTACAGGGGCGACCTCCATCTTGCCGCACACGGCCGGAAAAGTCGAGCGACCGATGCCGCGCCGAAACGACGAAAAAAGGCCTCCCTCTTTCTTCCGCTCGTTTTCTCTGCGTTACCGCGACGGCACTCGCAGAGGTGCGCATTCGCGCTCAACAGGTAAGCCTATGCGACGTGAGGAATGGTCGGTCGAGCCGCCGCCGCCGCCGCCGCCGCCGCCGCGTCCTGCTGGGCGAGGACTGCGTTAAAAGGCCACCGCTCTCGCCCGCCAAATCCTCGGGGCACTACGTGAATAGACAAAACTGGAGCCAAGCCAAGGCCGAAGGCGATCGAACCGGCGACTAGTGCCCTTTTCCCCCCGTGAGCTTTAGGCGTGATTTAGCTCCGGAGCGCTTTCGAATGTACTCGGCTCGACCGTCGCTCGACTGACCGATGAAAAACGCCTCTGTCCCCGCCCGATAAGCCGTTTCTACAAAGCCGCGCGAAAAATGCAGCCCCGATATTAGACATTTTGCGCGGAAGGAGCGTAAAAAGAAAAAAAAAAAAAAAAAACAAGAGGAAAGAAACGAGAAAAATGAAGCGGAGGTAAGGGAGCCGCAGACGACGACGACGATGGCCACGACGACGAGAATGCAAATATCTGCAAGAGAATTCTCGGCGTCGGAGAGCCAAATGAATATTTAATTTGCGCATATCTCGGACGCGCCGCGGCCTTTTTTCCCCCATTTTACAGCCGACGCGCCTAATTCCCCAACCAGTGATAATAATGCAAAACAGGCTCGGTCTGGCGCGAATTCCTTGTACGATAACTCGGCTCCTCGTTGCGCGGCCAAGAATGCGACGGTAAAATATCGAAATGCAATTGAGCCATTAAGTATCAAGCGTAGCTGCGGGGATGAGATACGGAGGGGCAGCGCCGGATCAGCCGTGTACGACTATGCGAAACACCGACGAAAGAGTCGAGGCGGCTGCGGCTTGATCAAAATTCGTCGCGGGTCTCGCGCCCACGTATCGTCGTAAACGTAGTTGATCGGCGAGCAGGCGCATCAAGGCCCAGGCGAAAGACTCTCGTCTTGAGAAAGCCCACCTGCCCCGACAGCTTTTTGGCTTAGGCGCGATCCCGCCCCGTCGTCGTCCGCGACAGTCTCGCTTAAATAAAGCATTCGCGTGCGCGCGACTCTCTTTCCCGCCGCGCACTTTTCCCCGGGATTTGCCGTGCAACATTCAGCAAGGTCCCAAAGTCTCCAGGCCGGCTGCATAATCCAACAACCGCCTCGCAGACGCAGATCCACGCTCGCGACCTGTGTTTTCCATAAATACGGTATTTCACGGATTACCTTAAATTATTAGACCAGATTAATGCTGCACGAGGACTAGACAGTTGCTCCACTTTGCCGTCAATTTTGCCAGGATTGGATATATGGGCCAATAACGCGGATAAAAAGCAGCCGCGCGGAGCAAAAATTAAGAGACAGGTGTAACCTATCCAGGTATCTCCGGGGCAACGTTGACGGATATTCTACATCGAGTGTAACTCGAGATTTTCCACCGTTTTTTTTTTTTCTTTTTTTTGTTTTATGACGGATCAAAGTTGTCAGAAACGTGTCTCTCGACTCTGTGAACTACGCAACCTGCACTTTAGATGGAAAACAGTAAGATAAAAGTTGTAATGAATTGAAGAAGCTGCAATTTGAAACGTCGCACTATTATTTTCATTCATTGTAACTGTAAAAGATACTGATGACCCTTAAAAATGACTTTTTAACATATCCAATATATGTTGCACAAAGAATGTTTTTCATTGTCATTGCTATTTAAAGATAGCTCTTATAAGTTCAGAGAAATAATGCCTTATATTATGGAATCACTTAGTTAATTGTTGAGATGTTCCTCTTTACTAATGGATGTCGAAAGTACATGACTGTATTTTTTTTACCGAAGGTATTAAGCTTAATCTTTTCGGTGATACGTCAATTTTAATAATTTATTAGAGGCATGTGATACAATTCATTTGCAACCCTTTACTTTTATCAAAGCAACGCTTTTTTTTTGTTGTCTTAAACTAATAGATCACAAAAACATCACATAAATGGACAATTTAAAAATTTGGATAGTTGATAGACAGCGAAGATTTTGAAAAAAATATCTCTTTTCGATGAATAAGAGCCGAGTTAGGGTTTTTTTTTAACAAATTGCTGTCCTAGTATTCACAATGATGGAGAAATAAATCATTCGGTATTTAATAGTAAGAAGGTATATTTAATACTTTGAAGTATTATTTAATACTTTGCTGTGTTTTCAAAAATTTGGCTGTTTCTTATTGATAATAAGGCTTAAAATGAAGTATCCTAGTAACAATTGCATCGATTTCGATGTTCCCTTTTTTCAATCTAAAGTAGCTTCGGAATGAATTTTTTTTAATTAAGCTTAAATTTTTTTTTAAATCTTGATTGCAAATCCAGTTGCCAGAAATTTCAAATTATCCATTTACGTATATTCATGACAATAAATTCATTGCTTTTATTAAGTTAAAATAAAAATAAAAGTTATTTTGGCAGTGAATAATAATCCGTAATTTAAAAATGGTGATTTTGTAGGGCTACATATTGGTAGTTTCTATAATAACTAGGAATGAAAAATAATTGTAGTTTTTTCTCAATTCCTTATAATATTTATTTTACACGTTTTCATTGGAAGTGCAAGGTTTGGAGTGTTCGCGTAGAACAGTGATGCGAAATCTTGAGTAACATCGGCTATAAAATATTTATTGACATTGCCCCGAATAGGCCTGGACAGATTTCATCTATCAGCGAAGTTTTGCCGGAAATTTTCCCTCCTGATTGGCCTAATAACACGCCGTCCGGAATTTTACTCGTGCAACATACAGTGGTGTCGAGTGTTGCGCTCGCACGGCCGGCAATTAATCAGCGATTTATAGGCGAAGTTACTGTATAATGGGCATCGATGAGCAGCCACCACGATAAATAGGTCTTGGACGCGCCACGGAGTTGCAGCGCATTCCGGCAGCCGGGAATATTTGGCAAGTCGGGCGTGTCGCCGCGACGTGTCAGAGGGCAATTTTCTGCTCGACTATACGCGTGCCTCGTCCCCATAAACACCTAGCAGCTCGATTTATCCAAGCTGACGAACGTTGCCCGCTCCCTCTCGCTCGAACCCTCGAGGCGATCGACGGACGACGTCTTTTCTCTCTCGCTTCTCGGGAAATCGCAATCTTAAATCGGCTTTTCGCGCTAGCGAACAATCTCCGCCCAACTGCCGTCGAGCTTGGAAAACCAATTGCTCGGCACTGCAGCCAGCATTAGCAATCGCGAGTGCTCCGCTCTTAGACTCGCGGCTGCTGCTTTGTACGCGGATCTCTTGCGCGGTACCGTAGGCGGCCGCGTTCTCGCGGAGCGTAGTGCAAGCTCCCCGGGGGCCGCGTATAAGTAGAATCGATAAAACTGCACAATTACCCACTCGCTCTTGCTGGGGCATGAGAAAAGTGCCTCGGGATTTGGCGGTTAGCGCATGTTGACCGACGGGAGTAGCTGCCGTGCCACCGCCGCCGCCGCCGCTGCACAAAGGATATTGCTTCGAATTTTCGTCTGGCTGGTCTCCGGCAAGAGAGAGAGAGAGAGAGAGAGAGAGAGAGAGAGAGAGAGAGAGAGAGAGAGAGAGAGAGAGAGAGAGAGAGAGAGAGAGAGAGAGAGAGAGAGAGAGGAATGCGATTTTATTCGAGCCGAAATTAATGTCGGCTCGCAGAGACGCGAGGCGCAGAGAAAAGAGCATGCCTGAGAGGCTTTCCGCTTGGAAATTGAATGTACAGCGCAACAAAGTGGCTTTGTAGGCCAACAGAAGTTACTCGCGAAAAGTTGATTCGCGCGCTGCCCGTGCCGCGCCGGATAACTTTGCCAAGCGTTCGCCGAGAGACGGATTTTTTTTTTCCGCCTTTCTGCCGAACGAATTGGGCGCTCG
This sequence comes from Phymastichus coffea, assembly GCF_024137745.1. Classification (NCBI taxonomy): domain Eukaryota; kingdom Metazoa; phylum Arthropoda; class Insecta; order Hymenoptera; family Eulophidae; genus Phymastichus; species Phymastichus coffea. Next base: position 106,748 of record NW_026706907.1, on the reverse strand, counting down.
GCCGGCGAGCGCGATCGAGCGGCAATTCCGTCGCGCCCGATACTTCATTTAGTTGCTGTCGCTCAGCCTTGCCGCCGCCGCCGCCGCCGCCGCCGCCGCGATAAGTCCGACTCGGCCCCCGGTACTCCATCGGCAGCAACAAATATCGCCGCCACACTGCACTCAGAAATCATCGCGCGCATGAATAATTCAGCCGACGGCGGCGGGCCAATCTGACCGACTGCTAATATTCATACAATCCAATCTGGCAATTTGTCAATCACACTGGCAGCAGCGCGGGCGTCCCTAATGCACGCGGTCGCTGGCCTGCGCGAGCGCTATTGCTAGACGCTCCATTGCCGGACGGAGATTATCGCCCTCCGCTTTGGAAAACTAATCCAATTTCCAGGGCGCCGCCGCGCATCTGTCGGGGCCGCGTCGCGTGTTTTTTTTTTCTTTTAACGCTGCGTTGGCTCGCGTCGGCAAGCGGCGGGCGCGAAGGGAGCCAGGTAGAAAAGGCCATCGATCGCTTGCGCGTCGTCGTCGTCGTCGTCGTCGTCGTCGCGCGCGCGCGAGCTGCAACTTGGTAACGACGAGGAGTGGCGGTGTGACTTTTCATTCTGCAGGAACACGAGTCGCCGTCGCTCGAAGGAGTTTGGAGCCTCGCGGGAGCTAACTTTGCCATAGCTCGGCAGCAGCGCTGGCGCGCCGACAATCTGAATTCCTAGATGAGTTGGCCGTTTTTTTCTCGCGCCCCTTCCCATCGCCTCTCCCGGCTGCTCCTCGAAGCCAAGCTCTTTGTCTTGGACTCGTAAATCATCGGGATTACATTGTTTACGAGTCGCTACGAGGCGGTCAGCGGAGTTCGGTTTTTCGCGCGCCCGCGAAACTGTCCTTCCAAGTCGCCTGATTGGACTGCGGACGACGTGGCGCAAGCACTCGGTCAGGACGAATCGGCACAAGTTTAGACTGTCGGCGCTTTAGCGCGTCAGGCGCCTGGGCGTAGATCGAGGCAAACGCGATTAGTCCGTTGCGCGGCAGGGCTAATCAGCCGACGGAGCTAGATGGAGCAACGCGCGAGAGAAAGATGGCTTGACCGGTCTTGTGGGAAATTACGCTATGAGCCGGCAGGGATTAGGCGAGACGAGGCGAAAGCGGAGGGCGGAGTCGGTGGAAAGTGAGAGAGAGAGAGAGAGAGAGAGAGAGAGAGAGAACGAGAGAGCGAGTGGAGCCGTGTCTTGCCGGCCATCGGCGTATTTCAGGAAGTCCGCGTCGAGCTAAACCGTGCGCGCGACCAAAAAGGTCAGGCTAAGCCCTTAAAGCCCGCTTATTTGGGATCTCGAGTCCGCGACGTATAAAGAGGTGTGGCCGCATCTAAACTTGGCGAATTTACCGACGAGAGAGAGGCAAATCTGCCGCGGTGGCTGCATTCGCGCGCGATCCCACGACGAGCGAGGGGCGTGAAATTCCGCCGAGCCAAATCTATTGAAGACTATACGACTACGATCTTTCTCTCGCTCGTACTCTCTCTTTCTCTCTCTCTTTCTCTACGGTGATTTGTTTGCAACTTTCCTCTCGAGCAAGCCTCAAAGGAGTCGCTCTCTCACTCTTCGCGCCTCGATTTCACTTGAAATACAGTCGCTCCTCAAAGTTCCCGCCAGTCCTCCTCCTCGTAGTCGTCGTCGTCGTCTGTTGTTGAAGGAATATAAAAATCCAACGAGGTGGCATCTCGAGCGGAAAAGTGCCGTTTCTCAAAGCGAGCGAGCAGAAGCAACTTTTTACACCCCCCCCCCCCCCGCCCTTCCACATTTCTCTCTACCGCCAAACTTGGGGCATTTATTATGTAAGTTTTTACAGCTCGACGCTTTCCATTAAGCTCAACGAGATACGAGAAAAAAAAAGACAAGAGGACAGATAGCTCGCGGCGGCTCTGTTGTTCGGCGCCCTTTGACGCCCTTTCCGCGCGAGCGCGACGACACGCTCAGATCCCAACTTTTACGAGCTTTCGTTCGAGCATATTGCAACTCGATAAATTTACTTTATAGTAGCCGTGCCTCGCCGTGGGATTATGCAAATTCGACGGCCGCTGTATCTAGCCAACGCGCCGCGGCGAACGCGCTTATGATCAAGTGTATTTATATATCAGAACTATGCTCTGCCCCTCCCTCCTCTCTCTCTCTCTCTCTTGCTCACTCCCGCGCTCAAATGCAATAATCCGACGATGACGCTCGACCGCCAGTGCGCCGGGGAGGGGTGTAGGTTATTCAATCGCTGGACGAGATCTATCTTGAGCGTGAATAATTGGGCCAATCCCCAGCGGACGCGATAGGTACGAACAGTCCGTCGGACCGATTCGGACGTCCGCGGCTGGCAGAGCGGAAAAACTGATCGCGACAAATTGGAACGAGAAGAAAGCGAATCGAGGGCGCGAATGGTTATTTATCCTTTGCGAGCGCGGGCCTAAGCTCGCATCCGCGGCCGAGATTAAAGCCGCGGGCACGGAGCCGAGCGCGACGATGAAGCGCGCGGCAGCAGGCATGAGAGAGCCGCGGGATTTATTCGGCGACGGGGCGAAATGAAAGAGCGCGCGGCGCTGCGCGGCGCTGATTGCTTCTTGGTCAAAGTATCGAGACTCGGGAGAGGGGTGTGGGGGGCGTGCGTTTCTCTCTATGCAATCGGCGCGTCGTTCGCGCGGATAATGAATTTCCAGGCGCGGCACCGCGGCGGCGAGCCTTTGTCGCCCCCGGGAGCTCACTCTCTCCGTCTGCGTTCTGCGCGCGATGGAATTAAGCGCGCGCGCCGCCCGCGCCGTCGGTGGGTTATCGGTAGATTGCGCTTTAGCATAATGGCGTTGCCGCTCGCAAACCCGCTGCCGGCCCGTAGCTACGCGGAGATTGCGATGGTTATTTTGAGCGACAGTCTCGCTGCTGCCGTCGCTGCTGTTGCGCGCTATCGCCGCTCTCGTACATCAAGTCAACCGCTCATCCACCCCCTGCCGCCGCCCGTCCCCGCGCCGGTCACTCATCTGTTTTACAAGCCGCCCAATCTGCTGCACTGGCAGCGCGTCAAGGGCTATTTGTTCGAGGAAGCGCTCGCTGCCTGCATGGCTCGCGTCTCTTCTCGTCTCTAGCACCCTCCCGCCGTCTGCCCTGCTACGCGCTGCGCTCGGTTCTCGACGGAATAATCCAACTAAATTCAACTTCAAGCCCATAGAGAGAGAGAGAGAGAGAGAGAGAGAGAGAGCGCGCGCGGTCAGGGGAATTATAGGCATATCTGATCTACAAGCTTGGGGGCGCGCGCGATGGCATGGCCGATCAGTGTAGAGCGCCGGCGCTGTGCTGTTTAGTCGAAGCGATTCGTAATTTGTCCAACGCATTTTGGCGCGGCAGGCAGGCAGGCAGGCAGGGGCGTGGGAAGGGGCCGGAGGGACGGCGAGCTCGTCGGAAGCGGAACAGAGTACAGCTTGCCGGCGAACTGAGTCACCGAGTCGGGCGCGCGGAATTTATTGTCTGAAATAACGGGCGAGGCCGCGGGGCTTTGTTCTTTCTCGCTGGGGCGAGAGCGCTTCTGCAGTCTATTTCGCAGATCAATATTTACCTGGTTTAGAGCTAATGACTATTTTCGCCTGGTTAAATCTCTCTCTCTCTCCCTCTCTCTCTCTCACGGCGCCGCGCTGCTGCAATTATTACTTGGGGCGCGCGCGGCTGCTGAGCTAACATTTTCGCTGCTAATTGAAAGACGATTGGAGCGGGAATGAAGTTCACATTCTGGGCTTCGTTAGCGCGCTTCCCACGGTTGCAGCTGTAATTGATGATTGAACAAGGCCGCGCAGCAGCGGCGGCGGCGCGCAGAGATGAAAAATCCGGCCGACGCAGCTGCGCTATCGACGCGGCACACAGGGACACGCGGAGGACCGACAATGACCGTCGAATATTTGAGCGCGCGCGCGCGAGCCGGGTCAAACGTCGCCCCCTCCGGCCGTGTGCCGCGGCTTGCGATCTAGCCAAGTGTGCCGAGGGCCGGCCGAAATTGGGCGCAGCCGATGGGCGCGTTGACGGCCCTCCGAATCCGCGAGTTTTTTGCCGGAATGGACGCGCAGCCCAGGCCGTTGCGTGCTCGCTCGGTCATGCGGCGCGACGCGTATTACGGGGGGTGCCGGTCGTTCGGATTCGAGTCAGTCCGCAGCCGAATTATATCGAACTTCGTCGCGCTCCGTTTCTCGAGTCTTATTACAGAGCAGCGGATCGGGCGATCCCGATGGAAAGCGACGGGAAACGGGGAGGAAGAGCCGCGTTGAGCTGGAATTCGGCCGCGCAATGTCGCCTCGCGCGACCGATAAGCCCAGCGCCCGTCGGACTTCGCTGGCGATCCTCGTCCGTGGTCGTCGCGATCTTCGGGTCGGGCTGCGGCAGCCGCCTCTCGCGAGCCAGCGATTAGATTGGGAGGCACTGGCCGACCGACCGAGCGAAGACCGTTGCCCTCCGTGAAAGTTACTACCAGTGAATATCGCGCCGCCGCGACGGGCCGAGCAGTCGAGTGCGCGCGGCGTTCGGCCAGAAAAGTCGGAAAACGATGAAGCGCGGCACTGCACTGCCGGCAAATTAAGTGCCGCGGCAGGGCAAAAGCGTCGTCCGTGCTTGCGGCAGCGCGACCAATCGAAAGTTCGGGCCATTCCGGGTGGATCGATCAATCGGCCGCCGACGCGATATTCCGTTGCAGCCAAGCGCCGCCGGCGCGGAGCGTCGCCCTCGCGAAAGCCGTTCTGTAAATCTTTTCCTCGTTTCCGTTCGTTGCCTCGAACATGGACTGGTCAACTCTGTCGCTCGCGGGGCGCCCTTCTCGTCGATTAGCCGTGCGCGAACGATTGCTTCATCGATAAGTCGTCGAACGACGTCATCATGCGCGTGAATACGACAACGCTGCGACTGACTGCCACCCCCCCCCCCCCCTCCCCCTGTCGCCCTTCGCGACCCTACACTCGAAATAGCCGCAGTTTTTTCGCGCGATCCAGCTATACGCGCAGGTAGAGCTAGCAGCGAAGGAAACGGAAATTGAGCTCGTAACAGTCGGCCAGTCGGCACTCGCGCAACACGAATGCTTAATAACTGGGTTATAACGGCGCCCGAAGGCCCCAAGGAGGTGAACCCTCCTCTGCATACATGTATATACACGTATACATGTACACCTGCACTTAACTTTTAGACAAAATGCAGTTTGCCAGCACAGTCCTACGATATTTCCACTCGCGAGTTCCGAAAGCGCTCTGCCGTGCAGCTGCCATGTGGCCCACGCCTGCCGACCCGTTGCGCCAACTTGCTCAGCGCGGTAATCGCCAGGCAATCTACCGCGAATTAATCGAGAAACAAGCCGGGCATGCCGCGCAGCGAGGCGCCGGACCAGCCAATGGACGACTCGTTCGTAAAAGGTTCGGGAGGCGCGCCGACGATCACTGATCCAAAGCCGGCCGTCGTCGCGACGCGACGTTCCCGTGGACGGGTGGCAAGCCGGCGGGCGGCGTCCCCTGTCGATCGGCGGGCGCCACCTCGCCTGCTCCGATTGCGCGCGCCAAAGTTATTTCCGGCTGGAATCGAATGGCGCGCACCGCCAGCCGATTGTCCTCCTCGGCGCCCACTCCGAACTTCCGTGTTTCTCTTTCCGACCCCTTCTCGATTAATTGTCCTTCCTCGTCTTCTCGCGCGGTCGCGCTCGTCGCTAAAACTCCCGTAAATTATTGCGCTAGGCACGTCCGATCGAGGCCGAGTTTATTTTATGGGATTCGCCTTGTGCAAAGTTTTCGGGGCTACGCGATCCCAGCCGCGCTGCACCGAGTTGTTCTCGAACTGACGTCAAAGAAAACAAGATTTGGGCGAATCAGGTAAATCCGACGATCGAGACCACGTTGAAATTGTTGGCGTGGCGTTGGGGGTGGAGGGTGTGCGGCTGCGCGGCTCGACAACTCTCGATGACTTTGCCCGGCCAGTTTGGCTCTCGAGGGCTGCATCGCGTCGATGAACGACAAGGAGGGTATCCCGCTATTGTATTTTTCAGAACGACGGCAGGGCACATCGCGGCGGCCATAATCTGCTGGCGCGGCATTGTTCGCGGGTTATCAGGGCCAGGATGCGTTGCGGGAAATGATGCTTCGTTTACGACTGCAGCCCTCTGCTGCACTGGCTTTTGTTGGGCGTTTAAGGGCGCGCAGCCGCGCCAATCGACGCGCGCGTCTAGCTATCAAAAATATCACACACCACAGGATTGGCAGCGAGTCTGCGGCAGGCGAAGAGATTATCCGTTCTCGCGGGCTCTCGGCCGTTGATCGGCTGCAAGCCTGCCGGACGCGAACAATCGTCGCTCGCGCCGAGTATACGATCGGCTTTCGCGTTCATTCGCGATTAGCCGCTCGAATTTCCGACAAGGAGAATCGGAGAGGCGGAGAAGACGCGCAGCCGTGATCCTTGGACCTGATTAGCTTTTGATGAAAAGCCCGCTGCCGGTGTTTCGCGCAAAGGGAGCCCCGGCTTTTCTCGTCGAGAGCTCGTTAAGGAGCGGAAAGCTTGCCGGCCTGGAAACAGTCCCGCTTCTTTCGCCCGCCTCGCAGTCGCCGATTCGCGGCGCTCTCTAATGGCGCCGCGGGCTCTCGCACGCGCGCTATTAATTAGCCTGTCTAGCCCTCGGCTCGCCTGCTGCTTACGCCCCCGAAGCGCGACAATAGGCGTCGGCCGCTGCGACTCGTGTGCGTGCCCCTCGTTGAGCGCGCGAACAGCCCAGCAACAACAAATACTAATGATCCGGGCCAAAGTACCAAGCTCCTCGTCAAACGGTTCGTCGAAAAGAAAAAAAGATATTGACTCAAGCTTTGCCGTCGCCAGAGCCGTCGCCGGTCCGGCATGTCAAAATACTCGACAACGAGGGGAAAAAGTCTCGTCTGCGAAAGCAATAACACGTGGACCGTGACGCGGCGCCTGTCCGCCAAAAAAAAAAAAAATAAATAAAATAAACACAAACATCAAAAAGTCCTCCTGTTATGGCGGAGCAAGTGAATTTTTTTTTTCAGCCCGCGCCCGACTCGCGCGCTGTTTACTTTATTTACGTCGCTCGCTCTGCTAAGGCACCTATCATCGCCGCGCGAGCGACGCCTCCGAGAGGCAAAAAGCTCGCGTGACGTAGTACAGTTGCCCGGAACAAAGGCCGGCGCGGAGCTATCGCGGGGAAGGACTCCGCCGTGGAACACGCCGCGGCGCCGCGGCCCTCGAACAATGGAGGTAATGAGGCAGATAACTAGCGTGGCCGACGAGGCGCGCGAGCCGCCTTTCATTATTTTCGCCGTTATCGCCGCTCGAACTGTGCGACCCTCCGCCGCCGAATCGGCCGATAATAAAACGAGCGAAACTTCGGGCATTATTGTTGACAGGATCGCGCTTGTGTACTGCCGCCGACCATTTCAGCGCGGCGCAATTAATGTGCCTCCGGAGTGGTGCGCCGGCGAGTCGAAAATTCGTCGGCGCAAACGAGAGTCGGCCAAATCCATGAGCCGCCGATCCAAGAGAAACCGTTTTTCCTTTTTTCCTTTTTTTTTCCCTATTTATTTTCTATTTTATAACAAAGTCCCGCGCGCTCGCTTGATTGCCAATATTTTAAAGCGTCGCGCAGCGCAACTGGCAGGTTGATTAACTATGGACAGTTCGCCTGCGCGTCAGCAATAACTTGGCAACGAAATTGCGTGAGAAGCGAGCCCGTGTTTTTTCACCTCGTCCCCGCTGCCCCGCGCCGCCTTTCTCGAGCCCCTTTTTCCGTGACTTTTGCAAACGGGAGATCTCGATGCGGCATTTAAGCGGACGACAGTTCGCATACGTAATGCACGACGGTCGCGGAGGGGGGGGGGGACTGCTGAATTGAATAAATGGAATATCAATAAGTGCGCGCGTGAGTGCCTGTAACTGTTTGCGGTGAACAGCCGGACTAACGATAATTGAACCGAAACGCAGACAAACTGCAGACTATCTTAATGAGTCCATCAATAGCTAATTAATTAAACTAGGCGCCGGCCTCAAATCGACAGAATTACAGCGGAGCAGCGCTTGATAAAGAATCGCTAGAAACAGTAGCGTTAATTAAAACTTCCCCGAAGTCATATTTTAGCCGTTAAATGATTAACCCAATTTGTTTTTTTCCGTGCCAGTTTTAGCAGCCCCACTCGCACTCGCGCGCGCGCACGCACACACACACACACCCGCATGGGCGACGAGTCCCCCTCTATTACAAATGTAACGAGTAAATAAAGCTAATTAGCCCGCGGACTTGGTTTCGCCGTACGCCATTTAATTTTTTCCTCGGATTCCAAGCTACATTTTCGCGGGGCGCGACCACCGAATTCGATAGACGCACACGTCGCGCGCGCCGGCGAGAGAAAGAGCGCGGCTTAATTAATCAAAACGTCCCCGCGCGCTCTTTCAAAACTGAGTAGCGCTCGTCAGTTTTCAATTAGAGCGCGCACACCGGCGCGTCTAGGCAAACAGACCCCACTCGGGCGCAGTACAAGTCCTTTGACATCGTGGCTGCGGGACGACGTATAATCTCGCCTCGACGCGTACACTTGATTGCGCGAGTCGATAAACGCGTATGACGAGCGAGAGGAGCGGAGGCCCGGAGCGCAGCGCTTAGTTCGAGTCCGCCAAAGAGCCAGCCCGAGCGCGGAACGAAGACGCGCGAATTCAATGAATACTCGCTGCTCGTCGTTCGTGCGAGTGAGCGGCCGGCGTCACGACTAAGCAGCTCCGTCGACTCGCGCGGACGCTCAAGATCCGCGGCTGGCACTGATCGTCGCCAAGAAGAACCGCTGCTTCTTCCAATTTACTCTGTGGAGTTGACGGGCAAGCTCGAAAAAACAGGATTCGCGGGAGTTGCCTCCACTGCCGGTGCTGCTGCTGCTGTTCTCAGTAAAATTATTCGGGCGAGAGAGAGAGAGAGAGAGAGAGAGAGAGAGAGAGAGAGAGAGAGAGAGAGAGAGAGAGAGAGAGCAAGACTAGTGCACTAATCCCCGGACGCTTGTAGTTCGCAGTTGGCGCTCAGTCGCGCTTGCATAACCCGAAACTTACTTGACCCGCTTTGCTCACTTTTGAGAAGTTATCGGAAACGCTAGCTACTGCTGCGCTCGGCAAGGCAGTCGTCCGAGCGGCGTTGGGGCCAAAGGAGGAAGGCGAAAAATAAGAGGGGAAAATAACGGGCGAGGGATCAATTAGCAGGATTTATGGGGCGGTATTTCTCTCTCTCTCTCTCTCTCTCTCTCTCTCACTCGATTTTTTCTCAGCCGCCAATGACGAATGGCGCGTGCGCGCGACCGAACAGACGACAGAGGCTCGGCCGCTGGCTAATCCCGCGGAAAAAGATAGCCAGCCCGAGAGAGCCCCTATACCTTCTGTACATCTCTCGCGAACGAACGAAATAGGAAATTGATCCGGGGCGCGCTCCTGCCTCTGCCGCCCCCGCCGCTTTCGTTCCGCGCGGCTGTCAGCGGCAGCGCGTCCTTCCGCTAGTCAGCTGCTCGCCCGGGATCTCGCCCCGGAAGATGCTTTTTCGGCGGATTAGCCGGGCATAAATCAGCTGCGCCACAGACCAAGTCGCGCGAGACGTACGGCCACTCTGCCGTAGGCGCGGCAACGCTCTTCCGCGGAGGAAGGAGCCGCGAGGCGCCCGACCATTGTCTCCGAAACACTCGAGGCGACTCGTCAACTCGTCCGCGCGAAGTATCGTCGTATTGGCGAGCTCAGCCGGCGCGCGCAAGTTGGGCGCTCCGCTCGACGAGGACGCATAGATCAGACCGTACCAACCTGTGCGTGAGCCGTTACTGCTGCTGCTGCTGCTGTTGCTGCTGTTGCTGCTGTTGCTGCTGGGCTAGACATCCTGGACTGCATCTGCAACATTCAGAGGAAAGGGCCCGCATTAAACATTAATTCGCTCGGTAGCTCTCTCATTGTACTTGCTAATCCGGCGTGCGCTCGGGTTTATGCCGCTCTCCGAGCAGCAGCGAACAACGAATGCGCCTGGCAGCGCCTTAGATCACGCGCGCGCGCGTAATTACAACGTTTCCGGATCAGAAATCGGGCTCGCTGCTTGCCGCCTGGATTTTACAAACAATTGGCCCGAAATTCCGATGATAAACTGTCCGCCTCGCGGCATATCGCAAATAGCGCGCGAATCATTCAATGCAACAATTCATTTCTCCCCGGCGGCCCGGCGGCCCGATGGCCTGCAGCTGACAAATCCGCTGGGACGCGCTCGCCGCACTAAAATACCGGCGGCCGCACCGCTCCCGATTGAAATCCGCCGAAATAAAGAGCCGAAAACTGAAAACTAAAAACAAAAGTGAAAGAGAAATGGCTCGTAAATATCGCGGGGCATTTGTCAGGACACGCCAGGGCAGAGCAGACGAGGTGCTTATTCTGGACTGGCGCTCGGGCGTAAATATCAATGTGAATTAAGGCGCGCAGCCGCGCGCGCGCCAGCGCCGCTGCCGTCTCATCGCGAGCCGCGTTCGGAGCCACTAGACGGGACGCGCGCCGGTGCTTTTCCCAATTGTCGGGGGCCAGGCACTCGGAAACCGTAAATTACGCTTGGCCGCCGCGGAGCTTAACGAGGGGCCCACTGGGACCGGCGCAGCTGCGCCTCGCGACAGCAGCAGCAGCCAGTCGCCGGAACGTACGGACGGCGATCCGAAGCCCTCGACTTTCCGATTGTCATCGAGGAGCCGCGCGAGCGCCGACAACGAGCCCGCCACCGACGCAATCAGCGAGGCGCCGCGAGCCCGCAATCAAACGCGCTATTGTCGCGACACCGTGGAAAAGGCGCGGGACTCGCGGCAACGGCGGGCTGCGCGCGTGCGTCGAATGCCCGCGCGCATTGTACCTGGATCGAGAGGGCGAGCAGCGCGAGGGTGCAGGCAGGTGCGCGAGCGCGAAAACCGGCCGAGCTCTTATCGCGTCGACGATCCGTCCTGAAGGATTCGTTGCACCTGCGCCGCTCGTTCGACACCGTTGAGCCTGCGGACGCTAGCCCGTTCTCTCGCTCTCCCGACATCTGCCAAAAATGGCCGGGCATTTTCGCGCGGGCGCACTCGAGCTCTGCCGCGAGTTGGCAAACGTTCGCGCGATGTGCTGCACCGACGTCACCAGCGGGAATATCAATGGGCGCCGCGCACGCAGTTATGCGTCCGCCGACTATGCCATTGGAATCGAAAGCGGAAGCTCGTAAAGACGAAGACGGCGGCGGCAATCGAGCGGTTGCGCGCCAATTGTAATTAAGCTCCGCTCTCGGGTATCTTCGAGTCGGCGCGCGTTTCAGTCCCAACATCCGCGGCATTTCGCGATTAGAACGAGCGTAGACTCGGGCGACCTCCGCTCGGGACTTGCATCCGCGGCCGGTAGAGTGCGCTCGACTCGCCGGCGCAGCTTGGAATTGGAAATTGGCACGAGGCAAAAGTGTCGAGGGGGGAGGCGGGACGGAAGGGGCCGCACCGACGACAAGTGCAATTTCGCGGCGATAACGCGGGCGTTAAGTCGAATCGGCGAGGGGCGAGCGCGAGCCGATACCGTCAGCCCCGAGCAATTACGCTTGGCAAAGGATGCGGGCCGTCGGAGCGCCGAGTGAGATAAAGAGCGCGCCACCCCGGCCGAGCTCCTTGGAAATCACGATGGAGAGGCGCGAGCCCGCGGGCGCGTCGACTCTTGGCCTCGTCCCCGGGGAGCGCGCCGTGGGCTCGACAGTTGCACTGCCGCTGCACCGATGCTCGCTTGTTGCTCGAGCCTCTGGGCCGGTGACGACTCGGCCGAGCAGGTCTCTTACGCGCGCTCAGCCCTCGAGCGTCCACAGCCGCAATCTCGCCTTTTGATCCGCGAGCGCGACAATGGCCGAGGGAGTCGCGCGTCGACGCGAAGGGCCCGTGGGATCCCTCTTTTGCCCACCTCGCGGCCGAGCCGCTGTACCGCTCTGTCCGCCGTAGCCTCGGCGGTGTACACCGCACTCGCGAGCGGCACGAGCGGCACGAGCGCCGGGACAGCGCTAGCCGACTGCTGTCGGAACTCGACTGGGCGATCCGACTGCCGAGACGGAGGCTCGCGTATTTCGCGAACGACGGCTCGCTCCAATTTTTCCACGGGTTTCACGGAACATCCCTGGCATTCGCCTTATTCTCGACGCGTGTGCCGAGGACCGCGCTGTCCATCTGCTCCCCCCCCCCCCCCCCCCCCCAACCCGTACTCTGCTCGTATTGAGCGACTCGCGGTGAACGAAACTTGCGGGTTTGCATACTGCGATAGAGCGGCAATGCTGCGCGAGAGCCTGTTTCACGCAGCAGGAGAGAGAATCGCATTCCATCTCGGACACGTGCTCGTCGAGCGGCGGAGGACGGCTCGCTCGTGCATTTATTTTTCGATATGCGAGCGCATTGAGGCGCGCGTGTGCGCGGTCGAGTCGAGTCATTCGACAAATGAACGGCGCCCGGAACAGCTCGCGCCAACAATTTCTCAGGTCTAATGCGCTTTCCGTGTCGAGAGAAAGTTCCAAGGATCTCGCGGCTGTAATTATTCAGCGGCCGGCTCCTTAATGACCGCCGATAAATCGGGCCCCTTATCTATAAAAGCGCGCCTGCATTTCCCCCTCTTTATTTTCCGCGAGATTTTCAGCTGGCCGGGCGCGTGAATTCTCTAAGGTTGAATAAATTTAACAGCGGCGCGGCCGATATAGAGGCCAGTTTGTTGCGGACGCGCTCTCCCTGACCCATAAAAAAGTGAGAGAGAGAAGAAATCGATTTCGCATCAACGTAAATTATCATCAAACGGCGCTGCGCGAACGGCCATTCGTTCTCGCGAGCGCGCTTGCGTCGCACTCCCGGAGCTCGCGCTCCCGGCCAACTTTCAATCCGCCTGCAAGTCATAGCTGGAGAGAAACAAAGGCTCGCGGGTCTCTTTGGCCGCGCCGCGCCACGCTCTACCTCCTTGTTCGAAAGCAACGACCGACACGGCGCGCACCGTGCGTCGCGATAATCGAGTCCGATGGACGAAGCGCAGCCTATAAATCAGCCAGCTCGCGGAGAACAAATTGAAAAAGCGCGTCCGAAAAAAACGTGCGCTAACACGCGAAAATTGCTTTCTCGAGGGATGTGCCTCGCCCAAGGCCGCGCACTACAAATCAGAGTTGTGGCAACGCACGCTTCGCGATCTCGTCATCGACTGTAACTCACGACGACGAGCTCGATCGAGCAGCGCGAAGTCCAAGTGGCGAGAACAACAAGTCGTCTAGCAAACGAGGCGCGAAGCTCGACGAAAGCCGGGGCAAAAGTTGACGGCTCGCGGGAGCTGGCGAGCGAATTAGCCTGCGTTGCAGTTGGCAGACTCGAGGCGGCCGAATTTCGCAAGTTTAAAGTTTCGCGAGTGCGCCTCAAAAGCCCGAGGACTGGCTGGGATCGTGCAGAGCGCGCAGCCGCTCGGAGCGTCTCGCGGGGGCGCTGCGCTCGGCTCGATCGTCTCTTCGGCTCCGGCGCGTAATGAGAGCACGTGCGCGTACGCCCAGATAACGCAGCAGCTCCCCGGCTGACTTTCGATGTTTATCGGCGCGGTGCACGAGGAAACGGCGCCGGCTTAATTGAACTATGGTCCTAATGGAGGGGGAGCCGCTGCTGACCTAGCCTACTCGCAGCCGATAAGCGCCACTCGAATCTCCAGAATTTCAATTAATTTTTGCCGCTGAGCAGCGATTCATCACCGGATCGGGCTCGCGCCGAAGAAAAGCGCAGTATCAGCCCAACCCCGCGGCATCTCTCTTAGCGGGCGCACGTTCGCGTTGCCAGACTCTTCCCCCATCCGCTACAAGCTCCCATCGTCCCACGGCCAGTTTTTCCCTCGGATCGACACCGGCGCCGCAGTCGTCGAGCTCGTTAGGCCGCCTCTCGGCCGACCGCGCGGAAAAACATCGGCGACCGGCGGTGCTCCGCAAACATCGACGCGGCCGCGGCCAATTTCCGCGAGCTCGTTGCGCGCGATCTCGTCAATTCGGGCCCCACGGAATTCCTCGATGGCATAGCTCGCTGGTTCGCTGGTGCGTCCCGTCTAATTTTTGCGTCGACGCAATATGCGCCGGAACTCCGTTTACCGCCGGATGCCAGCGATCGAAGCCGTCATTGCCTCGCACCCCCCCCCCCCCCCGACCTCACCCCACCTCACGGCGCGCCCACGTACGTTCGCTCTGCTCGAGAATCCAACGCACGCCGCCGCGCGCTCGTTACTCGCGGGAGTAACGCCGCGACTGCCGGTGATATTGCGCGCGCGGCCGGAATGAAGCTCGATATTCGAGATGCACCGGTGCGGCTGGCTCCTATTCTCGACGGCGGGGGAGCGGGCAGACGAGCCGGCCTGCTCGCAGCAGGCACCGCGACGTGGCAAGCGAAAAGAATGTGTCCGCGAGCGGCGCGAACGACGCGGCTGTGAGGTCTTAGACGCCGCTGTTGTCTCACGGAAGTGCGTCACTCCCATGGCGGCGCGCCGCGCGCTATGCAAATCTATTTCGAAAGGGCGTGACCCTTCCTTCCTTCCTTCGTACCCTTCGCTTCGCCTTCGCATTGAAGCTGAATTATCGATGGAGCTGGGAAATACGGGGCAAACACCTTATTCGCTGCTGGCAAGCTGCTGTCGCGGTACAACGCTGGCGCCTCTATCGGACCGCTGATTCCAGCACGGACGAACGATCGTTTCGTTCGCGGTTGGATGACGCGCAGGAGCCGCGAGAACAACCAGCCAAGAGCGATCGACAACGGACGCAAGGAGGAGGAGCTGCGAGTAGAATCGCTGGAGGAGTTGTCGTCGAACGGAATCTTGAAGTTATTTACATCGGGTTTGCCGCAAGGGAAGATCGAGGCTCGAGCTAATGCAGTGCTGCGCAGTTTCGCGAACGAGAGAACTCCGAGGTGGGATGCGGAGGCCGATGGGGAGCAGCGATAAGTTGAGAGACTCGCGGCAGCGGCACGTAGATCGTAGAGAAGAGCTGATGATGCTGCTGCTGCTGCTGTTGGGATGGCAGCTGAAAAGGAGAATGTAGGCTACCGCGCGCAGACAAAGGCCCAAAGTATCTCGCCGCCGAGGCAGCGATCTCGGGCGCGTATAGTATAACCACCTCTTCTCGCAGTCTCGTCGTGGTAATTCGGCGGCTCGAGCCGCGACGATAGGATTTGGACTCTGATATAGAGACGAGAGTGGGTAGACTGAGTAGCGCTGTCCCCGGAATTGTCGGGGAAGAGTTTCGCGGACGAAGCCATCGGGGCGAGTGCCGCCTCCGATTCGAAAAATCAGGTCGACTCTATCTCGTCCGGGCAGCCGGCCGCGCAAGGGCGATCGGAGGCTCGCGCGGAATGGACCGCAGGAATTCGGGGCGAGTCCGGTGCCGCTTGATATTGCCGGCGAGTCACGGCCCCGAGGTTATCCGGCAGCGGACCGAGGCGGCGGCGCTCCGGGCCTTCCGATTACGCAAGCCTCGGCGCTCGGGGACGCGGCCTCGCCTCCCGCGAACGGCTGCGCGGGCGCGCGCGGTCGAGGGAGGACGACCGGCCGGCCGGCCGAGTTTCGGCTCTCCCTCGGTCTCCTCGCGCGTGCACGCGCGCACGCAAGCGAGCGAGGGGTGGGCCGCCGCCGCGGCGGCCGGACGTGACGTCATCGGTCACGCTCACGCACACGTCGCTGCCTCGCGTGCGCGTCACCGCTGCACGACCGGATTTTCCGTTTCTCTCTCGAATCTACTTTTCTCCCGGCGGCTCCCTCGCGCGCGCGCGCCCGCCGGCCCGCCCCTGCGCGCGTTCTCCTACGTGCCACGCTCGTTCGCGGCTGATATATACGGCCTCGCTGAAAGAAGTCGCTGTCTCGACCGCGCCCATCTCGCCCCTCGCCCCCTATCCGGGATTTTTCGCCGCAGCCAGACGACCTTCCGCGCTCCTTCGCGAGTCCCTCGAGAGCGAGCCGCGAGCGGCGCTTCGTTAGGCTCGAGCGAAGAGCCGCGGACGATCAATCGTTTCGCGAATAAGCTGCGCGCAGCGCCCGCTCTACCATTCGCACTCCATCGTGGATTTTTGTTTGCTCGGCAGAGAGAAAGGCAGCCGGCCGCTTGCCCAGCTGCCCCCCTCCCCCCGTCGACCGTCTCGATCCTCTGGCGCGAGCGCCCGGTGGACGTACGTGCACACGCGGCGGACTCGATTTTCTCAGCGCGGAAAAATAAGGAAAAAACGCGGACGATCGGTGCGACGCGCGTCGTCCAGCGCGGCTGGACCGCCCGCGAATAGCTTCGAATCGAGGATACGGTTTCGCGCGCGAGCGAATTATAAATCGCGGCTGGAGTGGAGTTTAATAAAATGCCGAATAAAATACGAATGGAGCCAAGGCGCAGACGGGCAGGCAGCCGAGCGCGTTATTTATTGAGAGCCGAGCGCTAAATACGCAGTGGCCGCTGCGCCACTTCGCCTCTCGATCGAGCGCTTTCAATAATTTTTCCCACCGAGCGAATCTCCTCGGCTGGAAGCGCGCTCGTTAATAAATCGGCCGAATCGATTTGAAAAGGCGCTTCGCTATAAAAAAGAAGAAAGAAAAAGGAAGCGCTGCTAACGCTGATTGCTGCCGCGGCATTTCCGAAGAGCATTTCTCGGAAGAGAGAGAGAGCCGAGCGCAGAGCGAACCGACCGAGCGCGCACGCACTCTGCGAGTTAGCACCATCTGTTTTTTGTCGAGTCTCTTTCAGCTCTCATTCTCAATTGAATATCCTCCAAACAAAAGCCGCGCTCCGGCGCAATCGATATCGCCAACTGTTCCTTTCCGCACTTTCCGCATTGGCAGAGCGGCCGCGGAGCGTGGCGCCGCCGACGCCGCGCACGGCAGTCGGAGGCAAGAAAAGGCCGACGCGCGGACAATGCGCCCGCCGAGCGAGTTTGGCAGCGCGGCGAAGGGTCGAGCGGTGCTACCGATTGACCTCGCCGACACTTTTTCAGCGGCGCTCGGCCCGCGCGCGTGTCCGCGAGTCCTCGTTGCGGCCCCCTCCCCCCGCCGCCGCTGTTGGCCGATAAATATTTCAGGCCCAGAGGTCGGCGCGCCCCTCGACCGAGCGCGTCGCTCGCGAATGCCGTCGAAATCAGCGTCCGCGCCCGGCTGACATTTCAGCGGTCGGACGCATTCCGCACGCTGGCAGCATCGCCGAAAGAACGAGCTCGCTCGCTCGGGCCACACGCCGCGGGAGCACCGGGAAAAAGCTCGCGCGGCCGAATCGAATCGCGGGCGTGGACGGTTGCGCGTCGCGGGCGCGTTAGTCGTCGCGCGCGCTCTGCCCAGGCAAATCCCAATTCGTCCGAGTGCACGCGCAGTCACGGACAATCGTCGAACCGCTTTGGCCTTTGTCGTTCCCTTTGTGTGCGTCCGCGCCCGCCTCTGGCGCTGCTGCGAGATCGGCCGGCGCCGATAAATTCGTCGAACCATCGCCGCGACCTATCGCGCGAACCATCGACCCCCGTTTCCCGTTTTCTTCTCGCCCGAGTTCGCGCGCCCCTGCTGCCCCTCCCCCCGCCCCTGCCGTGCGCCGATTCGAATCTGAGGCGGCAGTGACTCCGACGAAAACCGCCGATAAGCCGCGACGGGCCTCGCGGAAGTCTGGGCGAGGCTGGCAGCGCTGGCGCAAATCGCCCGAAGGCGAGATCGCGCGGAACCCGAGAGACGGCCGGAAATTCGCCGAGGCACGAAAGGAACCCGGCGATTTATCGCATCCGCGGTTTCGGCCGCGAGACCGATCCACGGCCCGGGGCGCCGCGGACGAGAAGGCCGTGTTGCGTCTCCGCGGGCTGCGACGCGCGGCCTCGTGGCGCTCCGCCCAATCAACGGTGCCTTTGTCGCGTGCCAAGTCCGTCGCGCGCGCCGGAAGCCTGCAAGGGGCGCGAAATAGCGCGCTGCGCGCCTCCCGCGAACTCGCTCGCGGCGCCACGCCGGCACGCGCTTAATTTTCCCCCGTTCCGTACCGTCAATTAAGCCCGAGCATCCAGGAGGCGGGCGGGCCGCGGATCGCGCGCCCGGAGAAAAACTGAATCGCCGACGATTGTCTGTCCGTAGCGGCTGATGTGTTCGTCGGGCTGGCGAGCTCGCGGCGGTGATGAATCGCCGGGCGGACAGGTGAGAAGACGGATAGGCCAAGCCCGCGGCAGACATTTCGGAATAGCGAGCTCTCGGCGTCCTCGGGGCTGCCGGTGAAAAATGCTCGCGGCGAAACTTGGCTCGAGTGCGCGTCGGCCGCGAGCGCAACGGCGCGCTACGCCCGGAGACGCCCGAAACGGCGCGCGCGGCGTGCATTAGCGCGAATTGCATCCGCCTCTCCGTATTCGTAAGTAACGGTTGCAATATCAATTTCCGTCGGCGGACAACGCGCCGGCCCCGAGAGTGAGAGAGAGAGCGAGAGAGACCGCGAGCAGGCAAATAATCAGAAGCGATGGCGAGAGCGGCGCGCCGACGAAGGAACGAGCGCCCCGCTCGCCGGTAAAGTTCCGCGGCGGCTCCGCGCCGCGAGCGAGACGGTGCCCGCCCGATAAACAAGCTGCAGCGGCGTTCGCGCTCGCTCGGCCGGGAGTGCGTATCCCGAGCGTCAAATCCATTTCGCTTTCGTCGACTCGCCCTCGGCCAACTATCGAATTTCGATACCTGCACCGTCGCTCTCCCGCGAATCAGCCGCGCTCGGCCGGGCGAAAAACCGTCGGGGTAACGAGACGCGCGAGCCTCCGCGAGTACCCGACGCCGCTCCTCCGATGACGAGTCACTCGCGCCTCTAACTGCTGTGCTACTGCTGCTGCAGCTGCTGCCGTTCGCGCGGATTTTCCGAAAGACCTTATCCTCGGCGGCCCAACGCCTTTGTTTTATCCTCGGGATACTTTTTACGGAGCAACGTCCCTTCCACCTCCCCTTCACGGCGCACGAAATTTGCATGCTAATAGAAATGCTTTCCGCGTCCATTGAATTTTTTACGCGAGGCGCTAACACGCCAACGAGACGAAATTTATCGCGTTCGCTCTCCTCGCCAAGCATAGTCGAAAGAGTATATAGCGTGCGCGATATAGCGCCAGCAGACAAAAAAGGAAGTAACCCGAGAGAAATGCGAGAGAGCCTTTGCCGGGGGCGGGGGTGGGGGGGGGGCCTATGGCCTCCGATCGCGAGCAATTTATTTTCGAAATAGCGTTTCATTAGATGCTTACGTGCGCGCGCACGCGCGCACACGCGCTGCGGGATGGCGAGATCGATATCTCATCGGCGGCAATTGCGCGCGGTCCACAAGGAAACGAGCAGTCGGAATATCTTTTGGCGACTGTGCTCGAGCTGATTGGCGCGAAGGAACGGGGTGTAGGCGTTCGCGAGCCACGGTCCACGACGACGATCGGACTGGCGCGCGCGAGAGTCGGCCGGCAATCGAGGGGGGTAAGAAAGAAGCGAATGGGCAAGCTGAATAATTCATCGCGACGGGGCTCGCTTGGCCCAACGATTATCCGCAATGCCGGGCTGCAGCGCGGGGCGAGAACGCGATCGCAATAATATCGAGTTGCGCGCGGCCAATCGATAAGCTTATCGGCAGATGTGTGTCAATGCTACGGCGCTTCGCGCGCCCGTCTTCGGCGGCAGGCGAGGGCCCGTGGGCGCGATATCTCGCAAGCTTCGCGGTGCCGAGCACGGCTGCCTTCTCCGAAAGACGTCGCGACGTGCGCGGCACACTCGACGGCGCGCGCTCTCGGATGTTTATTCGTCGCTGCATCGGAATTTCTCGCCGGCGTCAGCGAGATTACGCTTTATTTGTTATTCTTTGCCTGCAAGTTTCCGGCTTGTCTCTCTCTCTCTCTCTCTCTCTCTCTCTCTCTCTCTCTCTCTCTCTCTCTCTCTCTCTCTCTCTCTCTCTCTCTCGGAACACCGTATCCCCATCGTGCTTTAATTGCAAACAATTCCGGGCGCTGCTAATCGAATTCGCGCGCCGCTATAAATATTCAGCTGGAGGGTGACACTTTGCTCATCATTTTTTGTTGGCCGCCACTTCATTATCCATAGCGATAGAGCCTCGGGTTCGCTCTCACAAAAGGGATCGCTTAATTGAAAGTTCTTGGAGCGGGGGAAGATGGGCTTTGTTGACTGAAAATTCGCCGAGACCATTAACAGGTCGGGCAAAAAACGGAGCTGCAGGAGAAGACTGGCCTCTTGGAAGGTCCAATATCCGGAGCAGCGCGCTTTTAATCCACAGCGCTCTGTTAAATTAACAATCTAAGTTGGGAAAGCCGCAAAACCTGGCCGGCGAATCAGCGCCGGTAGCTCGCTCGGCAGCCAAGGGCGGGTGCACACGACGAAGAAGAAGAAGCGCGAGCAAGTTTCAAGCGTATGCATCGCATTAAGGCCCTCTCATGAATCTCGCCAGCTTCTCCGCGGCGCAAGCGGAGGCGGAGGCGGCGCCGGCGTCGGCCGCGGGAGCACCTCAACTAATCCAATAATTTTGCCCTAACGAGCGGGATTATGAATAATAATATTCGGCGAGCGCGGCGCCGTCGACCGGCCGCGAGAGCGGGGATCGGAGGGAAGAGGCAAAAAGCACCAAACGACGAGGCTCGCGGGCGGCGCAATTGCGGACGTGGGGTCTGCTGCAGGCGACAGCGGCATCGGCTATCGTTGCTCGGCGCGCGGCGTCGCGGGCTTCGGCCACTCGGCTGCTGCTCGCTCGACCGAGCCAAGGATGCCTATAAGCCTCGGCTGGCCAAGCACTGCGAGCGGGCCTGCGGATTGATCAAGGAAGCGGCCCCGGGGCCGAGGGGCGGCCCGCCTACTATTTGCGCTGGCTAATTAGCAATTAACCGCCGATAAGCCTGCCGACTAGA
This sequence comes from Phymastichus coffea, assembly GCF_024137745.1. Taxonomy (NCBI): domain Eukaryota; kingdom Metazoa; phylum Arthropoda; class Insecta; order Hymenoptera; family Eulophidae; genus Phymastichus; species Phymastichus coffea. The sequence goes on along the minus strand of NW_026706907.1, from coordinate 85,867 downwards.
CTGCTCCTGAGGCTCTCGGCTAGCCTGCGCCTGATAGCAGCTGCCTCGACCTCTGCCCGAGAGCCCTGGCCGTCCGACCCGCCGCCGCCCGCAACTCCGCAACTCTTGACGCGGATGCTGCGGCATTGATCGGCGCCGCCGTTCGTTCGCAACGAGACTGCGAGAGACCGACGAAGACGAAATCGCGACGAGGGCGCACACGAGTGGCTTGAGCCCGCGCCGCCTCCCTAATGGATCGTTACTCGATCACGGTGCCTATCGATATGGATCGGCCGACGACAGCAAGGAACTTTCGCTGGAGGCGCCGCCGTCGCCGCTTCGGTCGCAGGCATTCGAAAACGGCTAATTACCGAAGTGGCGCGGCACACTTGCTCGCCTCGCTCCGCAAAGTCTGGCGCGATGATCGATCGTCCGAACCCGAGGCTCCGCCGCATCCGCCGACGCTGCATCGTCGCGAACTGGCTCGAACGGAGGAGAGCGCGCCTGTGACGAGAAGAGAGGACGGTGTCCGAGCGGGCAAAGTGCACTCGGGCCGGTGCCGCAGCGAAGTTACCGTCGGTCCGTTTCCCGACAGCGCCGGAGCGATCGGCCGAGGAGAGAGAAACGGCCGGGTTTTATGGTTTGCAGTTGGCGCGAGCGGTGCGCCAGCAGGTTAGCGCGCGCGCGCCCGGCAAAAGGCAAAACGAGGCAGTCTATTTAGCTGGCGCGCGCGAGCGGCCGGTTTCCAAGCTGGAAATTGCGCACGGCAGCTCTCGAGGCGCGGATCGCCGTTATAACTGTGGAGCGCGCGCGAGCGAGCGTGCAGCGAGGGGCCTCCCGGAATTCCGAAACTGGAGAGCGCAGGCCGGTTTCGCTGCGTTCGCACCTGTACCGCCGCCGCCGCCGCGCCGCCGCGCCGCCACGCCGAGCTCGACAAGTGTCGACTCACTCGCTCTCTTCATCGTCTCTCTTTCGACCGGCAGCCTAGATAAAAGCAATCAAGCCGCTCGGCTGTCTCTCGATTAACGAGCGGCGAGCAACTTACCAGAGAGCGCGCGTGTTTCGGAGCGGTCCTGCGAAGACTCGCGCCAGTGGTGCTCCGCTCGGTCGCGGCGGCAGCGCTGCCGGTGAAGGAGAAGCACTGCACTAGAAGACGAAGAAGGAGCAGGAAGCGCGGCTCAGCATCCGGACGACGAGAGTCGCGGCGCGCACTCGGCACAGTCGACACAAGAGCTGCTCGCGGCTTGGCTGGCGCAGGCTGCCATTACCCGCGCACGAACGGCTACTTTCACTGGCGGTTGCGGCGGCGCTGGAGCAGCGAGAGGACGGCCGAGCGCGAGCACGAACACTGCTCTGGGACACAGCGCACACACGACACACGGCCAGCGCGAGTGAACGAGGGAGCGAGCGAGCGAGCTAGCTAGCGAGCGCACGCAAGCGGCAGGACTGACTGGCAGCAGGCGGCGCGGCGTAGGCTGCAGTAGGTATACCGCCGCTGACAATGAGTAGGGAGAGAGAGAGAGAGAGAGAGAGAGAAAGAGAGAGAGAGAGAGAGAGAGAGAGAGAGAGAGCAGCCGAGCCATCTGTCGACGCTTTCCAAGTCTACTCTCTGGCTGTCGCTGACTGGCGAGTGTATATAGCGACCGAGGCCTCCGTGCACGCGCTCCGAACCATGGAGCAGGGAACGCGCGGAGCGGCGGCTCGACGGGGGAGGGGAGAGCTGCATCACGCCAAGGAAAGGGAAAGGCCACTAGCACGGCACGGCCGAGAGTGGGAGAGCCGAGAACAGAGCCGAGTAGACCTGCGTATTACGAGGCGAAGAAAACGAATTGACTGCAGCCGGTGATTTTGCGCTTTTTGTATCTTTTCTCTCGACTCCGACGGGCGCTGCTCTTGCCTCCGTCATTGCTTTTTCAGCCAAAGCCCACGGCTCTGTTGACTCTCCGACTCCGGAGAGATTTTTCGTCGAACATAGCACGGCCTACGGAACCACGGGTCGGAGCCTCGCTGCTGGTGTCGAGAGCATTACGCGAACGACACAATGCCCGGTTTCTCCAGCTGCCCGAGCAACGAAGAGATAGAGAGAGAGAGAGAGAGAGAGAGAGAGAGAGAGAGAGAGATAGAGAGAGAGAGAGGAGGCGTCGACGCAAACTAGCCTTGGCCTTGTTGCGCTGCGATAATAACGAGCGCCTCCTCGCGCGGCGATTCTTCGCCCCTCCGGTCCCAGCGAAGGCGTCCGCGACCGCAAGGGCGTTTGGAAAGTTAATTGAATGCCTGCGGTCGCCTCCCCCTCCCGCGCGCGAGCGAGGGCAATGTCGAGGAATGAGTTTCGTGTGTTTTGCCGCCGCAGCAGCCTCGCAGCTGACCAGATTCAATTCGCCGGCGCGTGATTATTTTGCGCTCTGCTCGCAGATTAACGGCGCGGCCGGGAGCGCGCAATTTCCGTGGGGGAGGCGTTTGGAAAGCGCAATTTTTATTGCAGCTGCAGCGCGACAGGCGCGCCCAGTTCCCCGATAAGCGCTCGCGTGAGTTTCCCTCGCGAAATAAAGCAGGCGGGCGCAGCGAGTGGAGCCGCTGGCATCCGGCCGATAATGCCTCTCGACCCCGGGAGGAGGCCCCGACGAGTCCGCGAGGACGAACGGGGCCGGCGCGTGGCCGCGGCGTCGAAAGCCGCAGCGGCGACGCGAGACGCGCCGTCCTCTTTTTCCGTTCTCTTCCTCGTCCCCCGGGCGCGTGTCTGCCGCGCCGCCGAGCGCGGCCGAGTCGAGTCGCGGTGGCGGCGCTCCACTCGAATCTCATTGAAATTTATGGAGGCACGTGCGCCCGCATAGCTCCCGGCGAAACTTTTTCCGAGCGCGCCGTCCAATTAATCTCGCGGCACCGCGCGCGGCTGCACGGCAACAGCACGCGCCGGGCCAAGTTTGCAGCGTAAACACCGAATCGAACGAGCCGCCTGCAAACTTGGGGCCCGAGCGCGCGGGGCGCACGGCGCCCGGCTAATTATCTCGCGATCAAACAAGTGGAAGAGGCTCGCCGACGGCGGCCGGAGGGAGGTCGGCGGGGGAGGCACGAGAATCGACGGATTGGAGAGTGAGCCGCCGTCAAAGTAATAACCAGAGAGAGACAATCGCCGAAGCGACGGATCGAGCGTGCGGCGAGCAAGCGATAAAAGCGCGCGTTTAAAAAGCGAGCAAGTACGGCCGAGGGGGCGAGAGGGAGAGTGCGGATAAAAGGGGCGAGAGCGAGGGGATGATAGCCGACGAAAAAGAGAGAAAGAAAGAGAGGCAGAGAGCCAACGAGTGCTCGCGGACAGGCGTAATTAGGAGTACGTGAGCGAAAAATCGAAAGAGCGCGATGGCGAAAATAACGAAAGCTCCAAACGGATGTAATTACCGTCGGCTCGGGATAATGTCGACTCGCCGATGAGCATCAATGCGACGCGCACGCGGCCTAAATGAATTAGCGCCCGCATCGGCGAATCTGGCTGTCGTTCTTCGCTCTCTGTTTTTCAGGCCAAACCGCGCGCTTAATGACTGCGCCAGGGCTCTTGATACAGCTCTCTTTATTCTCCCTGGCTCTCGAGAGAAAAAAAATGTAAAAACTCCGACTGCTCGGCTGCTGCCGCTGCTGCCGCTGCTGCTCGATATTGTTTCGTACTAAATACCGACAGCCCCGGGTGAAAAGTGCACTTGGTGCAGCGCTCGAAACGTGAGCTGACAGCTGGCCAGCCAGTTGGGCCACGCGCGAGCCTTCGAGTGCAGGACGCTATTTTTTTTCTTTTTTACGAACGTCCCGATTGTCGTCCCCCAGCGGGGTCTGTCGCGAGGCTCCGCGCTCTCGACTTCTGGGGGCTGCAGCCGGCCCCGCCCGACGCTCGCGGCCTGTCGCCGCTCAACTTTGCGCACCTTTTGCTAGAGGCGCAACGCGGGTTCGTCGGCCTCGAGCTTTCACGTTCGGCGCTGCGCTCGAACCGGCGGGATCCCGCGGCGAAACTCGGCCGGACGGGTGTCAACAAGCAGTGGCGGCGGCGGCGGCGGCGGCGGCGGCGGCGACCTCGAACAGTTCGGCCGACTTTCCGAACTCGCCCTCGTCGCCGGGGCGAAAAGAGAAGGGAGTAGCCCTCTAATGGTATAACCCTTGCGAGAGTATACATCGAGGATCGAGGGCTCCAGGAGATATGAGAAAAGTGCGCGTCAAAGTGCCTCATAAATCTTGTCTCTCCTTGGTTGGCTCGCTCGGCTGGTGAAAAAAAACCGAAGAAAAAAAGCGGAGAGAAGGAAAGCGAAGGCTTTGGCGCCGAGCGCGTCAAAGACGCACTGGAAGGGAAATTAAAGGGAGAAATTGCGCGACGGTAAATCCTATCTAGTCGAGCGAGCTGCCGAGAGGGAGGGAGGGAGGGAGCGAGAGAGAGAGAGAGAGAGAGAGAGAGGGAGCGATGAGAGATGAAAATGTGCCAATTTCCGAGGTGGCTGCGCTAGCGAAGCACTGCGGCTAAAATCGACCTAGCGACGTATAGACGCGGACGAGAGTCGCGTATATATCGCCGGCTCTCGGCTTTCCTATCAACCGCGACTATTTCTGTTGACCCGCGAAGGGATTAGCCGAGTTAGTTTGGACCAGCACTCACCAACGGGCGGCCGCGCTGTGACTTATATATTTTTATATATCTTCGCGGGATCCTCGCAGGATACGGATCGGCTAATCTTTCCCACTTCCCTCGACTTGACTCCGCGCGCTGCCTTTTCTCGGCCCGCAAAGCTCTCTTCTTCGCGAACCCGCTGTTGCGCGGAGCAGCGATTTATCCAGCTCGCGCTCGTCTCGGCGTTGAATCATCCATCGGCAGCTGGCAAACTTGGGCACATCGATGAGCCGCGAGCGAGCTCGAGCTGTAAAATGCACAGGCGCGGCGCTCTATTGAACGCAGAAACAATGGCTCCCAGGGAAATTGTCTTGGGGCGCACGCACGCACCGTGACAATGCGGCCAGGCTCGCTGCTATCGAACAATTACCGCCCCGCCATGCCGTGTTTACCTTTCGTCCCGCTTCCCTGCGCGACTCTTTCGGGGCCCGTCGCTCGCTCGACGACGAGGAGCTCCTACCCGAGTAGCCGTCCGCGCGCTCTCGCTGCACTCGCGACGCCAACTGCATCGATGCGCGGCCGAGCTGCGCGCGAGCAAGCGTCGCGCCGACTAATGGAAGAGCAACAGCTCGGAGATACGCGGCGCCGCGCGCGGCTCTCGATTCCCCAAGAAAAATAGGAAACGGATGAAGCAGAGGCACACGCGCGGTGTCGTTCGGCGGCGGGAGGATCGGGCTGGGCGCGCGGGTATCGAACGTAATCGCACTCGTCGCGCGCGTCTACGTCCTCGTCCTCGTCCTCGTCGTCGTCGGAACTTTTGATTGAATCACGCGAGAAATGTCATTATGAAGTTGGAAAACTATCAAGCGCTCGGCTCGACTTTAAATAAACTTCATTAGGAGAATGCAAACTCTCGCAAGGTGCGGCCGGGCCGGCGAAGAATTTGAGAGGACGCGGGGCTCGGGCAACGGCGCGAATTAAACTTTACAAAGAGGCGAGAGAGCAGCGAGCGGCGAGCCGCTGCCCGCGGTCGATCCGCATATAAATCACCAAATAATAAAAACAATTTGGGCTCGGCGGCTGACGCTCGGAGCCGGGCCCCCGCGGGCAGCGGCATATCGTACGCTTTATTGAATCGTCGGCGCGCGCGCGCGCGCGCACAATGCAACCGATATTAAAAGCCAATCCGTAGCGTGGAACGGCCACGGGTTGTAGCGTGAAAGCGCGCGGCACCACGGCCGCGGCATTGACGCGCATCTAAGCACGAAATTCGACGCCTCGTCAAGACGCGCAAGGCGTGAAAGGCCGCAAGTAAAGCGAGGCGAAGCCAAGTCAAAAGGCGCAGCCGTCGATCGGTGGCGCGCGGCACTCTCGCGGTCAAGCGGAGCAGCTGGCGCAGCAGCTCGGCCAGTCAATAGGGCCGCTCGGTCGTCGCCGCCGCCGCCTCGACAATGAGCCGCGAGTTCCTTTCACCTGCGGCTTACGGTCTCGTCGGCGACGCCACAGCGCTTTTTACGCGACGCGCGAGATCGTCGCAGCTGTCCTGATTTATCGGGTGCGCGCGCGCGTGCTAGCCGCGTAGGTGAGTCGCGCGTACAATTCCGCTGGCCTCCCCCTCCCTGCGCCCGTTAAAAGCCGAGCGCGCCATAAGGCAGCAGCGAGGCCCGGTGTCTCTGATTTTTCACATAAGCGCGCGAATTTTTCAGCGAGCGTCCCTCCGGGGCGTCCCAGCGCCCGTATAAATTCAAGTCTCTCGCGTGCACCGATGTACATTTTAGATGTGGCTCGCTGGCGCCGCTGCCAGCTACGATTGTCCCAGGCCGGCGCGGGACGCGGGGGCAGGGTAAACGCTCGTTTTTCCAGCTCGCTACCTTTGCCTCGTCCGTCCGAGGCGGAATTTCAAATCTCCTCGCTGCTCTCTTATTCTCGCCTTTGCCGCTGCCGCCCCGGAGCCGCGCAGCCTCGACCCTTTACTGCACGTCGCTTAGCTTGGTCCCTCGCGCTGTCCGACTCGAGATCTTCTTTTTCCGATTTTCCGCTCGCCGGGGCTCGCTAGATGCCACGCGCCCGTCTGTTTTTCCGCGCGCGCGCGACACCTCGTCAAATTTACCATTTGGCGCCCGGCGCCACTTTCGTCACGGCCGAGTGAAAATAATTGAATCGCTTTGCCGCTGCATCCGACGGACGGAGCTCTCCCGATTTTTATTCCGGCAGCGAGTCACGGAAGTCTGTTTTGTTACTCTGACTTTTAGAACTCGCGCGTGCTCTCCGCGCTCCTCGCGGAACATCGCCTCTCCCCTCCTGCCCGTCCCGCCCTCGAGAGATTACATTGCGCGTGGAAAAATTCCGCGGCCCCCTTCGCATTCAGGAACATGCATGCTCCGCATGCGCGCGCGCGCCCGCCCCCGAGTACTTAAAGTAAGAACAAGCGCAGCGAAATAATAGCGCCGGGGCCGTCGTCGCAAATCCGCGAATAAACGTTTCGACTGGACTGCAGCTTATTTAGTGCGCTCGCGGACCCAGCTATATTAGCGGCATTAAGTGCCGCGTGCGGTAAAGAAAAAAAAGGAAAGCAAAAACGAGAGAACGCCGGTCGTTTTGCATTAGTGCGCGCATAAATGTCTCGCGGACCGGTTATTTATCGGCGAAGGCGCGCTTTCGCGGGCACGAAGGGCCGTCCCTTTATATTCGGCGGCGCGAGGCTGAAAGGCCGAGGAGAAGCGAGCCACCGGGAGCAGGCTAACTAGCTGCAGCGCGGATCACGTCATTTTCTTGCGGCTGTTCGCCCCGGATTATCTTCCCTTTGAGGGCTGCTGCAAAACGGTGCGAACTAGCCGAGCACAGCAATGCCAGTTCGTGGAAGCCGGGCCTTTCGAGGCGTGAGCGGGCCCGTTCGTTTTCACTTTATGTATCATTTTCTCATTGTGTTGCGCGTCCCTTCGGGGGCCATTCTTCGGCGAGGCCGGCTGCCGGACTGCCCCCGTCCGACGCAGCCGGCAACGAGCCGCGAACGAGGGCACGATAGGCCTCGCTCCTCGAGTTGTGTGGAAACAGGCCAGCCTCTGTTGGCGCGCCGACAAATGACGACGTCTGTTTTCACGCCGATGACTTTTCCGTTTACTCGCGGCGGCATTGTGGCCTCGTCCCCCGAGCCGAGCCGAGGGATCGCTCGCCGCAGCTTACCGCGAACGGAGCCCCCGCGTGCCAAGGTGCTAGATGCTGGCTCCTTTCAGCGATCGATGCTGCGCCGGCAAATGCAATTTTTTCAAGTGGTCGTTCGCACTACACCCGCGGCAGCCCCGCCGAGGCTTCGCGGTAAAGCTCGACGAGGGAGAGGAAAAGCCGAGCGACGGCAATCGTAACGAAGGCGCAGTAGACGCCCGCGGCCCATAAAATTTGCCCGCGGCAGCCGCAGTCCGATGCACTTGCGGCTTCGTTTCCTCGTCGTAAAACCGGGCCCGGTTTCCTCCCCCAGCTCGCGCGAGGAGAGCACCGACGAGTCAGCGCCCTCTCGCCGTCGCGCGACGGCGGAAACGACGCGCGCCGCGATTCATTGTTTCTCGTGCGTTCGCGCGGCTTATAAATAGCCGGGCACCGCGGAATCGATCACTTTTAACAGGGACGGCGAGTTTCCGTGTGCCGCGCAACAAGCAGCATATAAATGTGACGAATCCGCGCTATCGATCATTCGCCGGTTGCAACGCGCGGCTAAAGTGGCAATGCCGAAACAGGACCGGAATGCGCCGATCAACGGCGGAGAGAGGCAGCTCGTAAATCGCGGATGATCCGGCCGCCGGGGAAGAAGGCGCCGACTCGAAATGAATAATCGTACGTGAAATTAGGCTACGGCGATCCGGGCTGGCGAGAATCGCGCGTGTATAAATAGGCTCGAATGAAGATTGATGATGACAAAAGGTGAGCGGGCGGCGCGCAGACGGGGGCGCATTTAAAAGCGTCGCAGTTAATACCCCGCGCAGGCCCCGTCTCGTCCCACGAAAAGTAAGATTGAACGGCGGCCAATGGGGCCAGGGAGGAGCGGAGCGGATGCCCGCAGTCGCGGTCGCGGCCGCGCAGGGCACAAAGGCCGGCCTTTTTTCCGGCGGAACTGCATTACGGGCGATCCTGTTCGTCGGCGCGCCGACGGGCGCGAACCAGGCCTAAAACGTTGTTTGCTCTGCAACGGGTCCCCGTGCATCGCTCGCTTCTCGACGCGCCGTCGCGTCGAGCGAGCTCCCTCGGATTTACGACGCCTCGAGAATCAGCGCAGCTCGCGCCGGCAGAGGGGAAGGCGGGCGCGAAGTGAAAATCGCCAAGGCTCTCTCCCTCCTTTTATTTTGGCTGCCAGTAGATGAGTCTTTTTATCGCGTCGGAGAGGAGCTCTTTATCTCCTTCCAGCGCGCGGCTCAGCTCCCTTTGTTGTATCCGGCGCTCTCGATTGCGCGATGCGCTTTTCTCCCCCCTTCCGCCTCTTATCTGTTCCCGCGTACCTCTGCCTCGGTCTCCCGCGTGCGCCCGGGGATTCGCCGCCGCGGTTCCGCGCACGGCGGCTCGTTCGTTACCAAGGCCAGTGGTAAGTTAGTTTTTGACGCACTCCTTGTATTTATCGGCTCGTTTGCTCGCTCCCGTCCCGCAGCCGGCCGACCTCGGAAGATTAGGACCAGCGAGTTAGTTTGTTTCCCTCCGAGGGGTCTCTCGAGCACCTTCGCCGGTGCTGTTCACCTCCTCCTCTCTTTGTTTTCTCACCCTCGCTGCAGCTCGCTGCCGAGGCCGCCCGCGAGAGGCAGGGAGGCACGAGCGACGCGACGGCGAAAGCGCGCGCAAAAGATTGTCATTCGAAGGCGAGACGGCGAGCGAGCGAGGGAGGCTAATCGGATTAGTGATTACCGGCGCTGGGATCGATATTGGAGGCTGTGCCGCTGCGGGCAGCAGTAGACGGCGCGCACCGCCGGCAGGCGGCAGCTCTTAATGCCGGGCCGTCGTATAAATTACATTAAACGATGGCGCCTTTATTAATACCCATCTACATTTATTCGCGACGCGCTCCTCTTGCGCGCGCTCTCTCGCCTTGCCCTCTCGCGCCCGTATAATTTTACGAGAGGACGAGAGAGAGGCTGCTGCTCCGGCCATCCGACTTTTCCAAGCGACAGGCAGCTCGACGGAGAGGTCTGAAAGTCGGCACGCACGTCGCCGTCTATCCGACCTCGGTCCCCGCGACGATCGCGGCCACTCGCTCGCCCTCGTCGCCCTCGTCGCCCGCGGCCGTGGGTCTCTACTCGTACTTTCGCAGCCGGCTCGTTTGATTGTCGGGCGAAGGAGCGCGCGCCGCGAGGGCCGTTCCCAAACGAACGGATACGTGCCGCTGCGCGCGGCCACGACCGGGGAGCGCTGCCGCTGAATGATAAGCGAGTCTTTGATGAAGACTCGCCCGGATTATCCGCAAACAAGTCCACTCGGCCGTGCGATGCGCGCCAAAGCTGCCCGGCTCTCATGCGCGAGAACTTCAAAGCCCGCATGCGCGCGCGCACAGCCAACACCGATCCTATTTGTTTCGAGGATTTTCGCCGCGAGGAATTCAATTAGAAGATCCGGAGAGCGGGCGGAGATTGGCAGCTCGCTAAGTGGTCGTTCGGTCGAATTGCGACGTATCAATCGGGCACGTAGCGCCGGCCGAGCCCGCGCCGAAGCGAGCACTTTTCCGAGCGCGGCCCGAACGGAAGACCCGCCATTACGGCAGCTGTCGAAGGTTAAAAGCGAGCCCTGCTTCGAGTGTCGGTGCGCCAACGTGAGCACAGCCGCGTCTTCGTTCATCATCGTCTCGTTGCCACCGCTGCCGCCGTGTGCCTTCGATCCATAACCCGCATACGCTCCTCCCGCTGCTCGCGCTCGACTAAACTAACGTTGCTCGCGGATAAATCGAGTTTAAATTTCCGGATGCCGCAGTCGCGCGAGCGACGGCAGCGCACCTCCGCTTCGAGCGCAGACCGAGGCCGCTTTAATTTTCGCGCCCACCCACGGACAAATTATCGTGCGCGAGTACGCGGACAGGCCACTCGTCGCCGCTGTCGTCGCTCTGCGGGACCGCCGCACTCTGCCCGCGCGCGCGCCAATTACAGACTTTGCCGACCGCGACCTCGCGGCAAACTTGCGCTCCGGAGCGCGACTTTCGAATTTTACGCAGACCAGCCCTGATCATAGAGCCTCGCGTGTTTCGCTACGAGCCGCGTTCCGCGCGCGGCCGCGACGTATGAATGGTCCAATCCGCTCAATAGTTGATCAGCGAAATTCCGAGTAAACTATGCGGCTACAACGACAAGGCGGATTCGGAATAAATCCGAGAGAGATCGGTCAAATGGCGCGGCGCACAAAGCTACGGTGGAAATAGGTGAAAGAAAGGCAGTGGCGGCGAATTAAAGAGAAATGGCGCGTGCAAATCCTGTCGACAATTTGAACGCGAAATAGGCTGGCGCGAGAGCGGCGAAAAGCTCGGTCGGCGCGCGCGAGAGGCATAATTATTTGCGGTGGCGGCCAAATCGGCGAACACGCGTATAATTCTGAAAGCCGCAATTAACGCGTCGCCCGTAAACGACGGGTCAGCTGCATTCGCAATGACTCGGGGCGGAGGCTCGGCGCTGGCTCGGCGCGGCAGCCTGCCAGTCCTGGCGTCCTCGCAACGTCGCCGGGCGAGCAGTCTGCGGGCTGGCCTGCGATATTGCCGAGAATCCCGCGGAGCCGCGGTCGGGAGTACCGAAGAGGCTGATATCGAGTGTCCCCCCCGGCTGACGTGTGATCTCGACGCGCGCGGCGATATCGTCGCAGCCATCGACGAGGCTCGGGATCTCGACACCTCGTTAATAGCCGGATAAATTTTCTTTCTCATTTTTCCGCCGGGACGCGCGAACGCGTATTTTTATTGTAATCTGGCTCCGATATCGCTCTGCGCGCACTTTTAATGGATTTAGCCGGGGCATGCCAGCCTGCAGGACATGTCTCTCCCCTCCCACCTCCCCCCTCGAGTTACGACTCGCCGAGCGATAAATATCTTCACGGGCTTTCGCGAAAATTGGAGCTATCGAAAAGGCATGCCCGCGTGTTTTTATTTGCGCCAGCGCCAATCCCAGAGCTTTCGCTCTTCTTTTTGCATCGCAAGTGCGAGTAATTGATACGCGCGCGATGCTGCAGAGTAATAAAATGTTCTCTCTCTCTCTCTCTCTCTCTCTCTCTCTCTCTCTCTCTCTCTCTCTCTCTGATTGCGAATCAGAGCAGAGCGCGATTGAATGCTGTTACTTTTAAATTAATTGAATCGCTCCGTACGGATTGGCATCTCTTTGCGCTATTACGCGGTGCGCTGCCTTTATGCTCCGCTGAATTGAACACGTCCTGTCCGACAAAAATACATTTACATGAAATTCCGTTTGAGCGCGCGGAGAACGCGGCGAGGAGCAGGGACGCTTAACCGGCGACGAAAAGGCCAGGCGCATTCGCCGACAAGCCGAGGCTTGAAAAAACAGAAAAAAAAGCTCGACAAGCTTAAAAACGCCCAGGGGCAAGGGGCAAGGGGCGGCGCTGCTCGTCGCGCTCGAGCGGCGGGCTATAATGGCCGGTTCGCGCGGAGGTAATGTAAGCCGAAAGGCAAGTGGCATTTGGCGCGTTAATTCGAAAAGCGAGAGGCGTCGCCGGCGCGGGCCTGCTGGCTGTCGCGCGTCGGCTAATCGGCTTACGCTGCACTCGCCGCTGCACGGCTTGCTCGCGTGTATCAGAATCCATACAGCAAACTCGCGCAGACTGCCCGTACGTACGTGCGCGCGCGCGCGCGCGCGCGCGCGCTGTAGTCGATGTATCACGAACGGCTGGCGTAGTTGTCGCGCACGAGGCCGAGCACCTGTTATCGAGTACCGCATCTCTCTGTCCTTCTCTCTCTCTCTCTCTCTCTCTCTCTCTCGCCGATGGAATTTCTCCGACGAGTTATGGATGGGTGTCGTGTATGCCATGTACAGGCTGCCTTGGCTGCTGGCGCTGTCGCTCGCCGTCCTGCTCCGTCGGTGTATTGACGCCCGGCCAGGCTCTGTGCGCGCTGGCGCTGTGGGTGGTCCCTCACCCGGATTTCCGAGTTTGGAGCTCGCAACGCACGCCGTCGCCGGTGACGCTTCGCAAGCTCCGAGTAGCGCCCCCCGCCCTCCCCGCTTCCCCCACTGCGCTCGTCCAGATGCCGCTCAGCGACACAACGCTCGGAAGATAAGCCGAATCCGCGTCGATTATCTCTCCGACTGACGAGGGCGAAGGCCGTGAATAATTGCGCAGCTTACGAGCAGCAGCGCTGAAAGGCAGGCTTCGTCGTTCGTCGAGCAGCGCTTTGCGAGCAGCGGCGAGCTCTCGCTCTGGATTCCGTCCCGTCGTCCGCGGTGACGCACGCGGCGGCGAGAGTCTTAAACTTACGAAAGTGCGAGCGACGAACTGAAAAAAAAAAAAAAAAAAAAAATGGAGAAAAAACTCATCTTTATTCCGACCCCGCGAGGGCCTCGATCGTCTCCGAAAAGCTTTTCTCTGTCAACGCTCGGCCGCCCAGGAAATTCTAATGGCTTGATTTATGACGTCGTGTGCCCGTGGCATAGCGGCCCCGGCTCTCGACTTTTTTTTCTTTTGCCCTCGCTCGCTGGCGCACCTATACGTCCGCGACCGCTTTTTCCCAGCGATCGGTGTCGCGGCCTCAATTTCGCAAAGTGACGCGCGCTGCGCTCGCTTGATTTCGACGGGGCTGCTGTCAGCGCCCGCGCGCGACCGCCGGCTCGTAGGCTCACCGCCTCGCGGACGATGCCGAGGACTTTGGCCTGGATTTTCGCCGACGCGGCCTCTCGCAACATTTTCCATTAGTCCGATGGAGTTACCGCGGGGAATGCTCCTCTCGTTCGCTCGCTCGCTCGCTCGATTTTGCGCTCTCGCTCGCGATCGAGACGTTCGATACGCGCGCGCGTGCTCCGGCAACTTTGTTTTTTTCTCCCGTCCCGCTCGCGTCCCGCAACTCAGCGCGGCACTGGCGCGCTTCTTTCGCGCCAACTTTTATCGCGACGTCGGAATACATCGGCAAAGTGGAGACGGCGCTTTTCATGCAAGCGGCCCAGCATCAAATACTAATATCCGTTGCCAAGTGCGGAAAGAAGTAGAAGTCGAGGAAAAGAGAGGCGCCGAGAGAGGAGAGGCCGGCGAGCGGCTGGCGCGGAGAGCGTTAAATCGAAGCGAGGCGAACTTTCCAAGGCTACGCTCGCGGCCGGGCCGCGTATAGCTGTGCGAGCTGCCGCCGCGCTCGCGAGCCAACTCTTAAAAAGTGTTTACGCGCGGCAAACGTTGCGAGAGAGCGAAAGACAATAAGAAGAAAAAGGAAAACGGGCGGAGCAGTTCGAAACTCGCGGCTCGGCTTAGCTTTGACTAATCGCGGGCAGGCCCCGCGGCCCAATCGCGACGTCCAGTCGGCGCGGGACAGTCGCCGATCGGCAACGCATATCGAGCGCTGCAACGCTTTGAAAACAACGCGCGAGGCTAATGGAATAGTCGGGGCGTGCGCGTGCGAATGAAACCGAGTAATATATACGGGGCGGGGGGAGGGGTGGGGGGAGGGGTGGGGGGCTCTCGGGGCTGACGGCTGAGTAATTGATTTGGCGGAGCGCGGAGTCGCGAGCTGTTCGATCCCCGGCGAGCCAAACAGCGCGTCTGCGGAGATCGCGGGCGCCGAGCGGCTATCGGCGCCGCGGCCGAGGAAAAGAAATATCGGCGATGTTGATGGAGCGGCGCGCCGGGCGGCCAACTTTCGGGCGCAATTAACTCTTTATTCAAACAGAAAAGTTGGGTAAATAGAAACCAAGCGAGTTTATTAGGCCAGGGACGAGTCGACGAAAAAGTTTTCAAGCGCTTGCCAGCAGCAGCTTTCTTTGCCATTGGCCGAAGCCGTCGGCTCGTTACTCAGCAGCCAGCTACAGCTCGCCGAGTCGATCATTCCATTAGGCTAGAAATTACGTTTCCGCGGTCGGACTTTGCTGCGGGGCCAATAAATTTCGCGCGCTGCTTGCACACAATTACATTGCTCGCCGCCGCCGTCGCCGCCGCCGCCGCCGCCGCTGCCGCTGCGAACAATTTTCTTCTTTAATCAGCCGATCCGCTGATTGGACGGATGAGACTTGCAGCGCAATTTTTATAATGCGGTTGGCTCCGAGACCGACTCTCGGTCCGCGCGCCGCCGACGCGGCCGTCGAACGCGCCGCTCGACGACTGCATCGATCGCCAGGCTCGCGAGCTCCTAACAAAGTCGCGCGCGAATAAATTAAATGGCCGATGAATTGTGGACGCGAGCGCGCGGATAAAGCGGCGCGAGAGCGAGGCGCGGAGTCGTCCGCCTCAAAGGAATCCCTCGCGGACGCGATCAGATAAAAAAGATGATTTAGCGCTTCCGCGCGAGGAGGCGAATAATAAGCTGCGCGGCGGCGGCGGCGGGCATTATTCGGTCCGCGGTGCAAGTCTCGAGCGAGCGTAATTATTCGCGCGGGCGACGCACTGCTCGGGCGCGGCTATCGGCCCTCGACGCGACTGCCAGCAATAATCGGCGACGTTGACTCGGCCGTCGGGGGGGGGGGCCTTTGACGCGGAGCCCCGCTCGATCTAGATTGTTCAGAAGTGAAATTTACGGCGCCCGTGCTAATTGATATTAACCGAGCCGGCCGCCTGTTCCCGACTGCCCGCGGACAGATGCGCTTTCGCGCTCTCGAGGACTGGTAAATACAGTCGTCCGTTTGTTTTGACGATCAGCAGCCGGTCGTCCAGGCGATGATTATTTTTACTCGGCAATCCGAGCGCGACACTGCCGAAGCCAAATCCGAGCGCAGCGCCCAAGCCTTTCGGTCAATATTTCGGCATCGATGTGCGCGTATCGTCGGGGAGGAGAGAAGGGGGATGGGGAGGGACGGAGCTTGCGAAAGGCTCTCTCACCCCCGCGCTTGGATCCCGGTCCCGACGAACATTCGCTTCCGCTGCCGGCCATTAATTTGGCCCGACGGCGCGGCTCTCGAGCATATTATCATTGAGCGAGAGGCCGAAAAGTGGCCTCGAGTGCGCGGCCGAGACGCCCCGTCGAGAGGGCTACGGCTCGCGGCCCACGCGAGAGCAGATGAAAACAGATATATACGTGCATATGTGTGGGAGGCGAGCGTGATCGATCGAGCAAAGATCCGGCAGCCCCAGCGCTGCTGCGCCCTTAGCCGAGCCGAGTCGTCGGCGCTGCTTTTCCATGCAAATTGGCCCCGCGCGCGCCCATGATTTATCGCGCCCGCCAGAACTCTGTCTCTCCGCGGCTGGGATCCGAACGAGGAATGGCGCCCTCGCGCCCCGGATCGTCGATTGGATCCTCGACGCAGCGCTCGACGCTCGACGCCCGACGACGACCTCGCGAGAGCGCGCGCCGAAGAGTGCAGGCTCGCGCGAGCATTCGGCTCCGTTGGCCGCGCCACGCATCGATTCGCCTCGTCGAATCCCGACCAGCCGATCCTTCGTGACTGCTCCGCGCGAGGCCTTCGGATCCGCGCGCTTCCGGGGAGAGTACGGCGGCCATCGCCGTCGCCGCGAGATGCGCGTCGCGAGCCGAGATACGTGCTGTATCATTAGTTATAATTGCCGCGTCATCCGCCGAGACACGCGACACCGCGTTACAACAATGACATTCCAGCGAACAATGCCGAAGGGCACCTCGCGGAATCCACGTCAGGCGGCGGCCTCGATTAGAAAAATCTCCACTCGGCGTTACGGGATCGCATATGAAATCGCGATGGCAGCTCTCCGCCGATACTCCGTGCTCTCCGATGCTCCGCGCTGCCGAGTGTTTCTCGCTCCTCGCGGGAGGGACGGGGGGGGGGGGGCTGCAGCGTGCAACCGCTGCCGTATAGATAAACGACCGTGGCATTTTTCCGAGTTTTTGTGTCGCAGAGCCGAGCTATGCACGACGCTCGCGACTCCGCCGACGGCGCGGCGCAGTTCGTTAGCGCGGAATCCCGCGCCGCCGCCGTCCGGCCGACTCAATCGAGCGTCGCGTTTCCAGGCGATCCGCCTAACCCAGAAACATCGATTAGCCGAGCTGCCAATTAGCCCGCGCCGAAGAAAAAGCTACGCCGCTCGAGAACGCTCGTTAGGCCGCAATTGCCGCGCGCGGCGGATCGTCATCCCGCTGGAACGACAGTCGCGGCTACGACTTCCCGTCGCGCGCGGATTCTTCTGCGCCGCCTTGTCCTCGTCCCCGTCCTCGGCCTTGCCCACCTGGCGTTTCCGCGTTACGCTCCCACTCCTCCTCGCCGCGGCTCGCGTCGCGTCGCTGCAGCTCGTCGGCCAACTTTTGCCGCTGCAAATAATTGCGGCCGATAGCTAGGATTTGTCCACTTGGCGAACCGACGCGATTACTTTGTCCGCCGCGGCGGCAAAAGAAGCCTGACCGCCGAGCGAAACTTTGCTCTCTATAAATAATAGAAAAAGTCGAGGAGTCGGCGAGTCGTCGAGGGCGCGGGAAAAATATGAGAAAACTGCCAAGATAGACGTCGCCCGGCAGCAGCGACGAGGGCGCGGGAAAGAAGAGGACGGAAAGTCGCGCGCTCGACCGACGGCCAGCCAAACTTTCGGCCGGGCGAAACAATGGCTCTCGAGCGATCGATGGCCCATTAAAGCGCCGCGCTCGCAGGCGGAAAATTAGCGAGAGCCCGCGGCTTTCAATGGTGCCGCGAGAAATAATCGCCTCTGCCATAGGTAATAACGGCGCGCGTTCCATTGGCCGCGGAAAAACCAACAATAGAGCCGCGGCGCAATTTGGCTGCGGCGGATGCGGGCTCTTCGGCGCGACAAAGTGTCCGCGAGCCGATCCGCTCGAACAGTCGTTTTCGTTCCGGCGAGCGCGTCGAAACACATTTACTTTTATACCCACGGCCCTCCCGCGCGGCTCCCAGTCTGCTGCTTCGCTTTTGCGATTCGCCGATCCGTGCGAGGCCCCGAGGCCCGAGGGCGCGGGGGCGAACTTCGCTCGCAGCGGGCGGCAACGAATCGCTCGGCGAGCGTCGCGCGTTTCATTTGCGCTCGCGGACCCGCGCGGAAATCCCACGGCGGCGCCTTGCGTTGCGGATCCGCCCGCGCCCGCTGGAAATCTGATTAAGGGATACGCTTTCTAGCGGCTCGGCCGGGGCGCCGGCTTGCAGCACGCGACTGATGATCTCGCCGGGGATTAATACTTTTTTCGCCGCTGCGCGGATTACAGCGGAACGGCGCGGCTCTGTTGCCTCGGCACTTGGACTCGCGCGCGTATAATCGAAAAGCAAGCAGCCGGAGTTGCTCCTTTTGGGCGGAGGGATCTCGTCGACCGCGCCCGCCGGGAAGCGCACGAAAACGACGCCTCGGGTGGGGAATTCACGCGCAAAATCGCGAGAGCCGCCCGAGGAT
This sequence comes from Phymastichus coffea, assembly GCF_024137745.1. Classification (NCBI taxonomy): domain Eukaryota; kingdom Metazoa; phylum Arthropoda; class Insecta; order Hymenoptera; family Eulophidae; genus Phymastichus; species Phymastichus coffea. The sequence continues at coordinate 67,857 of NW_026706907.1, read as the reverse complement.
GTTGTCCGGCGCACCAGCGTGGCCAGGGCGAAAATCAATTGCGAGGGGCGGCGGCACGCGAGTGACACGTGCGGAAAGCGGAGACAGCTCTGCAGCCGGCTGGTGCGCCCACCGGCCGTCGAGCTCGTTCCGGCTGGTCGCGTGCTGCTGGATTAACAGTGGCGCGGGAGGCGAGCTCCCGGACACGGCACGTATGAGCTCGGTTAATTTGCCTACAATTGGCAGGCCGGTAGGCGACTTTTACCGAGAACTCCCTCCGAGGATCCGTATGGGTGGCGGCTACTACTCTCGGGCGCGGTCGTCGTCGAGACTCGCGACTAATGGAAACGCTCGGGCGCGCAACGGTCGGACGGCGAGCTGCAGCAAAATGAGACTGCGCCAAATTAATGAACGGCGCCGAGTCATGCGGAATAAAGGCCAATTCCGGGATTCGTTTTCGGTGGGAATTGATCCGCACGCTCGCGGCCCGAGAGGCGCGCGGATAAGGGGCGATTTTCCGAGCCGGCCCGGCCAAAAAAGAAAAGGCGCACCGAGACGAAGAAGAATGAAGCGGCTAGCAGCCAGAGCACGACAGCTCTCCCGAGGAAAACAGTCGGCTCGACAGAAGCCGCTCGGTCCGTTAATCAGAATTCGGCAATAACGCGTGCGCAGGCCAGCCCCCCGGAGATCCATCGGTTCGCAGCGGAGGAGGAGGGGGCGGCGGGGGCCGCTCCCGCCATTATTCGCTTATCGGAATCGCGGAGCGCGCGACGACAATGGGCATCTCTCCTTCTGGCCTGCGATCGATCAATCGCGGCTAATCTTGCCGGCGGCGCCGCGCGTGCCGCAGTCATCGGTACAAAGCCCGCGCTCCGGGGAAGGCCGGCCAGCGCGCGGCACCCGTTGCGCCAGCAACAGCTCGCCGGTAATAATACCGAGAGCGAGAGAGACTCGTTGATTCCGGTGAATTCGAGCGTTGCGATAGCTTGTCCCGCGCGAAGCCGCCACTCGATCAATCTGCCCGCTGCTCCACCTATCCGCCGCGCCGATCGCTTTCGCGCTTAACGAGATTACGCAACGCGGCCGAACAGTGCGCTCGCCGGGCTCCGCGGGCATTCCGCTGCTCCGGGCTTTTCTTCCGGTTTGGCCGTGGCGGTCGCGGCGCATCTTGGTCCGCGAGCATCGACCCGAAGGGCAGCGTCGACGGCGGAGGAATGGGCCGAAGCCAAGCGGTCGAGGGACGAACGGAAACAGGCGCCGCGCGCTTGTTTTCGCAGGCACCTTTGGAGACGCGTGCTCGCGGGAAAACCGGCCACGTTATTTTCGTTGGGGCGCGCGGGCCCCGGCGAGTGCCCTTGCAAATCAACGTAGCGGGGAGCAGCTACGTCGGCTGGCCGCCTAACTGGCCTAACTGTTATTATTGGTAACAGATTGGACGGAGCAGCGCTGGCGGCGAGCGTACGGACGAGGGCAAGGAGTCGGCCGGTGAGCATCCTCGTATGCAGTTCTGACGCACGGAGTACGTCCGTGCTTCCGCGAAGTTGCTTGTTCGGGCTACTCGCGCACTTTGACGAATATATAGCCATGCCCACGTACGAGTAGCGCCTGCCTTTGACTTTGCTTCCCCGAATCGACGCGACGTGTCCGAGCGCTCGGTTTTACACCTCCACCTCGAACCGAAGAGCCAGCGATTGGCTTCCGGCGGCGACGCGACGGAGCAAGCGGGGCTCAGCTGCTGCAGTCGCGCGAGCTGGAAGGAGCACGCATTGTACGAGCGAAGCGACCGTGGCGAGTCCGCCGGACGGCTGCGTACACCGAGGCTCGGGGGTCGCTGCCGCGGCGACCAGCGCCGGATTCGCGGTCGCGACTCTTTGAATCGTTAACAAACTGCTAACGAGTCACGACGCCGCTCGCTTAATTAGCTGCCGCGCGATCGACTGCGCCACGCTCCTCGCGGCCTCTTCAATTAGGCTCGTGCTCGCCTTGCCAGCTCTCTCTCTCTCTCTCTCTCTCTCTCTCTCTCTCTCTCTCTCTCTCTCTCTCTCTCTCTCTCTCTCTCTCTCTCTCTCTCTCTCTCTCTCTCTCTCTCTCTCTCTCTCTCTCTCTCTCTGTCGGCCGAGCACGCCTATCGTTGATCATGCTCAGCGCGGACACTCACTCTCACAGCCCTCTCTCGCTGCTTGAATATTTAAAGGCAATATTTCCGGGTCTCGCAGGCGCCAGACGGCGCGCAGTCAGCCGTTTATTCTCGCGACGAGCTTGCGACAGCGACACTCCCCCACCCCCGGCCTTCCATCCCGTTTACCTGCATATCCGCCCGTCGCGCAACGTAGCCCCGTGAGTCTGCCGCTCTCAGATTTTCCCAGACACTTTTTGCCAATCTACTTTAAAGCCTCGACGGCTACGACGGCAGCGCTGGCTCAGCCGCGGTCGAACTTTTGGCTCTCCGCTGGCCGCATCGTCGGGATATCGCGCGATCCCGTCTCAATTATATGCTTGTTGGCGAATCTCCGCGAGGTAGCGCGCAATGCCAAACTTGTTGCTGGGAGGGGACGAGAGTGAAATCTCAAGTTTGGCCACTGATAACAGCAGCGTCTCGCTGCTGCGTCTCCGTGGCGGTATCGCCGTAGCGAACGGCCAAAGTATAAGAGAAATGACAGTAGCGCGGGAATTCCGCGTGGAATAGCGAATGAGCCAGCCGAACGACGTGGTCGCGAAAGAGGGCACACGCCGGATGAAAAGTTGCTCGGTCGTTTCGCGAGCGCAGATTGCGCGACGCGTGCACCGTCGCCACTGTCGTATCGCAGCTCCCCCCCCTCCCCCGGGCTCCTTCTTTCTCAGTCGCGTCCTCGGTCCTGCGCGCTCATATTCCACCTCGGTTCTCGCGTGTGTTACCGGCGTGCTTCGCGTTTCGTTTACTCCGGCGTGTCCTTCGTGCATTTCCTTTGTGCGCTGCCCTCATTTTTGCATTTTGTCGTTACCTTTGCCCAACTATGTTCGACTCCCCCCCCCGCCAGACGCAACCGTATTACCTTCATTAGCTTCCCTCGTGGGCTTTCGGGCTTTCTGCCTGGACTTTCGCCGAATGGATTCACGCCGGACCCTCGGCATGACGTCTCGCTTGGGATCGCTCTTACCTGGAACAGCAAAACACGATAACGGGGATTATTAATACAAGTCAAAGGTAAAGAACTGCTAAAGGTAACGTTGAATTAGTTAGTTGGTTAGCGAGCAAACAGCGAGTAGGGCCTGCAATAAAAGCTGCACTCGGCGTCCGACGTAAGAAATAAACAATCGCCGGCGAGTGGCGGTGCGCGCCGTCGTGGGCGTCATAAAAGTTGGAAGGGGTGGCGCGTTTCAGAGAAAAAGGGCATAGGCAAAACAAGACGAGCGAACTACGAGGCGAGCCCGAGTGGACGAACCTACTGACCCGGTTGGCGCCAATATATCGGCCGGGCGCGCGCGCGGCCTGCTCAAATTAAAAGCTCGCGTCGACCGCGCATGACGCTCCACGTCATCGAGCGAAAGATAGAGAGAGAGAGAGAGAGAGAGAGAGAGAGAGAGAGAGAGAGAAAAAGAGCACCGGAGCGAACGTAAACGCGAATTTCATATTCGCGCACGGCAAAGTGCGCTGGCCGCGGGAGCGCTTTGACCGCTGCTAAATGATTGGTCAGCCGCGAGAGCCCCACGCGGAAGGCCACGTAGCTGGCGTTTCGCAGCCGGGCCGCGCCGCCGCGCGCCGTGTCACCGGAAATATTAATGCCGGCGCGGAGCTCGCTCACTGGTCGCCTCGTCGTTTTTCCACTCGCCGTGCCACTGACTTCCGGGGCGGCGAGCGCGGAGCTCTTGCCTCGCGCGGGCAATTGGTCGCTCGCGGCGCGCGTTTCGCGATCGGGGCCGAAAGCGCCGCGTCCGGCGATAAAATAACGAGGCGGCCTGCTAAATTAAATCGAGAACATTTGAAAATCAATATCGCGGCGCCGCGGGTGATTAATTAATTGGCAATTGGAGCTTTGAAAAAGTGGCTCGACGCGCGCGCGCGCGCGCGCATACTCATTAACATAAATTGCGCGCGGCGCGGCTGCGGCAGCTACGCCCCACGTCAATTATTCGTGCCCGCGCGACTCGGCTGAAAAGCGCGAGCCGCGGAGCGAGCCCGTGCGGCCGATCGCGCATTCGTTCCCGCGAATGCGATTGAAAAAGGTGCGATTGACTTCTTGGCCTCGGATCGTCGCCGAGGATCGTCTATGAAAGTCGACCTGGCGGAATTCGATGACGGCGCTGAAAATTAAAAGGCGTCGCAGGGATAATCCGCCCGCGGAAGGTTGAACGCGCGCGAGCGAACCATTATTAATCAGCCACCCCGACGCTCCCCCTGCCCTTCGCCGCCTTCTGTCGCTCGCCTAGCGGCTAATTTAATCCGATTCCCAATATTGCCCGCGCGCGGGCATTAGCCGGCAGCGGCACGTGCTCCGCCACACCATTAACCGGCGGCGATCGCGTTCATCCACGCGTATCCGCGGCTCTCTTTCGCGAGCTCGTACGGCCGGCAGACGAGCTGCCTGATTAGCCGAACAACGAGGCCGCGGCTACCGTGAACGACCAGCCAGCGGAATTCGCATATCCCACTTTTTTTCCCCAGCGGCGCGTTTCGCTCACTGCCCGACGTGCAAAAGTCTATCTCTCTCTCTCTCTCTCGTGCTGTTGCCGCGAGGGCACTTAGGAGAACTTATGCGCGCGCGGTGCGCAGCTATGCAAATGCCTCTGCTCTGCTCGCCGACGCGCGCAACTGTTTTTGATCTTCCTCTCCACGTGTGCGCTTGGCACAAATCAATACCTCGGCAGCGGCGGCGGCGGCGGCGGCGGTGAGCGCTCAATTTATTTCGCGGCGACAGCGGCCGAACGGGGCGGGAAGCGCTTCGCGCGAATTATTTATTTCTTAACTCTCTCCCTCCCTCTCAGTCAAGTGCGTGCAAGTCCGAGCGGCGGCACGCAAAGTTTACGGGAGTATTTGTTGAAGCGATAAGTTATGATCAATAAACGTCGGATCGCGTCGCGTGGCCGCTCGCGCTTACTTTATTTTACGATGTCACCCCATCTAAATAATGCTGCGCTTCCGGCGTTCGCTCCCTGGGCGAAGCGCCGCGGCTACAGCGCATATGGGCGCGCCACGCGCGTCTTCTTCGCTCGGGGGAAATGTATTAAAACACGTCGATGGTCAGGATCGACGTCCGCCGGAGAGAGCAGCGCGCGTTCTAGCTTTCAGCCAGCGCAGAAAAAAAAGAGGAGGAGGAGGAGGAGGAGGAGGAAGGAGAAGAGGAAGAAAACGTGAGGCAGGAAAATTACGAATTAACGTCGTAAAAAGTTGCGGCTCGAGCTGTCGACTCTTGGCCACGCACAGCCATCCGAAAGTTGAACTTTTTTTTTGTGCGGTTGCTCAACTCGCTAAACGTATTAAAAAGCGCAGTTAAAAGCCTTTTAGAGCGTAAACTTTGTGTATTACCGAAAAGCTTATGCGCCTTTGAGAAAGCTTCGGCGGGAGCCCTTTTACTCATTAAGCTACTCTATCTCTCACTCGCTAACTCGATATCGATAGCCTCTATAAATGACCCCCTTCATTAGCCGCTTCGTCGTTTCAAGCTACGATTGATATTTCGTCGCGGCCTCCCCCCCCCCCCCCCGTACGACCTGGCAAATCGTCCGCGCGAGACAGCCTTGTCGGCTTCTTCAATAGAACCATCGAGCGCTGCACGACGCTGGGTTTCAGCGATGCCACTCGAGAGAAAACAAGGAAAACAATGAAGCGCGGCGGATCGGCGGAGTAGCCGAGAAGTCGGAAAGTATGCAATTTGAATGGAAAGCAGGGCAAGACAGGTGTAGCGCGCGCGGCAGGTCTCGAGGCAGGGCCAATTGGCTGCGGCACAGCCGGGCCGCAATAAACCTGCTGGCAGTCGATCTCGTCTGGGAGGAATCCCGGCTGCTGATTCGCCGAAGAAACAAAGAGCTTTTCTTTGCTCCCCCCCCCCCCCCCCCGCGAAAAGCCAATTCGCCGAGTAGACGAGGCTAATGCATAGGCCCCGCGACCTCCGCCCTCTCCCTCGTCCGCCGACTGCATCGGCGACACGGCTCGCTCGAGTGCAAAGCCTATAGCCCGCAGGGCCGCGCGGCGCGCGTGAGGTTGCACACCGGGAATCCCAATAAGGCGGCGGCTGCAGCCAAAAGAAACGCGATACATCCGAGAGGAATACGCGGCCGAAGTCTGCGGCGAGCGCGCCGCTCTCGTCTCGCGGCGTCTCGCCAGGCAATTAGCGCGACCGGGGAAAAATGGGCCGCGGGGCCCCCTAACTTTGCTCGCCCGGCGTCGCTTTATTCGTTTGAGCGCGCTTTGCGAGAACTAGTCCGGGCAATAGCCACATTGACGCTTCGCCGGCCTGTCTACGGCTTTTTCATTTTAATTAGTTGGCTAAAGCTATAAAATGTTGCGAGCATGTTCCCTGATACTCAAGATGAACGAATAATTTAATTACCAAGCTTCGAGTTCTCTCCTCCTCTCCCTCTCTAGCAGTACTCGCGCTGTTTCGCCGCTTCACTCAGCGCTATTTCGTTATTTTAATTAATTAGTTTTGCGCTAAAATGCTTCGACAATAAAGCCCTGATAAGCTACTAGCGCAGCCATTGTTAACCACTTGCCGTCGGCCTCCCCTTCGTTATCTCCTCTCGATACCAACGAGATATTTTCATTCGGCCTTTTACGCGCCTCGATTAAGCGGGCTCCGCTCGATTCCGGCAGTCGTAACGCGGCAGCCACGCTGCGAGAGCCAAAGCGGAAGATAGGAGACGAGCGGCGCGCCGCCGCGGATTTCGGCACAACAGCAGCTACGCGGCGCCTCCCGTCAAAGGCGCGTGCATATACATAGGAATCGAGCGAGTTTTCCGAGCGCGTTATGTGGCCCCGAGGCGAGCCGACGCCGATAAGAAGGCGCGACTTTTTGCGAGCCCCTTCGGAGGGGACGGCAGCCCGTGTAATCTCGAGTCCGCCGTGGCCGGGATAAACCGAAACAATCACTTGTCCCCGCCGTCGCTCGTCGCGCATCTTAACGGCGGCCCTCTGGCGTCCCTTATCTTCGAGCGCGCGGTCCGCGCCCCGAAGATGGTCTCTCGACGCCGCGTACCCTCGGCGATCGATCGCTCGATCAAAATAAATAAATGACTCAAATGAGAAAACGTCCGCGGGAGCGGAAGCTCCGTCGGGGCGCCCGCGATGAAATAATAATCGGCACGACGGCATTGCGAGATCGCGGTTGGACTGGCAATGCTTAGTCCTCGAGAAGTAATAGCATCGCTGCTGGCGCTGCACTCTCAGTGTAAATAATTTCAAACCAGAAACTCCGTCCATTATTCGCGGCCGTTCTCTGAATACGCGCGCGGCGAAACTCCGAGAACGGAAAAAGAGAATGAGAAGAACGGCCAATAGGCGCGGGGAACGAGTAGCGCGCGCGCCGCCGAGCGAGAGAGTGCGGCAAGAAAGCGAGATAAGAGCGGCGGAAAAAAAAAAGTGGTAATACCGGTCTGACGCGTCTCGCTGCGTAATTCAGCGTGCAGTTGGCGCACCGCGGCTATACGCCCCTGCTACTGCTGCAGCCGCCGCCGCTGCCGCTGCTGTAGGCAAGCGCGAGCACAGGCCCCGTTTATTTATCGCCGTCAAACTGCAACCAGAAGAAAACTTGGCGGCAGCGGACCTCCACCCGTCCCACCCCGCGTCTTTACTCGCGGAAAAATATGACGGAATAAAACTTTTCGTGCTCGCGCGCGCGCGATAAAGTACCGAGAGCGCGAGCTTTCCTCCTTCTCCTCCTTCTCCACCTCGTTCTCCTTTTCTCTTTGCTCCTGCTCGAGAGGGGGACCGGAGAGAAATTCTAAACAATCGGCTGTGCGCTGCGCGATTGCCGCGGCTCCCGTTCTACGACTGCTCCGTAGATTATCGCTTTCAATTTCCAGTCGGCACCGCGGCGAGCGGTTTATTCGTGTACTCTTTGCCGCGACCCGGACGCTCAAAGGACTGCTTAATCGAGTCGAAAGTTTGTGGGTACCACTCGACTTTTATTACCCCCCATTCCCATTTTTTCTTTTTCGTACGAACAAAGGAAAGCGTCCAACGACCCACTGCCAGGCTTTTGTTTCGAGGGCGCTCTCATGACTTTGCGCGCAATTTTTTCCCTCCCCCGTGGCCCGAAAAGGAGGGAGGGCTCTTTTCAGCTGCAAAAACGGAAAGGAGGAAAATGTGCCGACAATTAGCTGCCAAGCTGTAGTAGCGCGCGCGACAAATCGATGAGGATCGCGATCGGCGGTGCGGCAAATGAATGAGAAAAAAAAACACGAAAAAAACGAACGGCCGCTAACTCGTCCCTAAAATAAACGAGGCTACGGCTTACACGGCTAATAAAGTTGGCTAGCTGGCGCGGTGCGCACAAAGGCGCCAACTTATGAAATAAAACTTGATGAAAAACAGTTGATTGCGGCGTGTGGCGTCGGTAGGGAAGGGGAGGCCGAGGAAAGTGCGGTAAGACAAAAGTGGCGTGTGCTCGCAGGACAATGAAAATGGAGCCGCGAGCGGTCGTGCCAGTGGCTGGGGCGCGCGTTCTCGCGTGAAATCAGCAAACAGGAGTGCAGTTGCCGGTAGCGCGTGCCGCGGAAAAGCGACGGGAGCAATTAGGCACCGGCCGCGTCCGCGACGCTCGAGACCTAACGGACGAGTTGATAATGGGGCGCGAATCCGATCGTAGCTACGCGCGCTTTCTCGCATCGCGAGCCGAGTTGTGGCGGCGATCGTCCCCGTGCGGCCGAAATCCGAGACTGATCGGCGCACGACCGACGAGAAAGCGCGCGAGCAGCCTCTCGCTGACTTTTATGAAAATAATCGGTCAATGGTCTATCCTCGCTAAAAAAGATAGAGTCAAGGAAATGGAAAACGCGCGCGATCGATGTAAAAACTTTATTAATCGAGAGATCGTTGGAGTACAGTTGTGGATGCTCATAAAATGGTATGATCATACGTGGATCATTTAGACTACTCGAGCGTAGTGAGAGCCGACATAAACATACGATGGTGGCGCTACAGTCGTTCTCCCTGATCGCCAACTCACACATCTGACACACCGATATTTTCTTTAAATATGTTTCTCTTTTTTTCTTAATGGTCGTACATAAAGACTATTTTAATACTGGGGCAAACGGAACCGTCGACCCCGCGCGCCTGTCGAGTCTCGCTCTCGCCAGCGTGTCCTCGGACTCTTGAACGTTTGACGAACGGGCGAGCGAGCGCCCGTCGACCACTGTTATTTGGCGCCGAGACGCGGCTGAGCGTGACGAACGAGTCGACGACGCGAGGGAGCCGAGGCAGCGGCGATTCGCTGTCGACCGATGGCCTTGCGCGCGAAGCTACGGTGCGCGCTGCGAAAGGCAGCGACGCGCGGCGCAACGGATGGCGAGTCCGAGAAACAGAGCGCCGATTTCCGCGTCGGCGAGCGCGCGATCGATCGCGCGGCGCGCCGTGCTTTTGTCACGGGGAACGATCGGTCGGCGAGCTCGTCCTACCCTTGGCTGGCGCACGGCAGCCTCGCAGACCGTGGAGGCCGCGCGCGATAAGGCGACAACGTTTTGCGCGCGCGCTGTTCCTGAAAAATGGCACGCAAGTCGAAAGCGAACAAGAGCTCGACGCGTGAGACGCTTATCGAGCGACGGAGCGCGAGGGAAACTTTGTCGTCGGGTTTTATCAAGCTAACTCGACTGGGCTGGCGCCGCTGGCAAAGGCAGAAAGTCCCGAGCGCGGTCAAGTGCCGAATTGATTGGGCGGCGCGCGCGGAAACGACGGAAAAGCTGGGGACGTCGCATTGTTTCACGCGGAGATTGGCACTCGCCGTGTATCGTGCGTGCGAGCCGCAGGTCGTCCTCGCGTAGCGGTCGGACAGCGACGGGTGGGACGGGGCTATAAGTGGGGTGAAGTTGGGAGGAGGCGGCATAGGGTTACAAAAGCCGGACGGCGAGTGGACGCTGGCGCTGCAGTGTGCACACTGATCCGTCAGCGGTCGCGGGCCTATTGTGTGTCCGCGACCGTTTGTTTGCGGGGCTCTTTTTATAGGACGCGGCGCGGGCGTGTCGATGACACCGAGGCTGACGCTCCGACGCTGCGCTCCGCCGCCGCCACTGCCGTCTGTTTGCCATCCTCTCCGCGTTCCAAGTGGCGACGTTGATTCCGCCGACTGATCCGACGCTCGACGCGTCCAGCGGCACCGGCGCGAAAGCTCGCCGAATAATTTTGGCCGGCCGAGCTCGCGCCTCTCGTCTCCTCGCTTGAACTTATCTCTCGGCTGGCAGAAAATCAATAGTCTACTTAGCAGCCCGAGAGCTCAAGAGCCCGAGAGCCCGAGAGCCCGAGAGCCCGAGAGCCCGAGAGACCGAGAACCAGCCCGCCGCGGCGCCTATCTTCGCAATTCCATCCCCGCCCAGGATTATTCCGGCTTACACTTTCTTTTTCCTTCTTTCCCTTTTCGGCTGCCACCTCGCGCGGCACTACAGCTATAATTAATCCGCGGATTGGCAGCGCTTTAGCGATCTCGCGCGGCCCGGTCGGACGCGTGCACCTGCGCCGTCGCCGGGCCGTTTCGAGTGTGCTCGGACCCCGAGAGAGGCTGCCGTCTTTCGCCGGCATCGCAATTAGCCGGCGTTCTCCCGAAACGCCACGTAGCTGCCGCGCGCGCGGCTCGCAGCCCAAATCGATCCGACGCGCCGCGTCCACTTCCGTCGCGGAGCGCCTTCTCGGTCCCCGGGAGTGGCGCGCGCGAGGACGAGCGCCCGGCCGTGCCGACGAGAGGCATGCGCACGTGGCACGCAGCTCCAACGGAGAGGAGCGATTGGGAACCGTTGAAAGAGCCGTTGCCCGCTGATCAATTTCATCCGAGACGATTCGACGCGGCGCTGCAGCGCTGCCGGCACGACTTATCTAAACCCAATTTCCGTCGTTTATGCATGAGCCTGTAAATCTGATTTGGTAATTAGCGCCGGGCCGACTAGCGGCGAACGCCGATAAATAGCGCCCGAAATCACGTCGATTCGCCCGCCTTGCGCCCATTCCCCTCTCGCCTCGTTTTTCCTCGCTCTCGCTTCTCCGTTTCTCCCATTAAGCGCGCGACCGGCCGAGACCCGAGAGGCGTTGGCTTAATCAATGCAGACGCATAATTCACCATTGTGGGGGCTTTCTTGTTTCCCTTTTCCAGCGGCGGCCGCGTGGCGACAAGCGACGACGAGCCGCTCCGACCGACAGCTCGTACCGCCCGATTCGCTTTACTTTCTTTTCTCCTCTTGCTTTCGGCTCGTCGGCCGCGCTGCTCAGCGCGCCAAGACAAACAGCGCTGTTGCGCCGATCAGCAGCTGACGAGCGGGGCCGCCTCATTGCCAATTTTTCATGCGGGAATTCCGTTGAAATTAAGGGAACGTCGTGCCAACGCACGGCTCGCGCAAAAAAGAGAGAGGGAGAGAGTGAAAGCAAAAAACAAACCAGCACTATTAATTTACTTTTGGAAGAGGTTCAAGTCAAGCATCGCGCGACCGGCCAACTTCACCTTGAGACTGCCAAAGCAAAACAGAGCAAAACGAGGGCCATTAATCTGCCTGTCTACTTACGTGGCGGCTTGATCTTCAGCAGTCGGCCGATCATCGCGTGCCATTTATCAAAATCATCCCTGTGCCGGGACTGCGAATGCACGCTCGCGCGCTGCTCGGCGCACCCCGGCCGAATCTCATTTCGATGTAGGCTCGTAATTAGCGCCGAAAAAACATTCGCCGTGTCGCTCTGTGCCCTTCGTTCCCTATACCAGCGTATCAACGTGAAAACCAGATCGAGCGTACTCCTGCTCGAGGACGTCGGCAATGAATGGCGAATGGAACATTCGAGAGGGGCTCTGGACTCGCGACCAGAGGGGGAAGGGGGGTCGCGGCGCGGAAATGCGAAGGTGCATTAGCGCGGCCGCGTCGGGGGTGGGGGCTGGCAAACGAAGCTCGGAGGCGAAGCTGGCCTACATAATTATCGGAGGTATGATTTGTCGGGAGCGCGCCCGTCGGCGCAGCCGGGGGGCCCGCGCAAAGATCCAAACGAATTACCAGGGTAGTTTGGGCGCGTGATTAGAGATAAAAGGCCAGCGGGGGCTAATTCCAAATGAAAACTTGCCCTCGGCTGGGCGACAAAAGGGTGGCCACGCGGCTCAGCTGGTAAGTGCGTTTGGTGGACACGCGGGCGCGCTTGAGCCTTCGCGGAAAACGAGCACGGTAGCAGAGGGAAAACGTTCGGGATAGTCGGACTCGGGAGCGCGCCGCTTTCACGCGCGAGAGGCACAATCGTACGTTTAACGTGTGCCCGAGTGTAAACTACAAGATCCTGCCGATGACTGCTCGAATGTATCCAGTAAGCGATTAATCCGTTAAATCATTTCAACGGCGTCGCAGCGCTAAAAAGCCTCGTCGAGTGTGAAATAAAAGCCTTAATCTCGCTGGCGGACAAAAGCTCGTTCTCCCAGCTCTCGACCCATTAAAATCCATGAGTCGAGGGACCGAGTCTCGTTTTAGCATTAGTATACGCGAGAGCGCGCCGCGTCGCGATCAAAAAGGAGATGAGAAAAAGAGAGAGAGAGAGAGAGAGAGAGAGAGAAAGAGAAAAAAAATTTCCATACAATGTAATTTCGTCTATTCACGCAGAGTAGCGGCGGTCCGTTCCACGTAACGAAGCCACGGGCGTCCGCGGACGAAGGACAGAGGGAATCGGCGGCGGCGGCGGCAATTTAGAAGGCGTAGGCCTGAACGAGGACACGCCGAGGCGCGCGCAGGTGTGGAGACGCACGCACCGGACGAGCGCGTGTATGGCGAGGCTGCGACAGGTTTACAGGAGAAGGAGGAGGTGGAGGTTGGCGTGCCGCGCATAGTGTGCCTCGTCAACCTGTCGGAGCTGCATTTTTTTTCTTGTTTCTTTTCGAAGAGGCCCCGGCCGCAGCGGTACACGCGCCGAGTTTCTCGTTTGGACGCGGGTTGATCGCTGGTGCTTTGGCGGCGCCGTCGAGAGCGCGTCTTCGGGCGCGGAACCTCCTCGAGCAGCATCAGGGTCAATTGGATTTGTCGGCGAGGTTGTCGCGAAAATTGCGCTCGAAATTGAAAACCCGATTGCTTCCGGGCTGACCCACCCGTCCCAGTGTGGCGCGCCTGTTTTGCAATATCACGCGAGAAATCCATCGTGCTTTTCGGGAAATGCTGTTTCGGCGGTCGTGGGAGCAACGAGTCCTCGCTCGCGACGACCGCGCGCGAATCGCAATGAAAGATTCAGCGAGCGATCAATCAGTAAGCGAATCTATCGTTAAAACTTGCTCGGTCGAGTTTAAAAGCTCCTTTCTTGAGCATGAAAGGATAATGACGTGGCGCAAACTCGCGCCACGCTACACCGTCTGCGGACAAGGGTTAAAAAGCGAATGATAAACATCAAACAGCGACTTCGAGCCGGATTGATCGATTGATATTTCATGCCGCTTCGGCGGTGTTGCTCGAGTCGGGCGATTCTCCTTGGCTCACCGGCCGCCGACTGCAATCAGTAAAGCGCAATTTTTTGTTTCGCGCGAAACGTCCGGACAAAGCTGAAAGGAAGCCGCGGCCAAGGGCCAAGAAGGGGAATTCAGTGGGCCATCGGAGGAGAGAGAACGAAGAAATGGACGAATGCAAAGCCTAGACAAAGGGAGCACCGCCAGCAGACGGCGAGAGCGCTACCGAAGCGAGCGAGCGAGAGAGAGGCGCATTCGGCTCTGTTTGGCGACGAGGCTTGCGCTCGTTGCACGGTCCCCCGGTCGTTTGCCTCGCAGCTCGAGCACCTCGCCCACGTGGGCTTCGTCCGACCGGGCCGCGCTTCATATTGCCCCCGGACGCTTCACCGCCGAGGAATTTATCTTCTCGTCCGCTCTGCTTCCGCTTCCTCCGCCTGCCACTCATCGTTATTGGCTCGGATCGAGGCGGCAAAGTGCGCGCGCGATGATTGGACGGGCGTACAAGCGCTTGGCCGAGTCGGCTCGCGAGGCGTCGCGACGACGAGAATGGGAAGGGGCTGGCGGCTCTGGACAGACTCGATGGCACACCGAACGGAACGTCAGGACGAGCCGAGAGCTGGGCGAAGGAAAGGTCGAGCAGGCTTGCGCGAGGTAGCGCGAGCATAAGTCGCTCGTGATCGATGCTCGTGCGCCGCGCGCCGAGGAGGAAGGCGCAGCGGCCAGCGGTCGGCACTGGAACAGCGGTCCTCGCGTCGGCAGCGCTCGAGACGCGAGATTCAATTTGCTGGCGATATGTGCACGCACGTACGGACGAACGGCGGTAGCAACCCAGGGGGAGAGAGAGAGAGAGAGAGCAGATGGCCGGGCAAAGATAGGGTTGCGAACGGCCGCTGCTCGTTTGGCTTGCGCTCCCTTATACGGGACTGCAAGTTGGCCGGCGGGCCACTTATAGGCAAATTTATTGGCTTATCCTTCCTCCCCGTTCGCCCATTGTGCGCGCGCGCTTAACTTGCAATCCAATCCCGCAGCGTTCGAACTTTGCCTTTGCGCCTCGTTTCCTTGCGCCGGCGCGCGCTCTAATTGCGCGGACGCGCGCGCGACACGTCTCCGCGGGGGCCGAAAGAAGCGCTTCCCCGAGGTCGACAAATTTATTCCGGGGCGGGCGACGACGACGCGGCCGAACGCCGGCTCGTCGAACAACGCGCGCCTGCCGGGGCCAAAAATTTGAATTGCACCGACTGGACGCGGCCCGTGCACGCCCCTGATGAATCGTGCCTTCGTGCCAGCCGCCGCCTGAAAATGCATAAATAATCATGCGCGTCCGCCGCAGGAGCAAACTCATTCGACTAATCTGTTTTGCGCAGCTTTTTTTCTCTGACAACTTCTTGTCAGCCGCACGCGAGCCCTACGTTTATGCAAACAGCAGCAGCAGCAGCAGCAGCAGCAGCAGCAGCAGCAGCAGCTACGGCAGCGCTGCAATAACGACTCCGCAGCGGGACGGACTATTGAATTTTTCATGCTCTCGTTAAGGTGTCTGCGCGATGCGTCGACGGCAAACGCGTCTCGGTTTCCTTTTTGGTCGGTCGCTTCTAATCCGCGCTAACGAGTCCCTTGTTTGTCGACGCTAATATTTTTTTTTGTTTTCGGCGGCGGCAATGGAATCTCGCGTGGCGCCGCCCGAAAGTGGAATCGAGCAGCGACGAGGCTCATTTCCGCCCTCCCGCGGGCCGCGCGCTCGGCAAATCGCACGTGAGCTCGACAGCCTGCGATTTGCATAATAAGGAAGAAGAGGCTCCCGTTCCTTGGCCTTCCCCCCTCGAGCGCGCTCGCCGTCATCGCCATCGAGACCTCGGTCTTCCTGCGCCGCGGGCGGATTTCCCCGCGCGAACTCGACCATTTTTCCCCTTGCCAATTATACCCGGCTTTGTTCGCCGCTGGACGATGTATATTCGCGCTTGCCCGATAGCAGCGCTGAGCCTCGGCTGGGAAATTCTTTTATGCGCCGGTCGCTCGGATTCGCGCGCGCGCGTCCCGGCAGTGGTGAATAAGGATGGAATAAAAGGGGCCGGGATCACGAGGAAAGTTGTATCAAAGAAAATGAGACGGCGCTGGATCAGCGGAGAGCCCGAGGGGCGAGGCCGGAGGATCCTTGGTAATCCAGCGCCAAATGAAAATGTAAAAAAATGGCCCGGATAAAGGCCGGCCACTGCCGAGAGGCTTTAATAAGGGCGACTCGGCTGATACGTCGGGCCGCGGGGGCGACACGCGCGCGCCAATCGTTTGGCCGCGCACTGATAAACGAGGCCTAATTAGACGGGCAGAAGTGCGCGCCTACTCGCCGTAGCTGGCACTCCTCCGAAAGCGCTCGCGCCCGAATGCGGACGCCCGAACGTGTTATTTATGTTTATTTGAAAGCCATCGCCGCTACGTACAGGTGTATAG
Source organism: Phymastichus coffea (assembly GCF_024137745.1). Classification (NCBI taxonomy): domain Eukaryota; kingdom Metazoa; phylum Arthropoda; class Insecta; order Hymenoptera; family Eulophidae; genus Phymastichus; species Phymastichus coffea. Next base: position 51,862 of record NW_026706907.1, on the reverse strand, counting down.
GGTCGCACCGGATAGCGCCCTCCTCGTTAACCATTCATTCATGCAAATTCGGATTTGCCAACGTAATTTGCCTCGCGGCCCGTCCGCTCGCGCAACCTAATAGCTATATCTTTTTAATTAATCAAGCTGGCGACTCTACCTGCGCGCCCATAATAATCATTCTCCAATTGTGCCGCCAACTAAATGCTCGCGGATTATCAGTGTTGCTGGTATGATCCTCGGCGGGAGGGGCGGGACGGGCGGGACGGGCGCGGGGGAGGAGAGGCTTAACGCCTTACCAAGCAAATGCCCGGCGTTCGCTCGCGGGGCGGCTCTGAAAAATGGAATAAATCAATTGCGCTCGTTGTCTTTGTTGTGCATCGCTCGCGAGGCGGCGCGAGGCGGCGCGAGGCGGCGCAAGATGCGACAGAGGCAGCCGAGCTTTGCATGTCATCAGCATGCGCGAGCTTCCCGGCCGAGGCTCAAGCCCGCGGCCGCGAGCGCCGGGAAAAAGCTGCGTGTATATACGCCGAGAGAGGGATCCGACAGACGAGCCGGGAAAACCAGAGCCAATCTTTATTAATGGCAAAGCCGTCAATACGCATTTTCGCCGAGCGCGAGCTCCCCTCCTACGCCCCCGACGACGCTCTCGCGCGCGGCCACGCTGCGCATATTTTAAATAGTCAGACTAAATGCTCGTCTCTGGCTCTCGTTTTTTTCGTGCGTCCCTCGGGGAAGAGGTAAAAAAAAACCATTCGCTGATGTATAAAACCGGCCAGCCTCGGCGTTACACATACAAATTTTTGTTGTCAGTGATTTCGCCAAGCGAGGACACGGCTCGGCGAAGGGAGAACGACGCAGCGGAAGAGGCAATAAAACTGATATCCGCGCCGGAGAGCAAAAAAACGAGGCAGTTGCGCGAAAGTTATCTCGATTCTCTTATTTGCGTTTGACAGAGCGGAAAAAATGCAAATGCTCCGCGGGCTCACTCGGTCGGTCGGCGGGTAATGCGGAGGGCGTCGGCGGCAGACGGACGGGCGGCCAATTAATTCCGAGCTGCAAGTATTTCGGGGAAGAAGGCCGCGCGAGCGGAGACGCACAGCCCAAACAACGCGGCCAGTTTGCGTGGCCGCGACGTCGCGCCCGGGGCTTGAAAAAACACCGGGCGGAGACGCGCGAGCGAGCGAGCGAGTCGAGTGCAGGTGAAGCGCGTCGAAATCGGCAGATCGATACGGCGTTCGCGCGCGGGAAAGGACCGAGAGCGCGCCCCTCGAGGTGGCTCCTCGTGGAAGCTAGACGCGGGCGCGAGCTCGGCGGGGCACGCGCGCGTCATAAGAGTTCGAGTGATAAACAGCGGCTCGCTTTTTTCGGCGACGTGCGATACATACTAATCGGCCGAGGTGGGCGCTGTAGTCCGCGGCGTCTCGAGGTCGCGCGCGCGAGCCAAGGAAAGGCGAAGGCTGAATTGCGACGGCCACGTGCCTCACGGGATTTCCCGGCGCGCGGGATGAATTCCCGCTGGCCGCCTCTGGCGTCCGGCGCGGAAGTATAGGCACCGCCGCCACTGTCTCGTCCGGCCGTTTTGCGAGCTGCGAAGCCGCCGGGAGCAGTCACGCCGGCGGGTCGGAGATCCGGGCGCGAGCTAATCCGGCGCGACGGCTCCTTCGCGTCGCGCCCTCGGAGGGTCGAGGGAGGGCCAATTCGTCGGCGCTTGGCAAGTCAAACATTATTAAAGCGCAGCGCTCGGTCGACAAAGGGGACGGAGGTTCGTCGAGCGATCGTCTTTCTCGCGCGCGCAGCGGCAGGCCGGGCCGGCCCGGAGAATGGGAGGCAGAGGAAGACACGGGGCGCGGAATGGGGCGCGATGCTGAATCGAATAGCCTACTGTGTCGCTCGAATAATCGGCCCCCGCTACCCACGTGGACACACAAAGACGAGGAAGCGGCACTTAGTGGAACGCTCGCCTTTAAAGCGCCACGGAGAGAGGGAGCGGGAGAGCGAGCAAAAAAGCGTATTCCTGCGGTATTGAATTACGCGTTTTTTCTTTCTCTCTGCGCCGCCGCCGTCGCCGTCGTCGCGCTCGTTGAAAGTCAGCTCCGGGTTTCCAGAGCGAAACACTGCGAAGGAGGCGCGCGCTTGACACTCGCTGAAAATAAACATGCGGCTGGGACGAGGCGATCACCGCTCGAGAAAGTGGGGCCGGAAACGGGCGGAGCGCGCGCGACGCCGAGGGCCAGAGCGATCCGCGATTGCTTTTCCAGAGCCGGGGAGCCGCTTGCCGCAGGTATGCTCGGTCGACAATGCGTTTTCCCGACCTGCTGCCTTTGATCCTCCTCCTTCCGCCGTCCGCGCCCAGTTGTAGCTATACGCGTATATGTACGCGTGCTCGCGTCGCATCGATTCGCAGTTACGCTTTTTCTCTCTTTATTCTCAGTTGGCCTCGTCGGCGGCTTCTTTACGACTGCTCCTCCCTTTTGCTCGTCGCTGTGCCCGATTACATCCCGCGGCTCTTATTCCGACGGCTCCGACGACAGTCTCGCCAGGCTCGTTTGCAAATTTGCCAGGGGCTCGCGCTTCCGACGAGCGAAGCAGGCAGGCCGGCGCTCGCGATTGCCCGCGGACGGCCGCGACGACGGGGCTTTTGTCGCGCGCGCGCCGAGCCGACATCGCGTCTTGCAAATAGAGAGGAATGGCTGAAGCGCGCCGCGCCGAATTCGCCCGGTTATTTACGAGGGCGTGACAAATGTCGGGCGTATAAATCGCCCGGCGATAGCCTCGCCGACGCCCTTTCCATTTTTCTCTTTTTTTCCTTCGGCCACCACCGCAGCAGTCGCCGCCGAGCAGTCGCGCGTTCATTAGCGCTCGCGCGACCGCGGCGCGTTCGCCTTAATTACTCGTCGCCGGGATTTTCGGGCGGTCAATGGAGTCGCGGCGCGCGCGCGCGCGCGCGAGCGAACAATGGCGCGAAAAGCAATTAGGCGCGCCTTTGAGCGCGTAGCTGCGGCCGGTAACCCGATAAACAATAACTCGCTAATCCGATCTGGCGGGGCCGTGCGCGCGCGAACAAAGGGAATTGTCGCGCGCTCGCGCCGCAAGTGTCTTGCCGGCGCGACGCGAGCGCGCGAGTCCCGAGCGCCTCGTACCCGAGGCGGCGGAGCCGCGATCCGGAGACCGCCGCGAGCCCGCGGCCAGCTCGGGTGAACGGCCGTGAGCGCGGGGAAAACGGGCTTCGCCCGCGCGCGCCGTTTTCCGGACGCGACTCGGATAAACAAGTCAATGCTCGCCGCGCGCTGCCGCGCGCGGAACAAAAGCTGCGCGAGTTAACATTAATGCCGCGACTGCTGCCCGCGAGGCCGCTCACCGGAGCGGATTGAACAAAGCCTGATATAGTACGGCCGAGCGCGGGCGCGCAACGGCATCTGCAGATACGCTGTCACCGAAAAGCGTAAAAAACGGCTTGAATTCCGCATTGTTCGCGCTCGTGCTAAGAGCGCGCGCTGATACAGCGACCGAGCGAGCGGACCCTGCTGCTTCTCAAAACAAAAACAATAAAACAACAAAACACAGAAAAAAAAAGAAGAAAAAAACAATAAGCTCTTAATTGAAACGCCCGACGCAGCGGATTTGGGTGCCCCGGCCGGACACAAGCGCTCGCTCGATGAATAGCCGATGCAAAGATAGCGCTCAAGTTCGCCGGCGGAGCCAATGTAGAGCCGGCAAAATTGTCGAGCTCTCCGCATCATCCAATCCGTGCAATTCCAGCATCACAGCGCGACGACAGCGGCAACGGTTCGTTTTAATGACGAGGCGAGAGCGCCCGAGAGAGACGGCCGCCGAGGGGAAGGGAGGGGGGCAAGAGTAATTGCGTACATGCTACGAGTGCGCGCGTCTCTGGCGCGAGCCGATCACTGGCCTTTTAATATCCCGCGTAATTTCCGCAGCGGCCGCGGCGCGCGTACGTATCCCGCGCGCCCCGAGCAGACAAAGAGGAATCGCGAGAGACAGATAGGTCGGGATAATGAAAAGGCGAGCCTTCCAACTTTTCACGCGCGACGGCCGTCGCGCGGTTAACTCGATTGCTAATTCACAATGGACTATCGCGCCGAAATAGAGCTAGACGCGCGCGACGCCGCGCCGCGCTCGCAATTTCATTTGCCGCCGTCGGCCCGTCTGACGACCGACTGCAGTCGCGCTGCAATTAATCGCGAGCGCGCGCGCGCTCGCGATCGATGACCGGGCGACTCCGGCGGCAGCCCCGTCGCACCAGTCTAAAAACAAAAGTGTCACGGCCCGATGACGAGGGAGAGGCGGGCGCGCGCGCGGTCGGCCCCAAACTTACCTCCGCGCTCGGGCCGAGGCTCGCGCCCGCGCTTGATGATGATTGATGCGCGATTTACTCATTCCGATAATTGCCCTTCTGCTAACTCGATCTCGCCCGACAGACCCTCGTGCGTGCGATTTTCGCTGTCTTCCCTTGACGGCCAGCCGGCAGATTGCATTCATTAAAGTGCCAGCCAATGAAAAACCTCGAGAGCGGCTCTTTCAGCTCAGTGCCAATTCCGGGCCGATTTAACAAGCCAGCTCACTCGTTAATTAAATCGAGCGGGCCGCTCTCTCGCCTAGCTCCCATCGCGCCAGCTCTCTCGAGGACGGCTCGACTCGTCCGATCTCGCGCTCGACAATCAAGCGTCGATTGCGCGCCGACTCGAGCGCGATTTTATCGCACTCGTTCTCCTTGACGTTGCAGAGGTCAGCCCGTCGGAATTCAAAACAAATCGTGCGCGACCCGCTTGACGCAGCAGTACGCGCGCGCAGAGAGACTCGGCGCAGAAGAATGCGAGCGCGACCAACGCAGGCTGGTCGTGCGCTCGCCGCGCAGCGACGGCCGGCCGAGGTGGACGCGCGGACCTCGGCCGAGCATCGCCGGCGTGCCGCCGTTGCGCAACGCCGACGATCGAGCGCTCGACCGACTACAAGTGTGGGTTACTCACCTGCGGATGAGCGGCGGCGACTCGGCGGCGGCGGCGGCGGGGGGGCTGCCAGCTGCGGCGGCCGTCGACTGCATCACTGGCGACCGGCGCGCCCGATCGAGCACTCATCGCGCGGCCTTGCCGGCGAGCGACGGCCAGGGGGACGAGGAGCGGCGGCGCGGCCCGAGAGGCGCGGACTGGCCAGACAAAGCGCGCGCGCGCGCGCTGGCGGCGACGGTGACGCGGCGCTGCGGGCTTGCGGAGTCGCGGCTTATCGTGGGCAGCGGCGCCGCGGCTGGCTCATCGCCCTCTCGCGCTTCGACTAGCTGACGGACGACGCCGATGAACGGGCTGCTGCGCGGAGGAGACTGGCTCTGCGGGCCTGCTGCGAGCTTGCGCTGCCCTCGAAGCCAGCGGGAGAACTGAGGCCGCGAGCGCTGTCGCGATCGAGCTGCCGTGCTGCTGCTGCTGCTGCTGCTGCTGCTGCTGCTGCTGCTGCCGCCGCCGCCGCCGCCGCCGCCGCCACCGCCGCTGCTATCACTCGGCTCGCGGCGCGCGCGCTCGTCGAATCTCGGCTGCCGCGCGGCCCACTCGGCGCTCCTCGGCGTTGCTCGGCTGCTCTCTCGCTCCCATCCCGACTGTCCTCCGCGTATACCTATACTCGCTCCCACAGCGATCCTTGCACCTTGCCACCCTCTCCCCTCCCCCTCCCCCCGCTTCGCTCTATGTATTTTACGAGCGCGCGCGCATGTGACCCTTTCGCCTTCTTCTTCTCTTCTCTTTGCCGCGAGGGCTTTGAGTTTTGATACAGAAGCCCGGCAGCAGTCTATGCGCGCCGTATCAAACTGCCCGTTAACATTCGCATCCGGATTCACTTGGATTAGCGACACTTCTATTTCGCTTTGATCGTTGTTACAGAGGACAACGGAACGCTGAAGCGGCGTCATTCGCAGCTGCATTTTACCGCTTCCTCCCTGGCATCCTGCAAAACTTTCCGATAATTGATCTTCGGAAGCGAGTAAACGAATGCTTAACGAGGTGTGTCGTATAGCTGCTGCGAAAGCGATACTCGCGACTCAAGCTGTACGTACGTAAAGCTTGGACGGGGCTTCCGCGCGCAAATTTATCGCGGCCTTCGATAAAAGAGAGAGAGAGAGAGCCGTTAATAGAGCTGTGCGTATAAATTCTGACTGGGAATTAGGGCATCGCGAGTCGCGAGATTGAACGCAACAACGTTGGCGGATAACGAGCGGCAAGGTGCGCGGGACAAGAGGCGAAGGAACGCTCATGGCGAATGCGACAGTGGAGTTGTATGCGCGCCCCGCAGCTAGAGTCGCGGAAAAGATGAAGCGTAAAGGGGGCGGAAGGTCTCACTGGGCGCGTACTGCAGCTGGCAACGGCATCTCAGGAGCGCGCGCGAGGTGCACGAGCGCGGACGTATACCTACATATGCGCGTCCGTATGCGTGTGTACGTATACACGAGAACTCGGAGCCGAGAAGAGAGGCTCGCGCGTTAGGCCAGCTCCCTTCTACTTGCCTTTTATTTCCCTTTTGGCTTTCCGGTTTCGTTCGCTGCGTTCTCGCCAAACAGCTAACTTTATCTCTTTATCTCGACCAACTGTTTTCATGCCCAACCAGCACAGCAATTGGTAATGCACTCGTTGGCAAACTCCGATTTTTCGTACCTTTCGCCCAAGTCGAATCTGCGAAATCACTCGATCGCACCAATCTCTCCATTTCCCGCAAGCTCCGCGTAGGAACCCATCGTTATTTGCTCATCTGTGACATGACTCGCGGGGCGTCAGGACTTTGCTCCTGGACTGTTTTTGTGCACAATCTCTAATTATAACTACTTGCTTCAGTGCTGTCAAACGTGCATCATCTGTGACATGTGCGAATCAATAGCGTTGACTTTGAAAGTTTTTTCAGTACTCGATACGTGTGTAACTATACTTCCTCTACAAAATTTGAGTATGGTTACGTCGAATACGATCCCAGGTAATTGAGAGGATGCTTCGATAGGACTAAACTAAACTCAAGATATAGCGAGCGTCCAAAGCTTGCCATCAATTCTCGTGCTTAACCTCCAAATTTTCAAATATTCGCCATCGTAATTATTTATTTTTTGTCTCTTACGTTTCTTAATGTTACTTTTGCGACCGGATGTGATTTTGAAATTTTTTAATTTTTGAATGCTTTTATAAACAATAATAAGTGCACCTTCCCTTTATCAAATCACATGTTATTTTCAATCGCTAATATCTCGTTTTCCAAGTTCTGAAAGTACATGAAATTTGAACCACAGTTTCCGAGCACATTAATGCACTTACCTTCAAAGTTTCAAACGATTCTCATGTGTATTTCTCTTACCACCAATCCACCATACTCCCTAAATACGCGCCGTCTTTACGTTGAGAACCTTGAATAGTACACGTTATGTGTATCTATATGTTGTTACATAAAGAGAGACAGAAAGAGGAAGAGAGAAAGAGATCAACCGAGAAAGAAAGAGAGAGCAAGAGAGAAACCGAGAAAGAAGAGAGAGAAAGAGAAAAACAGAGAAACTGAGGAAGAGAGAATGAGAGAGTGCTCAGCTCAGCAGTGCAGGTAAACAATGGAGACTGTATAAAGGAGACGAAGCAGCCATATCCTCTTCGTGTTAATTTTTGGTAACCTGCGTATTTCGCCAGGAGCCTTTTAGCTGTAGCGCCTCTCGTGGTGGTCACCGGCGAACCCATAAGTTACCGACGGCTTCCCTAGCAGTGAGTTACTATATATATCATGCGGAGACTGCTGCAAGTGAGTTATCATGTACAAATCATTCATCGAAACAATATAGTTATATATCGAGACAAGTAGATGATTCACAAGTATATAAATTAATTATTAATTAGTATTATTATTATATTTATATATATTATTATTAATTAGTATAAATTAATTATTAACAAGTATATATACTTTCGCGCTTATTAAATGAATGAACTTAAAACCTGATCTAACTTCTCAGGATGCCAGTCAATATATGGATGATTCTTGATGGCTATAATTTGATGTAGAGACACAGTCACAATAAATTTTTCCAGATTTTGCATAATTGTTGTTCAAATTTTTTATTCAATTCAAAGTTTTTATCTCAAAATATTAAATATATCAAAAGTTATTAACTATTCAGGAAAAGTGATAAATTAATGGATCCTGGAGGTTTTTTTCTGTGGAAATCAGTCATAAAATTCAAGAGTGCACGATATATCGAAAGGCGTGGCACTAGTTGAAAGAAAACGCCTCGGCGCGCATATGCCCATCTAAATTGCTAAGAATCATCCATATATTAATTGATATCCTGAGAGGTTGGATTGGGTTTAAGTTCCTTGGTTCATTCATTTAATAAGCGCCAAAGTATATGTTCGAATTTTTATAATTGTTACTTGTATCTCAATAACTATATATTCGATGAATGATTTGTACACGCAATAATTCGCTTACTCCGCATGTTGGTAACTCGCTGTTGGGCAAGTCGTCGGTAACTTATGGGTTCGCCGGTGACCACCACGAGAGGCGCCACAGCTACAAGGCTTCTGGTCTTGATTTAGCTTTTTGATCGGTTACCACTTATCAGCTTATACATACATTGTGCTCCGAGTTCCGACTCCTGTATACAGTCTCCATGAGGTAAACCGAACCTCCAAGTTTTCACCTTTAAATCTGGGTATTTTTTCGGAAATTAAATTTCTCATCTAATTTATCTTGCAGACGATCAAACGCAATTGTTGAAGGAAGTGGCTGTACTCGTGAGCATTAATTTAGAGCTTGTGAGACCGGCTTAAGGATGCAGTGGCTTGCGGTATTAACCTTAACCTCACTTGCCGTCTTCTTCGAGACGTTGGCGCGCCACGTAGCACTGGCTAGTGATGGCAAGTTGCTACGTGTCCGAGGTATACCTGTCGCCAAAAGCTCTCTTTACTCGCCTGACAGAGATTTCGAATGCCTGGACGGCAGCCTTCTTATACCTTTCAAAAGAGTTAATGATGACTACTGCGACTGTGCTGACGGCAGCGATGAACCTGGCACCGCTGCCTGCACCAATGGTTCTTTCTATTGCGGAAACTTAGGTGAATTATCTATTGCTTCTTCGTTGCATGCTTTTTTTCATTTTGTTTCCGCTTTTTTTTCTCTAAAATAAATTTCTTCTGGCACTTCCAACTTCCAATTTATAACATTTCTTAGTGATGTTTGTACATTTTCTGTTTTTCACATATCCCTGTTGCTGAAATTTTTTAAGTGTTTCTCGTACATGCATTATTAAAAGCAAAATTGTATTCTATTTCATTCATGAGTATATAAAATACATGCTGCAAGATTGGTTGTGTTACATTGTTTTATCTTGAATGTGGCAAATAATTTCTGAATCTGACTTCATAAATTGTATATTACATTAGTAATTGTATTGTAATTAGTAATCTATTATTATAGGGTATCAAGCAACATATATTCCTTCTTCGTGGGTAAACGATGGAATTTGTGATTGCTGTGATGCTAGTGATGAGTATTCTTCTGATGTCCAATGCATAGATAACTGCCATGAATTAGGACAAGAAGCTTGGCTTGAAGCGCAGCGTGCAGCTGAATTAGCCAAAGAGGGTAATAAAATACGACTAGAATATATACAAAAAGGTAAGCAGCTCAAGACAGAGAATCAAGCTAAACTAGCAGAGTATCGTACTAGCTACGAAGAAGCTGAACTGACCAAGAAAGAGAAAGAAATTGTAAAAACAAGAGCAGAGGAACGTGAAGCTGCTGCTCTTGAGAAATATAAACCTCCACCTTCACCTGAACATGAGGAGGAAAAAGATATTTCTGACAATGAAGTTAAAGAATATTTTCTTATGTTAGACTCTGATTCTAGTGGTACTGTAACGATAGCTGAGTTGCAAACTAGAGTTACTTTTGACAAGGACCGTAATGGGGAGGTTAGTCGAGAAGAGGCTTTATTCTTCTTGAACAATCAAGAAGAATTAACAATGCAAGAATTTATTGATTCTGCCTGGACAAATATCAAGCCATTCCTTATGCTAGAAAAAGGCAAGTTTATGTTTTTAAAATATTCCTTAGAATTTTTTCCTCAAAGTTTAAGTAATTGAATTTGATTCCTGTAGGAATTTTTCAAGTTGCCGAAAAGAAGAATGCTCAAGAGAGCGAGCACGATCAGTCCGATAATGAGTCTCATGACGCTTCCGATGAACATCACGAGGATGATGATCACGAAGACGAAGAACATGAAGAAGAGGGCCACGACGGTGAAGTGGAAGAGACCAACGATGAGAAACAGCCTGAACCCGAACCCGAGATGGAACCTGCCGTTCAATATGACGAAGAAACTCAAGCCCTTATTGATGAAGCAAAGGAAGCTCGAGAAAAGTTCCAAGAAGCTGAGCGTCACGTTCATGATCTCCTGAACGAGATGCGCAAGCTCGAGGAACGCGTCGAGCGCGATTACGGCCCCGACGAAGTCTTCGCTTCACTGGACGGCCAGTGTTTTGACTATACGGATCTCGAGTATGTGTACACACTGTGCTTATATGGGAGAGCATCACAGCGGTCCAAATCCGGTGGCAACGAGGTCAACCTCGGTCAGTGGAATGAATGGATTGGGGACGGTGTCAACAAGTACGCTAAAGCTAAATATGACCGCGGTCTCACCTGCTGGAATGGTCCGTCGAGAAACACCATCGTCTCGCTCAAGTGTGGAATTGAGAATAAACTAACTGCCGTTGCTGAGCCCAATAGGTGCGAGTATACCATGGACTTTGAAACACCTGCGTTATGTAATCCTAATGTCGAACAGAACACTGATATACACGACGAACTGTAATTTTTTACTTTTTAATTATTCCTTCATTTTTCAACTTTAATTTCGAGTGCGGATAAAAAAAAATTAAACGAAATAATTTGGTTAAAAAAACTGAAAGAAAAAAGAAAAAGCTTTCTTAAAAATATCTTGGATATTTATCAGCGAAATGCGTTCAAAGATAATGAAGGAATATTAATATCAGGCTTGTTTATGAAATGAGTTATGAGAATACAATGAAAATATATTGGATGTGTAACATAGAATATATTTTCATTTAACATTTCCTATAAACTCCAATGTACAAACGTGCCACGATATTTCATATTGTTTCCTTTATATCAATTTATCAGTTTTAACATTATCTTAATATCTTGTAATGCAGTTATTTATATGTTGTACTCATGTGTACTCTTTGTTGTGAAATGAATTTTCACGAATTAAATTTTTGTAAGTGTACCTGGTACACAAAAATTTGACTTGCACTGCTATGAGATAGAAGTTAATTACTAATAACCACATCCTCGAAAGCACTTATTGATAGCATTTTTTTCTATTCATTGTTGATGAAGAAAATGTGAATTGTTATGAAAGTATAGGTCAATCGCATTATAGGTATTCAACAGAAAGTTTTACAGTAATCGAACCCATAGTTTTTTGTATAAAACAACTTAAATTTATAATATTCACATGGCTATATATAATTGATACGTTTGGCGCTTTACGATCACGATAAGCGAAGATTGTAAATTTGTATAGCATGTTCATTTTTAAAATAATGCGTTTGTCAAGATTTCAATATGCTCATTTTATAATTAAATGAATGCTTTTGCTCATCACTGGAGAAAGGATGTAGGAATTAAAGATTGATGTTGGTAGAATGAAATTTCACGATAATGATACGTTTCAACGTTGAATGAGTAAATATTTTTCATGTTAAGGAGGGAGTTTCTGCAAATTTCGTTTTTTGAAAATAGAGACAAGGATTTTGTACAAAATAAATGTACTTTAAATATAACATCAAACACGATACCGAAAAATTGAGTGACATTAATCTAATACATTCCTATTTTGTATTCTGAAAATTTTCACAGTTATGAATGCGAATGATACTAAGATGACAAGATATCCTGTGATACAAAATCGGTTGCTTTTTCAATAATATCGATTTTAATGTAAAAATGCGTACGGCTACTTTTTATTTTAATAGTGAAAGCACCTAGCGCACATCAAGTATTTTCATAGATTGAAAATAAATACTTGATCAAGATGGCTAAGATTGTCGATATGTAATTAAGTGTATACTGAAATAATTGCATTAAATCCTTGATAGCATTTTTTTAATTTATGCAACTTTCATGCAAGTTATGAAAGTTCCAATGAGGAAATTATGCTTTTTTTGATTTAGCATTTTTTGTGTAAGATCATCCTTGTTTACATTTCATCGTCCTTTACACGTGTATTTTCAGATGACAATTTTCAGTCACTTGAATTTCTCCGAAATTGTGCAATGTGCGTATTTGTAAGATATTTTGTAAATGTACCTTTAAGACGATGAGTGTAGATTAAATAAAACTGTTTACCTACGTTATTTTTGGTCATTTTCAATAATTAACCCGTATTTTTCTACTTACAAATTCTGCTTCAGTTTTTTGCATCGTCAAAATTTAAATTTATTAAAAGAGATGAATTCTCTTTTCTCGACATATTTTCTCTTGCATTTGGAATTCAATCGATTACGAAGATTTCATTGATTTGATAAACGTCAACAGAAGTTTTCTTACACAATTTTCAATCAACTTGCAGATCAATGAAGATAAATTGAATAATGAAAAGATCAAATAAGTCAACGTATTATAGCGATGGCAGCTTTATTTACATAAAAAAATCGGCAAAATTGTAATTTCTAACAATGGTCGTTCTAAACTTCTAAGCTCTACATTTTTAGTTGTTTAGAGATCTATTATTCATAGATGATTATCACTAACATTATAATTTTTTTAACTCGCTCTTCATTCATCACTTTTCTGATTTTTCGAGCTCGTGTGTAAGGCACTTGAGGCTTAATAATTTCGTCGAAAATCGTTCGTTTTTTTTAATTTTTGTTAGGTTTATAGTTCGTTAGCAGTTGTCTTACGCCATTACACAGTAAAAGAACATTACACGAGGTCATCTATTTACAAAATAAAGAGAAACATTACAGAAAAATAATACGATACTACGAGTACATACGTACAGGTATACTAAATGTGAACTGAACTACTGTACACACGAGTTAACGGCTCTAGAAATAGCCACCTTTATCTCGGCTTTTGTAATAGAAAAAAATTGGATAGCGTCGAATACTTAAAACCAAAAAGAACTTAAGGCAAAAAGCGTCAAATGTAAATCTCAAAAAACAAACGTTTTACAATGTTAATGAAACACTTTGTTAGTTATTATGTAAAATATTAACAATCAATTGAAGTTTAACACATCGTACAGGAAAATGTTTGTTTCGTATAGAATTTATCAAAACATACTAGTGAATGATATAAAATTTCACTGGAAACACTCGTGAACCGAAGTAATTGACCGATAATTTATATATTTTATCAACAACGTATTTGTAAAACTCAACGTGATAGACTTTCAAAACGGCAATTTTCGCAGCTAAACAGTAACTAAAGATTTTGCGACACATATACATATAATTTTAAACTTCATAACTCAATATAAATGTTTACACAGTCTGTTCTACATTTTGTTATTATAACAGACTTATTTGGAACTGGTACAATCGAAGATTTTGAAAAAGCACATTAGTTTGATAGTAAAGAAAAAGCTCTGAAAATATCTCAACAAAATATCTAATTTGTCATTCATTCTTTGAGTGTGATTTTTTCTTTGCGAGTGTCGTCTCGCGATTTGTATAATACTGTGCATTAAAAGGTGATTTGCCAAGGTAGACAAGAAAAATGAAAATAGCGATTGAGCGAATTGAGTGCAGCACCAGTAACCTCTATATGACAAGGAAAATAAACGATCGAAGAAACAAGAAGAATTAATGAAAAATCTCACAATAATCCATAATCGGCTCATTTGCCTAGTTTCTCGAACATGATGAGTTTTTCCTTGAAGCTTTTGGTGTCGGTCGACACCTCGGATATATTGCCGTTAAGCATATTCTGCAGATCTTCGTCCGTGTTCGGCGACGAGAGAAGATTGTTGATCGTCGAGCTCAGAGTCTTGTTTTCCTCGGAGCTGGACTGCTGGTTCTGGCTGTGCTGCTGGTGCAGTTTCTTTTTGGGGTAGACCAGCAGCGGAGTGGAGCCGACGGTCTTCGACGAGGCCTTATCCTCCTCGTGTTGCTGCTGGTTATTGCGGTGGACGTTGTCGTTGTTGCCGTTCTCCTGGGCGATGCGCGAGACCAGGCTGTAGGCCAGCAGCTGATGGATGTCCAGGTTGCCGGAGTCCCTGGACTCGTGAGAGTCGGCGCGTCGTCGCCAGTACGAGCCCAGCCGGTCGTGCTCCGGCTGCTCGCTCCCGAGCTTCTCGCGCCTCTCGAGGATGCTCTCGGTGGTCTCCTCGTCGCGCCTGTCCAGCTCCGAGCAGTGGTGGCCCGGCTGCTCTTGCAGCTCCCGCTCCAGACTGTCGAGCGTTTCCTCGCTGTCCGACGACTTGGCGGTGTTCCGCCGCTCGGAGTCGAGGGTGTCGGTGCTGCCCAGCTCCGAGCTCTCCGAGCTCCGCTGCAGGCTGCTGCCGGCCTCGAGCTTCCGCCGCGGCCCGACGGCGCTGCGCTGCTCGTCCGGCGAGCCGGCGGCGCCGAGCGCCCAGCCGGCGGCCGCGGACCGCCTGCGCTCCTTGGCCCGCTGCTCCAGCCGGCAGGTGTCGTCGAGCTCCGGGTTGTCGGAGCTCTCGGACGAGTGGAGGGGCCGGCGGCTCGGCCTCCAGCAGCCGTCGAGCGGCCGGTCCTGGGCCGCGGGCGGCGCGCCCGCGGCGGCGTCGCAGCTCTCGGACGACTTGGACAGCAGCAGCAGCAGCAGCTTGCCGCGCCGGCTGCCACCCCGCGAAAGGTTCACCTCGGAGAGGCTCGGCCTGGCGGGCTTGTCCAGCTCGGCGCCGGGCCGGGCGCGGCGCAGCGCCTGGCGCTCGTGCAGCGTCGCCTCGAAGCACTCGGTCGACTTGGACATGAGCTTGTGCACGGGCTTGTGCGCCCCGGGCCCGATCTCGAAACTGCTGCGCCGCCGCTCCGCGGCGCCCGGCGCGTCGCCGCCGGCCTCGAGAGCCCGCAGCGCCGCCTCCAGGCTGTCGGACGACCTGGCGCAGCAGACGCGCTCCTGCGACTTGGAGATGGGCTGGAGCAGCAGGCGCTTGGCGGGCACCGGCCTGCCGGTGCTCGACGCGTCCTCCGGGTCCGAGAGCTTGTCGAAGCCCTCGCTGGACTTGCTGAGGCGGTCGGGCGGAGCGGCGCCCTCAAGGCTGTCGGGCGACCGGCAGGGCCGGCCGGGGGCGGCGGGCCCGCGCCCGGGCGAACGCGGCTCCGCGCTCCTCGGCGAGGGCCGGGGCGGCTCACCGGGCTCCGCGGGCGGCGGCGGCGGCGGCGGCGGGCTCGCGTCCAGGCCGGCCTCGAGGCTGTCGGGCGAGGCGGCGGCGGCGGTGGTGCGCCGCCGCGCAGCGGGCGGCCCCTCGGGCTCCGGCGCGGTCGAGCTCCTCGAGCCGCTCGAGGACTGGCGCAGCACGGGCGCAGGCCTGCGGTCGGCTGGGCTGGCGCCGACCTCGCCGTCCGGGGCGCCTTCCAGGCTGTCCGGCGCGTCGCTCGAGTCCTCGGAGGCGCCATCCGGGCGCGGCGGGCCGCTGGAGTTGCCGCGCCGGGGCGGTCGTCGGTTCCTCGGGCGCACCGAGATCCGATGCAGTGCCGCCGAGTGGCTCAGCTGGCCGCTCTTCAGCTCGGCTGCAACAGAAGCGCACACGGGAGTGGCGCGTGAGACCCGGGCCGTGCAGCGGCCAACCACGGCCGTGGGCTAGTCGATACATACGTAAATCCTGCCTGGGCGGCGAGCCGGGCGGGCCCTCGGCGAGCGAGGCGCCGCTCGGCGGCGCGGGCTCGTCCCTCCGCGAAGCCTGAGGACAAACGTGAAGCGGTTAGCTCGGCCGCGCGCCTGGAGACCAGGGGAAGCGTGGCCGATCGGTTTCGCGGGCGCCGATCGTAGTCCGGGTCAGGCGCAGCTCGCGGCGACGGCGACTCCCGGCAGCGCGTCGAATAGCAAACAAAGCCGTGGAACGGGCCTAGGCGAGCGCACGTGCGACGGGCGCCCGTGCGCTCGCGGCTGCTTCAGCGGCGCCGAGTCAAGCCGAGCGCGGTTAACGGTAAACGCAGAGTGGGAAGGAGAGCGAGAGACCGGTCTACGCGCGTCTTTGTGTGCAGCGATCAACGCCTTTCCCAGCGAAGCCGACGTTCGGTGCTCGCTAAGCCCCTTTGCTGCGAGTGCCCCGCGCTTGTTAGACTTCCCCGACCGACGGGCGCTCCGCCGCAAGGGCTTCCTCTCGCGAGCTTGCGCTACAGCTAAATTGCGCAACCTCCTCGTCGTCGACGTCGATCCGCGCTGGGATCCTCTGCCGTGGCCTCGCCTCCGTCTTCCGGTTCGCGTTCCGCGGCGTCGGCTGCTGCTCGTTGCGGAAGATCTGCAGCTGGCCCTCCACTTGTTGCCTCAAGCCGTACACGCCGATCGTCACTCTGGCCCTGCTCGGCGGCCCTTGGTGCTGCTGCTGCTGCTGTTGCTGCTTGAGCGCGTGATCGATGCCGTTGACTCGGGGATCCAGCAGGCGACGTGTCCCCACTGGGTTCAAGTTCAGCTGCTCGATTATCGCGCGGATGTTGGACGAGATGCTGCTCTCGCGATGCGACACCACCATTTTTGCGGGCCTGCCGTGCGACAGTCGTGTCGGCCAGAAAAACAATGTGAAAACGGAGCCTCCAGAGAGTACGAGAGCCTCGGTTCAATTTCAGTCGACAGTGCCGAGCTGCGCTCGAATCGATTTTCCGGCCGCTGACGTCGCTCGACGCGACGGCCTCGCGCTTGAAAAACACGCGCGCACTCGCGCGGCCCGTTTGTTTCTCCGGCGGAGCGTCGAGTGCTCCGCGCCGAGCGCGCTGCGCACTTTCGAAAATTGCTCGATTACTCGAGCAGCGAGGTAGCGGAGGAGCGAGGCACTTGCGTCACTCGTGAAATTCAGATGGGCAGGCTATCGAAAGGAAAGTCGATTAGATAATTGGCCAACTAATCTGGATGGTTTGAGCAAACACAATTGGCTTGGCTGGATAGCGCGCGAGGAGGAAGTGAAAGCCGCGCGCAACAAAAGAGATCGCGGGGCTGGGCAGGAGCGTCGAGCGCGACGCGACCGCTCGAGCAGCCTCGGCGCGTGACTCATCGCGCGGGCGGCCCCGCGCCGGCCATCTACGTCGCGAGCCGCGGGGGCCCGCGACGCCAACGCGCGTCCCCCTTCGCGCGACGGCGCGCTGCCGTTATCCGCGGCTCGCGCGCCTCGAGTCCCCGGGTCCAAGGAGGTCTTTGCGCGCGCGACGCGTTCGAGCAGCTGACGCGCCGTTGTCGATCGCCGCACGGCGGGCGCGCGCCAGTCCCATCGACGTCTCGGTGACCGCGGCTGTCTGCAGTCGCGTGCCGGCCGCCGACGACGCGTCCGACCCGCCTCGCGGGCTGGTTTTCTCAAGACGGAGCGCCCGCTGCATTACGACACCGAGGTATCGAGATATCGGAATTGCCGGAGGAGTCTCGTCCTCCGTCGAGACAAGAAAGCCTTGCGACGTCTCAAAGTCGATCGTTCGCTGAAGCAGCGCAAATGCGATGCGTGCGCGACCTGCTCTTATTCGAACTCCGACGAGGGCCGTTGCGTAGGAGTCGCTCCAATCTTTCCTCCTCGCCGAGCGAACGGTGCCGCCGCGACGATAGGCACCGCCGTGCCGACGGAAGAAGCCGAGCGCGGGAGAATCGCACGCACTTGATCAGCGTTAATGGTCTGAGAACGTCGCTGATACCGAGAGGCACGCAGCATTCATCAAGGTCAATCGAGGGTAGGCAGGCGCGCCACGGTCGCGCGATTCCATCGGTGCTGTAACGCGCGGAGGCCTACGGAACCGGGGAACGCGCGTCGGAAATGTAGCGCACGCTCGCGTTTCCGCGCCATTGTCGCCGGGAAATATGCGGTCGCGTCGCGTGGTCGCGCAGCTCGACAAAAAGATGCCTCCCTCGCTTCTGTTTTTTAACGGCGGGTCGTTCGGCCGAGACGAGCACAATGCCCGAATTATCGCCAGCGCCCGCGCGGCTTCGTGCACTGTGTATCCGCTCGGTTTCGCGTTTGCGACTTCCGAGCCGCCTGCAGACCGACGACGACGGTTGATTTTTCAAGGCGAATCGGACCAGGCGACGAGAGCCAATCGAGATTGGGATTCGCGACTGCGGACGACCGACTCTGCCTGTGCTTGCCTCCAATGCTTGGCCCTCCCGTTTCTCCCGGACTCGAGAGTGCGACTTCGAGCGAGTATCGCTCGCTGTCGACTCTCACTGTATAAACAGGCCGTTAAGATGAAGCAGCGAATGTTCATCAACGCCTAATTAGCCGGGATAGGATCGGGAGGGCGAACGCAGGCACGCGGAGGCATCGGATAGGGGAAGTAAAGCGTCGCTGCGCCGGGCGAACGGCTCATTAGCGGATCGGTCAAAGTCGGTTGCATAAAAGGCGAAAATCCGCGCGAGAGCGCGAAATCGAGCCGCTGCACCGGCGCACGGCTCGCTCGCTCGAGTCGGCTCGCTTTCTCGCCGAGCGACGCGCGCTCGCGACTCGTCCTTTGCGCCGGCAACCCGTCGCGTGCGCCGCGTGCGCCGCGTGCGCCGCGTGCGCCGCGTGCGCCGCGTGATCGCCGGCGTCGATCCCGGCGCAGCGGTGAAAATTGGCCGAGAGAGTCGCCCGTCGAGAAGGAGCGCCGGCGGGTGGATAAAGAGATCGAGAGATATCGCCGCGCGGCCAGCGGCCCCGAGTTTCGTCACTGGTATCATTAGCGCGCTCGAGGCGAAGAGAGAGGATGTCGTCACTAATTGCCGCGAAAGCCCGCGCGATTGCGCGCCACCGGAAGAGAGCAAGAGACAACGGCCGGCCGACACTTGGCACCACCGACCACTGGCCCGACAGCCCTGCCGAGTGAAACTGGACCGACGGTAAGGCTCTCGCCGGACGACGGCGACCGGAGGCTGGCTCACGGTTGGTCACTGGAGGTGCGAGCAGCGGCGGCGCCAGGCCCGGGGCGGCATCACGGGCGCGCGCTCGCGGGCGGGCGAGCGCGACGGAGCTGGGACGGCGGCGCGGCGTGCGCGCTCGCTGCGCGGCGAACTGGACTGGAGGCTCGGCGCGGCGCGGCGCGAGCAGCGGACGAGCAGCGCCGCTCGCGCTGCGCCCACTCGCGGCGCTGCTCGCCGCCGGGGGCTGCTTCCTCCGTCGGCCGCGTGGCCGAATCTGCTTTCGGCCGAGTCGAGGTCGCCGACCCGAGGCGAGGCCGCGGCCGAAAGCTCGCCGCGACGGGGAGAAAGCGTCTTCCGGCGCCCAGCGGCTCGGCTGCACCTTCGCTCGCCAGCTGCCGCGCGCTTTCGACTCGGACGTCGGAGCGCGCGCCGAGAGCCATCTGCTCTTGCCACTCGCCGACGTTAGAAGAGAATCGTTGGATCGCTGCATTACCCGGAACGACTGGCGCTCGCGCTCTCTACCTTATCGGCGGTCGTGCGCGGGCTTGCGGCTCTCCGGGGAGTCGCGCTTGCGCCGCGCCGCGCAAGACGAATCGCTACGTCGCAGCTCGTGTGCGTACCGACGAAAGCGAGGAGGGCGGGAGGGGGGCGGGAGAAGAGAGAGACGTACAGAGAGAGTAGCGAGTCGTGGCGCAAGATGGGAGGCCGAGCGCGCGAGTTCTCTCGCGGAGAAACCACAGGTAAGAAAGCTCGGGCCGAGTAACGGGGAAAAAACGTTAATGTGCACAACGAGGGCGCGTGCGCGCGACACGCGGACCGACGCACGCACGGGCCGAGTCGGGAGCAGCCGCATTTTCCGAGGCTGCGTCTAACAGGTTGTCGATGCTGCCGCTGCTTTTTCCGCGCTCGTCCGACGGCCGGTCGCTCGGTCTGCCCGCTGCGATGCCCGCGCGGGGGGCATTCGTCGAGATCGTCGAAGCCGAGTCGCGGCTCGGCCGAGCGCTCCGAATCTCACAGGTTGCCACGAGTCCGCGAGCGGCAGCGCGCAGTCAGCAATCGCGCGCTTTATGCGCTCCAACGATTTTCAAGGTCTCCTCGGCGTGCAGCGCACGCGCTCTCTAATGACAGACCGCGATCGACGCGCACGATGACGTCACTGCAATCGAAGCTCCGCTCGTGCGCCGATGCTCGATCGCTTCTCGCTGAAAGGCCCGTCGCCCGCGTCGCCCGCGTCGCCCGCGTCGCCCGCGGAGACGTGCAATTGGCACGACGGCCGTGCCGCTACAGCGACGCTCGAGAGAAGCCAATCGGCAACGCGGCTCACAAAGGACGCGCAATCGCTGCGCGCTGGATTACTCACTGCTGCTTGTGCGTCCTCGGCGACAGTGCCGCCGCTGCTGGCGCTCTTGCCCCGTCCGGAGAAGCGGTTCTGTGGACAGCAGAAAAACAGACCGCGTCACTTTCCCTTCGATGGCTCTCACGCGCAGTACGACGCAGCTCGACAAAGTCAATCGCGTGCGCGCGACGCGACGCGTAATCGCCAGCAAAGCGCGCGCTCGCCCCGCCGTGTCTCTCGCCTGCCAGCCAGCAGCTCGGCTGATTCATTAGCGCTGGTTTACCTCTGCCGTAATCGCGAAATTACGGGCGGCCGACAGCTGTGGGAAAAATGCCTCGCCCATTGTTTCTGGCCGCTCCGACGACGCGGCCGACGCGCGCGCCGTGGAGCCTCGGCGGCGGGCTCGCTGCGATTTGCTGGCGATGCCGACGCCTCGAGCGCAACAGTTACCCCCATTCCAGCGACGAGCCGCCTGAAGCGCTTCATCCGGGCTGAGTCCTCGGGGCCCTCGCGGAGTCACGCGGGCGCGCCGCGCACCGCCGTCGACGGCACCTGTGCGAGCATCCGCGCTCCGCGCCAGCGACGAGGCACGGGCGACCGGAGCCGGAAGACTCGCGGGGAACAATGGCGCGGGCCTTCCCCCGACAGCGACGACAGCGCCGAGAGCTGCGACCGCGCGGGCGTCCAAGACGCGACTGCAGTCGGCGCGGATGCGGAGAGCGCGAGCCGGCCTTGCGTCGGCCGCCTTTATCTCGCCGCGCGCACCCGCGCTCTTCCCGCCGATAGCGCGGCCCGGTCGTCGGAGCGCCGGAAGCTCCGCGCGCGCCCCGGGAGGCGATCGATCGCCGCGACGCTCGCGCGCGCGCCGAAGCGATCCATCGTTCGTTGGCGGCGCGCGGCGCGGCCTGGCCGCTCGAATTGCTGATGCAGTCGTCAATGTCGCGGCGTTGCGCAACGCGGCGCCGGCCGTGCCCAGACCGGCCGAGAGCGCGACGAGCGATCGCGCGCGCGACGCTCGCGTGCGGGGGGGCAGTTAGGCCGTCGCCGCTCGTCGCGCCCGCGGAAATCTGGTTCCGGCTCTCGATCACCGTGTCGATCCGTTCGAGAAGCTCCACGCGTAGCGTAGCGTCGCGGCGCTCGCCCGCATCGCTGTCCGGCGCTTCCGCGTGGGCTGCGGGCCTCCTCGATCGCGCCGGCCACGCCGAGCGCGCAACACGCGTGTCCGGCGTGGTTGGGCGTCCAGCGATGGGGTCTCGGGCCGCGCGCGCGTATCCGCGCCTTTCATCGAGCGATCCGCGCGCGGCGCGCGCTGCAATTAAGCCTTCTCGCCTCGCGATCGCAGGTAGAAAGTACGAAGCGTCCGCTGCCATTTTCGAATCGTGAAAATGGACGCGAGCCGGCGGCCGATCCAACCGGCGGACTGCACCGCGGCGTGGAAATTTGAATCGACGTAGGCGAGCCGCGCGAGGAAAAGGAGTGCAGCGAAAATCGGCGTTCGACGTTCCGTTCTGATAGGCGAAAGAAAGTCACCGTCTCGTGGCGCGGCTCGCGGCCGATGGACGCGCACTCACCTCGAGGCTGCTGCCGTTGCTGCTGCTGCTGGGCTGCGCGTCCAGGGCGCAGAGGGGCCGCGCGTGGGCCGCCTCGCCGGGGAAGACGCTGTCGTGCGACACCGACAGCTGGGCGCTGTTGCGCTGCAGGCTGGCGAAGGACTCGCCGAGGCCCCGGTGGCGCGGGAACGGTCTGCAAAGCGAGTCAGCCGCGTGAGTCGGCCCTGGGGCGGGGGGCAGGAGCGCGCGGGCGCTCGACTCACCGATCTGGATCGTCGCACGCGTCCGTGAGCAGCTCACTGGCGCTGCGGCTGCGGATCTCGTCGGGCCGCGGCGTCGCCTCCTGCCGGTCGTGGCGAGTCGCCGGCGCGGCCGCCTCGGCGCCAGGCTCGTCGTCGGGGGGCCGCGAGTCCGCCGCGCCCCGGCTCTTCTTGCGGAAGATGCGCCTGAGGCCGCGCAGCGGGTGGAAGCGGCGCTTCTTCGGCTCTGTCCAACACACCAAGCGACGGTCAGTCGGCGCTCTCGCCATCGACGGGGCCAGTGCGCCGCCGTCGCGGACGTCGCGGAAGGGGATCGCGGGCAGTCGGCCCGCCGGCTGATTAGTCGTCCGACACATCCGTCGACGACGGCGGCTCACCGCAGCGCGCAGGCGACTGCTATCCGCGCTGGCCCTTTCGTCTCGACGCTCGCGCACTAGTGATCCACGAGAATGTCGGAATGACGAGAGCGCAACGTCGAGCCTGTTATCGTCCGCGGGGGGGGGGGGGGGGGGGGGACGATCGCGCGATAACCGACCCGACGTTGCGATCGACTCGAAGCGTTCAGTGGTCGTGCGCGCTCGCGCGCGTCGATGAATGCCAATGAGAGGTCGGCCGCGACGAGAGTCGTTGCCAGGCGTGTCGCGCGCGTCAGACCACTTGTCAAGCGTAATAAGTTGTCGAGCACTCGGCACAGCTGCACGGCTGGAGTAAACAAGACTGGTGGTGGCCGGGTGTCGTTCGAGACTCGCGGGACCGGCGGCCGGAGGAGAGAAGCCCGTGAGCTTGGCGACAATTACCATCGAACAGTTTGTCGAACGCGTCGAGCATGGCGACGAAATCGCGCGAGCGCGAGCTGTGGAACGACTGCCAGCGCGATCGACTTGGCGTCAATAATGAATTCCATCGATAAGATTAGCCGCGTCGCTGCCGCCACCGCCGCTCAGCGACGGCATAGCCGGTCGGTCGTGCGAGAGATGGATCGCGAGTAGCTGGCGAACGCGTCAGGGGAAGCCGTAGGCAAGCCGCGCTCGTCAATGTACCGTTGCGGATGCCAGCTACGCATCGATTTTTCCATTGTTCGCGCCGCGGCCTCGCGCACTCGACGACGGCGACGACGACGACGACGACGATCGATTGCTCGCGCAGCTCGCCGATTCCCGCGGCTATCGTCGCGGACGTCAGCGCCGTCGGGGCGGCTGGCCCGTCGTGGAGGCGATCGATGTCGCCGCGGCAGCGAGCGCACGCGCGTCGCCGGAGCCGAGGCGCGCGACCGAAAGTGGAGCACGGTCAGGGTCGCGCCGTTCGCGCCGTTCGCGCATCGCCAGTCCTTCGGCGCGGAGCGAGCGCTGCTACTGACCTTTGGGCGTCGAGTCGAAGGCGCGGTGATTGGGCGGCAGGGCCCGCGGCCTCTGGGGCTGCTGCCGGGACTGCTGATGATGCTGCTGCTGCTGCTGCTGCTGCCGGGGCTGGTCGTCGAAGGGCGGCGGCGGCGGCGGCGGCGGCGGCGGCGGCGGTGGCGAGGCCTCTCTCATGCAGCCTATGAAGCTCAGCGGGCCCGAGCCGCCCGCGGGCTGGCTCGCCATCGCCATCGCCGCTGACTGCTGCTGCTGCGCGCTCGGCCCCTGAAACACGTCCATCAGCCAACTCGCGGCGCGGACGTCGCCCAGCCGGCGCAGCCAGACGGCCAACAGCCGCGTGTAGCTGGTCTTGCGGCGGCCGGTCGACGACGTCATCGGTGGGCTCTCGTGCCGCGAGCGGAGGCGCGCGGCGCACTGGACCGCGCTCGCCAGTGGCGAACCGCGAAGGGGCCGCGGGGCCGGGCTCCCGTGGCAACTGCGCCGGTGCAGCCGAGCCAGCGTCTTGGGTAAGGGCTCGCATCGATTGCGCGCGGCGGGACGCCGTCGGCGCGGCCTTGACACTGCGGCCTCTCCCCGTCCCCGCCCCTCCTTTTTCAATTTCGCGACATCCGCGTGCGCGCACAGGTGTCGTGTCGCGACAGCCGCCACTCGTCTGCCTTTTTTATCCCCGGAACACTTTGACCGGCTGACGTTGACGACGTCGGCGTAATCGCTGGCAACAACGAGCCCCGACAACGCGAACGTCGCTGCTGAAAGAGCCGCCCGACCCGTATCCGGCAGCGTCGATTACAATTCGACTCTAAATCGACTGATTTGACAATGCCGAGCTGTCCATTGAAGCCGACCGCTGGAAGGCGCGCTGCGCTCCCGTTCGAGAGCCGCTCGATCGAAGCGGCTCGCGGGCACTGTTTTTCTATGCTGATCTCGCGAATAATCCTCCGACTGGCCGCTATATCCAACGCGTTTGTTTGTTTCTAACCGGGACGCACTTCCATTATGCACCGCGCCGCGCCCACAGTTCGTCTCTGGCTGCGCGCCCGTGCCTTCGGACGAACGCGGAATTGACTCGCGAAAGCTCGCTCCGTCACGCGAGTTCCGCGAAAAAACGAAAGAAAGCAGGCATGCCTCGAAGAATCCGAGAGCGCGCGCGCGCGCGCCACTGGTTCGACTGTCGCGTCGAGTCGCCTGCTCTCGCTTTCAGTCCGATGGCACACTGGCGATAAGCGAAAATCGGGTCGACCCACTTCTGGCCAGTAATTTCAAGAGGCCGAACCGTCGATCGCTATCTCGACGGCCGCCAGAGAGCGCGAAAGCGAAGCGCAACAAAGCCGAGTGACCGCGCGGGGATACGGCCCGGGGAGACGAGCACCACAGGGCGCGGAGCGCTTCCACTTCCAGGGCGAGTGCGGGACGTGGGCTTCGGTGGCGTCCGGTCTCGGGGAAAACCAGGAGGATACGCCGCGCCGGACGAGGGACCGCGAGTGACTCGTCGCGGCACCGTTTATCTTATCGAGGCGCGCGCGCGCGCGACGTCACAACGGCAGCCGCCGCCGCGGCCGCCGCCGCATCCTCGCGGCCCGTCCGCGAGGATAAAAGTCCAAGATAGACTTGCTCCGATTACGATTGCGTGCGCGCGCTTCCGAACGCGCTGCCGAGTGAGTCGCGGGAAGAGGCGACGGGCGGCGTAATTCGCAGGCTGCTCTCGGCGCTCGCGGGCAGATGAAGCGTCTTACCTTACACGGCGAGCGGCATCCCAAGTGGAGCAAGCGTAGTCCGAGAATCTGAAATCGGAGATGCACAAAGCGTGAGTACACGAGCAGTCGGCTCAGCGGGTTTACAGGCAATGGCGAGAGTGAGAAAGAGAGATAGAGAGAGAGAGAGAGTGAGAGAAGCCGACGGACGGAAGTTGAGTCGAGGGTGGCGCAAGAAGAACTCATTACCCGGCCAGCCAGACAGCGCTCGAATAGACATCGCGAAAGACAGACGGCGGCGACGGCGCTAGTATTCGGAAAAAAAAATAGACTCGGAGAAGGTCTCCGCGAGAGAGTGGCGCAGCGACGAGAGAGAAGCCGACGCTCGACGCTGGACGCCCGACGACGACTCTGCTTCGCTCGCTCGCTTTCGGCCTACTCTGTTATATTTATAAAGGAGTGAACGAACGCATCAGAGCCGAGAGCCGTCGACTCGCTCTTTCTCTCTTTCTCTCAGTCTCTCGCCGCCGAGTACGAGGATTTCCTCTCGGGATTTCTTTGTCCGTTGATTTTCGCGCGGTGATTATACCGAAAGCAGAGCCACCGAGGCTCTTTGTCGGATGTTGCTCCGAGTAATAGCTCCGGCTGATTTTCCCTGTCGGGCGGCGCATTGTCTGCTCTTGCCTCAGTCCTCCCCTCCTCGATGACGCGCGGCGAGTCGCGGCAAGCTCTCGAACGGCGACTTTTCGAGGGTCGTTGCACCGACGATTCGCCACTAGGCTTCTCCTCTCCCCGCCCCGTTCGCTTCCCGGCAAGCTGCAGCTTTTTATTAATAGCTGCGTCATTTGTCGCCACGGCCGAACAAAGTCTATTCGAGGCTCCTAGCGCGGAGCGGCGATCGACGTCGAACCCGCGACCGCCGACGCACTACAGAGCTCTCCTCCCGGCGCGCAGGCCCCGAGCGCCGAGCAACCGAGGGCGAAAAGCTCGGTCGGGAAGAGTCGCCGTCGGCCTGCGCTTTACCGCGAGACCGCGGCACTCGATCCGGGACTCTCCGGCGCTGCAGAGGAGCGCGGCGCGCACGTGCGAGCGGGCGTCATCGAAAGTAATTCCGGGTGATCGACGCGACCGCGCCGACGGAGCGATAACCCGCCGCGGCGACCTACGGGCGAGAGCGAGAAAAACAAAGAGGGCTCGCGCGTCGAAGAGCAGGGCGCCAGAGGATAATGCTCGGCGGCGCGCGCGGCCGCGGGTCGACGTACTCGCGCGACGCCGTAGTATCGAGTTATGATAATGCCCGCGCGCGGCAGTGCCTCGCGCCTCGCGTGGGAAGGTCCGCCGAACCGCGTGCGAGCGCCAGTTGACCAGCTCGATCGCCTCGATCGATCTTACGGGTCGAGCACTGCTCCCCCCCGCGCCGCTCGCTCTCTTTGGCCGGCTCGCCACGACCGGCGTACGCCGCGAGCTCGTTCGAGCGGTGCGCAGCACGGCCGACTGCACGCGATCGCCCGCGCCGGATGGGCTCGCGGTCTCGTCACGCCGCGCTTCGGAGAGAGTCCGGGCGCCGGCGACGCGAGGCTTTGTCTCCGCCCGGGGTGTGCCCGACACGCGGGCGGTGCGCTCGATCGAACAGCTCCGCGGAGCAGTGCCCCGAGAGCACTCCGAGTGGGATTTCCGTCGAGGCTGGCGTAATCGTCGCGGATGACTCATCGACGCGCTCGCGCCAGCCCGCCCACCCTCGCAAGCGCCGCCAGGCAGCCGAGAAGCCGTCGAATCGTTCGATCTTTAGGCCGCGAGCCACTTTCCCGAAGGAGCGCGTGCCTCTTGGACGACGCCGAGCGGCTGGAGACTCGACTCGAACG
Source organism: Phymastichus coffea (assembly GCF_024137745.1). Taxonomy (NCBI): domain Eukaryota; kingdom Metazoa; phylum Arthropoda; class Insecta; order Hymenoptera; family Eulophidae; genus Phymastichus; species Phymastichus coffea. Next base: position 24,773 of record NW_026706907.1, on the reverse strand, counting down.
CGCGCGCGCGCCAATTAAAAATAGCCGCGAGGAGAAAAGCTCGGCTGCGCGCGGCGACAAACACAGCTGTCTCTCTCGCGACGACAGCTGCATAAAGGAGTCGTTTGGAAGTGGGTCGCGCTCCATTGTCGATCCCGCGCGACTTAACGAGCGCGCGGAGGTTTACGCGCGCGCTCGCCGGCTAACAATAGGCACGTCGGCGCGACGAGCGGATCGCAGTCCGATCGCGATTCGACTGGACCGACGTGCGCCGGCGAGAACGAGCGGCGGCCGATCAGCGCGGAGACGCGGAGCGACGAACCGGTCCGCGGGCGCGGAACCACCGTTATGCATCGGAGAGAGGCGCGGCGCGCGGAGGAGGAGGAGGAGGCGCTGCCGCGCTCGGTGACCGGCGCGCCTTCCTCTCGCTCCCCGCGGCGCCTCTTTGTGCGCGCAGCGGCGCGCGGAGCCTAGCGGTTCGCCGCTCGTCCTTACTTTCCTTTGGCGCGCGCGCGCGCGCTGCGAGTCCGTCGACAGCGGCGTCGCGCGACCGGGCGCTGATGCAATCGCCGACTATTTATAGAGGGGCCGCGACGCTCGATTTTCACGGATGAACGGCCGGCCGACTCGAGGCGAAGCTGGCGCGCATGTGGGTCAGGCCTAAATTTAAGCCCGCAGGCCGACGCTGCGGAGAAGGAGCTCGCCCTCGCGCCCACCGGCGAACCGGTCATCCGCGGAGACCGGCTCGCGGGCACTCGCGGCGCGGCGGCCGGAGAACTGAGCGCGCGAAAGGCGGCGGGAATCGGCGCCGCGGGCCACGAGCGCGACTACGAGAGTGGATCTCGGGGCGGATTCCCACCGCGCGCGGCTCTCGGGACCGAGCCCGCACCAATGACCCAGTTGCAGCGGCGGCTGCTGCCCGAGCGCCGGCCAAGTTCAACGCACCTGCGGCCGGCCGCGGCGTCGATCGATGCGCCGAGTGCAAGAGCCGAGGCTCGCGGCAGGGGGAGGTCAGTGAACAGGGCGGCAGCTCCGCCGCGCGAACCTGTTGACGGGGCGCGCGCCGACGACGCTCTCGCGCTCGTTTGGCTTCGCCGGGGCCGGCGACGACGCCCGAGATCGCCACGCGGAGGTCGTTGGCGCGCACCTCTGCCGGTCGTCCTGAAGCCCGCGCGCTGCCGCCGCGAAGCCCTCGGCCACGGACGAGTGTCGGATTGCCGGCGCGGCGAGGCGTCGGAGCGCGCGCTCCGCGGGGCCGCACGCTCTGCTTCGGCCGAGGCGCGCCGCCTCCCCCCGCCGCGCCGCCCGCCGCCGCGGCGCCGTTTGCTTTCGAGCCGGGGCGCTCTCCGAGGCCATCTCGGCGCTGCGGCACTTTCACTCGCGGATCGGCCGCGCCGGCTCGGCAGATCGGTCGATCCGCTCGCCAGATTCGCCGGCGCGTCAGAGCCGAATCAACGGTCGTGGGAGAAGAAACTGGTTGGCGGAGGAGCCGAGGCTGCTCGTCCGAGGTCAATTGCGCAAGACCTCGTTGATAGCGCTGAAAGTAAGGCTCGTCCGGAAGACGTGGCGGCGGCGGCGGCGGTGGCGGCAGGGAGGGAGAGCGCGCGAGTGCGAGAGGTGGATGAACCAACGCCGCGCGAGCCCGCGGGGCTCGGCGGTGAGAGGGAGGAAGAGAGGGGCAACGCGCCGTTCAGAGGGGGCCGGGGCAAACGCGAGGCTGGCCGCATCTCGAGAGCCGACTAGGCGCTCGAAGCTTTGGCAGGTCAGAGGATGGTCCGTGAGCGGGGCAGGGTACGCGGCAACGAGGCGCAAAAGGGAGACGGCTCGCCCGAGCCGTTAGCGCGCGACCGGCCCGGTCCACCTGTCGCTGCCCACGCCGCGTCCACTTGGCGAGTCCCGGGCCACGTGCGCGGACGACGCCCGCGGCGCATCGGAAGCGCTGCCGGGACCACGTCGATGGCGACGGACCGTCGACGCTCCCGCGCGCCGCTCGCCTGCGCTCGATGCGCTTGCCGGAGGCGTCCGTATTAGGACCGCGCGAGGCGCTCCCCTCTCGCGTCTTCGTCGCGCGCGTAGTCCGGCCCCACCGAGCCGCGTGAGTCACGTTGCCGCGAGCCCGTGGAAATTCCCTCGGTGTGCGCCGGAAAATACGGAGCCGCGCGTACGAGGTACACGGCGAGGCTCCAACGCGGAACTAATGCGCAAAAGTACGTGCCGTCGAGCGCGAGCGAAGGAGACGTTTCGTCCGGCGCTTGGTTGGATTGCGCTGATATCGATGGGAACCGTATTGCACAGTGCGGGGATCCATTGAGAATACGAGATCGGTGGACTTGACCATTTTCGACAACTTGCAAAATCGATCGCGATTTGAATGTAAATCTTTGGCACTGTAGTTACAAGACGCAAAGTTCTGCCGAAAGAAAAAATAAGAAATAGAGCGACTCTGACGTGCAGCTCAACGATTATTTATCCGCGCGAAAGCCAAAGACCGCCGCGCCAAGGCCATCGCAAATCGTGAACAACGCAAATGGTCATAGGACAACGAGAGACGCTAAGGGTCGCTCGAGCTGTCCAGTGGGCGGAGATCAAGATTAGCAGGCACGTTTGGGCCACGAAGACGGACGCTCGGGTCCACTCTCGCTTCGCGGGGGAGATTCCCCCCCGCCGCTCCGAGACGACCCAACTGTCGCTACCTGGTGCGCGCGGACGCGAAAGTCGGTGGGACATCTTTTACGAAATCGGGTACTCGAGCACTCGCCGTGGAAGAGCGATCGACGGGCGGACAGAAGGCGCGCCACCAGCGAGAAACGTGTTTCGCTTTCCGAGACGGACTGCGAGCCGGGCCGCGCGGAATGCGCGCACGTTACTCGAGAAAAAGCGCTCAGGGGCCAAAACAAAGCCAACGCGAGTGCGAGAAACTTGCGGAGGGAGAACTGGTTTATTTCCGAGCGAGCGTTTTTCGCGCGGCATTTTGTAATGCAGCGAAACGTGCGCGCTTCCCTGCGATCGAGCCGTTTGGCGGCGCGTTAACGGCGCGCTGTCGCACCACCTCCCGCTCCCCCACCGCGGCTGCGGAGATCGCGAAAACAAACGACAAAGCGCGGCCGTCAACATTTGCGACTTTACCTTGAGAGTTGAGAGCCTCGATCTGGCGGCCGAGCGCCCGGAAAATGCTCCCTTCTCCCCCGTCTTTGTCCTTCCTTCCTTTCTCCTCGGCCGCCAACTCCTCCTCCTTGTCCTGCTGCTGCTCTACCTGCTTGATACCATCTACTATTCCATTTTTCCCTCGATCGCGGTAGCCACTACGAGCAGCCTTTTTGACCTGCTTCTCTCGGAATCGCTGCAGCGAAACCGAGAAAGGGCAGCAGGACCCTTTTCTAGGTTAGATTGTCATCGGTTGCGGGCCACTCGTGTGTTTACGAGCTGGGCCCCGTCCTTAGCTCTTTTTCCTTTGTTTACCTCGCTACGGAACCATAACCTTTTCCTTGATTTTTTAATTGTACAGACGGATTATTGGATCATCATCGCTAATTATCAAAATTTTTCGACGCACAAACTCATTGATTGGAACACCTGCGGCAAAGGGCTGCCGATTCAACAGTAATCTCCGATTGTAAGATCAACAACAACGTCTGCGCCAGTTACGATCCGTGGCGCGCGCGGAAGTCGCGTTGCTACGGTGATAGCAGCGTTCAACACAAAGCAACGCCATACAATTCTACTTGATCACTCACTAAAACCACACCGCGATCATCTTCTTGGCAACGGTTTTTCGTGATGCGAACGCGCGAGAAACGTACACGAAACCGCAAAACCTACGACTGCTACGTCACGACCGACCGACGAGCGAACGGCAACTGTTGTTTGATTTGCAGACTCGCAGCATAGGTAGCAATCTCGCTGCAAAACCGGTCGCGGTGCCAGGGAAAACGCAGCGCCACGACGGAGAAGCTTCGTACAAGTAAGGTTGGTAGGTCGGTAAAGCAGCCCAGGCATTTGACGCAACGATCCATACATATACATATTAACTGCGCGCGTTCGATAACTTTAAGGACTTTATTGGGATTTTCAGTGGAGGCACATGTAATCATCAACGCCAGCTTAATGTTTATTTTGATTTTATTGGCTTTTTATTATAAGAAACTTAATTTTATATATATATATATATATATATATATATATAAATATACATATATATACACACACATATATATATACACATATATATATATATATATAAAAGAATTTGTCTATTACTAGAAATATTTTGCTTTGTTTCTCTGTCTCCCATCTGTTCGGATAAAAATCTTATCTAGAACGAAATGTTTCTTTGACATATACGCATGCAGTAAAATTTCATTACGGCGCTGTCTTATTTGAGCATTGAAATGCGTGGAACAAACATATAGTAATGAGTAGTCCAGTAAAACGAAACTACATAATGCCGCTTGATCGCAATTCAAACAATCGAAAAACATATACAATTGATTCACAAAATACGTTTGAAAGTCGCAATAAACTAACGCTGGATGACTGTTGAGTACTAAATGCCATTCCCGATACTACGCATGTATATAAGCATAAAAAAACATGCTATCATACAAGCACTATTTACTCATTCTCTTTGTAACTTTCTCCCTTCTCTTCTTTCTCGACGATTACGCTTAAGTAAGTAAAATAATTTGCACTCGAAGACGCATTAGAGAAGAATTCTACCGTCGAACATGCGTTACAATTATTTGATCGACAAACTGCCGTACAAAACAGTATTTGCGCAACTTCGTCCTCTGTTTGCCATTTAAGCGAGCGCGTGCGTCAACAACTAAAAAAAAAAGAGCCATTATTTTACAGTTCTTTCAGTTGTGTGATATACTATCCTATGTGATTTTCGTGAAAAGCAGTAAGCTTGGAAGGATCAAAAAGGATACTATGTACAGGGTCAAATGGACAACTCAAGTCTGAACAAATCTACGTCTATTTACTCGTGTTTTTTTATTAATTTCCAACTGTTGATAACCTAACTGATAAATAATAAATTATTCCAATTATTGATTATTCTGACCGTAGTCATAGTCATATAATTATTATTGTCGTTATAACTATCAAGATGAAATTACAATAACTGCTCATCGCAAACTGAGTGAAGAAAGAAGTCGACGTAGACCGTAATAAAATGATTAATTGTAATATAAAAATAATAACTTAAACTTAATATCGTTCTCATAAATAATGGAAAGAGACGATAACAAACAGGAAACAAATGAGCCCGGAGACTACGCGAGGTTGCAAAAACAATTTTCTACTTATTTTTATCGAAATATTAACTTCGATTGGCAATATTATACGTAAAAAGCTCCTCCGACAGCCGTGTTTTGCCCAACATCAAAATTTCAATTACTAATGTATCGTTGCATTTTAATATCAAAAATATCATACAAATGTGTTGTAGTGAAAGAGATAGGAAAATGACAGTAGCAAAAGAAAATTGCAGTCTTCACTTGAAAGTGAATAATCCTTATGAAGTAAAAATCATATAATTTTATTACCGTAAGATTAAAATAACATTGACGAAAATTTAACTTCATTCATCTTTTTCTCTCGTATGGCGAATATACACACGCATATGCAGTGTGTTTTTGAAACGTATCATCTTATGAAGACATACTGTGCTGAACCAATGTATTAAATTGATGTTATATCGTTACAAACGGGCGAAATTGCGCAAGTTTAAAAATAACCAATGGCTCATGCGATTATACATTGTCTCGATAAAATGCGTGTTTTACTGAAAACTCTCATTCTGCTCTTCCCTCTTTTTGTGCGATTCATAACTACTTGTATGTACAATCGAGAGCATTCTATACCTTTTTGTATGTATCTTATCAATTGATTATTCAATTAATAATGCTATAAAAAATTGTCTCCCGTGAACCATTGGACCGCGCTTGATTTTCATTATCCTTTTTTTGTTTGATTTTACTTTTATTTTACAGTGCCTCGGGTATACGTTTGCTGGCCGTAATAGAAAGGAAAACAATAGCAAAATTTTCACAAACAAATGTAAATGCCATTTTGTTGCCCTGTTCTTAAGAAAGATAGTTGTTGAAGGATAATAAGTAAAGAAATGCTAAAGAAACGTCAGCTTCCATAGATAAAAGAAAACAAGAAATTAAGCACCTTGCTCATAAATTTTAACGTAATCCAAGTCGAGAAAACCTTCCTTTTCGGTTGTACGTTTCAATTTTCTAATGGAGTTGAGACATATATAATAGCATAGTTCTTCTCGAAGGCTGCGATCGCAAAATACATATATTGTATTTACAAAAATATACAATGAGCAAACTTACATCGTTATAAACTTACATTTCTTCTATTTCATATACTTATAAATCCTTTGCACATTGATTTAAAAAGAATCACTCGCAACGCATGTTCGTACTCGTTTCGCATTCTCATTTGCGCTCGAGTTAATTTTACTCATTATCTACTTGCTCCAACCTTTCATTCGAAGCTCCACGCAACATATCCGACGCTCTTCCTCGCTGAAGAACTTTATCTCGATAATCAATTTTAAACCGGTTTTTCAGTGGCCGATTTAATTGTAAAAATACACTTTCTGATAGCGGAGATTTCGGCTGCAGGTGGTACAAAAGCATCGAGAAAGGTTGATTTTGCGCGTTAAACTTTTATATGTAAACATTTTTACAAAAAATTTCGTTCGTACTCCTAAATTTATTTATTTTTTCATCGTGTAGTCATTGTATTCTCTCGTTTTTCCTAGTAAGACCACTACTTTCCCCGATATATATTTAATTAATGCAAATAACGTAATCATTCCCAGTTAATTTCCATTATTATTTCATTAAAAGAAATTGGGAGATAATCATCCGTTAACTTGCTTTTTAATTCTTTGTCTTGAGATATAGTGTACATACATTGTCTCTCATATCTGTCTATCTACAATCGTCATACAGTCACAATGCTGCCGTACAGTTTAGTAGCAAAGAGGAATAATTGGATTCTATTTTATTTTGCACAGTATAAACATTTTTCCTCGTACAACTGTCGACACATTGTAACGTAAGAGGCTCGCCTATATTGATTTTACATCTCCACATATCATTTTTTGCTTTTCTGTTATTTGCATAATAGTAATAATAGTAATAATAATAGTAATAATAATAATAATAATTCTTGTGTATATATAATATATATTTATTTATATATTCATATGTATATGTATATAGATTCTTTGTATACGTAATAAACTATATTCATCGTTCGCGATATTTCTTACATTTCGATCACTTAATGCTACGTAACGTACGTGCTTTTTTTTATCAGGTAACCTCCACGACTCTTCCTGTGGCACTTTCTTAGACGATCTCACTCGTGACACTTACTCTATATCATTGTCTTACTTTTCCAGTTCAATTCTTTTTATTATTTTTTTTTAAATCCCTGCAAACAATTTTATTATTCTACAATTGCGCGCGACTCTTCCACACAACTGCAGTACGCATTGAAAATAATAATCTAATTACGGTTGATGTGTTTTAACTGTATTATAGCATTAAAAGTAAAAAAAATCGTATACAATAATTTTAAAAATTACGAAATTCTGTAAGAGTGCCAGAGTAATATATTGAATTGAAAAAATTGAGTTTTAGTGAATACGATAAATTGGTTGTACAAGTTAGAACCAGAGTTAGTATCGTTTTTGATGAAAAAAAGGAGTAGCGTTCTATGCTTGTTCTTTGTTTGGCATAAAATCATAAGTACTTCTCAAAAGTAAATATCTTATCGCATTACAAAATTTGCAGTCTTTTTAAAAAAGATAAAAAATCTTTCCAACATGCTATACGGAAGACTTATTCCATCTTTACAAAATATACAACGCGTACCACGAAATTAAGGAAAGTTGATACCGGCAATGCATATCATTATTAACAAACCATCGTGTAATGGTTAATCTAATCACAACTTCATATCATAAAAACGATTACGATAAGATCGACCAAAAAAAGCAGAAAAAATAAAAATGTACAATAATCATAGTTCTAGTAGTGATAATTACGAACAAGTAAACAAAAAAAAAACATTATTTTTTTCTATCAATCAATTATCTATCTCAAAGTACCGACACAACAGAAATAAAGGATCCGTTTTTTTCTTTACAATTCTTAAGACAACTGTACCCTCAATGTAGTTAAAAAATTAATAATAATCAAAATAATAATAATCATAGTAATAGTGACAGACGCATCGGCAATTTCCTACGGGTGATCGTCATTTTCACGTTTCGGGATTGCATTCCTATCATCCTACTTTTCGGTCATCATTTCTCTCTATTACAAACGGTAGATGAAAAAAAAACAGTCATTTTTCATACAATTCACGTCCCGAGCAACAGCTGCTCCAGTCTTTCTAAAACAACGGAAAGAGAAGTGATCCCCGACTCTCTTTCACTCCTCATACAAATCTCTCTTTCTCTTTCCGTGTACTTTGCGAGAAGGCACACACTGCCCCGGTCTCGTTGTCTATACGTAAAGAGAGCCCGTGTCCTCGCTACGTATTTGCTTCTACGTGTACATGGTCGGATAGGAGACGACGCTATGAGGCAGGGAAGTAACATAGTTCGGCGTAGGCGGTCGCGGACTATGCCACCTGGGTCAGGTGCCACGGAGCTTCTTGATGCCGGCTTGTAGATAGCGGACCAGATCCATTACTGAGCTCCTTGGGCTGAGAGGACCTATAGTTTCGTCCAGTTCAATGAAGAAAGCTGAACGGTACAATATAATTAGTTCGATTGCTTGGTCATGGGGACATTCGACGACGGCGCGAAAGTCGAGCTATTGGGGCAAATAAACTTACGTCTATGCTTGTCGGAGACGAGAGCACAAGCCGTTTCCCACTTTTCCTGGACGTTCATCAACATGCCCAAGTCTGCGTGGTGCTTCTGCATGGTATTGAATACGGCGAGAGGTACGGAGACGTACGCGACTGCTGACGCTTGAGCTGGTTGGGCGCGACCAGCTACCTCGCGATTAGCCAGCTCGCGATTCGCATGCTCACGGTTCGCCAACTCGCCACTGCTATAACCGCTACTCTGGCTGCCGACCGAGCCTACCGAACCTGGCGACGGTGTCGGCGAAAGAGACGGCGTTGCGTGGCCTGCCTCCGGCTGCAATAGCGCTTTGTTATAGTAGTCTGCTAATAGAGCGTAATTGTCCTTGATCTCGCCTCTTCTCAGATTGAATAGCTTTTGCGTAATCAAAGATTGGCCCCATAAGCTGTGAGAAACATAATAAATTGTTATTCTCTATGCACTGACCACTTATTTTGCGTATTTCTGACGAATCAATATTTTCCATTATTACCATAAGATAATTAACTTGACGTTGGTACCATGCTCTACTGCATCATCCGCGTGTACTTTGAATTTATTTGTGATGAATCTGGAAGAAAGGTGATTACGATTGATATACTTGACAATACATGTGCCCAAAAAGTTTCTGAACAATTTAGTTAAGAGTAATTTCGAGCGAAAGCAACAGCAACTTACTTGATAAGAGACAGTGTTTCCTTGTACATCCTGTAAACGGCGCCCAAGGAGACAGGACTCGAGACGGACTCCATGGCCAGACCAGTGAGAAGGAAGTAACTAATGCCCTCGAGGTAAAGAAGAGCCTGCGTGACTAATTCATGTTCTTCATCTGCGCTATGTTTTAGTCTCTGAGCCTCTGACAAAAAATGGTCTTGGTAGCTGCAATTATAAAATAGGCAATTGAGTTTTATTCACTCGAAACTAGTCTTTTGTCAAAGTAAATTTGTAAAGAAAACGCACTGGTCCAAATCGTCTCCTGACTCGTGCTGATGGTAGAAGTAAGAGTAATAGCGTACTAGTGGATCTGGCTGGGCGAACATGGCTCGACCATCAGATCTTTCTTGCCGCTCATGGTTAGTCGGTTGAATATCACTTGGCTATAGAAAGGATAATTACTATTAAAATCTGCTTAACTCAAGCCACTTTGTCTATTAACAATGATAATATGTCAACTTGCTTGATGTCTTGACGAGCAGTCTTGTTGCTCATGGTGCTTCTTTCGGCGCTTCTTCTTGTCCTCCTTGGATTCGTTCTTCAGTTTAGAATCGACGGACGATACGGTGCTCAAGCTCGACTCGGAGCTGCAGCTTTGCTTGCGTTTTCTCCTGACTCCGCTGCAGGTCGTTGGTACTTCGCAGCTGCTCGCAGCAACGTTACCACTAGCACTGTCATTCGGATTTGCTTTAACTTCGCTTGATTTAGCGTCCACGCTTTCGCCACTTTTTATCGCACGATTTCCACTGCCACCACCTCTTCTTGCCTTGACGTGACTTGGACCCGAGTCGCTATCCTCCGCCGCTCCCGTGTGCCGACTGCTGCTGCCACTGTGTGTCTCGACAATTTCGCCCTCCTCGGGCGTCGAAGACCTCTGTGACTGATTGCGCGAGCGATTCCTGCAATACGCAGAAGGAAAGGAATCGTCAATCCGGTTGAAATTTTAAGAAAATAAACTAAAAAAGAGAAAGAGAGAAAAGACAACAAAGAACCTACCTAGAAGACGGCCTGGTGTCTGGAATTTCAGTTCGCTGCCTGATTTCCTGGCCCCTTGGGTGTTGCGGTACACGAATTCCCGAGTTCAGTTCGATCTTGCACATGATGCGAGGCACGCCGTTAACGTAAGTGATCGGCGGAATGCTGACTCTCTTTTCGTCGTGGCGCTCGATCGCGACGGGCCGTTCCGCCGCTGGAATGACGGACGAGGGACGTTTGTACGGGCTTTCGCTGCCAGTGGGCGTGTTGGACTGATATTCCTCCACGTAAATGCCGCACTTGCCACCACCCTTGCCGCCCTTGCCACCCTTACCACCCTTGCCGCTCTTCGCGACGAACAATCGCCGGAGCGCGCTTTTCTTGTTGTTGCCCGATACGTCGAGCAATTTCGCCGACGCCGGACTGTTATCACTATCCGAGTTGTCGGGCGAGGTTGTGCGCGTCGGTGGCACTCGCGGCCTCGGCTGAACTCGAGCCACCTAAAAGCAAAGAGATTAATTTTAAAAACAAGAGAAGAAACCCTGCTTCAAATTCATTATTGGCGATTTCTCGCCAAATCAAGGCAAAAATAGTACGAGACTTTCTCTGTAGCACACTGTTTCATATAAGTCCGTCTTTGACCAAGGTTTAACCACTCTGGAGATAGATATCAGCATAGATAAGAAACTATAAAGGCAGATACGGTACCTCAGCCGCCAATGGCGCAAGCGTCGATGGTATATGTTCTGGGCAGTAACACTGAAACAAGGAAAAGCGTTCGGAGATTGCTTTTACCTTGCGGTTCGTTCTGGGGGTCACTTCAGACTCGCTGTCCGACTCGCTCGGACACTCCGGGGCACTGGATACCCTCGACCTCTGCCGCCTGGGCTTCGGCGGGCTTTTCTTCTTGTCCTGCTTTTTGGGAGAATCGAGTTTGCGACTGCGCTTGATGGAGGAGAACCTGCTACTGTTCCAATGAGGATCGACCTCGTGCGAGCGCTTGCTCCTAGCGTGCTCCAAGTGGTCGACGTTGGCGTGGTCGTCCTCCTCCTCTTCGTCGTCGTCGTCGTCGTCGTCGCTGCTTGACAAGCTTTGTCTGGAAGTGCGATGTCGCTTGTCAGTAGCAACCACGGGCGAGGCGGCGGGGGCACGCCGCGCGGTGGTGAGCGGCGCCGGGAGCGCCGGCGCCGCCGCGGGCTCCGAGTCGGAGTCACTGAAGTCGTCCTCGTCACTGGACAGCACGGGCTTGGAGATGGGCTGCTTCTTGGGGCGCGCGCCGGCGCCGGTACGCTGCCGGGATCGCGGCTTGGTTGGTGCCTTGGGCTCTTGCGGCAGCGGGTCCGCCGCGGCCAGGAGCGCCGGCTGCGCGACCTTGTCGGGCTTGTCTGTCTTTCGCGGACGACCGCGTTTGCGCACGTCCGGTGCCTTGGGCTTGTCCTGTTGGGTCTGCGTCCTGGGCGGCAAGCCTTTGCCGACCGCGCCGCCGAGCGGCTTGTCTACGTCGCTCTGCTGCGAGCTGTCGCTGGGCGAGCTGAGCACGGCGCTGCTGGCGCCACGGCTGCGCTTGGGCTGGTTGTCGAGCTCCCAGTCGCGGTGCCTGGAGGAGCGACGCTCGGGCTGCAGAGCGCCGGGCTCCCTGCGCAGCTCCTCCTTACCGGTCTTGGTCTCCTTGCCGGCGCCGGCTATGGCGTTCGACAACGAGCCGCTGCTGCTCTCGGGCTTCTCGGGCTTGGTGAGGAACGAGCTGAGGTTCCAGCGCGGCTTGGACTCTTCGACGGCCGGCGGTGGTGGCTCCTCGGGCGCCTCGCGCGGCGACACCGAGGGCGGCGTGCTCGGGCCCTTGGCGTGTGGACCCGGCTGGCTGCCGCTCGGGGCCTCGTCCTCGGAGTCGTCACTGCTGTCGGAGCACGAGTCCGACCCCGAGTCCGACGAGGAAGAGGCACTGCCGGAGCTCGCCGGCCCGTCTCCCGGCGGACTCGGCGGTCTTTGGTTGGTTGGGGCTTTGGCGGCCGGCTGCTGCATCTGTAGCTGCTGATGCTGTTGCTGTGTCTGGAGCTGTTGCTGCTGATGCTGTTGTGTTTGTAGCTGCTGCTGCTGCTGCTGCTGCTGCATCTGTAGCTGCTGATGCTGTTGCTGTGTCTGGAGCTGTTGCTGCTGCTGCTGTAGCTGCTGCTGCTGCTGCTGCTGCTGTTGCAGACTCTGGGTCTGAGTCTGCGCCAACGGCGGTTGCTGCTGGGCCTGCACCGTTGGTGGTGGTCGCATTTGCGACTGCGGCTGCGGCCTGGAGACGGTCTGGCCCGTCGACGACATGCCTAGCGGCGACATTGCCGCTACGGGCGGATGGCCCGGTATCGTCGGAATCAGCGGCGTCGGATTGCTGGAAAACCAAGAGCATCCGTCCGATTAAGTAACGTAGCGGCCGGGTAGGCGATTATAGCGAGCGCAGGCGGGTTCGGCCGGCACTAATTATATTCCGCCTACAATATGCGCGAGCTTCGGGAGGGAGATTACGCAGTCGGTGCGGTCCTGGCTGTACGTAACGCCGACTGACGAAACAAGCCCTGGCTTTGTGCAACTGACTGCTCGCCAACACGGCCACCGTGGCGGCCCCGCTTTGTCGCGAACGTTACGATCGTCCCGCGCGGGAAACGCTTTGCAGGCGATACTCACTTGATTGCCGGACTCCTTCCATCCCTCACAGGCCTGTTGGTGGGCTGCTCGGCGGCCTTGGGAGCTTCCTCCTCGTCGCTACTTTCGGACAAGCTCAGGTCGCGCTCCAAATCCCTGCGAAGCACAACGAAGACCCGATCGGTTAGTCAGAGCTACGGCAGTCGGTCGAGTCGGGTGGGGGAGGAGGCAAGAGGGCTCGGATCGCGCGCAGTTATCGGGCCGCGAGGATCGAGCGGCACGCGGCGCGCACGTAATCGCGAGGGCGAAAGTCCCGGCGGTGCGCGCGAGCGAGAAAGAGAGAGGGAGAGGCCGGCCGGAGGAGCAGGTAGGCAGACGGCGCGAGGAGCTTTCCGCCGCGCTCTTCGCGTCGCAGAAGACAACGGAATAGCAGTACACGCAGACACGGCGAGCGCCCGAGCGTCGTGGTCGCAGTCGGCGCGGGACATCGACCTCTAGCCTGGCGCGGGCGACCGAGAGAGCGGCACCTGGCCGGCGCTGCGGCCGCGGCCGCTCATAACTATATCAAGTGCGCGGCTCTCTACAATCGAGTCCGAACGCTGCTCTGCGCGCGACCGCGGCCTCGTGAGCCTTCTCTGGCGCGCGGCGTTTTTATCTCCGCGAGGAGGTTACCTCTCTGGTCTGCCGCGCGGCAATCGATAGCGCGGCTGTGCGCGCGCGCCTCTCTTTGTTGTTCTCAGACCGAGCCGCATCCAACAGCACTTGCAAACCCGCGCGATCCTTTCTCTCTCTCTCTCTCTCTCTCTCTCTCTCTCTCTCTCTCTCTCTCTCTCTCTCTCTCTCTCTCTCTCTCTCACTCTTTAAATGCAGCTTTTGTTCGCTGCGAGAGACAGCCGGCAGTCATTCGCGGCGGCAACCATTTGGAAGTCAAAAAAGACGAGTCGGGAGGGAGAGAGAACGGCTGCGAATAAAAGCTGCGTTAAAATGCATGGCCAACCTGTTGAGGAAAGGGCCTGTAGAAATCAGTAAAAATCCGCGAGCGGAGCGCCGATGGAGAGGCGTAGGTCGGGCCTGGAATTAGCGCCCGCGGCCAGGCAGCCGAGGCGAGCGCGGCCCGCTGGTAAATCCGGTCTAATCGCGATGAAAGGCATTCGATTCAGTTGGCCCGCGAGCCGACGCGGCGCGTGGCCGCTGTCTCGATTAAAGGGCACGCTTGACTTTCCCCCGGCGACTCCGAACGCGCTGACTAGCGTCATTAGCGGGCCGACGCGCGAGGCGCGTATCGCGCTTGGATCGGGCTTGCTGGACGGTTCGACGACGGGATTCGAGAGAGTCGATAGCAATTTGGAGCCCGGCTATTTCGGTTGGATGCAATCTCGAGCAGCGCACACGCGCCCGCGACTCGATGGGCGCTAGGAGAAAATGAAAATCGATCGGCGAGGGCTTGCAAAACCAGACGTCTCTGCTCTCTTTCGCGTCCGATACGCCAGAGCCAGAGCCAGCAGCGTCGAAAGGAAGCAAACAGAAGTGAGTCGCTGTCGTTGTCGCTGGGCGATCGATGAATCTCAGCCCTCCGCGGCTCGGCCGAGCGTCGCGCGACTGGGTCACCGCCGCTGCGGGGCCTCGAACGAGCCTCGTCGGAACGGCAGAAGGACGAGCGCGAACACGTCGGCCGCAGCGCCGATTGGCGCCGATTATTATTAGCGCGCGGCTGACAAAAAAAGTCGCGCAGACAAAGCAGGCTAAAACCGGCAATCGATAAGAGCGCTCGCTAACCGCACACCAGACGTTTCCATGCGGAAAACTCGCTCCCCCTTCCCTTCTCTCTCTCTCTCTCTCTCTCTCTCTCTCTCTCTCTCTCTCTCTCTCTCTCTCTCTCTCTTTCTCTCTCTCTCTGTACGTAACGCGCGACATCTGAGGCTATCCTTTATTTTGCTGGCGAGCTTTTTTCTACCAGCTCGTCGAGTCTGCTTTTCCTTTTTCTTTTTCAGCGGGCCTCCTTTATCTCTGTTGCGGCTTGCGCAGCCTCGCTTTTATTTGTTTTCAGTCGGCGGGCTTTATCCGCGGTGCGCGCTTCATTTTCAGATAAATCCGGCGGACGCGGGCGGCGGCGAGGGGAGCGGGGGAGGGCTCTCGGGAAATTCGGAAATAGGCGCGCTCGGCCGGATGTAATCGTCGACGTCGCGCTTCGCTATTCATAGAAGATGCAGACCGGCGAGCCTCGTTCGGCCAGAAAATCGGCCTCCAGATAAACGAATCGCGATTGCCGGTTGTCAAACGACGCGACGCTAGCCGCGGCGTTCAGCTGGCACGGGCCTGGACGGAGACCCGTGTGGCGCGCGTGCGACCGATAATCCACGGCCCTCTCTTTCTCCGCTCGTTCGCAACGACGCTCGGGCATTCGCGTTCTTCGGGGCGAGCACATTCTTATTGATTGTCGATAGTCCGGCAACGAGGACTAATGAAAACGTCGGTAGACGGATCGGTGAATGACGCTGCAATAGCTGTTGTGGTACTTACGCAGACAGCCGGTGGCCCGCGTGCCTGTCACGCTCTGAAACAAAGAAGTAAATGGCGATTAGTTGATTAGTCAAGAGCGGCGTCGTGAAGTTTGGAGTGGGGGGGGGGGGGGCCGCAAATTAGAATAGACTCGTTAGCCGATGCGCGGCGCCGATTAACGGAGAAAGCAGCGCGCGGCACGCGCGACTAACGAGCGAGCGAGCGCAGAGCGCGAGAAGCGAGAAAGAGCGGGGCCAATCAAAGCCGAGGCTTGGATTTTCGCCCTCGTCGCCCGCCCGCATCGATCCGCTCACCGTGCCTACGCTCGGACTCGCACGCACACACGCAGCCCCCTTTGGGCTGCCGACGCCGCCGCCTGCTTGTATCTAAGCCAGTACCATCGATCCGGCGCCTCGCACGAGCTCTTTAATCATTAGCACCACCTCCGATATTGCGCTCGATAATTGTCGCTGCTGCGGGCAGCTCCGCGCTCTCGTCGAATTTGTTTGCGCTCGTTCGCCGCGACTCCTCGGCGTCGTCGTCGTCGGTGGCGGCAAATCTTCTCCAAAACGAAATTCGACGCCGGGAGTGTTTGTACGTGCAGCTGCTGCCTAGTATCGAGCATGCAAATAACGCGCGAGGACGAGCAGTCACGACATACAAGCGCGAGCAGTCGGATCGATAACTCATTAAAAACTCGACTCTTTCTTTCCCTCCGCCGTTCTCCCTCCCTCTCTCTCTCGCTCTCGACGGTGCTATCGCTTGCCATTGTCTTACACCAGGCATAACCATTCAATTCCATCGCATTATGCTAATCCCGCCACCGGCTTTCCTCCGCTGAATTGTTTAAATGCGCGTGCATATGGCGTGAAGCCTGCATTGATCGATCGATGAATCGTTCGGGCTTTTTCCCACTTGTTAATCGAGTCGACTGAGCTGTGCGACCAGGACGCGCTCGCTAAAGAGCTCCCGATAGGAGCCAAGCCGAGTTTTGGCGCGATCGATGAAAAGCGAAAGAATAGCACCGCTCGGCGCACTTGCAGCTGCCGCGTGGAATTAGCCGCGGCGAGAGGGGGAATATGTACGATGGGCTGCCCCCCCTCCCCACCCGGTCCTACGCGCACGAAAGATCCGTCGCATGTATGCTGGCGCATGGCGGAAAGTACGAATGGGAAGGAGAGCGAGATGCACACACGGGCGACGAGGAGCGAGCTCGCGGCGGAAGTCGACACGGAGATAGAGAGGACTCGCGGTAGCCGAACGCGCAGAGCCGGATGGCAGCGAATCGAGATGGATCGGGGAGGAAGGCGACCGACTACGAGAGCCGAGAGAGCAAGGGCGCGTCGAGCGGAGTGAAGGGGTTGCCGTGCGACCTCTCTCGCGCGGACAATGGAGCGGACCGGCCCGCGGTCGGGCAACTACTCGGAGCGTGCGCGCAGGCCGGCAAGTAGGCAAGCACTCGGGCGCCGAGTAACGAACGGTCGACAGAAAAATAGGCTGCCGGATAGAGATGGAGAGACAGCGGCCGCTGCGGAATTACCCCCCCCCCCCCCCCCCCAACTCGGCGCGAATTTATTAGCGCGCGAGGCTGACCAACTTCGCTCCTTTCGCGAGTTTCGGGCGTGGAAATGAAAACAATTGCTCGCGGGTCGGCTCCGGGCGGAAAGCGAGAGGCCGGGCAGCGCGGCGGAAGGACGAGACAAGCCGGAAACAGTACTTTTTGCCGGATGGACGCGGCTAGCCGAGCGTGAAAAGGTGCGTGATCGCGTACTTTCGAACGGAGCGCGACCTTATTTTCAATCCAGACGGCAGCTCCTCCCCACCGCGCGATCGCCTTTGTTGCAACGACCGCGCTTGCGCTTTCGTTCTCGGCTAGCGAGATAGGACCAGAAATAAAAGAATATAAATAAATAACGAGGAGCACGCACAAAGTGCGGTGGCGAGCGGTCGAATTGGCAGTTGGTGCGCTTATCGCGCGGGCGCGTCTGCGCCCAGCCGCGGCAGATAGGCCTCGAGAGAGCGGAAAGTTTAAGAAAGAGACCAGGCGCGCTGCGGTGGAGGCGACAGCTGCGCTGCCAACGGAACTCAAGATGCGAGCGCGGCGAAGGCTACGTAGAGGCGGCGGGCCGATGGCGAGTCGCTGGCAGTTAAGGGGACTCGGAAAGAAGGGGAGAGGCGCGAGCGCGAGGGAAGCGTGAGAGCGAGCCGCAACAAATCGGGTCTACGGAGAGGCGCACGCAGAGCTAGAACTCGCCAAATAGGCGCGCGGTACGCCGCCAAACGAGCTCCACTTTCTCGACTCGTCACTTCCTTCCGTTCTCGCTTGGTCGTCCCGGATCCTTCGTCAGCCGGCCGCGCTGGGGGAAGCCCGAGTAGCGCGATCGCCGGGGCAGTCGCGAGGGCGAAGCACGCGGAGCCGCCGATCCGACGCAACTGCGAATCGCGCGAACCAGAAGCCGGAGCAACGACGAGCCGGCGGCCAATGGGGGACGGGCGGTGCACACCTGACACTGGGCGGTAGCCGCTGCCGGCCGAGCTCGAGCACTGCATCACGGGCACGGACACTGGGGCACGAGCACGTGGCCGCGCGGGAGGCGGCGCTGACCGGACGACGAGCGAGCTGCGTGCGAACGCGCTGCGCTCGCTGCCGAGCGACTGCCGGCCGTGTCGCCGGTCGCGCAGCCGGCCCTTCTTGGCGCGCGCGCGCACGGGCGCACGCACGCACGGCGCGCGAGCGGAGCGCCAACTGTCTGCGCGGCGGGCTGCCGGGCCGGGCGCGCGGAGTGGGAGACGGACCCTTCGCCGCGGTGCTGCGCGCCTCACCTGCCGCCTCGAACGACGCGCGCGTGCCCGCGCGGCACGTCCGCGGCGGGCCCGGAAATCGCAGCTCCGGCGGGCACGAGCGCCGCCTCGGCGGCTCTCGACGCTCCGGCGTTGTCTCGCGCGCCGCTGACATAATCGACTATTGATCGCCGGCGAATCGCGCTGGTTTGCAGGCCGCGCCATAGATGGCGCGAGCTGTTCCGCGCGCCCGACGGGCGGACGGGCGGCTCGGCGCGATCGGCAGCCCCGGCGACGAGGACGACGAGGGCGACCGCGGCGGGCGCAGGAGCGAAGCGCCCGGCCGAGCGGGAAAATCCTTTCACTGCCTGCGCGCGAATCTGGGACGGCGCCAGTCGGCCAGCCAGCTAGCTACTGGCTTTCTCTCGCGCGGCCCGCGAGATATCTCCAGCAACCGAGCGAAACCCAGCGACTCGCCAGCTCCCCGATCGCCGCGCGACCCGTCCGCCCGAGCTTGCGCGCGACCGGCGGCGGCGGCCTCGAGTTCGGGACTGCGCGCCGTCCACAATGGCTTACGTAAAGCTGTGACCGCTGCCACGGCGACGACGACATTGCGTCAGCTGCTCGCATAGCTGCGCTAACTGGCTCGTGGCTGTTGCGCAATCGACTGACTGGCGCGCGCGTCGTTCCGCTTCAATGGCAGAAAGCTCGCGCGCGCGCGCGCGCCTGGAAGGGCTTGGGCCCCGCGGCCCCAACGACGAGATCCTCGATCGTGCGCTCGCGCCTCGCTCGAGTCGGTGTAGGCACGATTGCACGAGCGCCGGCCATCCGCGGTCGCGCTGCCTCGGAAAGCCCTCTTAACGGTATACAGGCGCGCTCTTGCGCTCGACGCTCGATGCTTTAACCGTTAGGCCGCGCGCGCGCGCTACCTGGCTCTCTCGCAGTTCTCATCGTTACCCAGCTCCGCAGGCCGCTGCGCTCGACTGTCTTGCGTTTCCAGCGACTCGCGGCGTCCCTCGACGGCTGCCGGCCGCGCGAGCTACGAAAAAGCACAAAGCTGCACCGACCCCGTTTCCACGGAGCGCGCGGCCGCGCCAATTAGAGGCCCGCGAGCCCGATCGCTCTCGCGGTCTCCAGTGACAAAGTGTCTAGGCGGCCGCCCACTGTCGCGCGTGCGTTTCGGCCGTCCAACGCCCATGCGCCGCGCCGCCGCCTCGTTCGCGAACAAAGAGAGTGCGTATCCCAATTGACCGGCCGCGACTCGACGGCCGACCTTAATTGGCCGTCGCGCAAGGCCAGCCCGCCGGACGCGGGCTCACTGGTCGCGGAAGTCCGGAAAAGCTGGGCGGAAGACGCGTCCAGCGACGTGGCTTCGTTTCGCGCGCGCGCGCGCGCGATCGGCAAGCGAATCGCGGAGTCTAATCTGTGCGCCGCGTCGAGGCAATCGGTTTACCGTTCACTTTCGTCCTTGGCAGCAGTATTAGCAGTCAGTTTGTCAGTCGGTCTGCTCGTCTGTCCGCCTCGCCAGCGCTGCGCTCTCCGCGGCCCGCGCCGCGGCGAAGCTCTCTCCCGGCGTCGTTTTTTCAGCGAATCGCCTCCCCGTAGGCCGCCGACTGCTCTCCGCGCGCACGACGGCGAGCGTTGCGCAATCGGCGGCTGGCTCGCTGCGTGCCGCGTACGCGCGCTGCAATTACGCGCTCGCTCGTCGACGCTAATCGTTCCGTCATTTTCGACGCGCTCGCGGCGCGGCTCGGCGCAATCGAACGAAAATTGACGCGGCGCGGCGCCGTTAATTAAGCGTCGCCGGCGACGATTGCAACAGGGCCGCGAGGGCGGGCCGGGCGGGCAAAGGGAGGATCGCTGTCTGCGGCTGGCGAAAGCAGCGACAGGCAGGCAGGTGGCGCGAGGAGCCCGCTGAAAATTACAAGCCCGCGGGGAAAACAATCGGGAGAGCCGAGCCGTGCCGAGCCGAGCCGAGAATCAGCGCCGGCGGCGACGGAAAGAAAAAAAAACAAAGAGAAAAAGAGGATAGCGTTGAGCGAGCGCGAAACGCAAAGGCGCTCTTTCGGGTAAAATAGGCTCGTCGTCGTCGCCGTCGTATCCGCGCGATTCGGCGTGTATATCTGCTCGCGCGAGCTTGGCGGCTTCTGCTTCTGGGATTGGATGACGTGATACGCCGAGGCGCGGTGCAGTTGGCTGCTGGACGGTTCCCATGGTAACCTGCGCGCTGCCAGCGTTCCTCTCTCGCCTCTTTCTCGCCGCTCGCGCGCGCGCGCTTCGGAATGACGACGAGAGGGACGCACGGACGGGCCGACACAGAGACAGCCGAGCGACGAGTCGCGAAACTAGCTGAATTAATCGACGCCGTAACGGGGGCTCGACGCGGAAAAATAATCGAACGGCGATCGAACGGCGATCGAACGGAGCGCGACGACGCTCGCTCGAGGCAGCGGAGCAGCGAGCGCCCGAACGAACAGAAATACTTGGCGGCGAAGGCGTCGTCGGGAAGTAGAAGCGCGCGGCGGAAAGCCGAGATTCCCTTTCAGCTCTCTCTCTCTCTCTCTCTCTCTCGGCCAGCGAAGAAACGAAGGGGAGCAAGGCGAGAGAGCGTGGAAATTGAGATAAGACATACATCTCTAAAGGACGACTCGAATGGAGGCTACGAGCTAGTGGGCCTCGAGGAAGGCAGAAAGAATAGAGTCGAGTACGTCGGTTTGCTCGCGCGGAGGGAGCGACGTCTATGTGTACGTGAGCGCGCGCCGAGACAAAGCCAGTGAAACTCTACTCGCAATAATCGGAGAGCGCGACGAATGGATATTGCGGTCGATCGAGCACTGCCAGTGTTTTCAGCCTCATCACCCGCCAAACTTTGTCGCCAACGTGAAAATACTAAGCAGCTAATGCGGACGCGGACCGCGGCTAACAGAAGGGGCTTATCGTAGCGAACGAATCGCAGCAGCAGCTAGTGGCAGCTAGTCGAAAGAAGCCATTTATCAGCGAGCGAAGGTGTGCGGGGTACGCGCGCGTGTGTGTGGCGCGCGCGGGAGAAAAAGAAAACAAAGAGCGCATAAGTTGAGAGAGCGGAGCCGAGCTCGCAGAGAATAAAAAAGAAACGTCAACGAGTCGAGTCAAGTCGGCAGCTATATCCACCTTGCACGCGCTTGCTTGGCCTTCCGCTGTTGCTGCCGCTGCTCGCGGAGTAGGAGAAGAAAAGTGGAGGAGGCTACAGCCGAGCGAAGAGCCAGCAAGAGGAGGAAGGCTACTCGCGCGCACGCGCGCGTGTGTGCCTCTGGTGGCAGGCGCTACGCGGCTACCGTCCGTAGCGGCGAGGGGGCGCGGGCAGCGAGCGATTTATTGTCTATTTATTAGCGCTTATCTCGACGCGAAGCCGAGCATCGATGGGAATTACCGGATGACGGAACGCCTCCCCGGCTCCTCTCCGCTCCGTTCCCGCTCGACTCGCGACTGGCGCGGAATGCGTTTGCCCCCGCGAGACTGCACTTGTCGGCGACGAGGCCGCTGGCGATCGCGCGGCAGCCGCCGGATTGGCAGAATGCGCGCGGAGAAATCGGTCTAAGCCGCTGCGGCTGCTGCGAGAGAGCGAGAGATACGCAAAAGTGGGTCACGGAAGCGAGCGAAGCAGGCGCACGCCGACGACCCAAATAACTCGCCGCTGTAGCGCGTTGCGGGGATGCTGGCGCGGCGAGGTGCTGCGAGCGATGTCCAGCCGCGCTTAGCATCTTCGGACCGCGGCGATGACTCGAGCGGCGTGGGGCGCGCTGCGGCCGATGCAGCCGTGCACAAGGCAGCTCGTCGCCGGCAGGGAAACTTCGCGGAGCGGAGGGAGGCGAGTTCCAGTCGGGCGAGGGCAAACGAAAAGAGGAAGCGAGGCAGGAGAGACGCGTTGCAAAAGAATCAGCACGGAGTATCTCGCTCTGCGCACGCGGCAGAGGGAAGCGCAGCCACGCCGGGCGCTTTGACGGGGCACTCCGCGCGCCGCTAAGAGGGTGGAAAAGCCAGTGCAAGCAGAAAGCCTCTGCGCGCGCGCCCTCCAATTATTTGGCTTTCCGCCGCGACGCTGCACCTCTGCACGTCGCTCGTTTTTTCGCGATTATTTTTTCGTCTCTTTGAAAGCTCGCGGTCGCGGCTGCTCGTCGCGGCTGCTCGTCGCGGCTGCTCGTCGCGGCTCGAGTGATTGGCCAAACGGGTATACAGAGATGCTGCTGTACTTACGAGGCCTGGTCGTGTCCTGGGGCTGCGCATCGGTGAGCTGCAACAAGAACAAACGGCCGCATCAAAGCATTGCTCGGTGACGGGATGCGCGTCTCCGCGCGTTCGATACATACCTTGGCGAGGACGGGGTTGAAGCTGAACTTGGAGTCGTATTCCTTGCGAGGAGTTTGGGTTATGCACGTGAGCGGCGACGGCGGCATGGTCATTTCCTGCAACAACGAAAGCGAACGATCAATGCACGAGACTGGCAAGGCCTTGCGGCGTCTCTGACGATTCCGTTAGCTTCGACAACAGCGAGCGATTATGCGCAGTCGACGCTGCAATCGGCCACAACTGGCCAGCCACACGGGCGCCCCAGTAAGGGAAAGTTACCGTCTTGCCTCTCGCCGACGATGCTTATCGATTCGTGTAAAGCCAGCGCGAGGCAATTCGCTATGCTGACTTGTCAAGAAAGTTTATCGCTCGGAGACAGAGTCGCTAACGACGGCTCTTCATTTAAGTCCCGATGAGAACTCGGAGGTGTCGTTCGGCCATCGGTGGCGAAGTAGGCGGCGCCATTGACACGAAAATAAAACGCGCGCGAGAGAGAGAGAGAGAGAGAGAGAGAGAGAGAGACAGAGAGTGGAGTGGGTCAATGGTAGAGGGCTACTCGGTACCGAAACCGAAATCCCAACCTAAAATCGAATAGAGTGGACCTGTCCCGACGCCGGAAGTGCAAGCGAGCCGGGCTCGAATTAGCCGAAGTGGCGTTCGAAAAGGCTCGAAGTTACTTGCTCTCGTCAGCCGAGAACCGCGACCGAAGCGGACTTTCACTCTCGCGCTCTTACGTAAAGGCTAGTGGGCGGCTGAAAAGCGCCGCGCCGCGGATTGGCCGGTGGCGCGGGGCGCGCTTCCCGTGCGCCACGAGGAAAAGCCCGCAAGAATGTCAAGTGCACGCCGATCGCTCGACGGCGAAACGGCGCGCGTGGACCGACGCTGTAAGATTGCGCGCCGGCCGGCAGCGGGACATTAAAAAGCTAGCGCCGGTGCGCGACTGCAGGCGCCTTCTCCGGTGCACGTACGCGGGCGCTCCGCGTATCGGTCGTGATTCGTCGATTGCGCAACGAACAATGACCGAAAGAGCTGGATAAATTGCAAAGGCCGACGACGGCGTACAGCCGAAGCTGCTGCTGCTGCTGTTGCTGCAGCCAACGGCGGCCAAGAGAAAGCGCCGCGGACGAGTACCACGCGC
Source organism: Phymastichus coffea (assembly GCF_024137745.1). Taxonomy (NCBI): domain Eukaryota; kingdom Metazoa; phylum Arthropoda; class Insecta; order Hymenoptera; family Eulophidae; genus Phymastichus; species Phymastichus coffea. The sequence continues at coordinate 846 of NW_026706907.1, read as the reverse complement.
CTTCTTTTCCTTTTTCTCTCTGAGTCCCCCACCGATGCAAAAATCACTTTCTCTCGGGAATGCGCTATCAATTGAACGCTTTCATTTGATCGGTTTAATTTCGAAACATCAGCGCGCCGGGTGGAATTGGATATACTCTGTCGCGCGGAGCAGAGATACATCCATTGTACTCGTCGAGGGGATGGGGAGGGGGACTCGCTGCAAAAAGTGTCAAAATAAAGAGACGGCGAAATCGAGCAAAATGCTCGCCGCTTGGGTATACACGGAGCCAGCGACCAACGAGGCGGAGGAGGCGGAGAATGAAAAAACGAGCGATAAGGAAAGGCAGCGCGGAGAATACAGCGCGAGGAAAAGAAGCCCCAGCTGATTTATGTACTATACAGCGGCGATCCATTAAAGGAATTAAATATTTCTGCCGAGGACTCGAGTTCGGCCCCTCTTTTCATTTTTCGCGACGATCGTTTGTTTTTTTCTTATTTTTGCCCCGTCTCGTCGCGGCCAGCTCGCAGCTCATTTCCAATCGAAGATTTGTTGCGCCAGCGTGCGCTAATTGCGCTCGTTACAAGCTCGCCCCAACAACACAGCTGCTACGAAGGCAGGAGAGCGCGAGGGGTCATCGAACTGCAGCTATATTTATCAGAACGCGGGCAAGCTTTCTTTGTTGGTTTCCGCGACGAGGAGAGCGAGAGAGCGAGTTGGCGAGCGCGGGATTTCGTCGAGTCGATTGGGAGGTTAATTATCGCCGATGACGAGTGACAGAAAGACCGTGGCGCTGATCAAATCGACGCTGGCCGGTGCAGGTACGGCAGGACACGGAAAACGTGGCGCGACGGCGAAGGAAGACGG